>NC_139327.1:29182500-29782500 GCF_056507025.1 Lutjanus erythropterus | reverse complement strand
CACACAATTGTTATTGGTCGAGGCTATAACTTTGCTGTTCAAAGTTAACCAAAGTTGAACTCCACACAAAGCAAAGATGTGAATCAGTGCTGTGTGACTGTGCCAGTTTTAACCTCACAAGAAGTACAATCAGCCAGAGCAATTGAAAACACCTGTTTTGGCGTACAGGGCCTTTAAAAGAAAACACTAATGAACTCTAGTCTAGACTAGATTACATTAACTAACTAATCAGGATAAATCTGGACTAAAGTGGACCCGACTGGTCGCCGACACAGAGAAGAGAAGCGTTCTTGGCTGATGTTCAGTACTTAACCTACGGCAGAAGTGATCATTACCTTTGGATCAATCACAACAAATCCTGCTGATAGAGTTATTAGCCATGCTGTTGGCCATTTCCTCTGTTATGTTTGTACGTGTGTGTGTGTGTGTGTGTGTGTGTGTGTGTGCGTGTGTGTGTGTGTTTGCATTGTCTGGCTGCCATTCATTTCCTCTTGGCTAATGTGAGCTATGCATGAAAAGGAGGCCACCACCCAGACACACAGCTCTTTAATGTATCGTAGCTTGGCCACAGGGCAGCGGATCGCACGCCAACTGTTACAGTGTGTGTGCGTGTGTGTGTGTGTTTGTTTATGTGCTTTTATATATGCCCATGTATGTATGTACAAGTTGCATATGCTCGCATGTTTGATTCTTCTATTTTTATACCCACAATGCCAACTCCATGATGCTGGGCAGGGCGATGTGTCCCCATGGTGGCGTCTGCCTGACTGTGTTTACTTTTTATACATAATTGGGAACAAACCAACACAAGACATGTGAGAAACTTGCACTACAGGTTCCTGCTATTAAATGTGCATATTAACGAGGAAAAACGGATTAGTTAAAACAGTTTCTCCCAGTAGCTTTAAGACACAGAGTTCATATTCACACCATTATCTTATTATTTAAATTAATGAGCTCATTAGCAAAGCTAGTTCTGTTTAATATAGCATGGTGATTACAGCAGGATGGAAAGAGCTCAGAGTTTAAGTTGGTTCATGTGTTAGTGTACTGTGCATATGTGTGCATGTTTTACAGTATGTAGTTATTGTTATTTACTGTCATTTGTGTTTTGAAATGTAATTTAGTTGAGCAGAGCATCTCTGTATCTCTGTGTGCCTCCTGCTATGTTTTTCTGACTTGTTTGTCTTTCTTGGCATTGTATAGACTCACTGTCTGGATTTATTTCCAGACATCTCTCTGTCCTTCTCCATCTTTTGGGATATCTCTTGTTTTCCTATCCCTTTTTTTCCCCTTCTCACTCCCGTATTGATCTCTGGATCTCCGATCCCACCTCCCTTCTCTCTGCTCCTTCTCAAACATTATTTTTTCCTCCTTTTTTATATTTAGCCAGGGGACCTATTTTTTTATTTGTCAGAAATGTTCAGCCAAACCAAAACCACATTATTTCACAATATGGTTGTATTTCTCTCTGTTTGATAGTGTTCTCTTCCTTGTACAATGTAGTTTCATTGACTCTGACAGCTGGTTGCCTCCAGCTATTGTCATGCTTCAACTCTGACAGAGTGCAGGTTTAGACAGTGCTGCTACAGTTTGGGATCAAAATGCAACAGAAAGCAACAGTACAATGAGGCAGTAGCATACATACACACACTCAACAATACACTGCAATGTGTGTGGTTATGATCATTTTCATTATTGATTAATCTGCCCATTACTTTTTCTATTAATCGATTAATTGTTGGTCTATAAAATATTTGAAAATAGCAAAAAATGTTCTGTCATAATTTCTTGCTTACAAAAAAGCCCATAACTCAAATATATTCAATATATTCAGTTTACAGTCATGGGGGACTTTATAATCGATATCAGACATTTTCCTCAAATAATTTTCTGCCAATCGATTCATTTCTTCAGTTCTAATTTTAGTACCTTATAACAAAATGAAGGAACAACACAGTTTGATTCAATAAGAAATCACAATGGTAATATGACAAGTTAGGCTACCGCAGGAAAGTTTTGGCATGAGGATTTTCCTGTTTGTCTCGTAAGTGTCTTCAGTTTCCGTTGCCTGCAGGGAAGAAGTTTGTCTTACCTGTAGATGCAGAATTGCACACTGTGTCGTTCACGTGACAGCAGTCTGGCTCGTAAAACTCTTCTGGCTTTGGCCAACCTGCTCCTCTCTTGATGTAGGCATTTCAGGTTTTACTTTATGAATAAAAGGTGGTTCACAAAGTCCCAAACTGTCACAAAACAAAGCAAACAATTCACTCTCGTGGGATCATCTTGGATGGCGCAATATTTTATTTGTTATTTCATCCCAACAAGACTAATGTAATCCCTCTAAAACCAAAGATAGACACTGACCCCAAACCAGTCGAGCCAAACCTAGCCAGCTAATGAGTTAGCTCCAAAGAGATGTGTCTTCATATGGCATCAGTTGCTTTGACATTAGCAGTTAGCCTGTTAGCTAACATTGATTGTCTGTTTCTTTGTAAGTCTGTGCTTCATATGGAACGGGTTCCATGGCCTTCCATAAAGTCAGACCTGTGCAACTGTGTGACATCAGTGATTATCCTCTTATCTCTTTCAACATTAATGTACCAAATAAAAGACTTACAACACATAGAAAGGCACAGTAAGGGCAAAGGCCAGCTTTACTGTGATCATACAATCTTACAGAGTAGGCAGGGGCAGCTGATGTGCACAGCCCGGGGACCAACTCCAGGTGTGAGGCAGCACCTTAGTTAGGGATACTGAAGAACTGACCTAATAGTTCGTGTTTGTGGCGGGGGACTGGAGTATCCAGTGGAAACCTATGCAAACACTGAGAGAACATGCAAACTCCACACAGAAAGGCCGTGTCCAAACTGGGATTCTAACCCAAGACATTTTTGCTGTTAGGCAGAAATTCTAACCACTGTGCCACCATGCTGCCCCATACTGCTACACTAAAGAATGGTGCAATAAAATTTTGTCTTCTGGATCTTACCTGAGTATTGAATAGTATATACAGCATACAGTATGGCTAACAGTGTGGCTAATGTTAGCAGTGCTAGCAGCAGCTAGTATTTCTGGTGCCAACTAGCAAGGGTGGTGGCATTTAATCATGTACTTGACTAATTGCGCGCATCCCTAGTTTGACTGAAAGCTATCATTGTTGTTCTTTTGAATTAAGCTGCTGCTGCTGCCAGAAATCACTTACTGGACACTAAAGATGATTTTTTTTCCAGGAAACAAGCTACCTGTCACTGAACATTTTCAATGACGTGCAAAAGATTTAATGAAGTGGTTTTAAGTAGAATCGCTCTTTCAGTCAGCAGTCTTACAAAGCAGCAAAATCAAAGTGAAAAGTCAAATTAAAAATGGATACACTTATAAAGAAATGTGACTTAAAGTATTTGAATTCTGCCTCTAGAGATAAAAGCATGCAATTCCTGCACCATCTGTTAGAGCAGTTTGGCAAGACAGCAGAGCGACTGTTGAAGTCTCACTCCCTGCTTCTCTCTGTATGTCTCTCTCCTCTCTCTCTCTGTGTCTCCGTCTCTTCTTTTGTGTTCAGGAAGTAACCCAGTGCGGACCTGGAGTCTGGTTCACTGGACTGATTGAGATGAAGTTGTACATTTGAGAGTCTTTCCCATCTCCCTTTTTCCTCCTTCACCCACTCCATCTCTCCAGAGAACAAGTAATATCTCAATCTGCAGCCTGGGCTTTGGTTCACTGGACTGATTGAGACAGGGCTGTGTGTACTGCATGAGAGAAAGGGAGACAGAGAGACGTACAGTAGACATGGAAACTAAGGATGAGAGATGGAGTGGAGGGAGGAAAAGAAAGGATATCAGGTGGAGATGTAATAAGTGAGACAGAGTGATGGAGAAAATGAACTTGGTGACTTTTCTTGGCAGTTGTGGAGCTGTTAGTCTGCCTCACGCCGTAGGTGATCCTGCTCCGAAAATGAAGGGAAGAGGGGGATTTTAAGGAGATGCAGTGACATTTCCAATTACCGTCAGTTCTTTCTCTTTAACGGGTCAGCGGCTCCCTCCTTACATATGCATTTAGAAATGCTTGGCTGTCACCAGAACAAGAGGTTAAAGAGACTGTCCTGTCAGCTTACAATCACAGGTTCAGACCCCATGACAGCTACATGTGACAGAGACACTGAACCCCTCATCCAGTCATTAAAGGCACCTGCAGACACTCAAAGCCTAAAACGGATGTTACATAAATCAGTTAATCAGGTTAAGTCAAGTAAAAGTTTGTGAATCCAGTAGCCCAAAAGTAGAATAGAAACACAGTTGACCCTTCGCTAAGCTCCTCCTCTGTCCAAGATTAGCAACCATAACTAGTAGAGCTGCAACGATTAATCAATTAGTTTTCAACTATTAAATTAATTACCAGCTATTTTGACATCAATGAATGGGTTTGAGTAATATATTTAAGAAAAAAAGGTCAAAATTCCAGCACCTTGGCCAGAGGTACTGACAGGACAACTGAGCGGGGAGAACATGCAAACTTATCCAGGTCGAGCCCACAGCCTTCTTGCCTTGCTAACGCACTTTGCCCCACGCCACAGTGCTGTCCAGCACAGGCATGTGGACGTTAACCAGCAAGGAGAGGGGGATGCTGGTGCTAGGGCTGCTAAAGTTAGCCTCACTGTGTGGCAGTAACTGACTGGTTAATTAGTCAAGAACAGCCCTAGTTAGCATGTCTGGCCAACTAGCTTACTACCTGCAGTAATGTTACCTCCAGCCACTGCATCTGCAAAACTCAAAACTGGCTTGTTCACAAGGATTAAATTGGGATCACATCTCACTCTATCTTGCTGTCTTAGCTCTTATCCCAGCTCTCTTCCTGAGGCAATCTCTGTCTCAAGGTCTGCTGCACTGAATCTAATCCTTGTGTTTCCCCCTACAACATTAAAGAGTGTATCTCTGTTGTCTGTCGTACATGTCGTTTGACCAATATTTGCTGGGATGTAAGCTAGCTTTAGCCTCAGGCTTTTAGGATTAACAGTATGTGCACAACCATTAATAACATAACGTATTTCAGACTTTTTTTACTGGGTCCTTTTTTAAAAATGTGTCAGATGGAAACATAAAACAGTCAGCTGGAGAGGGATTTGTCACCTGACTCAACAATTTAAGCTCTGGCGTTAGCTCACATTAGCTAGCTGCACAAGAGTCATCATTTTAGCTGCCAAAATCCATGATCATCAGCAAGAAATAAGAAGCCTACTTTTGTTTACTTCTCTGTGGAATCGAAAACCCAGTTTCAACAATTACTGTCAGTTTCGATGTTAAATCTGCCTCCGTTATCACTGTAAAATGTCAAGAGTGGGAATGGAAAGCATGACAGTCATAGCAACAGTAACTATGGAGGGCGGGGCTTAGCAAACAGTCAATTACTAAGTGATTGTTTTTTGTTGTGAAAGAGGCTGGTAGACTAAACAACTTTCACTCAAAATTCAAAAGAGTGGCTTGTGATGGTTTCCCTCTCTGGTCAATACAGCGAGGAAAGTGGCAGTCCAATTTTCCCTTCAAGCAAGTGTTTGGCTACTGCATGGAAGCAGTGATTTTATCATAACATCCATATGCAAACAGTTTTACAACCAAACACAGAAAGAGGAACCAAAATCAAAATGATTCTCAAACTGCTGCTGCAACAACAAAAAAAGACACAAAATTATAGGGAGAATCAGTGAGGGCTGTCTTCACACAACAGGGTTTCTGGATTTCCGCACTTAGCCAAGCAACGGCTGGTTAGCATTGTCAGCAAACCAAATGAAAACCAAATGTCAGCAGCTAGCCACAAGCTCACTGATATGTCAGTGTGAAAACTTTTCCCCCCTCTTTTGTGGTTGACTGAATATACGTTTTTGTTCCTCACTGAGCCATCTGTTAAATGCAAAACCTGAAAGATTTTCAATTAGTAGCAGCAGCTAACTTGAGTCATGGCTGAACAGAGAGGGGGGATGCTGAATGATGCACTTAAGGTTTTTGCCCAAAGTGGTGAAAATAAACACACAGAATGCAAAAGCTAAATAGATTTATCTTTTCATTCAGTCCCAAAGCACTTGATCTGTAGTTACTGATGTGTTTAAAGCAAAATATATTAGATCTTGACGGTCAGATCTGCCAACCTCAGATTTTAAAAGCTCAGTTTGTGTGTGTGTTTCCCTGTCAAACCTGCATGCACAATAGATTAGTATGAGGAGGTTTATGGAATTCAGCTGTCATGAATTTTATTTTTTAAACCTGTGTTTTTCCCACTGTGAAATGTCAAAATGTCTTTGGTGAAGTTGGCCTGTTGCACTTCCCTGTTGACTGTTGATGTATAAAATCTTCTGGGAGTCAGCAGTGCAATGTGCATTACTTTTTGTCTCTTTCCTGCAGTTTGTTTTTGGTCCAGCACCTGCAAAAGGGTTTTTGACATGCACGCTCTACACTTTGTGTTTTTTCACACAATTTGTGGTTGTTACCTTTGCTTTGTTACTGCTAACTCCGACTGCTGGTCTGGCTGTTGAGTGTGACAAGCAAGTGTGCCGAAATTTCTCCATGTCCAAACCATCTTGGTGTGAGTTTGAAGCTTGCGTTAGTGTTTAAGGTTGTTCTGAATGCTGGTCTCAAAAGTCAACTGTGAGTGAGTGGATACTCTTTTGACCTGCACGCACCTTCTAGATGTTGAGTCTGATGTGGCTGTTGGATACACAGATTGGTAAATTCATTCTCCCTTTTTTTTCAAGTTCAGTGCTACACTTAACTCAGCTTACATGAATGTGTTTTACAACGATGTTTAATGCCGTCATCATCTGTGATGTGAAAACATCAGATTTCCTCACAGAGAAAGCAGGTGAGATCTGCTATAGTTCAGCACCCCAGTCCACCACAGAGCGAGCTGAAGTGGCTGACGGCACGTCACCTCCTCTCTCTGTCACTCTTTTCAACTTCCATCACAGTTAGGTTTGTGGTTTGTAGTGATTTTGAGACATGGTTTTTGGTGATGTTAATGATTAATCATGACTTGATTAATTGCTATTAAAGGATTTTCCAGATTAGGTGACCTGGTAGCTCAGCTCATAGAGCGTTTGCTCCATGTACTGAGGCTGTGAGTCCTCTGCAGCGGCTGAGGGTTCGACTTCCGCCTGCGGCCCTTTGCTGCATGTCATTCCCCTGCTCTCTCTTGCTCTTTCCTGTCATATCTTCAGCTGTTTCAGCCTGTTATTGTGATGCACAGTGACTGACAGAGGTAAAGGTAAAGATAAAGACAGCTTGACTTGAAGAATATCTTATTTTCAGTGCAGCTGATGCAGCAACTCCCTCCATGATTAAAAACAAAAGAAAACAAAGCTGATTTTGAACATACCTATATCAGCTGCAGAGGCTGTGAACTTACAAAGCGGTCAGCCCTCGTGAGATCATCACAGTAAATGGTTGGGTTATGAGTTGATGATGTGTATATACTGTAGGCTGCAGCACATGCACAGAAGTAAACCTGCAAAGATGCTAGGGGAAGCTACTTTACTTGGAATGACTTGGTGCTTTCTTGAAGTAGACTACAGTATGCAGTTCGTACAGCCACAGCGTAGACAGATGTGTGTTTACCCCAACACATGTGGAGACACCAGCTGCCTCTTCAGTGTAATGGCCATGAAGTTCATGCTGTTGCTCCTCAGATCCCACATGCTTCACACAACTTGCCCCTCGACCAACCAGTAACTCTGTAGTGCAGTCAGTTAGCGGCTCGACAGGTCTCCCACCATCAAGCTTTGATAGATGCTTTTGATTTGAGTTTCTCAGCCAAACTGGCAGCGGTGCAAGTTTTACCCTTGGAGCTGCAGTGGGAGTAGCATAGCTAAAATTGCTAGCAGATCCTCTCAAGTCTCACAAACTAAAGAATTATCTTTTATAGCATTTTGGAAGCATTAACATGCCTCCCAGCTCATGATAAATGCTTTTCATAAACCTGACCTATCCATTTAAAATGGTGTAGGAGTTTCTTATACTTAATGCAACAAATCAAAGCCACCACCAGACACCTGAGTAAATATTTCTGGCCAAAATTAACCTGTTTTTAATGCTGATTCAGTCGACTGGTTGGTTGAAAGTTCTCATGTATTTATCCTCCATGTTTGGTTAAGCCCTTGCCATGTCCACCACAGAATACCCTGCTGTTGTAAAAGCTTCAGACTCATTTACAAGGCGAGTGTAATACATACATCCTCAAAACTATTTAATGTCATATTTTTTTGTTAGTGTTCACATTTTCCTTTGGGTGGTCAGGGGAAAAAAATATGACTGGGCTGCTTTAAAAAACCTTTAGTACCCTGAGTGTGGTTTAAGTGGGTCGCCTGAGAGTTTAATAGGCGAGGGGAAACCCTGAGATGGATCCAAGCGTGCAGACTCGAAGTCAGACAGACGTAGCTGGAGGAAGTCAATGATGTACTTAACCACTCTCCTCAAAGGCAGGAAGACGAGGTAGAGCTAGACAGATGGGGAAGGGGTGGAAAGATGGAGGGAGAAGTCAATAATGTACTTAACCTTACTCCGCAGACTCTCTGTGTCCCGCTATTGTACGGCAGGGAAGATGGGCGAGGGTAAAGGAGGAGGAAAAGGAGAAAAGATGGAAATAGAAGCAGCGAAGAAGTGCCGTGTTTTTGTGTCAGCATAAATGTCAGAGTAGTTAAGTGTGTGCAGGGCAGGCGGGGAGGCCGGGGTACAGGAAGAGCCCCATATAAGAGGGAATAGCCCAGTTTTACGGCCACATAAATCTCCGCTCCCCACACTGACGGTTGTAACCCACCTCCTCCTCTTTTCCTCTTTTGGCTCTCCTGCCTCGGTCTAAGAGTACGCTAACACCTCCTTTTGACTTCTTGACTCTATCTGCTGCTTTCTTGTGCTTCATTTCTCTCTCTTTTCAGATTCTCTTGACCCCTGCCCTCCCTTTCTCCTCTTAGTGGAACTCTATATATTTTCTCCTTTCGACCCTCAAGCCACCAGGGCAAGAGATTAAAAATGTCTTCAGGCTGTTTCTTTGCCTCCCTGATCTGTATTTTTTCCTTTTTCTGTTCACTTTGGCAGGGACACCTTTAGAATAAATAATAAACAAAGTGCAGGTGACTTTTCTTAAGTGGCTCACCTCTACTCACATTCACGTTGATATACTAAAGACAAAAATCCACCGTGAAAGCCGGCTTCTCTGCTCCTCGACACGCTGTGGTAGACCAGGTCTGTGGGTCTCTACCAGAGGGAGGAAACTAACTTCTGTTCCCAAGGAGTTGACCTGCTCTTAATGAAAACAAACAAGCAAACGAACAAATAAATACCTAAATAAACATCAGCACTGTTCAATATCAGACAGTTGCTGAATAATTCCACTTATCCTCATAAATGTTCCCCCGTGTGCTAAAGCTAAATCACCTCAAGCATCTTTTCCTGTGTCAAATGTCATATAAAAATCTTTCATATACATGCATATCAGAAAACACATGCTGATACAAATTATTTTGTGATTGGCAGGCTGATATATTGGCTGATATTAGTAGAGCCATTATTTTTGCCCTCGTCTGTCAGTCTGATTTCTCTCGCTGTTACTGAGTCAAGCTTTCTCTTCAACTGAGAGTTTGAGCAGAGTGTTGTTGGAAAAGGTAAAGAGTGCTATTTAAGCTTTTGATGGATATATAAATATTAAAACACCTTTTTCTAGTCAGATTTTTTTTACTGACAGTTTTTAGTTGACGCTCCGTCCTCTTTTTTCTGACGTTTCTCCTCTTCCTCCCTGTCACTTCCTTGGACAGTTCTTCGCCTGTAACATCGCCTTTATTTATTTAGTCTTAACATCTTCTTTCTCTCCTTTTCTTGACAGAAAATTGAGTTAGACTTCCAGTGTCTATCTGCTAAAAACAGTAAATGTGTATACACAGCCCTTTGTTGCCATCCTCGCTCTCTTCTCACATCTTCCTCAGTCCTCTCCAGCTCTGAAGTGAGACTCAAACTCAACAGTGGGACAATTAAAGTGTTTTTTTTGCCTGTTGTTACTTGTGAATTGAAGTGAAATTGCATTCTCTGTACAACACTTGAGGATTGAGCACATTAGACTTGTTGTCACTCTTGGGAAAAGAGTGTGATTTTGGGTTTGTTTAGGTGACTAGACTCAAATAAAGTCTGTAAATGCAAGCAACAAGTGTGATTTTGCTCTTTTCAAAAGGCAGACCTGTTCATCCTACAAACATATCACTTCAGTTGAAATAATGAATTATTTTTCCCATAGACGCCACGTCTTAACCGCACCTGTTGTGTCTGATGGCGGTTCATTCATTTCAGATGAGAGGATCCATTCACTGGATGCTTTGTGACTGAAATATTGTGTAATGTTGTTGCTGTTGGGTTACATTTATCTTGAAAGCTGAAAGACTTAATGCTTTTATGGACTCTATAATGGCTAAGTTTAATAACGTTTAACGTTTATCAGATAAAACTAAAAAATTAAAGGTTACCAAAAAAAAGCATTTTTGTTGCTGCAAAGTTTTTATATTAGGCACTGGTCTGTGCATAAAACTTTGTACACAGCTTCCAGTGTACTGTATCCTGTTTGGATCCAGTTTGGTTGCAGCACAAGCCTCATTTTTTACATTTTCCACAGTGATTATTCTTTCAGAAATAGAGAGATAAGGTGAAAAAAGTGCTGGGTAGTTTCTTAGGGTTTTCCAAATGGCCACCATCAGCCCACCAATTAGCAAATGCTGGAGTTTCAGCTGGAAAATGTGTGCTGGTGGCAAGTTTACTGTGTAAAGTGCATTATTTGTTTGTCAAAAGTATTAGCACTTCAAGACTTTTCTATAGTGGATATATATGTGTCCATTCGCCTTGGTGACTAATCAATAAAATGAGGTTGTTGAATAGAGACGTCTTCATCAAAGAAATTGCTTTTAAAGTCCTTTATTACCAAGAAAGACAGAAAAAAGTCCTTGTCTGCTACTTAAAAGTACAGAGAAGTGTTGTAGTTTAAGTTGGTTGAGAGAAGCTTGTGCTGCATTGTGCCGTCCTCAGTTGAAGAAAGAAGTACCTACAGTATTAAAGCAGATGCATAAAAGGGCACTTGCACAATGGCTCCCAGTGAATGCAGCACTAATGCAGGATGAATTCATGTACAAGGACTCCCACTGTATGCGAAGAAACAGAACAACTGTATCATTGTGAAGTTCCCAGCCAGTCCAAAGCGTTAATGTGCAACGGTGATCGAGTCAGTTTATTCTGGCAGGCTGCCTGCTGGAGGCTCTGACAGATTGGTGCCATCAGCGCATTATTTCATTAACACTTGTGTTTTCATGGTGAACATCTTCTCACTCGTCATTTTTCTCTCCCTCTCTGTTTCTCTCTTGCCCCCCCCCCCCCCCCCCCCCCTCCCTCCCTCCCTCCCTGACAGATGGAGAGCGAAAAGAAGAGGAGAAAATACTCCACGAGCAGCAACGACTCCGACACCACCGACAGTAAGTTGAAGAGAGATATTCAGGGAGGGAGAGGGAGGGTTGTGTGTGTGGGGTAGTAGGAAACCTGGAACTGTCAAAAAAGTGTGTTCCTGTGCTACTGTTGTACGGTGAGCTGCCTGGTTTTAGTTCCCGCAGGGTATTTCTCATATTGACTCTCCATATAGACTCTCCTCCTGCCTCACTGTTGTCCCTCCTCTGCTCATTAAGGCTTCCCCCTTTTTTTTAAAACACAGATACGATTGAAATACTCAGAACTGGAAGCCTGAGCAGCCAGCAAATATGATGGAGTACGAGAGGGGTGAATATTCTTTGTCTCTGAAAAAGCGGGTGTAAAGAAAGCACAGATGAGATTTATACTAGCCACCAGAAAGACTGCGGTGGGCGAAGAAACAGAAATTAAACAGCACTCAGCAATAATAATATGATGAAAGAGGATGAAAATGCCATGTAAGGCTAGTAAATATAGCTGGCCTGACAAGTGGGGAAAAAAATTTAAACTAGTTTGAAAATCAATTAATGAATAAAGTCATTTTTCATGCAAAAATAGCAGGAAATGTTCTTTTCAGCCTCTCAGATATGGACATTTTCTACTTTTCTTTGTTTATTATCATGTTAAACTCAATATCTTTGGGTTTTGGACTAACAAAAGGCATTTTAAAACACTATAGATTCTTGCAAAGTAGAAAATAAAGCAATGAACTTGGTATCTGATTATTTATAACAGTGAACAAACAGGAGACAGGGAATTATGGCTTGTGGTTATTAAACTTGAATTTGAACTTGATCAATATCTGAAATCATCGGCAGGCTACAGCTGCACTCTTCTTTTTTTTGAAAAGTCATTCACTCTGTGTGTGTGTGTGTGTGTGTGTGTGTGTGTGTGTGTGTGTGTGTGTGTGTGTGTGTGTGTGTGTGTGTGTGTGTGTGTGTGTGTGTGTTTGGCTGCTTTTACCTCAGTATTTGAGTGAGACATCAGCTGCTGGACCTGCTTCTCCTTCCTTTCCTCCGACCATCTGCTTCTCTTCACTCTTAGATCATTTATAACATTTTTTATTTTAGATTTTTAAGTTTGGTAACACTTTATATTACCTACATGTCTATAATGCATGATAATGCATAATAAACATACTTGATGATGTGTTATACTATGCTTGTAGCGATGTATAATTATAGTCTAATAATACTCACAGTCCTAACACATTATAAGCAGGGTCACATATCATAACACCTTGTAATTGCTGGTCACTCACTGTCATTTGTTGTGGCGAGGATCAAAGTTTATTATAATTCTTACAGTTATAATATATTATCCATTATTCATTGTTATAGAGCTGCAACGATAAATCGATAATTAAATTAGTCGTCAAGTTTTCTGAGAACTGATTAATGGGCTTGATAAATTTTTAAAGAGAAAAAAGTGAAAATTATAGCTTCTAAAATGTGAATATTTTCTGGTGTCTTTACTCGTGTATGGCAGTAAACTGAATATATTTGCATTGTGGACAAAACACAACATGGACCAAACAACTAATCGATTAATTGCAGCCTTTCATTTTATAATGATTATAATCACTGCTATCATGCTTTATAAGGTGATTATAAGTTACTTTTAGTGGTAATTGGGTGCTTTAAGTAAAGTAATAAAATTATTGGGGTATAGAGTGATATAATATATTACAAGGTGGTCATAAGACTTTATAAATGGTCACAGTTTGCTTTAAGTAACGTGAAATATGTTACTGTTTCCCCTAAATGCATTATAACAATGATTATAAAGCATTATTTTACGAATGTTTGATGGTTTTATTTTCTGATCTTGATGGTGATTTCACACGAGTCCCACAGCTGATCTGTGCCCGGCTTTACTCGCTGGACCGTTCCGTCCAGGAGTGGACTGTGTAACAAGCTCCCGCTGTAGTAAATCAGGAGCTTAACACACACAGATTGTGGCCCCAAATTCAATAAAACCTGCAGCTCACATTTGTGGAGTGCTGTTTTCTTAGTAAATGTGTCCTGATGTGCTTTGGATGTAATGCCAGGCATATGTAACATGTATAGTAGTTCATAGGCAGACATTTGATAAAGGTACATAGTTTGATAAACTGGCAGATACATTTCCTCTCCAGAGTCATGGCCGACTCAAACAACCACTTAGTCAGACTATAGACTGTATATGAAGTCTGACTGTATATACAGACTGTCTCATGGGTTGTATATATCTTTACATACAGTCTATGAGACATACTCTGCATGATGGTGGGAACATCTGGTCAGTCTAACACATTACCATCACTGGCAGCTTCTGCTGGAAAATCATTTGATAATAAACAGTCTTTGAACAGCAGTCCAGTGTTACACAAGCACACTTGGCTCCCACAGCTGATAACTGACTACAAAATAGGAAGATTTAGTCATCGGAGACAGCCAACAATTTAAATTTAATTTTAAATGTCATTCTTCTTGGCTTTTGGCAGCTCAACATTGCAAATTTTTTGCCATTTCACGGCGCTCATTTTGCAACAACAAGCTAATTTATTTGTTTGGCCGTTCTCCTGACACTGTCAGGCCAGCGCCGACAGAATATTAGATACATCACTGAACTAGAAAACAAACTGTTGAGGACAAGAGTGGAGGTCACTTTTTGGTTTTGTGTCAGTTCAGCTGAAGAGGGTTTGAGGTTTTGTTTTGTTACTGGGCTAGATTGGTTTGAATAACACAGAATTGACTCACTGGGAAGTCCATCCTCTGAACAGCATTTGTCCAATCATTGTTTAGCCACTGTAACTATTAGGGCTGGGACACTCACTGCAGTCACCAGTCCTCTGTGCCAATTTGACATGTAGTCCAATTCTAAAAGGATTTTGACTCAATGTTCTGATTCTTTATTATTTTTGTTTGCTTTTAAACACTAGACCACGTGAAAAAGTTGAATCATACACTTCTAGAGACTGTAGATTATGACTGATATTTCCAAAGCAATGCATATCAGTTATATACTTAGTGATTTTTTAAAAACCTTGTTAATAACACGTTTATGTGGTATGACAAACTCAGAACACACATTTTTTAGTGGTTTACAGCACTTTTACTCTTGAAGTTCCTCGGCTAGACGGCTAAAATGAAACATTATAAAAAGTCTATCCGGTTTTCTTTTGACACATTTTTCTGTACTTCAGAAGAAAAGATTTTAATAAAACATTTTAATTTGGGATTTTCTTCAATGCAAAAATCAATTTTCCTATCACAGGTAAAAGAGAATTGAATTGAAAGGTTGATAGTTCTTCAATAATAGAAATGGGAATCTTTTAAATGCAGGCAAGGATGTTGCTCTTGGAAGTTAAAAAGAAATTCTCAAATTAAAGCTGTGCTCTCTCATGGTGAGGAATGTCCAAACCCTTTTTATTAATAAAAAAAAACTTTTTAGGTAATTTAAAATTTAGATCCACAAGGATGAATTCTAAGTGCTGTAGCATTTCAGACTTGATAAGATGTTTTACTGCAGTGGGGCCACCGAAGGTTAAAGGTTTAACTGTTCTGTGGTCACAGGTGTGCATGTATTTGGTATTTTACAGCAGGTTTAACAGGCTGGTTTTCAGAGCTGACTGAGCCACTGAAGGCTGCCGAAGGCCGTGCCGTCTCCGTTATAATTAGCTGTTAGCCGTTAGCTTCCCCTGGCCAGTACAGCGAGGGCTCCAGCTGCATCTGTTGACTGGAGGTTATCAGGTTTCTAATTGAAGGATGCCCATGATAATTTTGGCCGCCGTGCACCAAGCGGGGCTTTTAATTAACACACGGCCATGATGGTAACCTCCAACTGCGCTGCAGCCCGTTTGGTTATCTGGCCGCAGTGATGGAGTGGTGCAGCTGCCTCATGTGGGGCGTGTGGATGTAACCTACACACACACATACGCACGCACACTAGCGGAGTGCAGATGCATGAGCACACTCAAATATGTCCAGCAGATTAGCGCACAGTCCCACTGAATATGTGCATACCAACCACACACATGCACATAACATAGCACTGCTACACACAGACTTGTGGATGAACACATTGCTGTATATACACATTTCTGACAAATGAAAAGAACAATAATAACAAAGTGTCTGAAGAGGCGTTTCCACCAGGCAGTTCAGTTCAACTTGTTACACATTAGAACAGTTATTTTTGGGTTTCCACTGACAAAAGCTGGCGGATGGTACAAATATAAAACACTCCATTCTGCCCCGTTTTTTTTGCGACCTCTCTGTTTAACAGGGTTCGTACGGGTGCTGGAAATCCTTTAAAACACTTGAATTTTAATGTGGTGTTTTCAAAGTTTAAGTGCTTAGATTTTGGATAAAGTGCTTGAAACTGCTTGAAATTGTAATTGCATTACTTTCATGATTTGGTATCTGAATGAATACTTTGCTTTAGTGTGACACATTTTGAAACATGAAACTTTATCGTGTTTAATTTGTCACCCTTCTGTAGCATGTTATCAGACATAATTTTGGTAGTTTATAGCACAGTAACATCCGATTTTATGTGATTTAGAACAGATATAATCATTTAGAGTATATTTACAGTATGTATATAATATGTAATTCACCACGGCTGTGAGGTCCTGAATAAGCTCAAAAATGCACCATGAAAATTCTTGAAAAGTGCTTGAATTTGACTTTGAAAAAGGTGCAGGAATCCTGATTTAATTTCCAAGCAAGCTAGGACTAAAAAGGTGGAGATAAAACACTGCAAACCACTGATTGGTCAGAGAGAATCACAGCAGCCAGTCACCTTGTCTTCTGCGCTATGATGTAGGATGTGTTTTTGTCTTTTTTCTTGCTACCTGCAGCCTTTTCTTAAACAAAGGTCGTCTCCTTGTTGTAATAAACAACGACATGCTGAGAAGAAAGAACACAAAACATGTATGTAGCAAATGAGAGAGTCTAAATGTGACGGTGCAGGCAGAGCAGATGACAACGTTAGCAGTAACTTGTCAGTCTGGCAGTAAATGTACAGTACAGAATACATTGTGACAGTGAACAAATGCTGTAATGTAGCTTCTCAAGACCAAGAAACATCTGATGTTTCCTTACAACTGGAGAAGTGAAGGTAGTTTTCTCCGAAGCCCCAGTAACAACCCCTCCTACTTTTATAAGTACTGTCTGGTGTGGAAACACAAAGCAGATCTAGGGTTTAGGTTCATGTAAGTACGGGTTTCAAGGGTACTATGCTGAATATTTTTGGTGGAAATGCAGCTTTAGTTTGGCGTTGTTCCCTCCCAAGCCTCCAGAACAGCTTCAATGCACCATGACAGATTCTTCAAGCCTCTTTGGTGTTAAGATGATGGTGGTGGAGAGTAGAGCTGGACCGGGATATTCAACTTTTAGCATATTGTTTTGGTGGGTAGGTACTTTATTTTCAAAGCTTTATTTATAGAGCACATTTCATTCCAGGTAAACACACAATGGGCTGTACAGAGAATGAGCCAGTTTTTTCCTCTAAATTAATGATGCATGGGTCAGGATTTTTTAATATCAGCACTCACCCGACCTGTTATGACAGCTAATCTGCACCACCCAACTGCAAAGTTTAATCAACAACCAGAACACATCCCAACCTGCAAACTGCCAAATTATGTATTATAGTTGACGTCGCCTCATCCTGCCGCTGGAAACAGCCGCTGTCTATTTTAGTTATTTATATTTTTTAGCCTAGTGTTTGACTGCAGTGTGTAGACAAAGAACACCACAGTTCCAGGATTTAACCTGTTTAGATGCAGTTTGAGCACCGATCAGCTGAGCTGAAAGTGCACACTGGATGGTTGCTGTGCGCACCACTCCAACCAGGATGTGTGTTTGAGAGGACTATTGCACACAATGTTTCTGTGATAAAGATAAACATGTTTTAATTGAACTGTTAAAATGTGGAAATATTTGGGCATCTGACATCCCACTCACTCACAGCAGCGAACGAGTGAACATCACACTTCAGTTCAGACCTCAACTGAACGGAGAGATGTTGTGGCTGAGTCTGAGTCATGTTCAGCACTTACCCCTAAAGGCTAAATCATCATCAGATAATAGCTGATAGCGCTGGGCCATATGGCTCATAAAAATATCTTGATAATTTTAGACCGTTCCATCCTCAATATGCATATTTTCTCGAAAAATAACATAAATTCTCAAAAAGTGCCAAGTGCATTGCTTTTGATTAAACTAACCAGAAGATAGGGCTGAGAGATATGGACAAAATCAAATATCACAATATTTTTGACCAAATAACTTCATATTGATATTGCAGCAATATTGTAGGGATCACCATTGGTGCTTTCACAAAATATAGGCACAATAAGATTTTTGATAAATAACCATCAGTTTCGTGGATACAAAGACTAAGTGAGTAAAGGCAAATAATGTAACAGCTAGACAGTCTGGTAAGTTCAAAAAATTACATCACTTTACTGTAATGAAGCCTTTAAAACCAGGAGAAGATAGTACTTATGCCATATAACGATATTCAGAATCTAAAATGATACAGTTTCATGTCAAAGTATTGATGTATTATTGATATATTGGCCAACCCTAATAGCCCATGGGCTCTGAGATTATTCTTGGACAAACTATAGTCTCTCCGCCCCAATTTACTTTGAAGGATAATGACAGGGTCTCCCTCACACACACACACACACACACGCACACACATGCACACACGTGCACACACTTACAGCGCACATTGTGTCCTGCTACAGTCTGTTAGGTGGTACACTTTTGACACCACCACTCAGAGCAGCTGAGTGGAGGATTAATTTGAAAGGCTGTCAATTCACACCATATTTACTGTCGTGCTGTGGCACTGAAAGTGTGTATGCGTGTCTCTACGTGTGCACCAGTCAGCATGTAAAAACTGCACAACTCTGAGGGACCGGGACACCATCTCAGTGTGAGCAAACTGTGTGTGATGGTGGGTTAAAGTGCGGATGTGCAGTATGCGACTGTGAGGGTGCATGTGTGGAAAATACATGGGTGTGTTAGCAGCTGTATATACAGTGTATGTCCTTGTGTGAATTGTGTGTGTGTGTAGAGGGAGGCAGTCAGTAATTTTGAAGACGAGTCTAGCAGCAGCGCTCCCCTCGGCGCTGTTAGTTGTTCAGACGTCACAAGTAAAATTAGCACGGTGGCAGTACTGCTGCGGTGGCAGGGGAAATATGTTGAGTAGGAGGCAGCACACACACACGCACACGTACAGTCACGGTCACAATGTGCTATATTACACAGTATTGGCAAATTTGTGTTTTCCATTATGCCAGTGTGATGTAATTTAATTGCCAATGTGATGCAATGTTTAATGACAGCCTTCGCGGTGCACAGATGAAACTGAGCTTGCGGCAATAGGCCTATATGTTGCAGTAGTTTTATGATTAAAAAAAAAAAAAAAATAGAGAAAAACAGCACACAGCATTCCTCTGTCCACATACATGAGCACATGGGAAAACACACAGGCATGGCTGCTGATTGAAGCAGTGGGTGGGATATTGGCTCCAGTGTCTGGTTAATTGCCATTAGGTTGTGTATTAATGAGGTTGTAAAGGACCACAGTGGACTAACTGCTTAACAAGATGCTATTTATACTGTCATTACCTATTAAACCTCTTAATAGATCATCATCAGTCCGCTTCAATTAAAGGCCTGAGTCAGAGTGGTAGTGCGGCCACAGGCGTTGGAAAGGTTTTTGTTTGGGTGCTTTCTTTTAGTGCTCCTCTGCACTGTTTAAATTTCCTCCATCAGTGTGAATTACAAAGGCCTTGAACTCCATCACATGCTCGTTTAAGAACTTTTTTTACACTGATGAGCAGCGTTTTGCTTTCTAGTACGTAACCGATTCCCTGCTGGTTCATAATGGCTGATGTTACAGTGTTTTTATTGTTTTTGTATAGTAACCCATCAAATTTCTCCATTGGGACAATAAAGTTTCTTTGGAGTGAATCGGAGTGCATGGCACGCTGTGTACATGAAGTCTGATCTACGGCCAGAGACCTGTTCTTCATTTTCCCCACTTTAAATCAACAGTCACACTAATGAATGCTCGTTATTGGCAAATCAAACGCAGAGTAAGTTTGTCAGATGTTCTGCTCCAGATGATGGTCATTAGCTTCTGAGCTTGGTAACTAGCACATCGAGGCTAGCTTCTGACTTAGCTGGTCATCAGCTTGAAAGGCACTTTTACTTTTTTCCCCATTTGTATTTTATCAGTAGATTGGAGCAAAGTTTGGTGTCTTTTTTTCTTTTTCTTTTTTGGTTACCAAAATCCCCCTCAAACACTACACTTTCTCCACCATTTTTGGCAACATTCCTTTCCTTAGAAATATGTTGAATTGTAGGCTACTCACATTTCAGACCACACCACTGTCAAGAAAATGTTATGATTAATAGGTAATGAAGACCATTGGCCATTACTTTTTTAACCTATGATTACAATTGCGGCCACCGGCACCTTCAAGCACGCACCTCCCGTGTGTCATACCCCCTAGCGAGATGAATGGCTGAGCTTTAAAATAATATGGTGCAAACTCAGCACCACCTAATGCAGCAGGAAGAGGTTCACTCCGCCCGTGCGTCCATCTAGTCTGCCAGCCCTTTTTAACATGAAAAAAAAGTTTCCCTCCGGATTCATCACGCCGTTCAACCCACAAATCCCTGTTCACCGCTCTGGTCAACTATTACCGCGAGCCTGCCGCCGTCTCCTCTGCGCCAGAACACTGTTTGGAGTGGAGGTGTGTCTGGCTTTGTTTTTCAAAGAGGCAAGGAGGTCTCACTCTGATGCCTCTGGGAAGACGTGTTCTGTGCATCGACTTTATACACATTTGACTGATAAGACTATAAAATATTGGCACTGTTTATTGGATGTGCTTGAACTGTCACCTTTTTGCACACTACACTGTGGTGGATCATTGAACTTTGCTTTTGTCTAAGTGTTATTACTTGCAGAGTGTTTTGCTTGTACTCAGCTGGGAATGAGGTTGGAGGCTCTGCCAACTCCTTCATGGGGTTTGCTGATGATAAATTTATATCCTGTATATTTTTGTCAGACTGATCTTGTGATTGGCACCCCTGCAGCATGCCAGCGACTGCTGCACAGTAATCACCCATTTGGCACCAGTCGGCCAATAAAATACGAAAGACGAAAGTGACCAGCCAAATCAGTAGCAAATGTAGCTAGCCAGCTTTGGAAGGTAATGACCAGACAAGCCAGTAGCCAATCCAGGGAGTTCCTAGCTGTTACCACCTTGGACAAATGAATAGTCTGCTTTTCATCCACCACTGTTGGCCTCTTAGTTTCCAGTGCTGGCATATCATTGGCCCGATTCATCAAGGTTATAGCCTCTGCCGACTTCTCGGTATGCTTAATTTTTTCCTTATCCTGTGCCATAAATATGTCTACCAGAAGGATATTCATTCTTTCTCTTCTGGTCCACAAAGGAAATGTATTGACTCATGTTTGTTACCTTTAATTAAACTGATCACTGTTGCGTTTTTTTTCTTTGCTACTGCAGGTCAGGTGACGTCGTGGTCCAGATCATCCAAGAATACGGGCACCAGCAGCACATGGGTCCGCCACCAGCACAAGAAACCATCAGAGGTAAGTTATTGTGGCAGTTTGGTTCAGTCACTCATGCATGTACAGTACACAAAAATGTGTTTAATGAAACACAGTCTCTGTTTGGCCCTTACAAGCTCACAGTTTTGCTCCATTAGACTGCTGTCTGTTATTTGTTGTGGCTTTTCTGAATTGTCATTAATGGTCAGATTCCAACATTGTGTCTGGTTTTTGGGGTTGCTGAACACTGGCATGATCCGCAGCTTTTATGATCCAGTGGCTAATCTAAACCAGATTAGCGACCAAAAGTCAGGGCTGAGTATGGTTTTGGACAAGCTCAGATGGCAGAGTTGCTGCTAGGTCGTTTTTTTGTGCAAAGCTGATTGCTATGATTCAGAATTTTTGTAACAGCCTGAAACATCATGCACACCACATGCAAAAGCAAGATCATTCTCCTGTCAAAGCATACACAATTGTAATAGAAAAAATTAAGTTACTTCAAAGACAAATTGCAGCCACAATTCCAAAAAAAAGCTGGGATGTTGTGCAAAACAAAAATAAAACCAGAATGAAATGATTTGCAAAAACTTTTTGACCTGTATTCAATTGAATACAGTACAAACACGATATATTTACTGTTCAAGCTGATTTTTGTTTTATAAATTTACATGCAATCTGAATTAGATGTCTGCAACGTATTCCAAAAAAGTTGGTATCCACTGCGGACACTGAAGTTTTTTCTCATTCTTGCATGATTAACGACCTCAGATGCTCTACAGTCCAGGGTCTCTGTTGTAGTTTGTGATTCATAATGCATGACACAGGTGTGGACTGCGG
Source organism: Lutjanus erythropterus (assembly GCF_056507025.1). Lineage (NCBI taxonomy): Eukaryota > Metazoa > Chordata > Actinopteri > Lutjaniformes > Lutjanidae > Lutjanus > Lutjanus erythropterus. Next base: position 29,760,598 of record NC_139327.1, on the reverse strand, counting down.
GCAGGTCAGTCTGTCACCCAAACTCTTTTACTACGAAGTCAAACAGTTGTAAAACATGCAGAACGTGTGCTGGTAACAATCTGGATTGTCCTCCTTCTCTTTAACCTGGAGGACACAACGTCCATGATTTCTGAAAACAGTCTGAAATGTGGACTCGTCCAAATGTCCACTTGACCACAGCACACTTTTCCAGTTTGGCAGCATTTCTGGACGTTGTTGATGTGTGGCTGTCACTGTGCATCTTTTATAGATCCAATGACAAACTGTGTTTACTGACAGTGGTTTTCCAGTGTCCCCAAATCCATGTAGTACCATTCATTTATGCAACTATGTGGGTTTTTTAATGCAGTGGCGCTTGAGGAGCCAAAGGTCACATGCAATCATGGCTGGTTTTCATCCATGCCCCTTGCATGCAGAGATTTCTCTGGATTCTCTGAATCTATTAATCATATTATGAATTACAGATGGTGCAATCCCTACATTCCTGGCAGTTTTGAGTTGAAAGACACTGTTCTTAAACTGTGTGCCTACGCTGTTTTTCCACAAACCTCACTCTCTCCATGCTTGTGAATAACTGAGCATGTTGAGGATGCACAATCATGATACTGTCACCTGTCACTAATTAACCCGTTGACCTGTCAAATGTTCCAAACAGGTGTTTTTTGAGCAAATCCACAACTTTCCCAGTCTTTTGTTGCCCCTGTTTCAACTTTTGTGAAACGTCTTTCAGGCATCAAATTCAGGATGAGGGTATATTTACAACATTACATTTATTTTTTATCAGTTTGAACTTTAGATATGTTGTCCCTGTACTGTATTCAATTAAGTACAAGTCAGAAAGTATTTGCAGATCATTGTATTCTTTTGTTATTTACATTGTACAAAGCATCCCAACTTTTTCAGAATCGGTTTTGTAGATGAATAGAAACCTTTTGTGGCATCAGCAGCGTGCCTTACACCAATGTCCTACCAAGATTTTAGATCGTGAAAGCCCTGATCCAGCCACTGCAGCCATATATCAGCTCTTAAAGGGAACAAACACTTCTGTCCAACGTAAATACAGCCATCTCCGTCACCACAGCTAAATCAACCAAGGCGCATGGATGGCACAGATCGGTTGGCTAAAATACCAGGTTGGAACATCCATATGGTCATGATGAACAATCCCAAGGGCTCTCAAATGACCACCCTGAGGAAGAAACTGGCACAAACCAGTTGGAAAATGGTGCACTGGACCAGTTGTGGCAATGCTTTGCCTGCCGCAATCACACATTCCTCCCACTCTGTCAGTGAAGTGGGTTCAAATCTGTTTAAGGAGAACTCGTCTCTTGCTGTTGGAAGAGTTTCGGTCCAAAAATAACTATCTGCCATTTGGTACAAATTACATCTTCTCTTAAAAATTACCAGGGGTGATTTTTGAATAAAGGAGAGGAGCTAACAGCCTCTGATGGCACTTCTAAAATTCACAAGATGTTCATTGAAGCACTTAAAACGAAAATCTTTTCCAAAATGAATTAATACCATTTTAGAGGGTAATTTGGTCTCGTTCCTGCCGTGATTTCTACCCTTCCTTCCCCTTAAAAAAAGTCAAAAACCATCTAAAGTTGAACAACACAAATGTTTCTTTTTTGCAACTTTTGAAAGGAGAATGAACAGAGCAGAATGGCACGCATGCCCCCGAACCACCCCGAAGTACAAGTCATCAGCAGAGCATCTGTCATGCCTGAGCATTTGAAGCTTCCTCCCCCTCAGCTCCATCCAGTTAACCACAGGCTGTTGGAAGGTCCTGTCAGCAATCAGTCTCTCAGTAATTACTACTGTAGCTCCCTGCTCTGACCCGGGCTTCAGCTAAAGAGCCAGGGGCCACGTTCCCTTTCATAACGCTGCCTCCTCGCCTTGCTCCGGGGCATGCTGCTCTTTCGTGAAAAGGATGATGTTTTGAAGTAATCTTTCTGCCTTTTTTTTCCCTCTTCGGTTGCTGTGAGCAACAGGAAAGGTTGAACAAAGAAAAAGGGCGGGTGACATCTGACAAAGGTTCAGAGCAAAGTTTTGTCAAGTCAAGAATGTCAGAAGAGCGTTACTCGTCGAGCATGAAAAATCTGCTGGCATTTGTCTTGGTGCTGCTGGAGAGATATTGACAGATCATGCCGTCCTCTGCTCACAGTTTTTAGCTTTTTGCTCACTTGTTGATTCTTTCGTATGCATTGATGTGTCGTCCATGTTATGATGTTGTTGTCCCTCAGCCCCAGAAAGGAAGGACATTTCAATCAGTTTGTATATAGATGAATAGAATAGATTAGAATAAATCGTAAATGTCCACTGTGGTGGAAATTTGTCTTTGGCTCATCAAACACAAGAAACAAGAGAGAAGACCAGGGCTTAAATCCTCAAACTAGCTGACGACAGGATGAGGACTATCTAACAGGATGCTTCTTGCCTTCTTCTTTGTCCCCTTTATTGTTCATTCTCCAATTCAGATAACTGTACCAAGAAGGAAGATGAAAGGTTAAAACACTTTCCACAATTGTTTTGTAAACAAGCTCTGAAATCTACTGACTGACGCCAAGGCCACATTGTTTCCTGAGAAGACAAAGTCACTGTGAGCATCTCTTAGAAATGTGTTTTCAGAGAATCTCAGTGATAAACTCAAACTTGAACTTGATTTGAGATTACGGCTTTGAGGGTTTTGGTAAATTAATGCTGACATAAATGTGTATTTCATTGGATTTGTTGACTTTATTTATTCATTGTTGTGGAACTACTTCGTTTAGATAGCTCACTTTTTTCATAGTACGTGGTCGTTTTGAACAGGTTAGTTGCTTGGCCTCTGGCTTTGCTGCTTGAAGCTTTCTTCAGAGCAGCTCATCCAAACAATAAGTGATAGAGTATGTGCTTGTAATAAATTTATATGCATACATAAACAGCCTTATTAGTTGGTGATGTCCAGGATACAATTAGCTATTGGCGTTTCAAGCAATCAGTCAGTAACTTCTATAAAAAAAACAAAACTTTTTGTCACTTTGTTTTCGTTCAGATGAGGTAGATTCTTGCAAATGTGTACGCTTAGCTATTTTCATGAAACTGTCTGTAGTCTACAAACACAGAAAAGACATGTAAGACTTGAAAAGAGGCAGTGGGACTGACCCGAGAAGAGACTATGACAGCCTCTTGAGTGTGGCCATCTGGAACAGGTATAAACACTTTTTCCTTTCGACGTGGTGGATAACGTGTCATATGACCGAGTTTGCTTCAACCATTCAGAAGTCTTTAGTCAGACTGAGCCAGGAAGCAGTACTATTAATCTATTTATATGTTAACAGGGCAACTGCTCATGTTTCTAAAGGGCAGCTCTTATTTTCAGTTTATGATATCATGACAAAGAAACTGTCCTTCAGCTGGATCCTGAGTGTTAAAGAACTGGTTTGCTTGTCACACACTTCAGCAGAGGTGTTGATAATTGCTGCTGTCAGAGTCCTGAGGCGACAGCAACAACTTGTTGTATGTTTCATGGGTCAAAGGTCATTACCCTTTTACTAATAGTGCTTAAGCTGGAGCAGCCACTTGAGGTCATTTTCACTTGTAGCAGTCAACTACTCTTCAGCTTTGTAGAGCCGAGTGTCACTTAACTGTTCTCACCTGCCAAGTATCTGCACTGTTTGGGTTTGTCCAACCTGCCAGCTTTTTTTTTTTTTTTTTAATTTAAAGACAATGGGCTGCAGCCATGACACAAACAGAAAACAGACGCTGTGGAAAGGACGAACCGCAGCAGCTGAGAGAGGAGTGGAGTGGGAGAGAAGAGTGGGTAGTCTTTTGAAGGAGTGAAAATGATGAAGACTGTTTTCCTTTTTTGACATGACTAATTAAAAGGATGTAGATGCTTTCTTTGTATCTGAGCAGTAGATAAATCCGGCTAATATAGATCAGAAAAACAACTATCAACACCAAATGTCACATTTACATGTGGCATTTGGTGTTGCGCTAGTTTGTGAGCAAAGAATAACAACTCAACGAGTTTCACTGTTAGCAAATGATTCTCATCAGTAATATGTCAGAAAATTCATCTTAGTGTCAACTTTGCTGATGGACTGGTTTGCAGTATTTTTACTAGGCCTGTCCCACATTAAGATTTTTTTCAGATTTGGCTGTATATTCAGTTATTTGTTACTTATTTTTCGTTGTTCGTTAAACATCAGATTTTCACAGTCAGAGAAAGTAAAACTGCGTCGTCCTGTAGTTCAGTTAATGAGCTCGCTGCAGAGCATTTCTGCCCGCGCTGCAGCCACTGTCTGTCACCTGCCCACACGCTCCACGCTCCCTCACCCCGTGAATTAGGGATTTATTTTAACCAAACCAGAGCTGGCGATTGTTGGAACAGTGGAAGGATTAACCGAGATGTTTTTTGGTGTGTTTCTTTCGCCTCTGTTGGATTTGAATGAAGTTGAAAATGAAGATGAAATTACAGCTTTGCAAAGGAAGGCTCTTAAAAAAGGTCTCACTGATGTGATCTTTTCCGTAAGGTTTTCAAACATTACAGAAAAAAAACAAGCACAAGCAAACAAGAAATCACCTACCCTGCACCTACAGCATGCTCTGGTGACGTGTCGCCTCTTTCCCCCACGTTCATCGCCGTTAGTTTTGTGGTTTGTGGTGATTTAGAGACTGTAATGTTTGCAGCCTGCCATGGTGTTGCTTTTCTCTTTGTACAATGATGCAGCTAAAAAATGAGAATAGAAACCTGTTTACCAACCACTCGTTTCACCAGTTAGTCACCAGCACATTTTTAAAAGTGCGTCAGCTAAACGATTGTAAGCTCTGATCTGTTTTATCCTGTTTATTATAATTCAGGGTGCAGCCCTAATTTTTACCCACACACATCCATCAATGTATTACGTCCATTTTGACAGCTGGTTTTATTGAAATACAAAGAATATTTTGTAGTTCAAAACAAATGTCAGTATAAATTGGAGATTGATGTGAAGGCTTTGTTTGTGGAGTTTCTGGTACATGTTTGAGAATTGAACTTAAATGTTGTTTGATGATCACAGAAACAAAGAGATGTTGGAAACAATCGAGAAAAAAGTCCAAGTAAAGTCAAAAAGTAGTAGTTTTAGTCAGTGTGCAGTCCTCATCAGCGCATCACCGCAGGGAGGAAAATTGAACAGCGGCTCACAATGTGGACAAGTTTATGGAATGACACTCACCCTCGGTTAAGGGAGGTGTGGCGAACGGTAAACACTGTGGACTTGTAATGACAGCGTAGCGCTTTTCTAAAAATGAGCTGTCTCTATTTGCGCCTTTGCGAGTCCTTCGCTCCAGCTTTGACTTTTCTTAGAAGTGGTTTAGAGAGCTCAGCTCAGTGGAAGTCGGACACAGTCAAATGCTTCCTCTTTCTTGTATAGCTGTTTTTATCTCGGTGTAGATGAGGGCAGAGATTGAGGATTTTAACGTTTTGTAGACTAACAGGAAGCCATTATGACATATGGTACACACACAGACTGCACATATTTGGTCTTGTGGTTAATGGTTAGGGGCAGCGTTTGAGGATGAGAAAAAGACAAACAAAAAACAAAGTGTATTTTTACTACTTTTTAAGAAAATGCACTGTAATGTGATGTAGCTGCAGTGGCAGTGAGTCACCCGTCAGACTGAGGACGACTCTCTCCTAAGCAGCTCCTGGCCTCATCTTTTCTGACAAAAGCAGAGCTCCCCTTCTTCAGAGAAATCCCCCTGCTCTCCCCCAGGGGACCGTGTGACACTTGTCAAAACACTGCAACATGGGCAGAGGACACACATTTGTTAGATGGAGCTTGACACACTATATCAAGACCCAAACATGAATACACACTCACACTTCCAGGCTTGCGGCATTGAAATTTTAGGCACCACATGCTCGGACAGGGGAATGTCTGTATTTAGAGTCCTTGTTTCATTTGAATCTTTTGTTATTTAGTCTGAAAATCAGTCCGTCATCAGGTAATTTAATTGAGGACGCCAGTAATTACAACAAGTGTTTGTTTATGATGTGTGTTTTTTCTCTTTCACTCGCCACACCGGATCATGAGAGGAGAGAGCTGCAGTGATAATAGCAGCTGTGCTGTCGACAGCCATGGCTGGAGGCATTATGTTTTCGGGTTGTCCATGCACACCTACGTCCCGTTTTTGTGACCTCGATATTTAAAAAAACGGCTTGAGGGAACTTCCTCAAACTTGGCACAAACATCCATTTGGACCCAAGAATAGACTATTCTTGTGAATGTGACATCTCAGAAATTTTGTCAGGGAATTGCTTCAAATTAGGCACAAATGACCACTTGGACTCGTAGATGACGTGGTTAGATGTTGGTGGTTGAACATCAGAGTTTAAGATCACTGTGACCTGACGATTGTCCCATTTTGGTGAAAGTGATATCTCAATAACGCCTTGAGGAAATGTGTTCAGATTTGGCACAAATTACCACTTTGACTCGAGGATGAAATGAATAGAAGTTGGAGTTCACAGGTCAAAAGTCACTGTGGCCTCACAAAACATATTTATGGCCACAACATAAGAACTCATAGGCTAATTATGACAAAATTACACATAAATGTGTGATATGATAAAATGACAAGGTGATGACATTTTACACCCAAAACATCAAAGAAAACAAGTTTCTCACTGGAAATTACTCACTAGAATCAGACATGTAGTGTGAGTGCTTTCATTTTGTCAAAAATACAATGAATACATTTTATTAAATTCCTTCAAAGTCTTGACTACATCCACTATATGAGTCTGGACAGACGTGGATGTAAACTGTAACTTGACTGGTTGGTGGCAACATACAACACGAAGCATTAATTCTATCGTTTGACTGCTCAGTTTTATATGACCACGTATTTATATGACAGCTGACTTCTCACTCTTATTAACCGGTCACTAGGGGCTGCTAGTGATCAATAACTGCTTCAGTTTGAAATCTTGTTTCAGTTAGGGGCAACACATGTTAATTTTGGAGAAACTTTGCAAATCTCTGCTGGTTGCATCTGGCAGCTGTGTTGGTTTTGCTGTAGGTGCTTCATCATCTGTTGCCTGGAGGGGTTCTGCACTCTCCTGAGTGCACTCCTTGAGATTGAATCTCTTTCTGTGTGGTGATTGGTTGTTTTTTTTTTAATCTGAAAATTTGTCCTATCGTTAAGAAATCTATGTGGAGATTCCAGTGGTTGTAGTGAGTATTTGTTTATGATGTGTGTTGATATGTTTCTTCTTTGTTGCACATCACACAAATTGTGACAGGAGAGCTGCAGAAAATGAATACAGAAAATGATCTTTTGAAAATAACCACAATCATAGCAACTAGCCTTGTTGTACTTTTTTCTTTTAGATCTGAAAGAAAAGATTTTTCTGCCAGTTAAATTGCAATTTCCATGAGCATTACCTATTGTTGGGCCTTTAATGTTGTGTGTATAAGATACGCGCTTTTATCTGCACAACCACGCTTCATAATACGTCTCCATATCAGATCAAAAGTATATTTAATGAGCTTTGATTCAAATATTAATGAGGGAACAGTTATAGATGATGCAATATAGGACACGGCTGAACCAAATGTTTTTTGTAGTTTTATTAAATCTCAACATTTCTGTTGCAAAAGCCTTAAAAATGGGTTAAAAATTGTTCAGTACAGAATCCATTCTAAACTGTGATGTATGAAAAATGTCTGCTGTTATCTTCAGAGATACATCTCAAACTCAACTTTTTAAAAAAAAACATTATTTAGCTCACAGTTTACAGCTGTGACTTACAGCTGTGACTTACACTTAGTGCAACAGTTAATAGAGTACGTATAAAACCTTACACTAAAGGAACTAAAGGAAAAGGCACTAAACCAAAAGCAGCACTCATTTATTTACTTTTACTTTTACTTTTTAGGTATTTCGCCATAAACTTTTGGTATTTAAGTTACTGACATGGCTGTATAATAGCATCCAGACAGATACCAAATTAGTTACTGGTTGATTCATGTTGCTTTATTGCATATTTCAGGGTTTTGGTGAAAAGACGATGACTAGATGAAGGTCAGAGTAGATGTCATGGTTTCACAACTTTCAACCCAGTCAGCAGTGTTTTCGTAAGTGAAGTAAGTTCTCTGGAGGCTTAAGGCTAATCTCGATGTTATCTAAGCAGAGGCTGTTGTGTTTTTGAACAACAAGTGATATCAGGAGAACAAGACACTCTCAATGCACCATGGGAGGAAGGAAGTGGTATTGACACCCGGGGTTGCCAAAAAAGATAATGGCTTGGCAGGTGTAAAACTCGCTCTATATTTTAATTGTTATGTGTATAAAGATTGTGTTTACTGCTTGTGTTTGAAGGTGCAATCAAGTGTGCATGCAGTATGAGTACACAACTGTATCTGTAACACACCGGGTGCAGGAGAGGTGTTAGCTGCAGCACCGGGGCACGTTGTGTTTGTCGGTCTGTAAAGCACATACAGCGTTCATGCATCTTTGGCTGAACTGAAATTATAACTAAACTTAATGATAACAAAATAAAACTAGATTTATTATCAATAAATTCAGTGTGTAAGCAATAATACAAGACTGACTCCAAAAAAGCATAAACGTATAAAAAGTAAATGAAAACAGATTGCAATGATTTGCAAACACTTTTTAATCTATATTCAATTGAATTCAGCACAAAGACAAGATATTTAATATTCAACCGATTAACTTAAGTGATTTGGTAAATATGCACACAATCTGAAATTGATTGCACTCTGTTTTTATTTTAGTATTTGAGTGTCACAACTTTTTTGGAATCAGGGTTGTACATTGCAAAAATTCCTAATCTAAAACAATAACTACATAGCATTGTTTTCTTCTGCCTAGTTATTTTTGTTTCTTTTCTTTTCTTTTTTTTACATCAGAACTCCTTTTGAAGCTATTATCAGCAGATAATCAGTTGTTTCACCACTATAGCATGACTCTTAATTTTCTTAATCTTCAGTCTTTTTTTTTTCCTGGTGAAATGCAGGTGAACATATATTTTAGGGGTTGACCTATTATCAGACTGGGCCCCGTTTCCCAGGGCCTTCATAGCGCTACGTGCGTCGTAAGTTGTATTTTAAGGTCTCCCTTACGGTTGTCCCGACTCTGGGAAACAGCCCGTAACCTAGCGCTACGAAGGCTCTGGGAAACGGGGCCCTGGCTGATTATAAGATCCATATTCAGCAATTTATGATGATTGGAATCTGTATTGTTTTTTTTTAATCTGATTGCAGATAAACAACTTTGGCTCTGATGCTGCTATTTTGAGTTTGTGGTGTAAGAAAAAATTGATAGACTTGAGTATCATGATATTATGTTTTGTGATACTGTATCACTTCTCAAAAACAGTGTATCGTGATATCGTGGAATGTGCAAAGATTTGCTGTACCTAGCTTGCAAATTGCTGTTATGTCTCACTAATGGTCTAATCTTTTGCACATTTTGTGTCGAATAGATAAAGTTGAAAACAATAAAAACAACCAATGTGACATTCACAACAGATGAAAATCATAGTGAATGGGTTTAGCAATGGAAAATGCCAGTGGATATCAGTAATCAAGTAAGTCATCTGTAGAAAGTGCAGTAGTTTTTACAGAAAGTAAGCCAAGGAAAAGTCATGGAGGGGTGTTATGAAACAGCAGCTGACTGATGGAAAACACAGCGAGCCTGCTGAATATTATTTTCATCTTATTGCTTGCTCTTGCCGAGGTAATATCGCAATGAAATTAGGACATCGGAAAATTTCCTCGGGCTATTGACAAGCTCTGTGAACCATTCTCAAGTGTTTTTAAACAACTTGTATGTTAAGTTTGGAGTTCAAGGCAGCTGCGTCCAGATGTGCAGATGTTATAGCTGGATCTCTGTCAAAGTGGAGATAGCCTTTATTGTGTTAACTCATCAACGTGCCAACAGAGCAGATATTACAGCTTCTAGTCCTCTGTTGGACTTTCACATGTATTAATGGTTAAGTAATCATGTGTACAAATACAAGCATGTGTTTGTGTGTGTGTGTGTGTGTGTGTGTGTGTGTGTGTGTACGAGCAGCTGCTATAGCTCATTAACTTCTGCTAGAAACAGCTGTGAAACTCCATGGCAACCAGATGCAAACAGCTACAGGAATGCACAGAGTAGATGTTACAGTTTCTATCTCTCTAATTCTCACATACACACGCACACACACACACACACACACACGCACACACGCACACACACACACACACACACACACACACACACACACACACACACACACACACACACACACACAGACACTCTGCCAACCCCTGTGAATGGACAGCCTAGTTGGATGGTGGAGAGCTTTGCATGTCGACACATACCAGCCGGGAAATGAGTGCAAATAAATACACACACACTCATGCACACAAACACACACACACGAGCCAACACAGCCTCCAGCAGTTGTATTAAACTGTCAGTATTGCTCCTGTTGCTCACCTACCAGGTGCTCAAATATAAAAAAACAGAAAACAAAAACGTTGTTTACATTCACTGTTAAGAGGGTGAAGGGAATATAGATGGATTAGGAAGTGTGAATGTCGAATAGATTGCAGGAGGGCATAGGCTGACAGAGTACAGGTGTACAGTTTTTACACCAAGATTAGCAGTTTTTTTTTTACTGCTTTTTTACTGCTTTTTTTCTAGCAGCAAGAGAGACATTTTTAAAAGTGTCTTTGTTCAACTCTTATTACTTTTGTAGCTTCTAACTGAACCTCTCTGGTTTTGGTTTTTCTCTCTTTAGTTTCTCCCCTGCATTGATATTTGTGCTTTCAGGTATCTGCTTTATTTTACTGTTTCATGTTCAGCTGATAGGAGTCGTGTTAAGTTACTGCTGCTGAAAACCAAACATTTCCTGATTTTGCTGCTTTAATAGGTGGCTTTTATCATGTAGAATTAATAGGAAATGTCTTTATCCACTGTTTTACAGCTGCTTGACTGAAGTAGTAAAGGAAATCAGTTAATACTCACCTTCAAGCAGGTGCCAACTCCACTGTGCTGGGCAGACACCCCGAGTTAAGCTGAGTCAAGCCAAGCAGCATGTGTATGAAAAAGGAGCAAAACGCAGCAAAAGTTACTGATGGAGGTGACAAACCTTCATTGCCTCCCACAAAAAGGGGTAAAAATTAGTGTGTTCATCTGGGTGTCATGTTTCTATCACTGCCAGTACGAGCTAAAGCGATAAATACCCGTGACCACTGCACTGCACTGAAGACAAAAGCCAGATATTAGTGGGTTTTTGTCCAGTGTTAAAGTGGCTATAGAAATAATTGGTGGGAATGATAGATGAAAGGAGAAGAGGGATGGTGAGGAGCAATACAATGAGTGATAGAGAGGTGAATGGATGGATGGGAAATTAAAGAATGAGGGGATGGAGTGATGGGTGCATTTTTAAAATGATGGGTGGAGGACCGAAAAGTGCGTAGACGGAAGAACGGATGATGGTGATTAAATATATGACAGGTGAAGGAAATGATGAATGGATGGCAAATACCAGATTTTATGTGACAGTGATATCCAGTGATTGATTTTACTATCATTTGTTAGAACTGGTGACAGAGTGTTTTAATATAAGATGCCGTCATAGTGACAAAAACTCAACAAGCATTAAACTTGTAATTTATCCTCCTTTGAAGAACAAAGTCTAGTTGTTTTTGTGTGATTTTAACGCTTGTCATCAACTTGTTAAAGGGATAGATTGGATTATTTGAAATGGGGTTGTATGAGGTACTCGTCAGTGTATTTCCTACAGTAGATGGTGGCCGGCATGCCCCCAGTTTGGAGAAGCAGCAGGAGTTCTGGTGTAGGAAGCTAAGCACTGTACTGCCGTGGACAGGGTGAGCATCAAAATATATTTTAGACACCTAAAAAAAGGCCTGTCTAAAATAAATCAGTATCAGTTTAAGTGTATAAAATATTTAGAATATTTTCATGGCTTTACCTTGCCATCGGTGTCATCAGACATTAGCCTTTTCCAACAGGATACACCATTATATAAACCAAATATTGCTCTCTCTTGTTCAACCAAACTCTGTTAGAGAAAGCAGTAATTTTACCTCATAGAACAGAGGAGTTGCTGGCCTATCGTTGCCTCGTCAGTTAGTTCGTGTTATTGTGTGACTTTGGAGAATCTTAAAAAAAAAAAAAACTTTTAAAACTCCAAAGTCAGATAATAACACCCACAAAGTAACAGATCAGGGCAGCACTAGACCAGCATCTCTTGTGTTCTGTGAGGTAAAATTACAGATTTCACCAGTGGAGTCTGGAGTTGAACGAGAGAGAGGCTTATACAACAGCAGATGCCTGTTGTCCGTTTATCTTTGACGGGTTGTAGGGGATGCTGGAGCCTATCCCAGCTGACATCGGCCGAGAGGCGGTGTAAACCCTGGACAAGTCACCAGTTCATCACAGGGCTGACACATGGAGACAACCACTCAAACACACATTCGTACCTATGGGCAATTAGAGTTGCCATCCTATTATGCTGCATGTCTTTGGACTATGGGAAGAAGCTGGAGTACCCGGAGAGAACCCACGCAGACACGAGGAGAACATGCAAACCCCACACACAAAGGGTTAGGGTCGGCTGGGGGATTCAAACTCAGAACCTTATTGCTGTGAGGCGACAGTGCTAACCACTGCACCACTGATGGCATGATGCTGCGCTAAAATTATTCTTAATATAGTGTACATTTAAATTAATATTGATAATTTAAGGTAGATCTCTTTTAAGTGGCTAAAAATTGCTTTGCTGCTGCCCCTGTCCACAGCAGTACATTGGTTAGATTCCATGTTAGTGCTCCTCTGCTTCTCCAAACTGTCGGACGTGCTGACCGGCATCTACTGTAGCACCTCACACAACTGCACTTAAATTAATCCAAACTGTCCCTTTAAACTCTTCAGCAGAGATGAGATTCCCTGGTGGTCAAAATTTATTGAGTAAGATATTTTAGTTGTTTGTTTTTATGACTTGAGTCATAGTTTGTTTAGTTTGTTTTAATTCAACCATATTGAGCTGAGAAGCTTAATGAAGGCTGTTGAAAGAGAGTTATTTTGTAGTTGGCCTCTGTGGCCTCCAACAGAAGACTTTTTACTTGTTGTGCTTCCATCTGCGAGGACTAATGTTTGTGGTTGATACATAAACTAACAGCATTGGCCGGAGAACTTCTTGGGAAAATATAAACATTAATCAGATGGTGTGTATTTTGTCTGGGGAGGGAAGTGAATATTTGTGCACCCATGAGAATTTGTTTTGTTTCGGGTCGGTCATTTGTCTTCTTCATGTGTCTGTTTGTTTCCAGTTCGCCGTCACCAGTGTGTGTCTGTGTGTGTGTTTGTCTTTCATGGGTAAAGTTGCCCATATTTCCACTTCCAGTCATGTGTGATGAGTTCATGGCAGCACATCAGAGGGTTGTACTGTACCTGGATGTGGTGGGTGGTGAAATCTACAAAGTCAGAAATGAAGATGGCAAACAGGGATGGTATGGGAAATAAAGACAGGAGGAGTGTAAAGGATGTTGTGAAGGCAGGTAAAGGATAAAGTGAAACTACTTCAATGAGAAAGTGACAGAAAGGAAAACGTGTGAGCATCAGATAAAGATGCTGTGAAAACCTCAAAGTAAGAACCTCAGAAAAATAAAACTACTGCAATAAACATAAAAACAATGTTCTTTTTCTATATTTCTGTGCTTTAAAGTGGCCTTTCTGAAGTTTTACTTGTGCAGCCTTGAGTATATCCATTCTGTTCAAGGTGACTGATGAAGTGATGCTCAGGTGTCTTTTGTTTATTCTGAAAGACTGGTGTAAATCAGGCTTTAGCTCAGGTTTTTGCTGGATGTTGTTGAGACAAAGGTGGTAAAAGCTGGAGAGCATGCGTGGCATGCATTGTGTACAACATGTGCTTAAGTGAGAAAATCACAATTTGACAGAAGAAAGTTTTAAACTTTATACCAAGATGGATCAAAACTATATAAAATCTCTTCATTAAACTTAATTTGCCACAGGAATTGTGCAGTTTTTCTTTGTTTTTCTTTACTCTCCTGGCACTTTCTATCATCAGTCAACAGGTACCAACAGATGTGTCAAGAAATGCTGAATTGTGATAAAAATCTTATCTAAAACAGAAGAAGCACTAAAATCCAATAAAAAGAGGTGAGTGGTATTTGTCCAGTTGGTACTGATTTGGAGTCAATGGGCCACAAGCTGTTTATGTAAAATAAATCAATCACACATTAGCAATCAAAACAGATGTTCTGCGTGAGGCCATTTTAGTTTTAGCCATAATTTTCACCAGTTTAGAAAAGTCAGCATAAGTGTACTGGCCTTTGCTTTATTGTGGGTGGCAGCCAATGCAAAACAGTGGTCCACCTTTGAGTTAGAAAGGCAGGGAAAATCCTGGCTTTAGCAGCCAACTCTGCATTGCTTCTGCTACCCTACACGCAGTCAGATACATTTACATTCTTACAACAACACCATCATCTGCACAGCAGTGTCAAGGACGGTGAAGGAACGAGAATCACTGAAACATCTTGAAACTCTGCCGCTTTAATGGAGGTTTACTCTGCTTCTCTATAATGACTTAAAGCTGATATCTAAGATAAGATAAGGTGAGATAATCCTTGATTGATCCCCCCCAGAGGGTATATTTAGGAAATACCCACCACCTGCAAGGTTCTCCCCCTCTGTGATGGTGAGAGGTCATTTTAAATCATCATAGAGCCACAGCAGAGATTACAAGACGTCCAGAGTTCTCTTGTTGGCTCCTGTTTAGCAAACTCATTTTATCGACATACCACATGGATAAAGTAACTTCCTTTCTCCTTATCTTACTTTAGTACAGAGCTGCCAGTGGCTGGTGACTAAAACCTCTGTCATCTCTAAACTACAATGATAATAATGATAATAAGCTTTATTTATATTATACTTTTCTGACAAAAGTTACAAAGTGCTTTTCAGAAAAAGAACAATAAAAAAGAAAAGGCTTGAAAATGTGTCACTTTGTGTGGAGTGAGTCAGAAAAGCAATACACAGAAAGCAAGTTAAACCACAGCAGTGACATAAGCCAGTTGACGATTGGTATAGCAATGTCACTTGTGCACGACATGTGTCGCTTCTAGGGCAGTCCTCACTACAGATGTGTAGTTGTTATCTGAAACTGGCAAACAAGAGGACTTAAATTTGGCAAGAATTCATTTGTTTTCAGCAGAGTATGACATCACACAAATCACAGACTCATCAACACGACAGATGATGTATTCTTACAAATTAATTTGCTACAAGCGACCACAACCGTTCAGCGCCTCTCCTGTCTCCTCCTGAACTCGTTGCATCGTCTTCGCCCTCAGACTCTGGTCGGAGCTGCTGTAAATCACCACAGTCCTGCATCGCTGTTTGTCAGACTGACCTCTGTTGGTCTTGGCGGCTGCGTCCCAGTCTAATACTGTTGGACCGCTAAATGAGCTTATTAGCTAATGGCAGCTAAAGCACAGTTAGCCGCAGCGTGCCAGTGACTTTGGTGACGGCAAAGCTGTTCTGTCAGTATTTTTATCTGTGTTTTGTTGTCTTTTTGAAGGCTGCTGTTACATGCTCTTGTTTACACAGCTAATGTTTTACACAATGGCTGCTGCCGGTGCTGCATTGCCATTTCATCAAGGGTCCTCTTGTGCTTGGAGAGTACCTACTCTGAAGTCAGAGACAAGAAACTCCTTTTGAAACTGTGTTCTGAGAACTGTCATTGTTCACAGTTCACCACCTAAGTGTTCCTAGAACTATGAAAAAGTCCCTCTGTTCTGAAAACGCCTTTTGTTTCAAGTCTTTTCCCTCCAGTTTCGTGTCATTCTTTTCATTCCCATGGATAAATGACTGTTCAGCGAAAATTCAGTAATCTGGTTATCAAACAAAATATTGATATGAAATTGATATCAGTCCCTCAGGATCAAAGAGTGGAGATCCCCTCATGCTTCACTGACATTAAGCAATGAAACTGAGAAAAGCATGAATAAATCAGCATGCAGTCCGTCCACAAGACATGTTGTGTCTCTCACTTTCCTCAACTTCTCGCATGCTGAGTACAAAATGGTCACGCACAATCTCTGGGTGTTATGAAAAGTCATTCTTGTGATTGTACTGAATCACCAGCTTTAGTGGAAGCAGATGAGACAGATTGAGGGACAAAAAAAGTGAAGTACCCTTGTTGAAAATAAAAGAACTCCTGGAACACGCTGAACATCACGGACTGATGATACGTTACTTCAAGAGGATCTTGACAGTGGATTTTTTTTTCCTTTTTGCAAACCAAAAAGGTCTTTTGATGAGCGCTTGTTGCTTAAAATGAATCAGAACCTCTTAGCGTTAGAGTGTGCGTTATTATGAGGCCAGCTGAGAAAAAGTGTGTTATTGTAAGACCAACTCCTATTCACAAGTCATAGCGTTTATTTTGGCCTGCACACAGCGCTAGACGGGTGGAGTTCAGTGCATCAGAGGAATTCAGGATAGTCATAGAAAAGCATATAAAAATTAACGGACAAAATATTGTTCCCTGTGGCAGATACCACCCATCTGACACTCCATGTCCAGCAGCAGTCAAACAGACTCAGATACATTCAGCCCAGTTTGATCTCAAATGGGCCGGATCAGTAAAACCATTGCATAATAATCTATAAATAACAATAGGTCCAATTTTTTCCCTTTCTTTTGGTGTAAAGGAGGTACAGATAAGTGCAGTTTTTACAATATGTCTCGGTTTGTGCACATTTAGTCAGTCTACTGTCATTACACGTGAACAAATAGGAACTAGTTCTTTTACCTAAATCTCCCTGCACTTTCCAAAATATTAAACCAAACTCCCTTTAAGAAATGTAATATATTAACAAACCCATACATGTCTTTATTTCCACACAGACTTTACATTTTGGATTTTGTTGTCTAAACTACAAGACTCTGTGGGTTAGCTGCACTATTTTAATGGGAGAAGACTGTGGGATTGAGAGGCAAACGTTTCCAAAAATTAAGATTTCAGTCATAGTAGGGCCTTTAGCCGCACAGCTAACTGAGCTAACAGCATTAGGCCATCTGCAGCCAAAAACAGTTACAGCAGAGAGTATAGTGAGCAGCAGTTAGGGGTTACTTTGGTGATGTTTCCCCCTACGTGTTTGGGGTTGCCTTTGTCAGTAGGCCGTATTATAGATGTTACTCCTTTATTTTGCAGCGTCATCAAGCAGAAACCGATGTCAGGTCACGTGGGACGAAGTTTTTACCATATGTACTTGGACCAAAACTTTAATGTTCACATTTGAATACATAATGAACACTACTGGGAAATAATGGGCCCTTCCTTTAAAGTGGGTAGTTGATTTAGAAGGGGCATTACAGCCATGCTCCATGAAATCAATGACACTGGCCGTTTGGCTGGGGTATAATTCCTGCCCGGCATGTAGAGTAAGACAAGCCACAGATCTGTCAAATGGTATTCAGGCTTTTGATCCTCTACCTTGGTTTGTTCTGTTTCTGAAAGCTTTACTGTAGGTTACGCTGAGCGTCAGAGCAGGCGGCGTCGGGGTTGGCTTCCATTTAATCAACTTCATTATTCCCCATTTGTAAATTCTGCTGCTAAAAAGTGTGACAAGCCACTCAAGTTGCAGGAGATGCAGACATGCAAAGCAGCATTAATCATGTAGTTGTTTTGGTTTTCTTTTTCAGCTGCACATCTCCAAAAACTAGGTCACATCTCCCCCCAGCCTCCCCTTGCCATTTTACCAGATCGGCTGCCTGAGCCCGCCATATGAAGAATGATATTTGCATCGGACTCTGTGGGGGGAAATTGGCTTATTGCTCCTGCCTCTTAAGTCTCCTTCACTCTTTCTTGTCAGTGACCCAGTTTTTTAACCTTTATTTATTGGGGGGGAAGGTTTTCTGAGCATGTTCGCCTGCTCTCTTGCTCTCTTTTTTTCCCCTCTCTCAGAAACATCTTGCTTCATATTCATGATTTTACACACATTCACACCTGGGAGCCACAGAGTACAAGCGCAGACTCTACTGAGCAGTTCCACTTGAGCGGTTTGGGGGGCTGCATGCCTTGTTCAAGCCAGTTGTTGTGTAAAAAGCTTGAACTTTTATATTAAATTAGGTTGTGGGTGTTTTTTTCTGTTATGTCTTTCATAACTTAATATAATTGAAGAAGTGATGCGCTCTCTAACTGCAGTGTTTTGCCTAATATTCTTGCTATGTGTGAACTACCCAATACATTTACCCTTTTTGACATTGGTTCATTTAGTAGCTTGTGGGAAGCAGTTTGGAGGTTAAACGCCTTGCCCAAGGACATTCAGGCTGAAGATTTCTCCAAGAAGCTCAAAGTCCAGCTTACTTAACCTCTGAACGACTGCAGTTCTGAATATTGATATTTACTATTTAGATTTGAGGGCATGCTGCATGGATTAAGAAGAATAATTTCTGCCTTTTCCTTAATGATCCTTCTGTCTCAGATTAATTTCTTTGAATGCATGACCGTGAACATGAGTGGAGGGCAGAGTTTTAGCTTGCTAGAGGCCAAAAATCACATCTGTTCAAACGGAGGAGCACAGTCAGTCAGTCAAATCCTTATTGAAGCGGGAACAAAGCTTAATTGCATGACCTTTGAGTGAAGCCTTGGCAATCAGCCTGCCCTTGGCGTGGAGGGGAGTGCCGTCGCTCCACGCATCATTCAGGCCAGGGGCTTGCGATGAGGAGCCGGCGTTCACAGAAATCTCAAAAGGACTTGTTCACTGTCTCGTCTCACGCTAATGAGGGGCATAAATTGTAGGCTGAGTGCCTTTTCAGAGCTCGGCAGTACGAAGTTTGGCTAATAGCTGCGGATGTGACATTTCAGATATGAGACGGGAGAGGGGACTATAGAAAGAGCAAGAGGAAATCCTTTTCACATTCCTATCAAATCCTTTTTGTGTTATTTGAAAAGTGTCAGGTCGGTAAAGGCTGTTGATGCGAGCGATTCAGTTTAGCGAGAGATAATGTTTCTGCATAATAACAGTTACTCCCTTCGCTGTTGCATTTTTCACGCCTCTTTCCCTCTCATCCGTCCTGAGCTGAAGCAGGGTACTGAAAGGTTCCTGGAGGCCTGTGCTCTCTTCGCCCTGCATGGTGCCTGTTCTGCAGCGCTCAAACTAAAGAATAAGGCGTCATCTGAGCTATGTATGACTCCATAGATGGTGAAAAAAAAAAATCTGAATTGCACCTCAGGGCTTAACTGTAAAAAAAAAAAAAAAAAGTCACAGGTGAGTTGTTAAGGAGTTTGCATAAATATAACCAACCATATACGCTTGCAAGTAAGACAGTTTTTGTCTACAAGAACTTTGCTGAAACTGCAGACGTGTGGGTTGTTGTGGCTGATCGGTTTATCATTTTATTTAAAATAAATGGTGGCTGCAGCTGCATGAAATGCAAAGTGTTTGTCCTGGAAAATAAACTCCAGCGGATGTTTTGCTCAGCAAATGTAGATGCTTTCATGAAGTGTTTAAAGGTTGGTCTGCTGTTGCGATGTATCACAATTGAAAGTAGCATGTTATGAAAAATGTCATATATATTTACTGTAAGAACACCGGGACTGTGCGCTAATCCAGTCTTGATTATTTTCCCAGGCAGTTTCTTGGCTGATAACGGGACAGTTTCTCAGTGCACATTTGTCTTCTAGATAGCCTATCTCACTCTAAAGGTACCTTTCTTCTTCTCTCTCTACTTTTTCTTTGCATGTTTTTTCTCAGACCGTCTCATCCACTGTTAGAAATCCAACTTAGTTTGCCAAGATGTAAAAGAGAGGGAAAGTGAAAGAGTGAAAAAAAAAGTGGAGGAGAAACGTAAGATCCTGAAGAAAACGCTTCTCCTGGAAGAACATCAGGAAAAGATGCTCGCCAGTTGAATTTGCACTTTTGTCTCTTTCCCCTCTTCGTTCTGCTGCTTTCCCGTTCCTCCTCTTTTTCTCATCCTCTCTGTCTTTCTTCTCTCTTCTCCTCATCTCTCATGCATGTGGAGAGGCATCTCAACAAGCCAGATGTTTTCTCTTCTCTCTGTGTTTTCATCCCATTTCATCCTGTCCGTCTGTTAAATATATATCTTTGCTTTTTCTTGCACTAAGCTCTCCTCCCGCTCTCCTCCTCTCTGTCCAGCTTGGTAAGACAAGAAATAAATAGGAGAGAGGCGGCCATTTTTCAGAGGCCTGTGGCCCCCTGATAAAGAAAAACATGGGGAAACCTTGCTGCTGCAGTAGAAAACAAACACGAAGAAGATGGTAAAGTGCAGTGTGGAGATTAAGAAGTGTGTGTGTGTGTGTGAGAGGGAGGAGAGAGAGAGAGAGAGAGAGAGAGAGAGAGAGAGAGAGAGAGAGAGAGAGAGAGAGAGAGAGAGAGAGAGAGAGAGAGAGAGAGAGAGAGAGAGAGAGATGGAGAGGGAGAGGGAGAGATGTACTGTAAAAGAATAATGTATTTACCCCAAAATCCCTCTGTTGCCTCAGCAGTTTATAGACCTTCCAAGGAGCTTTTATATTAATTTCTCTTTCTTAATGTGACCTTAGACCAGAGGCCTTCAGCTACCTTTGTCTGAGGGCCAGAATTTTTCTAAGCAGACACAAATAACAGAAATGCAATTTATTTAGGCCTAATTAGCCTATTATGGTTTAATGTTTTCAACTTCTTACAAAACTAATGTTATTTTTATTAGCCTGCATCAGTGTGAACAGACTGCTAAAAGCATGGGAAATCCATGATTAGGGTTGCACAATATGGTAAAAAAAAAATATTGCAATTATTGGGATATGATTAATGACTAGTGGGAATGATTGTTTTTGCAGTCTTGCATTCTGTTGCGTTCTTACATCTGTGGAACAAGATTTTTAGGCCAGGGCATTTCTTCAGCACTAACTTTATACTTTATTATTATTATTATTTTGTCACATAAACTTTCTTCAAAAAACATACCTTCTTCGATTTGGATATGGAACTATATATTGCGATTTTGATAACATTTCAATTAATTTTGCAGCGCTATCCATAATGATAACTCAATACTTAACTAGAAAATAATTTCAAACCTCCACCAAAGAGCCAGTTCACTGAGAAGTGATGGTTCCAATCCGTAATTGAAGTATGCAGCCCCGATTGGCAGGAAATATTAATCAACTTGAAATGGTTTTGAAGCTCGTGCGACTGCACTGTTATTGTGCATGTGACACCTGTAATTGTGTTGGTCACAGCAAATACGGGTTAATACTACAGGCCACAGAATTCTGGGACAGCAAAACAAACTATTGTGGTTTAAATAAAGAAGTCAACTGATAATCGGGCTTTTTCCATCATTCTGTGAGCACTGATTTTATGCAGCGCACAACATGAATTTGCAACCAGTGAAAGGAGTTGGCGGTGTCCCCTGTCTCCTGCAGCTCTTCATCTAACAGCTCACTGTGGCTGCTCCAGCTTGTTTCATTACTCCCTGCAATATGACAACTGATCCGCTCTCAAAAAATGCCAAAAATGGCAGTTTGTTTGGTAAATGCATATTAGTTCGCCGATAGCAACAAGCAAAGTTCACTGACAAAGTCGATGCATTTGCTGTAACTACTTGATAAAAAACATTAACTTGTGTTACTGTCCCAGTTAAATGCTTTTACAGTGAAGCTGCAGCTGTAGGAAATGTTCAGATTGCATTAGCAGTACCTTAACACAGCACTTTCTTTCCTGGAATTTCATCACAGTTCTTACACTGCAAATATCTAAATATTGCAATACTTTAATCAGCGGCCATTCTGTGGGCCTGATGGGAAGCCTTGGCGGGCAGCATGTGGACCGCCAGTTGATGATCCCTGCTTTGAGACCCTTTCAGTGACGTCATTATCTCTGTGATTCATTACTCATTCAGCACTTTATTGAAACATGTTGGTTCAATGATCTTAAACTTTGTTGTAGAACGCAGCCAGTCCCCTTTTTTACAAACACCAGCAGTGTGATGAGACGCTGATCGTCTATTCAGCATTGAGCGCTGCACGTTATTTGGTTTCTGATTGCTGAGAGTTAAGAAATACTCAGCTTTTGCGTAAAAAGCTGCGCTAATTAATGTCATCCAATCACAGTGGAGACGGGGCAGGACAAATACCACAACTATGGTACTAACCCACTAAATCTCATGAACCCACACAGACCGGCTAGTCCGTCCTCTCACCCAAGGGGCTTCATCCTCCCCTTAATCCAGAGTAACACATAAATTAAGTTAGTTGCATGGATATTCCTTATTGTATCAACTAAAGAGTCCTGGCTGAAAACACACTGCACCTCCAAAGCACCTCAGGTGCTTTTAGCAGGGCGTTTTCATAAGAGTGTCGGATGTTTTCAGCTGGGAAGAAAAGGTTTCCATGGTCACAGCTCCTCCGGCTCCATTTTTGTGGCTACATGTAATATTTTATACAACACATACAGTATTCATGTGTGTATGTCAAACATAATTATATTCATCATAAAGTACAAAAATAGCCTCTGGTGGATGGAAATGTACTTTTGAGACGCAGTGATGCCAGATTAGTTAATATTGACTTGTCATTAGGACTGTGATAACTGTATTACTGCAGTGCTGTGATCATGTGATGCCTACCGCAGGGTCGAGCTCATTACAGCCGTCACCACAAATTTTATATTGAAGGGTCAGTCTCATTTTACTCCATTGTGCTACGTGTTTGGGATCAGTGCGTGGATCTTTTAACGTGCCTATGGATCAGCGCTGTCGCACGACAAGTTAGGAGCAAAGCCGCAACTCTCAGCATTCAACCCAAGGCATTATGGGATTGCCAGTGGATGGCTAGCAGCATGCTAACAACAACAGTTTTCAATATGGAAAAAAGAACTAAGGAAGCACTTTGCACATCTACTAGATAAGACAGGTGTTTTGGAGAGAGGCGAGTAGATCAAAAAGTCGCAAAAACGACACACGCGCACTGTCTAACTTGCAATATATCATTTATTTGGAACATGTCAGTACTAGACCTTCATCAGGCCCGGTGTTAGACAGTGTGGGAGGTCTTTTCGCAGTATACAAAGCTTCTGAGAGGGATATGATAGTGTCAGAGCTGACGCTTTAAAAGTACAACGCTAGTGTTAGCATTAGCTTAACATTAGCCTTTCCTGCCCAGCTTACTTCAGGGCAAATCTTGTCATATTTTCAGTAGTTGGGGAACAACTGCAGCTGCAGCATTTATTAACTGACAAACTGTAACATGTACTGTACATTTACTGCCAGATTGACAACTTACTGCTAAGTTTCTGCTCCGCTAGCAGCACCATCACTCGTCTGCTGCTCAGTCTATGTCACTTGCACACCGCGCACACATTACCTACCGCTCTATAACTTAAAGAAGGTATGCTACACTTATGACAGTATCCTTCAATAAAGTCCGATAAAATGTAATTTTTAAGTTTGTTGCAGCAATTTTGCCACTGCAGTCAAAAAATTTCATACCATCACAGCCCTAAGTGTACTTTTAAGAACTTTATTTTGCTTCATTTCATAACCTTATTGTACAACCATTGCAAACTGTGTATTGTTATGAATATTCTTCATTCTTTCTTTCTGCAAGAGAACAGATGCACACTACAAAAATACAATGCAAATGTTGCAGCCAGATAATGTGTCACTCCAGACAGGCTACATGTGCATTAGTAATATATTATCCCTGGATAAAGACCATAATTGGTTAAATTACATTCTGTCGGTACCAAGGTGGCAGATTCCTGTCTTGGTGCATATTTGAGAGTGTGTTTGAGTGTCTGTATGTGTTTGTGCTTGCTGAAATCACTGAGTCACTGTACTAATGCACTGACACACACTCCACACACACCACACACACCACACACACCACACACACACACACGCACGAACAAACACACACACTCCTCTCCTCTCTCTCATGCTGTCACTCTCTCATCAGCCCCTTTCTCTCCTTTTCTGTCTTTTTCTCACTCTTAATCACCCACTCAACACTCTCTCTCTCACACACACATGTGCACGCATGCACACACTCACACACACACACACACACACACACACACACACACACACACACACACACACACACACACACACACACTTCATCCTGA
This sequence comes from Lutjanus erythropterus, assembly GCF_056507025.1. Taxonomy (NCBI): domain Eukaryota; kingdom Metazoa; phylum Chordata; class Actinopteri; order Lutjaniformes; family Lutjanidae; genus Lutjanus; species Lutjanus erythropterus. Next base: position 29,736,434 of record NC_139327.1, on the reverse strand, counting down.
GTCCTGTGGACCTTCCAAGCAGCCAATCATCAGAGCCCGTCCCTGCGCTGTGATGTGGCTGCTAAAATTAGCCTCCTCTCTCTGTGAGTCGACATCCGCCATGACGCACTGTGGAGAGCCAGGTAGCCATGATGCCCAGCAGAGAAAAAAACTCTTCTCCTTACTCATGACTTTACCTCTCTACTCCTCCTTCCTTTCCTTTCCTCTTATCTTTAGCAGGTCTGTGTAGTTGTGCACCGTTTTACTGCTGCTTTTAGTCTGTTAATTCAAATCATCGAACCTGTTTGACTCTCAGGTACAAGGTCTTACTCACTGTACGCTGCTGTTGGTACGGAGCGACTTGATCACTAGATTGTGTCACAGTGCCAGCAGAGGTTGTATGAAGTCCCTCACAGTTCAATCAGTAGAATCATGGCTCTATCCTCTTGTCCTTAAATGTATATATAAATAAATAAGTAATCTTGTTTTCTCAAGATAACCCATTATCATGAAAAAACAAAAGGTTGTGTTCTTTTATTACTTGTTTTATTAATGTTTGTCTGAGATCAGTGCTGTGCCAGCATGCATAGATGGCAAATTGACAACCGTGGATTTAAACTGGAGATGTCAGATCAAGGAATACCCATAATTGATCAACGTTTCAGACTGTACTTCTCGTTATCACAAATTGACAACTTGTGATCTTAAAATAACAGCCATTTTTTACTTTCCTGCATTCATCTCAGTTGTCTTAAAGAGACTTACAGCCTGTTATCTATTTTCTTACACTGGTCATTTATAACAGCAGTTCTTAAACTTGTCACCAACCATGTCACCCCTTCATACTGTGTCTTTTTTTCATCGCACTGCTCCACCCATCCTCTGTGAAGATTTGGAGATAAACATTCAATTTAAAATTAACACTGAATAAAAATCAAGCTTTCTAATTGTTTGAAAGTGTCAGTGTACAAAAGTAAAATATCCTTACAGTTTATGTTGTCAAGGAGAACAAACAAACACACATCACAATGAGCACTGACTCTGACTCTGCTTGACATTCACCTTCTTAAAGTATTTTTGGGGCTTTTTGTGCCTTCATTAGATTGTACGATCTAAGATGGACAGGAAAGATGGTAGAGAGCGTGAGGGGACGAAATGCAGCAAAGGGCTGCAGACTTCTTCATGAGGACTCAGCCTCTGTACATGAAATGCAAGCACCAACTGAGCTATCAGGGCGCCCCTTTCTTTAAGTATTTAATATCCTTACTGTCTAAAGGTTTCATGTTGAGGTGTTTCTTTAGTTTACCCTGCATCACTGCTGCATCTGACGGCTTTTCGCTGCAGATGAGTCCTTCTGTTGTGAGACAGTTAGTTTGTCTTCACCTTTTAGCCTGATTTCAGTTCTCAGACTATGTAGAGGGCTGAGATGTATCAGCATGTCTTTGAGCTGTATTTACAGCAACAAATCTTTCCATCACTCCTCTGACAGTCATTGTGACTGACTGCTGCGCTTATGGAAAACTCACATGACAGAAAGCATGTTGCATCACCATGACAACCAGCAAGTGTGAACTGTCACGTCATTAGTAGGGTTTATAATATAATGAATCTGATTTGATATCTTGAAAACGTAATACAAATATTTTGCTTTTGAATACTTAATATTTTCTTTCCTTTATATAGTTTGAATTTAAATGCTTTTTGTTTTGTTTTGTTTTGTTTTGGTTGTCTAGTCTAGTCAATTTTTGACATACTTGAAAAAAGTTATTTTCAGTCAAGAACAAGATGAATATCATGAGCTTATTGTACATTCATTGTGCAGTGTAGGCACTGAACTCAGGCTTTTAAGGGTGCCACCAGAATTAAAGTAATGTCAGTGTGAGCAGCAGCTTGTTCAAGTCATAGTGAGTCAGGGTGGTAACAAGTCTGAAACATTTACAGGTATGATTAAACTCAATGCTGACACTCGCTGCAATATTTGTAATGCAAAATACAAAGCTGGGGAAGGCAACATGTCTAACCAAACTCAAAATACAGTTCATCTTAAAGCTGAAGGACGCATTGTTTTGCAAAGCTTGAAAACCGAGTGTCCTGCAGCAGCTGCAGCTAACATTAGCACACCTGCAGCCATCATCTAAACAATGTGACTTAACCCCTCCTCTTTTCACTGTCTTGGTTGATGCTGACTTATCATTTTTAAAGTGTTAGCCTGCACTTAGCTGCAGACTGTGTCCGAAATTCCTTACCATTAGGCTATTTAGTATGTTCCGACAGTGAGTGAGATTTATTAGTATGTCTAAAACCTCAGTAGGAAACCAATATTTGTGAATCGCAGACTATTAACATGGAAATGTTAGCAAATTGGCAGTAACGGCATCAATATAACAGGATGGAAATCACATGTGATTGATGTTTACATTAACTACATCACATCAGTCTTTGCCCTGAAAAAAAAAATCAGTACAGAGTCCCACATCTTGCTGAAAACATTTCCTCTATTGTCCTCATAGTATCTCTGTCTCTCCAGATGTCTTGTGTTTGCAATTTCTTCCTTCCCATCCAAATTGCATGTGGGTACAGAGTCCAATGTCCACACTCGTAAGATCGACTTTTTTTTAAATACTTATTTGCAAAAGATAGGGAGTTGGTTGTGCTCATTATCACAGAAAAGCAGGTTTAGCAGTGTAATAATAACAGCGAAATGAGAAGTGAAAGGCGGAGTATCAACCCTCTCCTTCTCTTTGTATTGCTGCTCTCATCCCTTTCAAAGTCACATGTGAACAATGCTGATTGTTTTTCAAGATAACCAGCGAGTCCGATGATGGTGTGTGATGTCAGCTGGCCTTTAAAAAACACTCAAAGCACTTTGTCACTGTGCTTCAAGGAAACTGGCTCAGCAACGCCATAATAACAAGGTCTTTTATGTGGGTGGAGGAAGGTTGGATGGCTGTGCACCTGTGTGAGTGTGTGCACGTGTGTGTTCTTGTGGTAAATGCATTTGTGCGTGACCATATATACATCCATGTGAGTGTCTGTTCACGTGTGTTTCCTCCTTGTTTGGGTGTGTTTAGTTGTGTCAGCGCTGTATATTTATGTGTGTTCATGTCTGTGTTTATGTGAGTGTGTGTTCCTACTTTGGTGTCAGTGCGAACATGCCTGTGTGTGTGTGTGTCTCTATCTGCCTGAGTGAGAGTGTGTTTCCTGGTTTGAAATGTCAGCTTTCAACAGTCATCCTCTGTGGTTTCTGTTCGGCTCCAGGGGAAGCAGACAGTGCTAATCTATCACCGCTCCGCAGATGGAGATACAAGTCAGTTGTATCCCATATTTTTGTGTCCCAAAAATAAGACAGACAGGCGAACTGCCTCGTACAGCAAACAGACGAGCTGAATCAGAGCTGGCAGACGCTGGTAGTTTACAGAACAAGGTGAGGATTGTTCCTGCAGGAGTCCATGTTCAAACACCCTGTCCGGTTTTGTGGGATTTTGTATTTTCTATCCATACATAGTGGCAGTTTTTCTCTGTGCCTCACTCACGCTGCAGAAAAATATAATTACAGTGAAATTTGTACTTGTGGAGGTCACAGAAATGTCAGCAGCTGCAGCTGTACAGTAGCAGTAAGTAGAGGTAGTCCTGCCAGCACGCAGTAGTATCAGCATTTGATTTAAGATGAGTAGTGGTAGCAGCAGCAGCAGCAGCAGTAATTCTAGTGGCAATAACAACACTTTTAGTAGTAGAAGTTCCTCTACCAGTATAAGGAAAATTGGTATCAGTAGTGGAGACATGAAGAATATATCCTTTCTTCTTTGTTGTTTGACTGTAAAGTCCTTCACAAATAAAGCTGTCATTATTTTATCACTGTTACTTTTAGTGTTATACTATTACCATTACTAGTAGTGGCAATGGTAACTTTTTGTGGGAGATTTTATTAATAGCACTGTGACTGGAGGCAAAGTTTGTTGTTAGAAAGCCCACGTTGTTGTTTAACAAGTTTGCTGGCAAAGTCTGTTTCCTTGTTCTTTAATCGGGACACAAATCTGCGTCTTGAGCCAAACTCTAACCATGTGATATCCTGGAGATCCTATCTCCTTTTTGGCAGTAAAAATAGTTTGTGTAATGGTGATAATGATGGTAACAGCAGCACTCTTGTGAGTTTAGCAGTAGTTGTTATAATTGTCACAATATTAGCAGTGTAGTCATACGTCCTCCTTGAAGTCTCTTTATTTAAACTTCATTAACTCTGGACTTGTTACGGGTTGGGAGAAAACAGTTCTTAAATCCACTCCGACCGTCTCTTCAAGGATTATTTATTGATGCAGAAAATTCTCAACATGATCACCTGTAACAATTTTATCAGATCAGGCTGTACGTTCCTTACAGCTGAACCAGTTGTATGGTGAAATGTAAGAGACATGAAGACGGATACAATCCAGCCATCGTCCCCACGACGATATAACAATACACAAAATCTAACACGATACCTAGTCTCATATGATGACGTGATACAATATAATGTCGATGTATTGCCCAGCCCTAATTGAAATTAAAATTTTGATGCATCAGGACACAGTATCGCAGCCCTCTGAATTTGACTTAAATCACATTTTGAGGTGCCAAGAGTTTCCCACTTGTAATTCTAATAGCAATGAAAGTAGCAGTAGAGGTCATAGTGTAGTAGAGGAGGCAGAAGTAGTAGAAATAATAAAATAAGTAATAGAATCATGAACAGTTCTCACACAGGAATTCTTAAACATAGAGGTCTGTATGAGCGTGTATTTAAATGTGATTATTAATGCTTGTCAGACTGTCAGCCCCCTACCAGCACACACACACACACAGACACACACACACACACACACACAAACACACACATACTCCACAGCCCCTGGTCATGTCATCGGTCCAGATCTAGATTGGACTTAATGAGAGCCCTGCATGCATACAGCTCATAACTCAACATAGCATACTGACCTACTGACTCACTGACTGGCCAGAGTGTGTGTGTGTGTGTATATATGTGTGTGTGTAAAGCTGTGTCTGTGCGTTTGACTGTGTGAGAGGGACTAGTTGTAGTTTGTTTGACCGTTCTCTGCTCTGTGTGTGTGTGTGTGTGTGTGTGTGTGTGTGTGTGTGTGTGTGTGTCTGCTCTCACTGTGACATTGAACAGTGAGGTTTCTATGAAGCCTTATCTGAGCAGCTGAATCTCATCCATTCAGTTTCGGTGACAGGTCATCGATCGCTCTGCGCGGCATGATTGGATCGCTTGAGATGTAAACCAAACTGATGATGGAACAAAAAAAAATTAAACTTGAGTTATTGAAATGCAAATGAGTGAGATGTTTGCAGCACAACAGTCAGTCACATTTGGGGAAATGAGGCAGCAGCGCAGACTCTCTACACACAGAAATTAAATAATGTGATTGTTCCCGAATCACGGTTTGTAGAGAAAGTTATTATTTGTGTGTTAGGATTGCCAAACCGAATGATCCACATTCTCACGTGAGCTGCGATGCAGAATACATCTCCGGTGTGTAGATAATTGTACAAACCCCAATTCCAAAACAATTGGGACATAAATGTAAATAAAAACAGAATGCAATAATTTGGACAAAACATTTTGATCTATTTTTAATGTTCAAGCTGATTATCTTCATTGTTCTTGTAAATATACACTCATTCTGAATTTTATGCCTACAACACATTTCAAAGAAGTTGGGACAGGGGCATGTTTACAACTGTGATACATCAGCTTTTCTGTAACAACACTCAGAAAGTATTGTTGTACTTTGCACTTCATAATGCATCACACATTTTCAATAGGAGACAGAGGTCTGGACTGCAGGCAGGTCAGTCTAGTGCCTGAACTCTTTTACTACAAAGCCACGCTGCAGAATGTGGCTTGGTATCAGCTTGCTGAAATAAGCAGTGATGTCGTCTGGATGGCAGCATATGTTGCTCCAAAACCTGTGTGTACCTTTCAGCATTAATGGAGCCTCCACAGATGTGACGGTTACCTACGATGCCATGGGTGACACTCCCACACTGTCACAGGTGCTGGCTTTTGAAGTTAGTGCTGGTAACAATCTGGATGGTCCTGTTGCACTTTAGCCCAGAGGACACAATGTCCATGGTTTCCAAAACAGTTTGAAATGCAGACGAGTCAGACACTTTTCCACTCTGCGTCAGCCCGTCTCAGATGAACCAGAGAGGTCAGCCGTGTTTCTGGATGATGTTGATATATATATCTTATCTTATAATATTTACAAAAAAGTTTGAATATTAAATATCTTGTTTTTGTGATGTATTCAGTTGAATATGGCTTGAAAAGTTTTTGCAAAACATTGAACTCTGATTTTTCTTTATGTTTTACACAGCATCTTAACTTTTTTGGAAATGTAGGTTTGTAGATGGGGTGAATTAAGCTATTGCCTTTCAGATAATCCCACCAGCATGGCATTTTCAAATAATCTGTTGTTCACTTTGTTGCGGGAGAAAAATATGTAAACAAACTTGATGAGCAATGCACTGAAACGACTGTGAGGAGCTGAATGTGGTGGATGATGGTGATGACATGAATTAATTGCATGCTAAAGGGGATTTTCTCTCTGTGTTTTGGAAATCCACTGTATCATTCCCTCCTCTGTTTGGGTCTTGCATGCACTCAGTGTTTTCATTTGCAAATTATTGTTTATCAAATCTGGAAAGCTGAATGGAAACCGGCAAAATTCAATCACATGTCCTCAGAAAAGTTATTAAAGTTAATCGACGTGGAAAATCTCTCCAGCAATAAATAAATCATGTGATAAATGGAAAAAGAAATGCACTTCTTGAGTGATTACTGACAGTGAGTTTCCATGGCTGCTGCAGACTCGTTGCACAACAGTCTCTGTCCACCAAAACAGCCAGAAATGATATTTGTACTGTCAGTCCTCAACATAACTCTTCATTAGCTGCTCCGTTATAAAACAGTCAAAAGCATTTCTTTTGTTTTTGCATGAAATACAGCTGACATTAACTGACTCTGTGGAAGACAAACAAGTTACTAAAATCTAATCAGCTCTTAAAGGACTCTGTTTTTCACCATTTTTCTACCTGATGTGTTTTTTTGACTCTGAAAGCTGAGGGAAATGCACCTAATTTGCATTTTATATTTTGCGTAAAATTTGCTTGACAGTTTGGCGACAGCACCTGCTCGTCTGCCCTCTACCTGTCTGACTTTCCGCCTGTCTACCTGGTCGTCTTCATCTTTTTATAATGCTCCTTTTCCATCTGTCTGCCCGTCATCCATCACCGAGGCTGGGTGACTCCCAACTGTCTGTCACAGAAAGAGTAAAAAGACGAAGAGGAGGGCGGGCGGCGAACGAGAGGAAGAGCAGGATGGAGATGAGGTGGAGACAAGGAGAGAAACAAGGCAGAACATAAAACTGCAGGAGCTTGTAATAGTGTTTCCTAGACATTAATTAGCTGCAGTCGTTCCTGTACAAACACACAGTAATAAAACTGATATACTGAGATCCTCCCCTCCTTTTTCCTCCCCTCTTCTGTCCTTCCTTCTCCACTCCTCTCTCCTTATCTGTTCTCCTTTTTTGTCTCTTTTTCTTCTATTCTTTCTCATCCTGTGTTCTGTCCTTCCTCTTTCCTTCCTTTCTCCTCCCTTTTCCTATCCACTCCTTTTTCTTTTTCAACCTCCTCCTCTCCTCTCCTCTCCTCTCCTCTCCTCTCCTCTCCTCTCCTCTCCTCTCCTCTCCTCTCCTCTCCTCTCCTCTCCTCTCCTCTCCAACAATACCATGATTTTTTTTTTTTTTTACCTTGCCCTCAAACTTAAGGCAAACTCGATAATACATAGTTGGAGTTGGATGTAAATCAATGTAAAATGCATAAATACAGAAATGTAAAAATACAGAAATAGCCATTTGCAATACCAAAATTGGATTAATTTTTTTCATTTATGTATTTAATTATTTATTTCTGCATTTATGCTTACATCATCCTTTGTCGATAATAAAAAAAACAATGTGTTTACATTTTTTTCTTATCATGTAGCTGGTAAGAAAAGTGAGTAGCTTGATGTGGCATTTTGCCCCATGCAAGCAGGCAATCCCATTTGTTCAGCCCCCCCTCCAATATTTTCCCCTCTTTCCTTCTCTTCCTCCCCCCTTCTCTCTCCTCTTCTCCTCTTTCCTTTTCCCTTCTCTTCATCCTCCTTTTCCTTCCTTTTTGTCCTCCTTTTTCTGCCTTCTCTCCTTTCCTTTCCTTTCCTTTCCTTTCCTTTCCTTTCCTTTCCTTTCCTTTCCTTTCCTTTCCTTTCCTTTCCTTTCCTTTCCTTTCCTCTCCTCTCCTACCTTTTCCTCTTCTCTTTCCTGTTTCTTCTTCTTTTCTCCCCACTGATGAGGATTATGAATGAAAAGTGAGAGAATGTAGGTGGAAGGGGAGAAACAGAAGAGAAGAAAAGAAAAAAAAATAGAGTAAGATTAAGGAGGAGTAGATCACCCTCAGTCTCTGTCTGTCCTCCTCTCGTATTGCTGAAGGGGAAGGCAAGATTCATCATGGCCTTGGTTCACTCACTCACTAACACACACACACACACACACACACACACACACACACATGCTCTTGCAAACTCTCTCACACACACAGTGAAATGCACACAGTTGTAGAGGAACACACAGGCAAAAGTTGAACACACACATTGATGGACAGTCACACCGTGTTGTACATAAACAAACACACACACATGCTGTTAAACGCACTCTTGCAGTTGCACACACACACACACACACACGCACACACACAGAGGCTCTTGCTCCATTGCATTATTTATTTGTGCTTGCTGGCAGACAGTGAAGGCAGCCGAGCAGCAGAAGCAAGGATGTTGCTTTTTACATATGGCCTTTTCATATACTGCTCTGTGACACACACACACACACACACACACACACACACACACACACACACACACACACACACACACACACACACACACACACACACCAGCCTCATCCTCGTCCGTCCTTGTCTTTCATCTCTCTTTCCATTTACATTAATATCGCTCCCCTTTTCCCTCTTTCTCTCCCTCTCGCTGTCTCTTTCTCATTCCTCTCATCCTTGGTGATTTGTCTTCTCTTTCTCCTGATCTTGACCTCCATCTTCTCTTTTCACTTAGTTAAACATCATTCTCTTCTTCCCCATCTCCCTCCATCCTCCTACATCACTATCTTCCCCCTCTCCTCTCCTCTCCTCTCCTCTCCTCTCCTCTCCTCTCCTCTCCTCTCCTCTCCTCTCCTCTCCTCTCCTCTCCTCTCCTCAGCAGTCATTTCTTTCCAGCGGTCCGGTCTAAAAGATCAGCTCCTCTGAGAGTCACGGCAAAGAAAGAACATATTACTGCTTCTCTTGCTGCTTCCTCCTTGTTAACACATTCTCTTTATATCACTCTATGACTCTGTCTCTTTTCTCTCTATATTGCAGAGTAGCGGTGTTTCTTTTCAACTATTCCACAACTAGTATGAAATCTTTGAAGTGTGACAAACAATGAAACGTTAGATCTTTTTGAATAACAACCAGAATCATCAAGTTTAGGAAACTGTAGAGTATTTAAAGTTTTGCGTTGAATGCTTGGTCATGGTAGAAGTATGGCTTAATACCCTGGTATAGGGTATTAAGACTCAGGTGGCTTGCCACAATAGAAACATTGGATGTCGCAAATAGATTTTCACTTTTTGGAGCTGCACTCGTCTCTCTCAGCTGTGTCTAGAAGGGAACCCTTGATTTGCAAAACCCTCTCAAGATCTGGACTCATTTCTCTTAAAAATAATTGTGAGTCTGGGGTTCCCTCTTCAAAGTGCACCTGTCTGTCATGTTTCACATTCTGCACTGTTTACCACTCCTAGACTTTGTGTGGGTATTTGGGTGGGCGCATGAAAATTGTTTTGTGACCAATTTTGTCATTTTTTATTTTTTATTTTGTCTGAAAGAGCAAAACCATCTGCGGCTGATTAGTGGCTTCTTTCCTCCAACAGCTCATTTTATCTCACTCCCTCCGTCCTGCACTCTGTCTCCTGTTTCTCTCTTATTACCATGTTTTGCTTCTCACAAGTCTCCTTTTTGACACGTTTTCTACTTTGTGGGTCTTATGCCAAAATAAAGAAGGTAAAAAAAAAATCCACACGAGGGGACTGAGTGCAAGAAGGAGGAGGGATGGAGGGAGGGAAAATGGAGAGGTTAATGGAGAGATGGAGGGGGAGCGAGAGAGTAGGATGGAGGAGAAGAGCTAATAAAGCAGGGATAAGGAGGCTTAGAAAGTAATGATAAAATGTAGAGTGAAGTCATACGGTTGATTTTGCACTGCTCTGTGTGTGTGTGTGTGTGTGTGTGTGTGTGTGTGTGTGTGTGTGTGTGTGTGTGTGTTGCTTGTTTTCCTGTGTGAATTTGTGTTTATGTGTGTGTGTTCTGGGCTGATGTCCTTGACTATATGACTGATTATATCATTGCTTCAGGTCCTGGTTAGAGCAGACAATGCGAGACAGACTGTATATATGTGTGTGTGTGTGTGTGTGTGTGTGTGTGTGTGTGTGTGTGCGTGTGTGTCAGTGTAGGTGTGTGCATTCACAGTATGTGTGAGAGTGATTGTGTCTGCCTGAATACACCCACTCCCTCAGGTCTTCAAAACACTGCTTCACACGCACACACACACACGCACACACACCTTGTTTGTTTTAATAGAATCCTCCCACATGCACGCTGTAGTTGGTGTTAACCTGTAAAGGTCTCCAGGTTAATGTCACCATTTGGTTAATGCTTACTGTGACCACAGCACTTCCTCCCCCAGTTTCTTCCTCATTCCTCTTCCTTCCCCCCCTCTACTTCCTCAGTAGGTGCTTCTGTTTCTTTTACTTGTATCCTTTGCTTGTATCTTAGATGTGAAAAACAGATGTAATGAAAAGATGTGAGTGAGGGAAAAGAGGAGACAAACGAGAACCACCTTCTGAGAGATACAAGGAGAAGATGTGAGGACGAGGAATGTCACGATCTTGATTTTTTTAGTGGACAATTAATTGTCATTCTGTCAACTTTTTATGCTGCTGTTATGGTTAGTATAAGCCTAATACATATAATTTTGCCCTGTAGGCTTCAAAAACAAAACTTGCACAGGGCAGATATGACACAAATAATAACTTAAACATACAAAACCCACTGCTGAACTAAAAGAAGAAAGAAAGAAATCACTGACAATGACAGACACCAATAATCAAGAGAAAGTACTGTGGCCAAAGCAGGAAAAGTTTTTGTCGCTCACGACCATGAAGTGCAAATTTCAAATTAATTTACAGAAAATCAGCAGAAGAAGATGCAAAGTAATGTGCATTTTAATCCACCAGCATTTTCCACGACCCTTAAAGGATAAGTGGTTACATAATGAATGAATGTGAATATTAGAAGTTCAGCACCTGTTGCAGTGATAGATTTTCTCTGCGGTTAGTTAGAGTGGTTCAACAGCGCACACATACAGTGTTAGTGCCATTCTTTTTTTGTATGTTTTTGTAAATTCATTGTGACCTTATCTGTGGATCTCACCTCACTGCCCAGCGGGCAACTTTGTGGTCTGAGCAAACTAGCTGATGTGTGCCAGTCATAGTCACACAGCATTACGAATGAATTTCTGCATTCTGCAAATTTGTTTTCCACATGTAGTGCTAGCTATATTATTACCTTCAGGGCATGTTTATGAAGTTAATTTACATACAGCAGTAACACAAACACACGTACACACACTGGCGAGAAGACCACAGAGCAGAACTGGCCGGCTTCCGTACAATGACAAAGCGAACAAACGCAAACTTTCGCAAAAAGCAACATGCATGAACAGTGACTGACATCTGACCTGCTACTCTCCTGACTTAGTTGGCACCAAATGGGGATTAATGTTCACAGTTTCTCTTGACTATCCTTAGTCCCACATTCAAGTGTAAAACAAGTAGGAATAAAAGAAAAAATAATAACATAGTGGTTTTTGTGGTTGTTTGCCGTTCCAGCCATTGGCTTGCAGCCATCAAATAACTGCAATCTTGCATTAATTGTAACATGACATGAGATGACCTTCCCTCTCAGAAACGTCTAAAGCAGTTTTAGTTTCTGATGATCATGGTGTCACATGTGGAGTTTGTGTTTGTCCTTTATAATGTGATGCATTGTTACCACTGGCAGCATTGATGATTAATCAAAATAAGATCACAGGCTTGATTCAGGCCTCTATGTGATCCCAAAATGCAGAAACCTAGTGAAAACGCTGTGCTTGTAGTGTAAAATCTGGTGCAGCCTGCTATGTGGAAGTGGATTGAAAGATGGTGATGACAGTCAGAAGCACCTACATTACTTTGCAACCAAAAGTAACACCACAAATCTTCAAAAAGGTCAGGAAAAATGCAGCGGAAAATCCGCGTTCCCAGACCTCTGAAACATCCAGGATTAGAAAGCCTACAGAGACAATGACTTATTACCTTCGTGAGCCAAAGATTTGGATCTAGTCAACACTGCAAAATGAGGGATTAAGGCTTTGCTAGACAAATGCTACTCAACGCCTTCCCACATCTGTTCCTCATGTTCTTCACCTGCTCTAATGTTCCACTAACGTTTTAGTGTCAAGGAGCAGCCGAGGCAGAAATGCAAAAAATGCATCATTTTGAGGCCATAGTAGATTTATGGTGAAGCTGAACTGTGGAATCATACCTGAGCCTGACGGTTTGTTTCTATCAGTAATGACTAAATCATGAGCAGTCTGAGCCCACAGACTGTGAAGATCTGTGAGGATCTCACAGGACTGAAGGGGAGTCTGACATGCTGGAGGTTGTGGGTGGAAAAAATGGTTGTGAAAACAGAAACCTTAGTGTTTGGACAGGGCCTCCCTGTTTTGGGGCACAGGTTACGTCTGGCTACAGGTGAGCTGTGCATTAACGCAATTTTTTAAAGACTTTTTAAAAACATACATGAAGCGTATTTTTCAAAAATGTTCGAAAGAATATACAGATCATGTTTTAATGCTTCAGCTGAATGAAAAAAAAGATTACTTTCACTCTAATAGATATTGCAATTGTGATATGATTTTTGATATTAGAGGGAATGCTTATTTCTACATCATTATTCTCCTTTTCATTGAAAAACATATTAAAGTGATCATGTTTTCCTGAGGTCTGTAGAATATAATGTATTGGCCAGGACATCTCTGCAGCACAACAGTGTCACAATTAAAATGGTATTTTGACACACATTTTGCCTAACAAATATTTTAGCCTCCGCCAATTTAAAAATTGCAGTAGGTGACATTGCAATTTTAATAAAATTTCAATTAATTGTTTATCCCTACCGACGGCCCAATATTCCAAAACCCCCATAGTCCCCCAAGAAGTGTCCCATTTGACCAAAAGCCCATTCCTTCGACAGAATATTCGGGGCAGAAACCGATTCAGCACCATGGACAGGGCCAGCAGTCACTGAATAAACAATGGCAGGTATTATAGGATAATGGTATTTTAGGAGCATCGGGTTGTTTGTATTCAGGATAACAGGCGTAAATGGGCTTTCGGTCCAGTGAGACTTTTTACGGACTAATGGGGTTTTTTGGAATGATGGGTCATCCAAACAAGGAGCAGTCCCCTTTTCATTTTAGCTTTTCATGTCATTGCATACTGTGTGAGCTCTCTGTTTGAATGAAAAGCTGTGTCCTGTGTACCAGCAGCTAATAGCGATACTATTTATACTGCCTGCATGAAAACAATATAAATTGAAATGCCTAAGTTTTCATTTGCTGTTGTCCTAAGAATTGTGTAAGAAAATCATGCATTTTTGTTTTGACTACACTTGATGATAAAAGTGATGTTGCTCGTATAAAAATAATTTGGATCTGATGCATGGGGAGTGATTTACAGTGTGTCATGATGATACTAATAGACAATTAAAACTTGATTATTGCTGAAATGATGGGAAGGTCTAAAAAACTGTCTGAAGACTGTAATTAGACAGTGAGCTAATATGCAGAAATTAAAAAATGAATCATAGAAATAAAAATCTGCATCAATGATGAGCTACATATAATATGAAAATTGTAAATCCTTCCTTTTTTAATCAGGAGATAATGTGCATCACCTTCCCTGCTCAGACACAGAATTTTCCCTGTGAACACCTGAAAACGAGTGCATATATATTCACCATTTTTTACATTTACTAAATGTTTCTTTCTTCTTCTCTCCTCTTCCTCTCTTGCTCTCTGTCCAGGTATTTCGTACCGACTTCATCACAGCCATGAAGCTGCCGGACTCGGCTCAGCTCGGCCCGGACGACTTCTATGTGCTCTCTGACCCCTGGAGACAAGAGTGGGAGAAAGGGGTACAGGTCCCGGCCAGTCTGGAGGCCATACCAGAGCCTGTCGTCAGGTAGGATACACCCCAAATATGACTGATATCAAGTAAATGAGAATAATACATAAAGCATTGTTATCTGTATAATAGTGAGTCACTATCAGCTCAACCTCTGGCTGCAGACACTGACACACTGACGGAGTTTCTGCAATCACAGATCTTAGAAAAGTTATGAGATTTGAACTTTTGTTGATGACTAAACGCAAATTCACACAGAATCAGAAGTTGTGGCAAAAAAAAAAATCATTTTGAATGGAGGTGTTTAGGCTGTGTGGAAAAGAAAGCAGCAGCCTGCAGCAGAAAAGTTGAAACGGAGTCAACTTTTGGGGAAACGCAAGCCGATCTCAGGCTGCAGTGACCAGTCGTGGAAGCTGGTGATCAGACTGCTCCACAGTCTGCTTGAAATATCTCTGAAACCAGCCACTATCATGATGGAGTTCATAGACCAAACAATGATGAGAAACAGTTTTGTGAACCCAGCTTTGACGTCTGTGTCTGGCTGCAGTTTATGCTGCAAAATAGTGACACAAGAATAAACTTCTGTTTGTTTGTGTGAGTGACAGAGCACAGCTGTGGTCATGCACAATAGAGACTGAATGGACAGAGGTAGCATTGGTAGTGAGAAAGCCAGTGAATGAGAGAAATAAAACGTTATTTGCAGATTGTTTCACAGTGGCAGGGGCAGATTTTTGGCCCTAAGGCAAACACAGGCATGGCGCCTTCTATATCCCTTGTTCTCTCTTCTTTTCCATCCTTGAATAAGTACGAAGTCATAAAAATAAACTTATATTTATGGTGGTATGGCAGTGGATACTTCTGTATCTCTTGCCCAATGGCAGCAGGATTTACTGCTATGGCTATTGTTATGTACTATCCTCCCCCTTTTTATTTTCAGTCAGCGCCGCTGTGGTTACTTTGCTTCCTTTTTTTAACAGTTTGTCCACCACAGCGTGCTGTTTAGCTACTGGCTTCCTGAATCACGTCTGCAGATGTGCACTAAAGATCACAGACAAAACGTTGTAATAACAGCTTAGTGTTTAAGAGAAGGAAAAAGACAGTATCAGATTAGTGTCAGTATCTCACGGTTGCAGTATCTATATCAGTATTGGACATGAAAAAGTCGTAATGACCCACCCCTACTAAGGACAAATAAAAACCTCTGCTAACGTCACACTGCCGCAAAACCCTGCAGCTAATCGCTGCACTGGCTGATTGTGTCTGAATGCAGCCTAATGGTTATTTTGGAATGCTGCAAAATCGGGAAATTTTAGATTGCGGTGCAAAGTTGATAAAACCTTGAAAATGTGATTTACTGAAGTAATTTTAAAAAAACATGACAAAACGAGCTGAGATACCAAAAGGAATAGTTTTAAAATTTGCACAGCTGCCGTCACACATTGTGGAAATGTTCAGGAAATTTTTGGCATTGATTTGTAATAAAAATGTGTGGGAAGCATGTTCCAAAATGCATTAGCATTATATATCTGTTAATGGAATACATGCACACAGGCGTACACACACACACACACACACACACACACACACACACACACACACACACACACACACTACGGGAAGCAGCTTTGGAAGCACATGCAGGCAATGGAACACACACACACACACTCACACACACTCTCTCACACACACACACAAGCAAGCTGGTAGGCAGATGTGTGAAGGCATGCACTTCGACCCACTTATATTCACTCTAGATTAGTCTGGGTTTGCTCTCTCTCTCTCTCTGTGTTGCCCCAGTTGGTTGTTGTGGTTCTCTACTACTACTGCAGCTGCTTCACATGCCCATGTGGTTTGTTTGGCATTCTAGGAACTAATGAAAATGCTCAGACTGCCTGGTAATGCCTGTTCGACAGACATGTCATACTGGGAGGCCACACACACACACACACACACACACACACACACACACACACGCATGCACGCATACACACACATACACAAGCATACAGCATATAAATTATCCAGTCATATGTGATTTAGTTAACAGTTCTGTATCCATGTTTTTTTTTCTTGCCTAAAGAAAACTAAATGCAGAGGAAGCTCACTCTCACAAGCAAAAAGACAAGTAAACATAAAAAAAGTAAACATGCATATGAAACAGCTAAAAAGCTGCTGAACTGTTATATGTTTTCCACCTCTTTATTTTGCAAGTGTGTGTGTTCCTCCTATTTCTGCCCTTTACCGGAGTTGCAGGCCTTCGATCCACCGTTTCTTGCTATCGGAGGCAATTTTTGTGCTGTTTGTCTTCCTTTTTCCCTGATCAATTCCAGAACTAGAGAGAAAAAGTCACTGTGTTGCAGCAAGTTAAAAATCCATTGAGTGCATTCATTCAGTCAGTCCATTTTAGATAAGATAAAAAGAAAATTTATTTCATTTTTTAAGGGTCATTACAGCAGGAAAAAGAGCTGGCTGGTGATTGTGTCACAAAAAAAAAATCCTCAATAGAAACTCTGACCACGCAATTGAAAGAAAAAAAAGAGAAGCCTGTCTGCTCCAATGAGATAAACATTTCAAATAAAAAAAACAAAACAACAAAACGTAAATCAAATCTATTGTTGCCAAATTATGTGGCACTTTAGGGGTATGATTCTTGCTCTGGGTGAAAGAAATCTCATGTTGAGAACCTGTAACACAATAACATCTGATTTAATGTGAATGATGAAATGGGGCCTAATCACTTTGAGCATATTTTTATATAAATATGTAATTTACCACAGCTGTAAGTTGCTGGAAAACCTGAAAATGCACCTTGAAAAAGTGCTTGAGTATGACTGAGGTGTAGAAACCCTGAACAAAGACAGACACTGAAGATTTAAAGTCTTAATGATGGCAGAAGACAAAGGTAATAAATAATACAGATGACTTTATGGCGCATCATCTTTATGATTGTAAGAGATGAAAGGATAAATGTGTCGTCCTTACAGTTTACATTGTCTAATAGGTTAATATCTCAGTACACACACATATGTGACACACACACAAACAGTATGGAGCAAACAGATTGAAGAGAGCCTGAAGGCAGGGAGATAGATGAGCAGATTGGGAGAGAAAGAGCAATGGCAAAGATAGATAAGGATAGATGGATGAATAGGGGTTTATATATTATCTGATGCGTGATAAAATGATGCAGTGATATACAGTGATGCTGAAATGCAGTGATGATGGATAGATGGGAAGATAGAGGAGAAGACGGGTGAGTGTGAGTGTGACTGAGCTGATGGTCTCTGTCACAGTCTCTGACAGAGGTTTGTTCATCTTCTTTTTGCCGTCTGTCATCTGGAAGCCTCTCCTTTTCTCTCTCTGGCTCTTTCTGTTCCTCTGCTCGCTCTGTCTCATTGATATGTTTGGGTTGAAATCACCAGCGTTGCTTGAGACTTCCTTTGTTTTACCCATATGAGCCCCCTGTGGTCGGGCTGAATTAGCGGTAGGAAACCTTATTCCCCACACAGGAAGTGATGGTTTTTCAGTATCGGGTAAAAAAACTGTGTACAAGTAAGAAATGAGCTTAACAAGGATGAAGAAATCTATCTTTATTCAGTTTATACATTAAGTCTAATATTATAAAACTGTCTAGCTTGAGTCAGTATAAGCCAAAATATAAGTTGGTATCTATTTTTAAGGAGAACTTTTTCAATAATGTTAAATTTGAAATTGAACTTTTCCAGCAGAGAGAGGTGTAAGAAAAAAAGCTGGTCAGTCAGGACACGTCCTGCAGAGTAACAAACACAAAAGTGATGTTTGAAATTGTCAGTCCACTGCAGTCTGCTCATGATAGCCATTCAAGTCCTGAATTGTCTGAATTGGCTTGTCCTTCA
Source organism: Lutjanus erythropterus (assembly GCF_056507025.1). Lineage (NCBI taxonomy): Eukaryota > Metazoa > Chordata > Actinopteri > Lutjaniformes > Lutjanidae > Lutjanus > Lutjanus erythropterus. The sequence goes on along the minus strand of NC_139327.1, from coordinate 29,718,217 downwards.
AGAAAAAGCCTGTGGAAGCAAGATGTGCATTGATTTGACTCATTGTGTTGTAACAGGATGTTCCGATATCCGCTGTAAGAGTATACATCGTCTGACAGAGAACAAAAGAACTTCAAGCAACCGAAGTGTGGAAGAATTGAAGGAAAGCGTTTGGTGAATCTCTGTGATACAGATAAATGGTGTTGTTGCATAAAATCAGAGCGTAGTCACGCTGCCACAAGGTTGGACTGGGCTCACATTGGTGTAAAGCGATTCTGTCGTAGCGAGTAAAAAATGTCTCTCAAAAATTCTCACTTAACTTAATATGATGTGCAACAGTGCTATGTTTTTTTACGTGGTATTTTTCTCATTGGACAGCTAAAGAGGAAAAAGTAATAGGAAATGTGGATTTGGTGGGGAAATGATAATGCAGTTGTTTGACATTTTGGAAAACATATATTTGGTTTCTGGTGGAAAGTTACATAAATATCTCTTCATATAAGGCTAAACCCAGTGGTTGGTTAGCTTAGCACAAACACTGGGGGAAACAGCTGGCGTGACTCCTGTCAAATGTCAACAAAATCTACATACCAGCACGTATAAAGCTCACCAATCAAAATTTAATAACTAGGTATTATTCTTTGAACGTTCCATGAAACTGCAAAGTGCTTATTGCATACACATTTAAAACAGGACTACCATAGGTTTACCAGAGGCCAAGAAATAAAGTATTGGGGTGGTTTTCTTGCTAGGTTTGGCTCCTGGCACCCCCAGGATGAGTCTAGCTGCATGGCTAAATGAGCTTATGACACTTAGCTACTTTAACAATAAGTAAAGCTGTCTTTACTTGTATTCCCTGTAGGTAACAGAGGCTGTGTTTGGTCCGGTTGTGCCCGTGCTCACAGGGAAGCTTTTGAACCTGGTCCTGTTGCCTGCTAACAAAAGCTAACAGTTAGCACAGCAGTTAGCACTTAGCCACTTTAGTAATAAGTAAAACTATACTTCCATCAGCAAACTCAGTTGAAGCTCAACTCAGTTCTGATTGATCGATTAATGCCTTCTAAGGTCTGTTATTTCTGAATAGCAGACTGTTGCTATGTGTGACAGACTGTTGCTATGGACACAGTTCTGGTCATAGACTCTGGAGGAGCAATGGAATCACTTTTTATATCAATAAAATCATTTTCAATTATTGATTTTATTTAGAAAGTGACCATGTAATAAGCAGGATAACGTACAGTACACAGGTCATTATGGTGAAATAAGAGCCCTCTACTTCGCGTTGGGCTCCTGCATCACCTTGTCTGGGTTCATTTCATCTTAATGACCTGCTCACTGTACATTATCCCTTACATGGTCTTTGACTGCTGCAGTGGGTGAACAGGAGGCTGCTTTCATTCTAAATTTTGCTCACATTAAAGAGGTTTTATTAAAACCCCCCAAAAATAAGAGTAAATTGAGAAGTAAAAGTATTAATTGAGGTATTTTCCCTCTCCTGCCATCTCCCTCTCCCCATTTATGTCATGTTTCTTTCCTTTTTCCAAGAGTTATTTTTGTCCTGATCCAACCCTCCTGTTTCTTTTTTTATACGTGTCTGTGTCTCTACATCTCTCCCTTTGCCTGGCTTCCCTCCTCCCACTCCTACCTTCCCCTCTTACTTTTGCTCTAGTTGAGCCGGAGGCGCAGACACATTTTTCTTTTTCTTTTTCTATTTTTTTTTTTTTTTTTTTTTGAATAATGACATCATCTCCAAAAATTGTTGGAGAGGAAAAGGGCTGCGGGCCCTGTCTGGCTTTGACAACACTCGTCTTCAACATTTCTCTCTGTCTCTCTCTTTGGACCATATTTGGCCGCCGCTTCACGATTTTCGGTAAAACTGTTGTGTCGGATGGTGAAGAGGTCATTATGTTTTTTTTTTTTTTTTTGTGCCGTTCCTAAACAAAACGCTGCAGGAAGATGAGTCGTCTTCAGCTCTCTTTCTCTTTCTGTCTTCCTGTCCCTCTCTATTCCCTTTTCCTTTATTTCCTATCTCCAAAGTCTCGCTTTCCCACTTTGACTTTGCTCTTGCTTGTCCCCCTGGCTGGCCGTCTCTCCTCCCTGCTGTCTTTTATTTTATCACTAACTTCCTCCTCTTTTTCCCCTTCTCTCTTTCTCTTTCCCTCTCCCTCTCCATGGTTTTGTCGGGGCCGAGTGGAAGTAATTAGCCGTTGCGTAACACTAGCTATGTGCAGACAGTGAATGGGGCTTTGGCAGCGTCTCGACAGCCTCGGTCCCCAATGACAACGCCGAGCCGGAGAGGGAAATAATTACACATACACATGAGAAGATCTGCGCCTTTTCACAAAATGAAAGAAATGAGATAGCGGTTATTTTATTTATTGCTTCATTTTTTCCCCCTCGGACTGGTGGCCGGGTCCGTGAATGTGAGCCCGTTGTTTGCGGTTTGGCTGAACATGTTGGCTTTCTGAGCAGCGTGTAAAGCTGCGGCCATGGGGAGCGTCACATGGAGAGACTCCTTACCAAAGTGGTTTATGTAGTGCTGGACAAACAGATTGATTGTGCAGATTAATAAAAAAGTGGTAGTTTGAACTGCTCAACTGCTTGGTTGGCAGACAGATGTTTTACAGGGTAGTAATGTTTAACTATATTAATTGATCGGTTGATAAACTTCAAGAGTCTGCAGCACTCATTACATGTAAAGCTTAGGTTCACTTGAGATTGCAGGATAATGGCACACATCATGTGATCCCCAGTGGTGGAATATCTGAAGGTCAGGGTTCCAGCTTCTGTGATCATATGCAAAACCTGTGTCGGGCAGGCAGGGATGCTATGTAAAACCGTTGGTCAGCAACCTTTAACTCCTGCTCAGAGGGGATGGAAGGTGAAGATACTGAGAGAGGTATGCAGATACTGTTGCTGGATGAGGCAGCAAGGCCTTTTCCTATGAGGAAATATACATAAGTTTATTTTAAATTACTTCAGAAGTTTGTTTTGGTTTTATTTAGGCCTTCGTGATATGAGGAAAATCTGTGATGTGCTATAACATTTTTCAATATTGCAATGACAGTATGATTTGCGATAAAGAAACAAATATTAAAGTGAAAACGCATGCATATTCTGAAAAAAAAAACTGCACTAAAACAATTATCACAAAGGTACCTGTGGACCTGTTATCAAGTATATGATTGAGTTTGGTCATAACAAGATTTTTTTAATAGAATATTTTATATCTGCCTGTGTGGCATGAATGGGATACAGCTATGATTTTAGCATCTATGTATTTCAGCAAAGGAATGTTAGAAAAAACTTAACAAGGTGGAATTGAATGCAGTGAATTGAATCACTCCACTGGCCGCAAAAAGACGTCTGATTGTATGTACCCTTATGGCAAAATGGCCTTTCTTCTAACTTGATTTATGGCCTCAGGCAGGATGCCATCATTTCCTGCTGAACAGATGAGTCACAGCTAAGCACCACCCAAGTTGTTGTATCCAGCAGCTCCATGCTCTTGTCAGTCTTGCGCATGCTCTGGTCGCTAAAAACCAAGGTGGCAATCCTGATAATGCTAAACTTGAGGCTTCAAAACGATACTCCACAAATCAGTGGGTCACAGTTGGTTCACACTTGGTAGAGACTGAGCATAGTGTTTTATTATGTGACTATTTTGGAACATTAACCCATTAGTGTGGCAAATAGCCCTCTGAGATTTACTCACAGAATGGAAAACATCTGCATTTGACTCACAAGGGTAAAAATGGATATGCCGCTGTACTTTAAAGCCTTAGCTGTTGATGATTTACATCCCAGCAATTTGGCCGGATATGTTGGAAGGTGTCGCCTGCATTTTTCAGTAAAAGCACTGCAAACATGCATGCATAGACAATATAGGAACTCAACCACAACTGAAAGACTGCAGCAGACCAGACTATTAGCCTGCATGTGTTATGACAATCTGACAGCTGCCAAATACTGAAAACATTACAACATTACAGAGATGTCAGTTCACACCGAGCACCGCTGAAAAAACACCCAGTAATTTGTCAAGGTTTTTTTTGTACTTTTTGGATTTGTAAGAGCTATAGACTTGGCAGGTTGAGAGTGGATAAAAATTATAATTGCCCTGGATGTCCCCCAGTAAACCTGATTGAGTTGGAATGGGGCTTTAGAGAAGGGAAGCGCACGTGTCAAGCTTTGCATTGAGGTTCAGGTACAGAGAGGAAGTAGGCCAACATGATTTGAATAGATGCATTCCTATGGAACATAATACAGTATGTAAAGTCATGGGTTGTTATTCATTAAACAGGCAGTTTCTGATTACACGTAGACACAAATGCATCTGTTCGAGGACACACACACGGCCTCACACAACACACAAACACACCCTTTCAGTGGGTAACACAGACAGTGCAGCAGCAGGTCACAAGGCTAATCGGCTACTAATGACTCAGTCACTGTCACACATGCACACACACGTACAGATAATGGATGAATTGAAGACAGGCTGACAGCAGTAAGATGGATTGAGAGATGGAGAGAGGGACAAATGGCTGCCTAGTGTAGATGGAGGACAGGCTAAATGTCATGTAATGCGAAGCTTCAGCTTTATTTAAAGCTTTGAAAATATACCTTGACATTTTCAATTATCTACACCCATGCGCTCATTGCATTCAATAAAGTTTCTATGTTTGCGTGTTTGAGCAAAATTGCCTTTTGAAATCGTAAGGACATTTTATTGAAATCATGGGACACAGCAAGCAACAAGTTAGCTTATTAGTGTGGTTTTAGTGAGGAATGCTAAAAAAAGAATCCCATCTTATGCTCATTATCTGCTGGGAGAAAATATTCTGTGACTTTTGAGAACACTGCCGTGACCTAAGAATGGAACCATTTTCTTTACACTACAGTTCGAGTCAAGTGGGCTACAAACAGCTCACAGTCTACAATCTTATAATCACATTTCCACTGCAGGAACCAGGGTCTAAATTATGCTCCATGTCCCAATTATGCTTTATGCTTTTTAGCACTTTACCCAAAGTAAAGAACTTTGCGGGTGGGGCTTGCAGTGCTGAAGGTTTCTGATTTGTCGAGTGCATTTTATTTCAGCCACAATTTTTGAATATCTACAGCTGCAAACCAGTTTATTCAGTTATCGATTAATAGCTGTTTGCCTTTGAAATGTCAAAAAATGTTGATCGATGTTTGTCAAATACCAAGGTGGTGTCCTCAAATGTCTTGCCTTGCCCGTTACCCAAAGATATTTAGTTTATTGTCACAGAGTACTAAAGAAACTAGAAAATATTCACATTTATGAAACTGAAATAAGAGAATTCTGACTTTTTTTTTCTTAAATTACTCAAACTGAATAATTGATTACCAAAATAGTTGGTGATTAGTTTAATAATAGGTTATTAATCATTGACTTGATTAATTGTTGCAGTGCTGTTCTACTTAAACAGACAGACATTGAGTGTCCAGGGTCGCTGTTGTATATTCGCTTGTGAAAATGCAGCTGAAAAGTAAGTTCTTTGCCTAATAATCCCGGGTCTTTCATTTGCGATGGAAACGCAGATGACTGTGGACTGAAGGAACCTTTAAATTCCTTGAAAAAGTAGCTCCCGCAACTAAAAGTTCTGGTGGAAAAGCCGCTTATGTGTGCATGAACATTTAACAGACATAAAAGTGTAATCCTTAATAGTCAGCCACTGGAAAAATCTCTGATATTCTTTTTATTCCTTGGAGAAATGATTAAATTCTGACACTGTTCCCGTCTGGAAAAAAAAAGAGAGTTTGGAACAAATAAATAAGTGTGACCTGTTTTTCCTCTTCACTGTATCTGAGGAGAAACAGCCAGCTAAAGGTCATGACAGACACACTGATGCAAGTACATCATTGACAAAATAAAAACACAAGGAAAACAGCGAGGGATGGAGGAAAAGAGTGCTGGTGAGATGACTGAAGAGTCCCTCAGGGATTTTTAACTGCCTGGCCCAGCTGCAGTCTCGTCCACCAGCGCATTAGTAAGTCACCGTGTGCGTGTGTGTGTGTGTGTGCTTGTGTGTGTGTGAACGTTCACTTTTATGAGCGCACAAGTTCCTGAGTGTGTATTGTATGTACACACATTTCATCGAAGTGTGTTTGATGTATCAGTACATCCAAAACAACATCTGGAAATTCCCACAAGAGATCCTCTGCTCTTTCCAAAGCAGCTCTCCATCAGATAAAGAGATGACTAAGAGCAGCATCATCAGCCTCGTCATGCGCTGACTGTACAGGGTCAGTGGGTACACGCGGACTAATGGCTTCCACACACACGCTGATGTTTGTTGTTTGTCCATTATATTTTGATGAATGTCTGACAGCTGCAGCTTAGACAGATGAATGAAGCACTAACAGGCTGGTTTGCACATGCATGTGCTGAACCTGTTGCTCTGAGAGTTGCTTTATACATGGACGGCATGCAGACTGAGATTTGTGACGGGACAGATGGATTTGATCAGTTGAAGACATTTCAAATTGAATTAATCAGTGATTTACTGTCTGGGCGAAGGAACCATACTTACTACAGCAGTTACAATTACAACCTCAAACCTATATGAAAGAATGAAACACAGATTGTACAGACTGTTTTCACAGATGAATAAATAATGGATGTCAATCTGAAACAACATGGGTTTATATATTTATTTAGTTTGTCCCGGTAGCTAGAAACTGGAATCAGACCTCCATGTCGTTATCCCCTTTAATTTTAGTTTTTAATTGGCTGAATACAACCAAGGTAGTTATATTTAATGCTGATACTTTGATGGCGAGGACCGAATTGCTTTATTACTATCAACTATGGAAACTTGTCATTCTATACCAAATTTTGATACCTAAGGAGTAAATCTGATCAGCATCAGTGAGCCAGCAGTCAACTCGCAGCGTGCTGGTACCAAGATCTAATAAAGCTGGTGATTGGGTTTATAATGTTACATGTAATAGAGGCGTGCAGGAAAAACACTATTACACACAGAGACGGGGATCATTGTTTTGTTTTTTGTTTTTTGTCTTTTTTTACCACCGGGTCTCTGAACAGCTTCTTCCTTTTAAAGTAAGTAATTGTACTGTAGTGTGTAATCTAATTTTCTTTTTGTTTAAAATGGATTTGGTATCGAATTAAGTCCCGTTCAAGAACCGGTGTTGAATATTTTTGAACAATATCCAGCCCAAGTTATGTTTTTACTTTTGTTGTTAACCTCCTCCAGGCTTCATCATGTACATGGAGGCTTTTGGTTTCCTGAAGTGGGCATAAAAAAACCCCCAAAAAAACCTTTGGCAGGTCTTTTGGTTAATAGCAGAGCTGTGCCTGTTTAAACTAGGTCAAATAACAAGAAGAAAGAATAACATGTAATTTAAATCCCATGGCTTTGTTTTATTGATTCTGAATAGTTTTTAAATTAATTGTAGCTATATGGTAATTTCAAACTTATAAAATTGAAAGTTTTATTCATTTATTTTACCATGACCTCTCCAGGCCCACCTGCAGGGCTTCACGGCCCACCAGTGGGCCAGGGCCCTCACTTTGGGAATCATTGAACTAGAGGAATGTATCCCATGATGCATCTTGCAGTAAAAGCACTGAACAACATTGCAGCATTCGAGTCCAAAACAAATTTTCTTATGGGGACAATAAAGTATATCGTATCGTATCATAACTGATGATCACTTACCAAGCAATGTATCCCATAATACATTGTGCTGTAAGACAAACAACACCAGTGACGTGATTAACAGTGTCCGAAAATATTTCTTCTTCGCTGTATAGTGAGCTCATTAGTCGTTTATGTCGAAATCCCCAGATCCTTAATAAGGCGTAGTCAGTGAATGATTGATTTTGTGCTGTGTCTTTGTGTTTTTTACTCTTAGTCTCACTTTTGCTCATGGACTTTATATGGCCTCTACTGATTTGTGATCAGTATAATTGAATTTTGTAAACCAATGCGGTTTTCACAGTTTTACAGTTGCTTGCAGTAAAAAAAACAAAACAAACAAAAAAAAAACTCCTGTCTTCTGCGTTTATTGGAAAAGTGTTTGCCTCACAGCATAATGGTGCACCTACACACATAGTTAGAGCAGAAAACTGTATAATGAAAAACTTCACACTCAGAATTCAAACCCTCAAATAAAATGTCATAAAGTAAATATAGTGCACTCCACAGTAAACAGGGAGTGATTACAGACGAGGAGTCGAGGGGGGAATCAGATCTGGCTGAGTTGCTTACTAAAGTCTTACTTAATTGCTGACTGACTGATGGGACGCTCACCGACTTGATGACTTTAGAAGTACAAATTGGACTCCTTGACGATGTGAATGGCAGCCTGGGATGAACAAACGGCTTACTAACCAGAAGAATGACTTAAATGGATGACTTACTTGACCTGCTGATGGACATTCGGGGCTCCAGCAAAATCCAAATTCCCCCACATTAACTCATCACCGCATTGCTGTGAGGGGTCAGCGGGTGTATTTCTGACCGCAGGCTGATTTGGTTGCTTTTGGCGACATGGGTGAGTGAATATGAGAACTGTATTTCTTTAAGTATGGGCTACTGAGCCAAATTGGTCCCTTGCGCCTGTATCTGGTAGGTCCCCGCATGACAAAACTAATAACATGTTATAGTGAGAAATGGCTTTTGATGTCGTTCCTGAGGGAAGGGGCTCAGCAAACGTCCCACTGAGGCTGGAGGGGAACCGTAATAGCAAATAAAGCAACATAATAACATATTTCTGGACGGGTTCACAGAGTCACTGGGTACATCTTTCACCACAGTTAATGGAGACAACTTTTCTGACCGAACCATGCCTGGTTGATGGAGTCACTGACTGGCAGAGTGACTGACCAGCTTGCTGGCTGACAGGTTTATTGACTGATTGGATAAATGGCTGAGTGATCAGCTATCTGTTTGACTGCCCCATTGATAGAACTGCTTCCCACTTGGCTGACTGACTTTCTTCCCGACTCTGTGAAGAAAAAAAAAAAAAACGTATTGAAGTAAGATCGCTGTGAAGTCTTTGCCATTATCCCAGCACACATTTTCTGCCTCTTCACCACTTGACTGGGTCAATGGGGCTGTCGCTGACCACATTTCAGGCTCGCTGCCTGACTGGCTGACCGACCACAGCGACCGCTTGCCTGGGTGGCTCGCTTGTCGGCTGCCTGGCAGAGCAGCCGTTTCCCTGACTGAACTGAATGGATGAGTAAAGGGTCAATGAGTGGTTGAATGAAAATAAGAAGAAAATTCTCTGCCCTCATCACCACAGTATGTGGTTGGGTCAGCGGGACTCTGTTAATCACATAAAAGACAGTTTTAAAAGCTGTATCACTTTACAATAAGACTACCCGTATAAATGACTTATAAATGGTCAGAATTAGGTGATTAATGAGGTTGTAAACACTTTGAAAATCATTAATGAACACATATAAACAAGTTGTAACAGGTTTCATGCGTCAATGTGGGCTCATTACTTGGCAAAATCTTGCAAATGAGTTACTAACATTTATAACCGGCAAAAGGGAGCCTTATTGTAAAGTTTAAAATGGTGCATGCTAAAAATGTCAAGGTAAACAATGTAGTGTATGGATCTGATGATTTGATATATTAATGCCAAATGAAACTTTCTGACTTTAGCTGGAGGCAAAACAAACAAACTGCCTCAGAGTAGTGGACCATATAACCAAGTGAAAATGTCATCTGTGTCATTGGATGCCAGCATCAAAGTAGTAAAGGCTGAAAATTGACATTTTATCGCATACCAGCTACCACTGGCAATCAGAAAACTGAGGACAACTATGGCTAAACGTGATAAGACTAAAGCTGGGAGATGTGTGGGAGTTGTGACTAAATAAACAAAATGAAAAATGTCAAGAAAGGAAATATTCTGACACCTGGTTTCCTCATTAAACAGAAACACAGAACTGATCACCTCTTAAATCCACGTTTCTCTCTTTTACCAAACCAAGACCAACTTTAATTGCCTTGTTAACTCCGTAAAACTTCATTTTAACTCAACAAACAGAAACAAAATAAAACTCACCAAAACTGTCTTGGTCAGGCTTTCCACTGCTTCAACAATCACCAACTCTGGTTTTGTGAAAATAAATTCTTAATCCACCACGTTAGATGTGAAAATTGTCTTGCTTCACGGGCTGTTCCATGCAACATCATCCGACTCAGTGTGTGTGTACTGTGCTGCTGCCTGAAAGTACACATGTCACTTGTGCAGACCGTTATATGAGCAAAATTACATGAAAAAAAATGTATATGTGTATATATATATATATATATATGTATATAAATAACAATACAATAATAATAGTATACAGTCTACTTAAAATACTATACTGTATTATTCAGGACTGTACTATGTATATACTATATTAAATATAATACATACAATACAAATAGCAGATATCACCAGTTTCACTAAATAACACAATCTTATGATCTGTCTCTATGATGACAGCATAGTTACACCTGTGAACATGCCTGAAGTCACAGTCAGGATTTCGCTCGTGGCGATGTGGCGGCTTCAGTCGCTCTTCACAGAGATGTACTGCAGAGTAGAACACAGCGCACATCTGTCCCGCTTTTCACTGCAACTCTGCATCGAGATTTCAGATATTATTGCTTCTATAAAAGTAACAGTGCCAGTAAAGCAGCGATATTTAGTTCGTTCACATGCGTGCCGAACCACGAGGGGCGATCCACATGGAAAATGGGACGACTGCGATCTGTTGCACCCCTAATGTCTGATGAAGCTTACAGGTATAAATGCTGGCTGATGGAGATGACAAAGTAAGTAATCAATGAGATCTGAGTCTCAACAGTACAGATTCACTGTTGCTCTTTTTCATCTAATGTTTTGTAACGGCTTTGTAACCGGTCAGGGCTGGTCATGCCGAAAACCAACCGGTTCTGATCTCTGGCCAGTCGGATCGCTACATCCCTAATTCTGTCCCAACCATTTCGTCCATTCAGTTGATCACTATAACAGTGATCATTATAAGAGTTTTCCACTGTAATAAATTGTGCTATTGTGCAATTTCAACTGAGCTCTTTTGCTTTTAGACTAGTTGGCGAGTCTGAATTAAAATTTCCGTTTAATCAAAACGGAAAGTAGTCTCCAGGAACGTTCCTATTGTAGAGTGGTACCAGACAAGCTGCCATGTTTACTGACTGATTGCACTGACTGACATCTGGCAGCCTGAATGAACATTCTTCATGCACTAATGGCCATTATCCAGCCAAACAGCAGAATGACTGTCTGTGTGGTCCATCTTTGACCACATTTTTAGGCCAGCTGCCTGACTGTATTGACTGACCTGCTGGCTTGCTGACTGGTTGGCTGACCTACACTGAAATGACAGAGAAGTCAGAACTGGCAGGCTGACTGAATGACTGCCCGGCTGGCGGGCTGACTCTCTGACCACAGTGACTGAGCGCGGGCCAGAACCGAGCCGGTTTTCTGGTTCCAGTGGGTGAGTCAGACTCTAGCTAAACCCATTCACCTCTGGAGGCTTGTGGGCACAAGCTGGGGACTGAAACCTGGGAAATTTAAACATTTCACCTCCAAACAATAGTTTCAACCTGCTGAGTTGTGTGTGTTGGAGCTGGCAAAGCAGCCTGCCAAAACCTAAATGCGTTGGCATGTGCCCACTCCACATGCCCCACCAAGAGATTAAATTGGCAGTTATTTGATTTATTTCACCTTTACATAACCAGGGTGCTGTTATTAAGTGCCATCGACAGAAAAAATATTTGGAGACCTGGCCGGAACGGCAATAAGTAGGGAAAAAGTATGAAGAGAGCTGGTCTGAGTTGATAAATGAATGCAGCTTTTCGAAAATTACATTGGGAGAAAAACGGTTCTGCGTGTGTGTTTGTGTGTATTAAAGCAATTCCCCGGTTCACAACTCAGCATGTGTGGCTTGTGTGGCTGGTGGTGTTTACTGCAGGCTACCCCCGGGCTCAGTGTGGGTTGATTGTGTGTGTGTGTGTATGTGCGCGTCTTTGTTGTTCCCCACATGGATGTCATGTGTCATGTGAGTAAACCCAAGAGGTATGTGTGGGAGTCTGGACCGCGTGTGTTAAGGCGCCCCAATTCGTGGATGCACAGTGAATGTATGCGTGTTTTGTTTTTTTTTCTGTGTGGTGAATATGAGTTATCCCTGCGGTATTTTCTTGTAAACACTGATACATCTCACATGGGAATATCGTCCACCTCTACACTAACACACTCTCTTATTTAGACACTCATGTTCCCTGCACTTACCTCTCTTTTTTTTTTCCCGTCTTCATTCCAATAAAGGACCAGTCAGCATCCTCTCCTCTCCTACAGTAGTTCCTCTGTGGCATCGTAGATCAAAGCCCTTTGCCTTCTGCACTGTGGCTTCAGCAACATCTGGACCACGCTGTCTGCCTTTTACCAATCCACCATCTGCCAGCTTCACTTGACTGGTGTGTGTGTCTGTGTGTGTGTGTGTGTGTGTTAAACAAAGATGGAGAGAGAGTGAAACTCTTGACAAGATAGTGGAGTTCCCCTTCTCTCTTCTACCGATTCCATTGTTTTTTTTGTTTTTTTTTGTGGGTTGCACCAACAGGAATTGATTTTCAAACCGGATTAAAACACAGCTGGACTTTAAACCATGATGCACCAAACTTTGAAACTATTTTAAAATGACAAAACATTAAATCTCTTGGGTGACCAGATGTCCACAAAAAATCAGGACATTGGCGAATTAGAAGCAGTTGTATAAGCTTTCTTTAATTTTATCTGGAATTATTCGTTTTAAACCCATTTTTGCTAAATTTAGTTTAAACTAATCTTGGGTGGTGTGTCCCAGTGTTAATGTGTCAACCTACAACTGACACTTGTAACTGACCTTCGCATCTCTTGTACATTTTCTCCCCCTCTAGGTCTCAGGGCCTCACACAAAGTCACTTCAGAAGGGTTTATAGGGATTTTTGAATGGGACCCCTTGTTGTCAGTACAAGTTTCTCATAGTAGTGCCCGTCTTTAACCCCACCTCCCTGCCTCTCCATCCCCACACCACCACCTTCAGCCTGGTTGCTAAGGCGAGGTCATTGACTTTAATGGTCACATAAGGGAGGCTGGATCACCCTGGCTGGCCACTTAAACCCAACTGCCTCCAGGAGAGTAAACATTGTTTACTGCTGCTTTGTCTCCCAGCGGGGCCCTGAGGCCCAGACCTTACATAAAATCTCCTCTATGGATTTAAAAGGATAGATGGATAGATAGAAAAAAGGAAGATAACCTGACAGATGGATAGATCCAGATTGATGGACGTACTTTAGAACAGTGAGACAAAAGTGCATCTGATAATATGACTTTCTTGCCATTTATCTAAATGGTAGAGACGTCAGGAGAAAAAGTGAACTGTGCAGAAATCTCTAAGACAAACATGTGATCTGATTTTAATGTTGACAGTGGACATACAGCATAAAGAGAGGATTGTTTCTCTGTTTTTCTGGTAAATATTGTGTAAATACAGCCAACACTGCAGGTGTTTTTCCTTTGACCCCAAAATGAAAGACAAACCCAGACATTTCTGTCCGTTACTTAATAAGCAGCTAATCTTTTGATTTGGCACAATGCAGCAAAAAGAGCAGCAGCAGCAGGCGCCAGGGCCAGAACTTGGTAACTTGTTAAGCAGAAAAAATCTGCAGCATATGTCTTTTGAAATTTGGTTTTGGAAAACGGACTCCTCACTCCTGTTAGGCTAAAAAGAAACATGTGTGATGAAAGTGTCATCTCTGTTGCACAGAGCAACTTTTCTGACTGCAGCTTATTCTCTGAAGATCAACCCACAAAAATGACTACTTTGGGGAATGTAAGGAAGAAATTGTTGATGTGCGTCTTTGTTCACACATAACAATGATAATTCTGATAATGAACACAATGCTGTCTATTCCAGATGTGGCCACCAAGGCACGTTAGGCACCATCTACCTTTTCTTTCGAGTGAACATCTTCTGGCCACTCCGCTCTACAGTGCATTCAAATTTTTATCGTTTTTTCGTAGAGAGTGATTTTAAAAAAAAAACATTGAAACGATGAATCATTTTTCTGTTTCTATGTCATCCTACACTACACCCTCCGTAAATTGTAATGTGGTTTGCATGTAGGTGCATCAGTGCACATGCATGTGTATGATATTTTCCCATCCCTGAAAAATAGGTCTCACCGAAAGCCACGGTATAATTTTAACACTGCATATAGTCATCTGTTAATGACACCAGCTCCCTTGAATGTCTTTTTCCAAGCAGGGAAAAACCCTGAAACCATGCCGTGATATGAACTGACTTTCGTTTCTATCTGTTTGACCTCATCTATCGGTAGCCAGTGTTGAAGATGACCTTCTGAAAGGCCTCCCTCACTATCTGACTGTCTTTTCACTGCAGTAAAGATGAACAAAAACTAAAGAAAAAAGAAGAATGTTGGACTGAAGTAGAGGCAAAATGGAGTGAATTATCCAGAGAATGAGGGATGGAGACAGAGTGAGGAGGAGGGATGTTGATGGGTGAGGAACTGAGGGAATAAGTAAACAAACAGGTAGATGAGGCGGTTGAGTGGAGCGATACGACGACTGTAGATCTGCTGGGAATGACAAAGAGACTGAAAGAGAGAGACGGACACACGGCAGAGCTTTACCGTAGCTTCATCAAATAACAATAGTACACTCATTCGTCTCTCCTCCCCTGTCCCTCGCGTTGCCTGTCCACCGTTTTCTGTGTATGTGGGTTTAATCGGAGCTCTCAGGCACAGAATGAAAGCATTTGGGAACGTAGCTCTGAGGAGCAGACTTGAAGCGGCGTGCCCTAACGTGGAGAAGAAATTGAAACAAAGCTCATCAAAACAGCCCGGCAGAAGACGAGGAGGATTTTTAAGGCTACAGCATCGACCAAGAACACACAGAGATGATGCGTTTTCCACTGAAAATAAGAAATTAATTAATTTCATGAAAAAGGGGAAAAATAAAGTAGTGGCACCTCTTTCTGTCTTCTCTGCTACTGTCGTTATTGTTAACTTGTTGAGAATTAATCATCACTTTTAACCTCCTCAGCGGGATGTCCGTGTCCCTGGCTGACATGACTCTCTTTCACAGGCTGTAGAGTGTACGTCAAACTCCATAGTGTGTATTTTCGGAGCAGTGGGCTCTTGTTTTCAGGATAATGGGCTCAACTTTACATTGACAGACAACTGAAAGTTATAAACAGCTGTTAAACTTAGAGTGTTGGACTCCTGCAGTGTTCCTGCAGCCTGCCTGAGCTTCCTCGCGTCTGAGGAGGAGAGGGTAGAGGAAATAACTCTCCTCAACCATAGATTGTATATTAAATAGCGTGGCAAACTATATTATATACAGTCTATGGCTCCAAATCAATATTTGTTCTGCTGTAGTCATTTTTGCATGTGCTTCATGTGCTTCTTATTCCTTTTAAGGACTTTTACAAACAAACTTGATATTTAGATTGTGAATTCTGGCTGGTGCCAAAGTGACTGGTTGAGTTGAGAAACAAACCAAATCCAGTCAAGCATTTGGTTGCACCTGTGGCATGTTTTTCTCATAGTTTCCAATAAGACGTTGGGTGGAGGGGGGGGGGGGGGGGGGGGGTGTTTGTGTCTTTGTGTGCGACAGAGCTGTGCATGTTTTTAGCAGGAGGGCTGGTGGTGGTGGTGGCGGCGGTGGTGGTGATGGTGGGCTGTTTTTGAAGTGCTGGTGGGCTTACTGGAAGTGTGTCAGACAGAAGAGGAATGCAGGAAGAGGGTGTAAGTCTGTGTGTGTGTGTGTGAGAGAGAGAGAGAGAGAGAGAGGGAGAGATGTATGGAGACAGGGCTGGGGTAGCCCCTCACTCTTGATGTGTACACATGTGTAGTATGTGTGTGTGCATGCTCAAAGCGTCATTGCTCCAACCCGTTATTCCACCCCTCCCTTGTCTCAGTTTCAAAGCCCACAGGGGTTTCCCACAGTGTCTCTGGCAATAAAGTTGACACTGGGCTGGTTTTAGTGCCTAGATAGAACAACATTTTCAGGATATAAAGAATAACTTAATGTTGTAAACAGAGCTATCAATTTTATAACCCTTGAATAAATAGAATTGAGAAATTTCCCATGACAACTCAGATTAAATTCAGAAAAACATCCAAGGTCATCTTTATTGTCTGTCCAGAGGAAATTAGTTTAACAGTCACAGGAAGAGAAGGAAGACAGAAAATAACAAACACACCACAACAACTGATATCATTCCCATTTAAAACTTGGTATGTAAACATCCTGGGCTCCCCTGGGCCTGTCACAAAAAAAAGACAAAAATAATGAGTGATGTGTTAATATTCGTACTACTAATAAAACGCTGCTAAGTTTCGGTGCTCAGCTGTAGCCCCCTGTGGTTCACATTTGGATCAGCTTTCCTTGAAATTTGAAGCATCACAGGAGAAGAATCACAACAGTCGATGGCATCAAAAGAATCAAAGCATCTACAGATTATTAACAGATCGTTCCTCATCTTTTCTCAGTCTGGTCGGGTTGATGCTTTTTTTTTTCTCCTGGGAGCATTGAGTTTTTCTCTGAATCCAAGCCAATTATTGGACCGCTCGGCAGAGCAGTGTATTAGAAATTACTTTCCTTTCAGCTGCTACGTACTCTCCCCAAAATCCTCGCAGCAGGTCGAAAGAGGAGCGTTTTGTACCCAACTTATAAACCTGCTAGTCTGAAATATTTTATAACACTTTCTTTACACTGATGAAATTCTTCATTGATATTAAAACCACTAGTGTTGTAGGAATAAATGTTCTGACTTTGCAAAATCTTCACCTAAGTGTCAGTAAAATTACATGTGGAAATCATTTTAAACAAAAGTAGCCACATTTAATTGAATTAAAGGATACTTGAGTTACTGTTTAACCAAATTTGCTGATGCACATATTCTTCATTCATTATAAATGCAGTGACAAAACAGTTGTAACTAGTAAGGCTGGGACGATACACTCATCTTCTAGTTCAGTACTATCATGATACTTTGGTGCTGATTCTGTTTGTACTGCGATACTTAAATATTGCAATTCAACATTACAACTTACTATGATTTTTGTTTGCTTTTTTAAACTAGACCATCATAAAAAGTTGAATCATAGACTTTGAGAGACTGTGTATCATGAATGGTGTTTCTAAAAACAATGCACATGACATGACAGTCACTGTTTTATTTCAGCAGCATCATTTCTATACTGCATTGTGTTGTATCAGCTCCCAGATGTGTGTCGCTTTAGATAAAAGTGTCTGCCAATAAAATTGTAAGATTATAAATAGATAATAATGCTCAGCAAGCTACTGCCATAACAATAATAACTAAGATAACAAGTACAATTTTAGGCCAAAATGAATAGAAATGGATACCACACAGCACAAATGTGAGTTTTGACTCTTTGAGCTTGCTGTAGCTGGTCAGTGTGAAGCGCTGAAGCCAGATTAGCAGATTGTTAAGATTGTTAAGCATGTGAAGTAAAATGGATCAGTTTGTTAAGACATTACTATGATTCCGATGCTAAATCCCACTAGCGTGTAAATGGGAATTTCCATTATGTTTTAGCATCAAGCTAACGGATTAAGTGCTAGTTAATTGTATAAAGGAGAAATCATTTCAGTAATCCAAATATCAATAAAGAATTGTGATACTTAAGAGAATCAGTGTTTTTGTCCCACCTGTAGTAACTAACAACTTGTAATTAGAAACAGACACAGTCGAGCATAATTTACACAAACCTTACCGTGTGGAAATCTGATTTTTCTCATCACAAATAAAGAAGACAGGCGTTTAAAGGTGAGATCAGTGAAAACGGGAGACTCGTGTGGGCTGATGTTGATCGGCAGTCTGAATGAAAACGATTAACAAAAGATTGAAGACCAAAAATACAGGCAAGCAGCAAAGAGTACTGGCTGTGAATCCTCCAGAAAATAACATGCTCTATTCACACATGGGGCTCATCCCATACTTGCCAGCCCTCCCAATTTTCCCAGGAGACTCCCGTTTTTCATCGCCCCTGTCCCTATTTCCTCCCAGGGTCACAATTCTCCTGTATTTCTCCCGATTTACGAGGGATTCCTGGCATCATACAGCATGTATAAGCCCAACGTCTCTAAAAGTCTACCGTTTCAATCTGGATAACAAAACAGCTCGAGCTCAGACTCAACAGGCAGAGACATTTTGCTCTGTGCCCCTTGGAAACTGAAAATTAACCGACAGATTCCAGACTAATTCACATTTCTGAATGTCAGCCTACATTCTTCTTGTTTCCAAACCACCATTTCTGACACACCTTGAGTGCAGAATAAGGCAAAGAGAATTGTTTAATTTATAGTATGACAGTAGTGAGGTTAAGGCGTTGTGAATGTAATTGTGATACCAGTTCTTTTTATTTTTTAAGAGCATAACTGTGGTTAAATTCTTGGAAGATAAATGTCTTCCTTTGTACTGTTAGAGAAAATATAACATGATCATAGAAACATATTTTTCTGACACTGCTAAGGAATTATTACTCTGTTTAGACTTTTTAACCTTCATGACACCAACATGCAGGCTGTGTGCCGTTCTCAGAGTAGAAATCTGTCGTATTTCACCGTTTTGGCGATTCTCCCTGGATCAGAGAGAACTGGGATCGATATATCAATAATAACAAGTCTTGCTGTGTTGATGTTCGGACAGCTGTGAAAACTCCATGACAGCTACAAGTTATTGTGAAATGAAGCTGGATTTCCTTTTTTCCAGTCACGAATAGCTATTTTATAAAAGAAAGTATCATGCTGAGACTGGCAAAATGTTTCTTTCTTCAAGTGATTTCTGCTGCAGTGCTCCCTACAAACTCCAGCCACACGTGTCCCACATTTTACTGCGAGTTTCATCAACCCCCTTCCTATCCTTTAACTGCAGGCCAGGTGTGTGTGCATGTGTGTGTCAGTTTCTCTGTTGTGTGTGTGTGTGTGTGTGCACGCCTTTCCAGCTGCAGAGAAAGAGGTGAGGCACAAAGAGAAGAAAACTGCAACCAATCAGCCTTTAACACATCTGGCTGCGACTCCGCTGCGGTCTCTTTTGTAATTAACAGGGGAAGAAGGTTAATGAGGAACTGACATTAAAATAAAAGACTTCAAATTAAAGAACTTAGAAAAGCCACAATGTTTTTTTTTGTTTTTTTTTTTTTAACATTTATTTTGTGACGTATGCACAGAAGTATTATTAATGTAATCTGTTAAATACCAGGGACTGTCTCTCTCTGTCTGTCTGTCTGATTTTCTTGACAACTGTTCATCAGATTCACACATGGAGGATATGTTACTGAGGATGTAAGGAAGTGCAATGTTGAGTACTAGCTTTTGAGAACTACAAGACCTATTTATTAGGAGTGCGTTACTGCTGCCAGAAGTCTGCACTCAGATCTGTATTGACAGGGGACCCCTGTTAACTGTCAGACTGCTATAGGGCATGCTGGGTACAACTCACTCCCCTTAGGACATTTAAGAACAGATGAAGAGAGACCAGAGCTTCTACGCTGTAGACAAGTCTTACAAGTTTGCCTTTTTTCCTGCTAAATTCAAACATTTTAAGTATCAGCAGTAGGTCTGCACGATATGATTTCATAAATAAAAAAAGTCATACTGTGATTATTTTGACAGATATTGCAATCGTGATGACACATGTTAGGGTCTGTACCAAACAAACATGTTTTCTTACATCTTGTAAACAAGATTTGTAGGCCGGGGCGTCCATGCAGCACTTTTTCCAAAAATTGCAGCTTCTCTGATTTGAATTTTGCACTTTGCCATCTTGTGCCTTCAATAATATTTGGATTAATTGTGTAGCCCTGATCTGTGATGCAGCTTTTGGAATGAGCGTCCTCCTGGTAATAGTCTGGTCACTAATGACACCTATACTCTAGCCTTGCTGGGCGACATGTAGGTGTAGTGCTCAGGAATTAAGGAAGCACAGCGTCTCATGTGAAGCTTGTTGGATGAGCAGTTCTCAAAAAAGCTGCAAGCAACGACACTGGAGGCTCAGCAATCTGTAAATTCAGACCAGGCAAGGTTTGAACAGGCACTGCACTAGTGCAAGCTAATACTAACCTGACGACAAGAAAGAGGTTTTTTTCCTCTCATTGATCAACTTATAACAACTTATACAGTTGTCTCATCCATGCCTTGTTGGCATTTTTCTGTTGCCATTTTTAGTAAATTTAACTATGTACTTGGGTCACTATGTAGGAAGATGACGCCCCTAATTCAGCTGTCAATAAGCAGTTCTGTATTCAAGTCAGAATTTGGTCAGTTGAATCAGATTTGTTTGCTCAATATTAATGTTAGTTATTACTATTTGTTACTCTTTTCATACAGACATGAAGAAGGGTGACAGCAATGTAAACGTAGTGTAGTAAAAAAGCCAAATGAACCCATCAAGCTAATTTGTGCTCAGAACAACAGATCAGAAATGTGCAAGATTTTTTGCTAGATATCAAACAAAAGCCAGAGACTGTATCATATTAAAATATGGAGTAAAAGTAAGTTGAATGAGTGTGATTTGTGTAGAGAAAATAAACAAGAGTTTGCTGATGTTGATGTGTTAACTTTTATTTCACTAAACTAAACTTGAATCCTTTTTTTTTTTTATGAGTTGCTTCCCCTATCATTGCCAGTGATTGATTAAAAAAATGGTCTGGAGCATGAACTTTTTTCAGCTTCTGAAGTAGGGCATGCCAGAAAAAGTCTGAGAACCAGTGATGTAGTGGGATGATTTTACCCCTGGGAGCAGCATGAAAACGAGGAGCGCTCACTCTGCAGCTACTTCTGGAGAGTGAAATGTCCCCGGAGAAGTAGACTGCACACTGCCTGACAAAAAGTCAACTGAGGGGTCTCTGACTGATTATTCGGAGGGGGAGCCCTTATCATTGGACACAAAACAAGACTGATATGAATCGCCGAGCAAACCTGAGGTGTGAGCAGTGAGTCAGACGTCAGGATTCAGGCTAATTCAATACAACAACAGCTCTGAAACTAACTCTAACTACTTAACTGGCAGCATAACTGATAAATCACTGTGAAATTTCAGCACCTGCACTGGTGCCAAAATCCTTCCTGTTCTTGCGGCATTTGCTACACAATGTAAGGGTCAGTAGAGGCAGTCATATATTTTGGCAAGGGCCTTGTTTGTTTATGATAATTAGGCTAATCTTTCAAAATGAATATGCTAATGATTTACTGATGTTAAAATGCTACACTTAGCACCTTGAATGTACCAGATTGCAGGTTTGTGCGGTATTTGCTTGAGAAATGTTGATTTAGCAAAAAAAAAAAGAAAAGAAAAAGAAAAAAGTATGGGGAAAAAACCCTTGCGTTGGCAAAAAGACAAATTGCCGGCAGGGTAGCTGGAGGCTCTGCAGTGAAGCAGCTCTCAGTATCGGGCTGCTGGAGGAGCACAGGCAGAAAGTTGGCCTATTAACTCTCGTCTCAGGGAGACACAGAAGAGCAGACATGCAGAGAGGTTGGAGTAAGTGTCCTCGCTCTCTGACTGTTCGAATCATCTCTCCCTCCTTCTTTCTCACCCCACCTACTTTCGCCAGCTCTTCAGATTTTGTTTCTTGTCGGCTGAGTTAGCATCTGGTTTAGGTCAGGTTCGAGACGGACTCGAGTCGGACCACGAGAATTCAAATTTGGCAGTACCTTGTCACCATCCCGCAGTGACTGTGTCTGTGCCATGTTGTTTTGGAGCTCTACAGCCACGTCCTGGGTGAGACCTGCCCGTATCAAGTATACCTGATACTGCCAAGTGTGTCACTGGGGTCACTGAAACTTCAGCAATGTCTGTAACCACTACTCTGCCTGCAGGTTTTATATGTTTTATTTTAAATTTTTTAAGTACTGATCAAGTATGTTTAGTTTTTCTTTTTCACTTTTAAAATTCATATCCTTAGTTTAGATTAAATTATTATTATTTGAATTTTACAACAAACACATGCAACATATGATTTATAATAATATTAAACATAATCCAGATGTATGTAGTACTTAATTGTGATTAATTGATTAATTAAGTAATGGTGTAATGCATACTGAAGTACTAGTAAAAATTACAGAATTGAAAAGCATACTTATTTACAGTCATTCGAGTAGTTGTAATGAGTTACTGCCAGCCCTGCTAGATTAATGCCAAAATTAAAGGGACACTTCACTCTTTAATCAAAATGGCATAATTTTCCCCTGACTTGTACCGCTATTCATTCACCGAGAAAGTTTTGGTGATTTTGGCCGTAGAGATGTCCGATATAAAGGAACTAGACTGCACTTGGTTTGAGGTGCTCGAACCATTAAACAAATAAATTTGGAAAAACTCAAGAAGTAGTGTCTCTTTCCAGAAACCATGATGCTGTTACTCAAGATAATCCACACGTCTTGTTGTGAGCAGTTTCACATAGAAACTACTTTCCTTCTACCACAAAGAAAGTAGTTCCTCCATGAAACTGCTCACAACAAGGTCTGTGGATTATCTTGAATGACCGGCTCAAGATTTCCGGAAAGAGACATTATTGTTGAGTTTTTCAGATGTAATTCTTGGTGCATTGAGCGCCACAAGCTGAGTGCAATCTAATTCCTTTATACTGGAGAGAAGACAGACTTCTCTATGGCCAATATCACCAAACGCTCTGCAACTCGCACCAAAACAATCAAGATGGATACATAGCACTACAAGTAAGAGGAAAAATAGGTCATTTTGATTTTGGAGTGAACTGTCCCCTTAAAAAGTGGTAGCTAAGCATATGAAGACGCTAAAAACCTTTAAATGTGTAAAGGACAAAGTCTTACATTACGTGATTTTGATTGGCAGATTTCAATAAGGGATTAATTAATATTTTTTAATGAATAATTATTTAACATACTTTTTTTGCTAGTACGGATGTGGATTTGTCTTTAAAAAAGTCTTAGACAGTCTCAAATTTGACTTGTTGAAAACTGCAGAAACCCTGAGACAGACTGTGTGAGTCTGTGTCTATGTCTTTGTGTACTTTAATGTGTCAGTTTGTGTGTGTGTGTGTGTGCGCGTGTGTGTGTGTGAGTATTATGGAAAGTCAAGCCTAGAGGTTATTCATCTGCTGATTAGCACGATGGGCGTGTGTGTTTTAAAATGCAGAGCTCATGACTCTCCGTCTCTGTCTCTGTCTCCGTCTCTTCAGTGTTGTTTTTTTCTTCCACTTGTTAAGAGTGTTGACAATGAACCAGTTCAGGACAGTTTATTGCAGCTAATTGGTTGTATACTCTTTCCCAGAAACTATCTCACTCTCTCACTTGACACACACACACACACACACACACACACACACACACACACACACACACACACACACACTTGCTTCTTGCTTGACAACATGACAGCAAAACCACATTTCTCTCTCTCTCTCTCTCTCTCGCAGCCACCAACTGGTTTGTGTTAATATTCATGACCTGTATATGTTTCACAGAACTGAAAACACTTGACTGTCTGCTCCCATCATTTTCTCTCGCTGTATGTGTGTGTATATGTGTGTGTGCGTGGTGTGGTGGCATTTAAGGCGCCAGGGAAGAGACGATTCTTCATTCTGTATTTATACCCATTTCTTTTCTTTCCTTTTTTTTTTTTTTTTTTCTTATCCGCTTGTCTATATTCAGGGCGGCACACTGGGCTTTGACAGGGAGAAGGAGGGAGTTTAGGCAAGTCTTCTGGTTTTTATTCTGAAATAGCAGATAGTGATATTATAAATCACGGAGTAGATTAGATTAGATATGATTAGATTAAGTTTGATTAAATCATCCCTGTGGGAAAATCGGGTCATTTCTGGAGCAGATCGCAGCCTGCAGTAGAAAATAAAAGCAAAAATAAAAGCGTGCAAATGGAGGTTTGTGACCATGACACAACCAACATCAGTGCAACAGGACTGGACTCTGATAGCTGGTTCTCTTTTAGATTTGGATCCAAACTCCAAGGCTAACAAGTTTAGTTGCTTAATTCTTGGTGATCAAACATGTTGGTAGCACACCTCTCTTTTTGTTTTTTCCATGGGGTCTTTTGCATTTATTTGCTAGTGACAATAAAAATGGAGAGAGAGAAGGGAACAATAAAGGTCCCGGGCAATAGAAATCTGGGGATGTAGCGCCCACACAGCACGCTCCTAATCCACCACGCCATGAGGATGCTTCAGGCTTCTTGTTTTTAGCCAGCACTGACCTGTGGTTTTTCCAGCTAAATGATACTGAGAAGTAAAGCCGCCAGCAGATTGTATCAGCGGATGTGAATAGTTAATGTTGATGCCCTTAGTAATGTGCCAAAATGAAGCTTTTGGTTTGTTGCCTGGCTAATGTGCTCTTTACAAACCGATATCTGACGAGGGTAGTGTGTTTTAATGCAGTTAAACAGGACCTGGTGGGTCTTGGTTGTGTAAATAGTGCTGCAATGGTATGGATTTTTTCTTACTGTGCTGACAAAGCAACATATTCCAGCTGGATGGCGGTTTACCATGACCGACTTAATAATTATGTTTTATTGGACTTAATTGAAGCATACTGTCTTGAACATAGTGTAGCTCTTTTAAGAACATGGCAATACGGAAGTGTGTGTGGCGTGTAAGTGAGGAAAAGCAAGCAGCAGGCGAGCGACGGTGCAGAAAATTAAACTTAGCAGTAAGTTGTCAATCTGGCAGTAAATATACAGTACAGGTTAAAGTGTGTTAGTAAAGGAATGCTGCGGCTTCGCAAGACGAAGAAAAGTCTCGCCTTTAATTTCCCAACTGCTGGAAAAGTAAAGTAAGCTGAGCAGGAAAGGCTCATTAAGCTAATGTTAATGCTCGCGTTGTACCTTTACTACGTCAGCTACGACGCGATCATATCCCTTTAAGAAGCTTTGTGAACCCACCTCGGACTTTAGCATCTTTTTGGACACAGTACTTATTAATTTTTCCGTGATATCGTCGTCGTTAGCTGCCAGCTGACCATCCCAAGATGCCTTGGGCTGAGTGTGTCGAACAATCAGAGGCTGTGCTCCTGACTTGTGTGTGACAGTGCTGATCCATAGACATGTAAATAGATGCATGCGCTGGTCTCAACATGAGATCGACCCTTCAAAATAAAACTTGCGGTGATGATGGTAGGCGTGACGTGACTGGGGTACTTCCATGCGTACATCGGTTTTAAGTTAATCCTGTCATTCCTATGAGAGCTGCTCAGGAGCGCATGAGGCCGACTTCCATGATGGAGTTTCTGCGTTGAACAGCCTATAGAACAAGAGCAGTAGAGACTTCCTTTGGCTGAGCAGCTAACTTCCATTTTAGTGTCCGCTAAACTTGAATGGGATGAAATGATTTAATCGTGCAGCTCTTTGAGACTTCTCAAATGTTACTGGACTGAATGGATCAAATACTATTACATTAAAACGTATCTTTTCTCAGGGATTGCGATGCACAAAAAATGTATTTTTCATTATATAGCCGCTTCTTTCACTATGTTAGTCTATATCACTACGTCAAACTGGCTTCAAAGCCCAGCGCCCTTCCTGGGAGCTTTATTGCCACCGGCTACATTACCAAATGTGTTGCATTTCTGCTTATTCAGCTAACAAAAGCTGTTTACAGATTTTAGGCCAATCCTGGGATGTTTACTTTCAAACACTATTTGATTTTTTTGATTTGATTTTTATTATTGTGTTATAAACAAATCAGCTCTGTCCAGACAGGCTTACAAGCCATCATTATGTAGAAAAACAGACCAGAAACATAAATTAGAAACATAAATTGCAAGTAATAAAAACCAAATAAACCATTCATTTCCTGCACACAAAAATAGCCAACTTATAAGCCTTAAAATTAAACAACCATTGCATTCTGTCATCATCAGTGCACCAGAACATTTCTGGATTTTGAACAAACATTTCATTAAATAAAGGTAATCTTAACTCTTCATAATAAGGACAATACAGACCAAAATGTGATTGATTCTTAGCTTCTCCTAATTCACACAGTTCACACAACCTGTCATCCTCTCTGATTTTTTTCAGATCTGAGGACTTCAAGGTTAAGAGGAAGGAGTCCTGTTTTCAGCTGTACAGCTAAAAGCCTTTGACTCCTTGTTAGGTTTGATGTAAGATGAGACCCAGGACCATAATTGTAACTGTTGAAAGCTGAACCAAAGTGGATTCAATAAAGGATTTGTAAGGATTTTAATTCAACTCGTGGATTTAGATTCAAAATAATGCTATGGGATCCCAACCCTGTTAAATACTGTGAGGGCCACAGGTGTGAAACCGTGTGACTGATGGATTTTCAGGCAAAGAGGTGATGAAAATGCAGCTCTGACTGCCTGCCTGTGTGCATGTGTGTGTCTGTATTGAAGCCTCATATAAAAATGTAATCCTGGCTATCATGTGTTGGAAAGGCTTTTCTGTTGTGTGTATGTGTGTGTATGTGTGTGTGTAAATGTACACACATGGTACACACTGTAGTAGATTGTTCCCGAAGAAATGTGACTCATCCTTATCCCGCAGCAGGTGAAAAGCAATTTACACACACACAGAAAGCATGTATAGATTGTAACTTTCATGACATCATCCAAAGGAGGACGCCATATGAGGGCTTTAATTCCCTTCTTCTGTCTGTGACCCCTCTTTTATTTCTTTCCTTTTACCATCTCTCTTTTGCTTTTTTTCATCTCCACCTCATCTCGCTGCTGTTTACGTTCCTTTCTTTTCTCTCTCTCTGTAGCTCCCTATCTCTTCTCCCTTTCTCTCCGGTCTCTTATCTTTCAAGGGAGCTTTTTAAAAACAACTCCCACACGCTTACTCTGATCTGTCTTACAAAAGAAGCAAAACACATGCGCGCACACATACACACATAGGGTCGCACAATTTGCGATTTGCCTCATGCATGTAATGAGGGCCCGAACCCTCAGAAACAAAACAGAGCTCGCTTTTGCGCACACACACCTAATACACACAAATACACTGCAGATGCATTTCGCTTTCAGAGAAACTTGCATGAGCACCGACACCATCTCATATTCATAAACACTGCGATAATAAACACACCGAAGACAGAGGCTGGGCAGAGCTATCAGACTGAAAGCCTGTCAACATGTTTTTCCACAAGACCTTTTATTTGCTCTGCAGTATATTTTTCTGCAGCGTTTTATTGGATCTGAATGTGGAGTCACATTTTAAAATCCCGCCCGTAATCTCCGAAAGAACCAAAGGGCAGCTGAAGCTGTCAAAATGTGGCACCGCAATCTTCTTATTTTTAAACATCCTCACATTGATCTTGGGACTTTAATGCAGCCTCAGATAGTATGTGACAGTAAAACGTGTTTTTTTTTTTTTTTAAATCAAGTCTAAACCACACGTTTACACCATGTGGTGTCCAGCTGTAAAACATCTATTAATATGTAGCAGACCTGTAGTTTCTGAATGACACAAGACTTTATAAAACCACATTTCTGTTCTGCACTTAAACATATAATGACTTTGATTGAAAGATTCCTTCCTATTTTGGAAAAACAAAAAATAAATACTACACCTACGTTAAACCAATAACATGGCTTATTGGTCACTTTGAGGGCTAACAAATTCTGTGTTCAGATCAGCATCAGCACTGCGCGAAGATGCAGCCCTCTCATTCATTTCAGTGAATGAGAAAAGCAGTTGGCTGATGGGGATGCCGACGCCAAAAAAAAAAAAAAAAGAAGAAAAACCACGCAGGAGCATCCATCAAATAACTTTAAACTGGTTTAGATTTTGGCACAATTTTGGATACGAGATGTTTTGTTGTTGTTGTTGTTTTAGATTCAGTTATCTGTTTTGTGTCTGTTCCTACTAAGTTCAGCAGGGACATATTGTAGCTGGACAGACAGAAACCCCAACAGTATTAACATGAATACTTTCAGGTGAGGCTTTTAAATGAGCCGGCGTGTCTGCAAATCAGGGAGGAGTTTCTGCTGACAGAGCTGCACAATGAAGACATCTCCGATTAGCGTGTCTGTCCCAGTCATTGTGTCTGCGTGTGTATATACACACACTGTTGCTGTCTGTTTGTGTTTACTTGCGTCTGCATTTGTGTGTTCCCGTGTCTGTGTTTTTTGTGTCTGGTTGTCTGTGTTTCCTTTTCTGCCTTTTCATGTGTTTTTCTGTGTGAATGAGTGTGTGTGTTTCTCTGTCTGCGTGTGTGCTTCAGCCAGCTACCCCCCCCTCCCCTCTTGCACACACACACACACACACACACTCACACACACACACACACGGCGCCCCTCCTTGTGAACTGGCCGAGCGTTGTGTAATCATTTATATAAAGAGGTATTAGTGTTTCCTCCTAAAAGGAACATAGGGAACATTGTGGCTCAGTTGGGTGACATTCCTCTCCTGCCTCGAGGACAGAACGACTGTGGAAAGCTTGTTAAGCTGTTGGTTCCCAAAACGTGTTCACATCAAGGAGCCCCTCAATATACACTCCGCACACAATGAAGATTCTTTAACATTTTCTGTCCCGAGGATCCTTGTCTCTGCAGTGCGTGGGGGCCATTAAAGTTGGCACTAAGGCTAACTTGTACATAATTACATTAAAGTGAAGTAATGTGTTCCTGATTTTCCTGGAAGCGCCTGCAACTCTCTTAAAGGGACAATCCACCCCAGAATGACAGTTCTTCCATTTTTTTTCACCGGCCCCCCTAGCAGTGAGAAGTCAATTGAAATTCATATGGCCACCATACACAGTGAGTGTGTTAATGCGTTTCAGTCCCTCACTGCTTTCTTTTAAACTGTTAAAGTGAAAGAGGGTCTGGTTCCAACAAAGGCATATTAAAGTGATAATCTAATTTCTCTTGAACAGCTTGTGCAGTAACCAAGCACTTGGCAGTTAATCTTTTCTGCCAGTGAGCAGGCTGACTAAGTTACTGTTCCTTATTCCAGGAGATTTGAATTTAGATTTTACTGCACAAAGTGTTAAACTTAATGATTATTTTTGTCCCTTTTAAGTAGCCAGCTCGCTCACTGCAGTGGTATTAAAAGTGACTGTGTGTTTGGAAACTATACAAACTTTAAGGTGGTCCCCTGAGGAGTTATGCAGCAATGTCTCTAAGAGTGGGTCCACATATTGTTGGTATCTTGCACGCCCACAAGGACGTCCATGCATGCACAGGCACATGCGCGAGTGTGATGTGATGCACGGTCCTGCCAAGGATTTTACACGACTCCACTGATCAGCATTTAGGGATGGTTGTGTTCCAACAAATATAATAATGGTCCAAGAAAGAAACAAGATGAAGACTGCCAGCACACAAACATTGATGTAAATAATGTACAGTTCTGCAAATGTTGGCCCAGCAAGCTCAGTGTGCAGATTCAAGGAAAGCACATAAGGATTAAACAGTATTGTGAATATATCGTCATGCTGCAGAGACGTCCTGGCCTACACATTATTTTTTACAGACTTCAGAAAACTTCTTCTCCTGTGTCTCTGCTCCTGCTATACAGAGCAGACACTTTTGGTTCAGAATTATACCATCTGTTGTCTGACGAAGGATTGATAACATGCGTAGTCGGTGGGGGCAGTAGGCAAGTGATGTAATTGGTGTATACCTGAACATCATGGTAACACCGACAACTGTGGTTAACACTGCAAGCCAGTCCACGAATGGACTCAACAGATGGGTGAGTCTTGCCGACTGAAATCAGTTTCACTGGTTGTAATCCCCCAGTTAAACTTTCATTTATCTGATATGAATAATTTAATCGTATCAACCTGATAGTTCTAAATCTGGACCTCCAGGATTTGGTGCAAGCAGCTCTGGTGTGCAGAAGTGAGTGTGAAGGCTTCACCTGTTATTCTAATGTGTCAGATTCATACATATTTAATGAACTACTCATCTTCTGCTGCTCATCTCATTTTCAGGTTTTAGCTACAGGTTGTTTATTGAACTACCAACTAAATCTGTAGTGTTTCAAATGTTGAAGTCTGAACTTAAATGCATTAAGTACAGGATTCAGAAGGATTTAGATTTAATAAACTGTTTAGATACTGAGTTCAGATGTTTTTAAGATGCAATGTAACCCTAACCTTAGGACAGGTACAGGTACAGGATGTAAGGTGAGGAGGGTACAGAAGTCGAGAAAACCTCAGAAAGAGAGGCGAAGTGAAAGTGTGCCACAGAACATTTTTGTCTCCTATCTGTCTGCTCTCACTTCCACTTTTTATCCTCTCCTCTGCCCCTCTCACTGTCTCTGTCTCTCACTCCTGTGCCTCTCTGGCTCCCAACTAACTGGGTGGAAAATATGAATGAAAACATTCCCCCGCCTCGTTTGCCCAAACCCTGCTCCAGGCACAAACACACACTACCCCGTCCCTGTCTCTGTCTCTCCACGGCCCCCTACATTTCTTTTCCTCTTGTTATTACGGGCTTCGTCTTTTCTGTTTAACATTGTTTGCACATTTCTGAGGACAGCAGTGAAAGAAAGGAGCTTGGGGGGGGGTAGTTTTGGTGTTTCTTTTTTTTTTTTAACTGTTTGTGGAGGAACTGTGGGGGTTTGGAGAGGGAAGGCAAACAGGGTGACACACCGAGAGGCATGTGTGTATTTTTGTGGGTGTGTGCATCTATTTAGGAGTGTGTGTGGTCATGTGTGTGTGATTTCGCGTGTGCAGTCTTGAGTATCTGTGTGTAACTAGTGTTTGTGTGTGTGTGTATGCAGTAGCCTGCAGAGCTTTAGAGTAGTGGTGTTAATAAGTCTGAGTCATATCCATGACAACGGGCAGACTGTACTAGCATCTGAACCACAGAACAAAATGGCAGCTCAGTGTAACGCTCACACTGACACTGGCCTCCTGAAAAACAATCACCTTAACCCTGTGAGTTAAGAGGATGACATTAATTCCCATAAACTTTGACCTAGAAGGTTGAGCTTATAGCCTAAAAAAATACGACTAAGTTAACAAATTCTGTGTAGACAGCTACAAATCTTGAGTTCTTACTAGAAACAAAAGACACTTTTGACACATTGTATGACCCTTAACCTAAAATATTCCAGTTACTTGTATCTATTACTACTTAATATACTTAAATTTTGTATGTGTATTATAACTTTTCTTGTGTACTTCAGATTTTAACCCATAATTGGCTAAGCTAACATGTAG
The DNA here is from genome assembly GCF_056507025.1 of Lutjanus erythropterus. NCBI lineage: Eukaryota > Metazoa > Chordata > Actinopteri > Lutjaniformes > Lutjanidae > Lutjanus > Lutjanus erythropterus. Next base: position 29,687,006 of record NC_139327.1, on the reverse strand, counting down.
CTCTCAAGCGAATATTGTAGTGTTTTATTGGGGGTGTGTTCCTATTATGGCTCTTGTTTTACATTCAAGGTTTCTACTGACGTCTGCGAAGGAAGGTTAAAAAATCTTCTTATCTTTTTATGAACATGTCAGTTTCATCAACATAAATGTAATTTATGTTGCCGTTAGATTGTAACATTTGTATGATTTGCCCTCCTGGTTGATTCAGCAGCACATAAAAGTCAATATATAAGTTTCCCTGTTGTTTCCTTTTCTTTGTTGTAGTTTCATATTCTTCTTAATTCTGCAGAGCTTGTGACTTTATGGTGACTTGCAGTTTTCCTTGTTGGGCGTCGGACAGCACTGACAGTCGCAGGTTATCCTGCACTTTTGCACGGCGATTGACGTCAAACACAGCTCTGTGATTCCTTCCCTGCTTTTCTTCACAGCTGTTGGATAAAAGTCAAATTTTAGAAGAGCGTCCACTGTCCTGCAGTGGTTCGATTTTTGAAAAGTAGAGCTAATAACATGGTTTTAATATGTGAAACGTGGGACAGTTGATAAAAAAGTTGTGCAGCCCCACATAAAGCAGGACTCCTGGTCATCCTACAGCCACCACTGGCATCTAATTGTACAAATAATGTAATACTGGTCTAATCAGCGTAGTCTAGAAATACCAGGTTTAAACAGAAAATAGCTGAACAGACTGCAAATGTTGATTTAGATATCAAATCTCAACGTAATGAACCAAGATTTGAAGCTTAAAACTATTCAGTTCAGATCGAGCTTCCATCTGCAGGGTTTAAGAGTTTAACTCTGCTGCCTAGAAGTAACACAACACATAGAATAGATATAAATAAAGTTTTCAAATCAATAGTCCTGGATAAGTTGTTCTCGGCTGTAGGTATTCAATGCTTTTATCCAAAGGTTGAAATAAACACGAAATGTACTTGGCAGTGTTCATATAGGGGCATTTATTTTATAAATCGATGGTTCAGTTCTAACACAGACACGGAGCTGACAGTGACGGCAGGTACGATATTTCAGGTCGTGATGGACAGATATTTTAAAGAATGTACAAAAACAGAACGAGTAGGAGGTTGAGGGAGAGCAGGAGTGAGTGGCGCTGACATAAGGAGAGAGAGAGGGAGAGAGGAGAGACTATAATGAAGCCACATTTTTCATTCATGAGCTCCTACTTAAAATGGAAATTCTCTGGATTCCCATTTTTAAAAATGTTATCTCCATCTTTGGTGCTCAGCACTCATTACTGTGGTGTTTCTACACTGCATCTCCCAGAGATCAACTGTCAGTCAAACAGTGTGGGCAGCTCAGTAACATCCTCTCCTTGGTGCCTGTGTTAAAAAAAAAAAAAAAGTTCCTCAGACTAACTATTCTGTTTTTCTTCTCTTTTAATCCCCCAAGCAAACTTCTTGTACGGCTGCAAGAAAACTCAGTTCCAGTATATTTTATGTAGGTCTGTTATTAATATTTACTACCTATTCTGTCTTCTGCTCACAGTACTTGTTTTTTATCCACCGAGGTTATTAATGTTTCATCTAATATGACCATCTGATCCGATTTGATCACTTTTATTGAGCAAGTTAAATGGAAGACGGGTTTTAAACTGATGCAGTGAGATCATCACAGTCTACAGAGGAGGTTGGTTATTTAATAAGACTGAAGACTGCTTTACATGATCTTTGTGTGTGTGTGTGTGTGTGTGTGTGTGTGTGTGTGTGTGTGTGTGTGTGTGTGTGTGTGTGTCTTGCTGATTGCTATAAAAGCGACACAGGGGTGAGTCATCTCTGAAAGGTCACTGTGCAAATGATGTTTGTGTGTTTCGGGCGTTGATTGATTTTATTGACATGAATATGGCATGAAGATGACTCACTGCTCCCGAGGAACACTGTACAACATTTTCTGTGTGTAGGTGTCTGTGTGTGTGTCTGTGTGTCTGTGTGTGTTTGAGATATAGTTACATCATTTATTTCACATAAATATAACAGATGACTGTGTGCAAGGGGACTGCTGTCTGTGTGTGTTTTTTTTCCATATAAATATGACATGAAGATGACTCACTTTTCCAAAACAACACTGCAACCATCCAGAACTGTGTGTGTGTGTGTGTGTGTGTGTGTGTGTGTGTGTGTGCATACACATATCAACAATTTATTAACATCTGTCTGCTTCTGTCAGTCTAATTCCTCTTTACTCTGCTACCCGTGTGTGTTTGTATGTGTCAGTAAGTAAACAAGCCGCCGTGTCTTTTATATTTTCATTACATCGATCGCAGTAAAGAAATTCTTTATCTGGGAGTGAATAATTTCCACATTCACTCAGGCTACTGGTCTGCTTTGGCTGTCACGTTTAAAGTCGCTATAAACAATATTTTTATATTAAAAGAAGCCTCCGCTTTAAGTTGATCAGCTGTTTACAACTGTTGAATGTCTGTCAATGTAAAGTTAAACCCTTTATCCTGAAAACAAAAGCTCACTGCTCTGAAAAAATGTTTGAGTGAAGAGGCTTCCTGTTTCATTGTCTGCCAGACTCCATTAACAGTTTGCTCAAGTTCACAGTTATAAATATCTACACCTTCTACAAGATTATTAATGATTTCTTATGACTCATTTGCCGACATTCAGCAAAAATTCAGCATTAATTTAAACTCCAATTATGATGAAACAAACATTTCATATTTTAGTGATTTTATGGTTTATTACAGTAAATATGTTAACATTTACTCCTCAAACAGTACAACACCTGAATACTTGAGCTGCAGCATTTTTCAGCTCAATGTTTTGGTTTTTCAGTAGAACTTTTACTGATTTGGTCCACTCTCACCGCTCTCATGGAGTCATTTTTGGCAGTGGGCAGCTGTTTTTGGAGAAAAGGCTGTAAAAATAACAAAGTAAGTGAGCAATTAGTGAACATAGTGGGGTATTTGGCTGCTGAAGAGCCACATATTTCCCTCAGGAGTTGGTGGAGACCAAAAACGGAGCTCAAAGTAAAGTTAAAGTTAATATTGACCTTACTAGGGTTGTAGATTATGTGCATTTTCCTTAACTGATAGTTTAACTGTTTATAACCAATAACTAATTAATAATTAATAATTAATAATTAATAAGACAAAAAACTTACATTTTTTTCTTATTTTAAGTTTTATTTAAACAATTATAAAAATAGTGATAAGCTCCTGGAGGAACGATTTATGTAACATTATGTTAACAGCTGACAGGGCAAAACATTCAAAAGTTTCCTTTACCAATAACTCAGGAAACAGTATAGCTTGTTACTTCTGTAAAAATAATAATAATAATAATAAAAGAACTGTTGAATCTTTTCACTTCTTTTCATGTAATATCTTTATTTTTTTCATCAAATTAGAGTGAAAAGTATCAGTAACAGTATCAGTTAGTCGATACCCATCCGTATTAAACGGGATGCGAAGGTGGACAAGCAGACAGACACACACACACACAGACACACACACACACACACACACACACACACACACACACACACAGATTTGTCGCGACAAGGGGTTGCCCCTGGACCCAGGGTTGGGTAACCCTGTGTCCTGTTGGATGCTCGCCCAATTCTCCTGCCCCAGTCTGCATGCAGATATGAGGCTATGTTTTAGAGTAGGGGGGTATTTGTGTAGGTCGCCCAAGGATAAGGGGGCTGTTGGCACAAGACACGCACACAAACACACACAAACACACACACACACACACACACACACACACACACACACACACACACACACACACACACACACACACACACACACACAGTCTGGTGTGAAAACTAGGGGAAGAAAGGGAGGGATTACAGGGAAGAAAAGGGAATAGCTGGTTTTCTCAGCCGTACTGTGACAGTGAGGTATTTCAAGAATGAGAGATTATTTCAAACACACACACACACACACACACACACACACACACACACACACACACACACACAGTGTGAACACACAGGGAAGTGATTGTTTGCATCTGACAAGAATGGTATGTCTGAGCAAGTGGTTTAATCTTGTATTCAGAGTAACACCCTCATCGTTGAGTTTTTTTGGCTGACCTGTGAGTTTTGTCTTCAGACATTATAAAGAGTAAAATAAACTTCTTCTTTTGTCACATCTGCTGTCTGTGGAGTCGCTATAGCACAAATAATGTGCACTGCAGCTTTGTTGGCGGCTTTTACATTCACTCATCATGTTTAAAAGGATCTTGTACTGCATTGGGGGGATTCAAAAGAAGAGAGGAGCTTGTTGAAAGAATTGACTTCAGATGAACTGAACTTGACACCGACGTTTGGAGTTGAAACTCAAATCACTGAAAAAAAAAATCTGCCTCCTATTCCTTGTCTTTGTTCCAACTCATCTTATTACCTAAGCTGCATTCTTCAACATTTTTCTTCTTTTTCCCCTGCTCTCTTGCCATCCTTCATTTCTTCTTGCTTCTCTCAGGTTTCTCTCTTTTTCTTTTTGGTATTTGTTCCACGTACGTGACTGGTGGTCGCTTCAAATGTTAGAAATAGTTTCAGCACCAATATTAATCATATTTGATTACTTGATTATGATTAAATGGTTACATCTACAGGACCAGCCCATATTATGTTTTTGTTTATTTTTCATTATATACAACAATTACAGCATTGTGTAAAACATAAATAAAAACATGTTTTCAATGAATTGCAAAAACTTTTGTGTTCAGTTTAGTTCAGTACAAAGACAAGATATTTATTGTTGCTCGCTTGCCTGAAGAAGATGCCCCTTAAATACTGAATCATGACACTTTCATCTGTTACCAATTAAACAGGTGTTTTTTGAGCTTTCCACAAATTTCCCGGTCTTTCGTCACTTCTGTCCCAACTTAATTTAAATCAAAGTATGAATGAATGAGCATACATTTACAAAATACAATAAAGTTTATCAGATTGATCATGAATCATCTTTGTACTATTTTCAGTTTAATACAAATGGAAAACGTGCCAATCATTGCATTGTGTTTTTATTTACGTTTTACTCAATGTCGCAACTTTTTTTGGAATTGGGTTTGTAGCTCGTAAATTTTTCGCCAGCTGGTAATGTTGTGTGGTGATCCACCTCTCCTGAGTGAAGGAAAAAACACTTATGCGTTCTGTCTTTCCTCTCATAACCCCTTCTTCATTTTTATATCTGCTTTATTAAGTGTTTCTATATTGAAATTGTCATTTCAGTGCAACATTCACTCTCCTGTTACCCAGCCAACTGCTTAATTAGAACTTAAAAATAACGTATAACTTGTTGCATCCTCTCTTGGGTCAGACATGTTCAGCTGGTGAGCTTGAGCCTGCGGTGCAGCACTGATTGGACTGTTTCTCTCCTCTCAAGATGTGTTACTGCAAAGCACATACTCACCTCGTCTTCAATGTACAGTAGAAACTAGATGAAGGTTAAACAATCACTTCACTCATTAGATATGTTGGCTTTGCTGTGCGATTTAGTGCCTCGCTTTTCTCCTCAGTTTAAAACACTGTCAGAAACAATGAACCTGCAAGTGCTGCAAACTCAAATTATTAACAAAACTGTCTTTGCACGTTTTGAAGGGGTGACAGCAGCATTTAATCAGCTGTAGCTAATTAAGAGTATATCTGTAAGATTGTTTAATAACTTGTTGGCGTTGTGTGGTCTCTTTCTTTCTCAGGTATTTGGCAGCTAGCAAAGTAGCTGTCGGTTGTAAATGAAGGATAATGGCGGAAGTTTAAAGCTTATATCAGATCATGTTCATTTTTATGTTTTAATTTCTGGTTTACATCTCCTTTCTTTTCTCTCCCCTGTAATCCCTAATTTTTCCCAGCTCGTTTTTCTTTTTTTCTTACTTTCTGTCATCCGTGCCCTCCTCCCTCCCCCGCCTTTTTTCCGTTTAGCCTCATATATATTTCCAGCCTGTTTCGAAGGACTTCCTGCTCTTCATGAGTGATCTGTCAGGAGTTGATGTCTGTTTAAACTAGATGTGTCCTGTGTGGGCAGAGAGTCAGACCGAGAGCTGAGCTCAGCCGCTGTCGCTCTGCCCACACTGGAAATGTCTTATGTAAACACCATCCACTTCATCCCTCCTTGAGAGGAGATTATTATTGACGTTTCACGAAAAGGAGGAAAGTGAGATTTACACAGTGGTGGGAAACATATGGGAGCGAGGACAGGGAGGAAGGCTAGGTGGACTTTTTCATACCCTCTTTCTTTCTCTTATATCTATTAGCACTCCAGAATATTTCCAGTTTAGTACATTCACTGAACTAAAACTAATGCAGTCTGAATAAATCCTGCCTTCATATTATATGTTCCAGTTTTTAGTGTTGAAACTGTTGTCATGATGTTGAATTATATTGGTGATTTGTAATATACATGGGGTGGACAAAATATTTGAAATGCTGCTCAGTATAACCCGAATTATAAAGATCTCCATCCAAATTTCGCACAACTTTTAAGCAAGTTTCAAACAAATTGGCAAAAGAAAATGCAAATGAATCCTTGTTTCTGTCCACTACTGTGGCTCATGCATATATACATAATTACATAATTAAAAGAGTTCCAGTCCAACTTCAAGTAGTGAAAAACAATGTCAAAAACATGGTGGAAATGTGACATCTCTGTTTGTTTCATGTATTAATTTAATTTAATTTAGTCATAATAAATTAAATGGTAACTCCATTAAAACTTAGTCAGACATGAAGTGCATTAACTCTTTTTTTTTTTTTTTTTTGAAAAAGCCAAAAATAACCTCTAGCAAGTGTGAAACCTTTTTGGCAAAATGACCAAAACTTTTTTCTAATGCGATACTAAAAAACGTGCGTAAGAAATTTAAATGGAAACACGGATAATGACAGTGTCATAAAGTTTTAGACAGTCACTGTAAGTTATTGGTATGTATTTACTTGTTTAGTTACTTTCGAGGGTTGGGGTGATGCCGACTGAACTGACCTGTAGACGATGTCTACAGCCAAACATCATGATAGATGATGATATTGTTGTTTTGGAGGGGAAGGGCGGCTATGCAAAGTAGGCCGGTAGCTATACTGAGGAAGATAAACTATGAAAACAACGGCACGATTAAAAGTAACATACGAACAGCGGCCTGCAGAAAAGAAACACCACTGCCATGAATGAAACAGAGTTCCTTGATATTGCGTAACTGGGCAGGTTTAATAAGGAAATAATAAATGCAGACATAGTGCAATGACCAGCAGATAAAATAGTTTCCTTTTATTTTGTGTCCCACATGACAACAACAGAACTTCAGCAACAACTCCTGCCTTACAGCCATCTCAAATACAGACGGCCTTTAAATCAGGATGAAACAATGGTGGAGCTCAGTGGTCGTTGACTGACAGCCATCGCGACGGTTGATGGCATCGCCAACCCTATTACTGACACTTAAGGAGGACTTACATGGCACTTAAATTATTTAATATTTAAGTACAAATCACTACTTTTATCTACAGTTTTTGTGGTTTATAAAGTACTGCAAATCAAGAAGTATTCACAAAGCTGAGCTGACCAGTACACTTTTGGTATTTCCTCCAAATTTAGAAAACAACAATGAATAGCAGCACCAGTGCCATGATGCGGGTGATCATGTGCCACATGTAATAAGACATTACATAGGACATTTTAAAATAAGAGTAGGTTTACATACTGAGCTTAATGTTTCTGTTTACTTTGGAAGTGAAGGTTGTGGCAAGAATAAAACTTGGCAATCCAACATTTCATCATCTGCTCAATTAATATATACCTGGATAGACCATCTGTTGCAGTGATAATAGTACTTTTAGTGCCGTGTCTCGTTTCTGAAGATATAAGGTGATGCATACTTTTAGAGATAACACTACAGACACGGTATTGGGATGGAGGAATGAGATCTACCATGAGGATTTTTTCAGGAAATTCAGAATTTGTTTTATTTTTTGCATTTGACCCAGGTATCTGCGTCTTTGTTTCTGTTTCAGAATCTCGCTCAGACTTAGAAACCGCCTGTCCTCACTGCTTGTGCTCATTTAACATCCTCTGCAGCGGTGTTACCCCACAAGACACAGTTCCCACTCTGCTCCCCAGACGCTCATCCCGTGTAGTACACCAAAAACTCTTCTCCTCAGGGCCTCAGAGCTGCAAGAGGGATGGAGGGGGGACTTTGGTTTTCATTGTTTTAAGAATCAGAGCCCCACAGTGTGTAGTTCCTCCTGATAAATATTTCATGGGACGCACCATTAAGATCAAAGCAAACTCAGCTGTCGTATTGTTATGATTCCAAGGAGGGAACATCTAAATATTCCCCCTCTGCTGCTCTCCTCATTAGGTCTCCTGAAATGTAAACAGAAGTGATTTCGAAGGTTTCATTACTGTTATTATGATTTTTAGTTAAAAATATTCATCCAGTGTCCTATTAAGGGCTTTAAAAAGGGGAGAAAATTACAGGTTTGGCATGAAATGATTAACTTAATGATTAAAAAGCAGTATAACCTTGAATTTCTTAATTCAAATTTTGAAATACTCAGAAGTCTTTCCACACTGGATATTCATCCTCCTTTGGTGCACATCTAGGAAGCCTTCTACTGTACCTCGTTTTCTCCTTGAAAAATCTTTACTAAGTGTGATCATTTAATTTTCTAGTTTTAGTTTGTTTTTTCCAATATTTCTCAGGTCAGGCATTTTAAATGAAGCATTATGGACGGTCAGAACGCCAGGGACAATGATGGAAGTCCAGGACTTTATTGTTTATCCCCAACGGAGTCCGAAAAATTTCCTTTAATTTCAAATCCCAATATTGACATGTATGACGCAGGAAAAACAACAGAATTTACAGCAGGAGAAGCACGCAGTGAAGAATATTGTTGCTTCAGTTGACGACATTTACCAATAACACAGACTGGACATCCAAATGAAAAGTGCCAAATTCTGCCTTTAATCCCAATTGAAGAGCATCTAAATTGAGTCCATACTTTTAAAGCTCTTTGGCTCATTTACATTTCCCAGGATTAGTCCTCTCCCCATAAAAAGACAGAAAATCTATTTACAGCTTCACAGAGAGCTGTAATTGTCTTCAGTATTGACAGATGACTCTGCACTTTATCTCTGTCCTTTGTAGTCATCATAAAGCCTGGAAAAACAGGAGACCTTTTGCACATGGTTTTGTTTACCTACATTATGTAAGGTCTGTGTGTGTGTGTGTGTGTGTGTGTGTGTGTGTGTGTGTGTGTGTGTGTGTGTGTGTGTGTGAGATACATGATACTTACTGGTGGAAGAACACACTGTACCCTGACCCCCATTGACTCACGCCCTGTTCGATGGGATGACTTGACATTATTATGAGGCCATGCTTTCTTTTCACGTCTCACTTCATGTTTCGGCTCCCGTCCCTCTGACGTCCGACAAGCGCACATGAAATGTCACCATGTGATCAAGAGAGATGATACCTGGAAAGTTTAAACCTGTTTGAATGGATGTTCTGACTGATTTGAACTGATATCGGTGAGACAGAAAAAGTTCTCAAACTGACGTAGGTATTAGCTGGATAACATCAGATTTGGTATCAGCTTTCGTTCTTGCAGGTTTTCACTTTTGGAATAATTTGCTCAGTGTGTAAATGTTGGCTGCGTATCTCTTCTGTCTTCATCTCATATTGTTGTTTTTGTTCTAATTTTCTTTTCTCCTTTTCACTTTCTGTTTTTTTTTCCCCTGTGCTGCAAAAGCAAATCAACACTGCCAGTCACAGCCAGAAGGCAAACAAATGCCAATAGTGTCATAAAACTAAATTTAATAAAGCCCATATTAGAATAAACAAAGCGAACAGCAACAGCACTCTGCTGATAGCATCTCAGTGTGTTACACTACTGACTGGTTATTACATTATGGACTTGGAAATCATTTTTTTGCCTGGTTATACTCTTACACACTCTCTTATTCTTAGCATCAACAAATCCTATGAAAAGAGCAAAACCAGGAATAATACAGCTTATTCCTCTGTGCTTCATTGTTGTCCAAAACTAGTAAAAACTTCTTGATATTTTTGGACTATTGAACACTATACAATATATATCTTGACATGCATATTAAATTTTGAAATAGTGCAAATGTATCTTGATCTTAAAGAATATGATGCATTGCTGTTGGCCGAACTCTTCAGCAGTATATAATAAGACAGGGCACAATGGTTAAAATCAAATATTACAATATTTTTGACCAGATCCCTGCATCAGTCTGGTCAACAAACTGGTGTTTTCACTAGATTTTTTAATAAATAATAATCCGTAATGTCGATATAATGACTAAGTGGGTAAAGACAAACAATAGAAGAGTCTGTAAATTCAGAAAATTATATCACTTTACCGTAATACAACCAGGAAAAGACAACACTTATTCCTTTATTCAAAAACAAACAACAACAACTAACAAAGTCTGAGATGGTATCGAGTCTGGTATCATGATATTGATATAATGACGATCTATTGCCTGACTCTATCACTGATTTAAGTCATTGCATGTCCCGACAGAAGTTGAATTTCAGCCTGCATGTGCATTTTTTCAGCCTAACATTGTTGAAAGAGAGCAGCAGATATTACTGTAACGAGAGCAATGAGTTTGCAGATTGTATGCCCGGCCAGGTTTGTCATATTTTCTGTGTATTTTAACTTGTAATGGCATAATGGAATAATTCAGCAGTGTGGAAATATATGCAAATATTTCCACACTGTTGAATTATTCCTGAGAGATGTTTGCCGTTATCTTCCTGGTGTTAGTGCTGCTTGAATGTTTAGGAGGAAGGTGTGCTTAGACAGAAACAGTGACACAGGTGTGCCATAGGAATTTCTAAATAACGGCTTATCTTAAAAATGATGATGTGGATTGATGTTTTTTTCTTTGCATCAATCCAGATTGATGGATTGTTATATCTCTCCACATTAGAGCAGCAAATGTGTATTAATCTGTGCACCATTTTAATGTTTCCTAAAGGCTAGACTGTCTGTTGTTGTAGGAATTTATTTTACCCCATTAAAAAGAGGACTAACACACCGCTGGTTTTAGTCTTTTCATGCAGTTTGTTGACAGTAGCAAAAGCTATAGAATAACACTGGCATTTTCCTTTGATAATGCAATAACACCACCCACCAATGTAATAAGACACTGAAGTTGCTTTTAATGTTACATAACAGAAACAACCAGCCCAATGTCTCCGGTTTGAAACCTATTCTCCCTTCTCCCCGTGAATGTGTGTGTCTTGTGTCTCTTGCGTCTCTTTGTCTCTCTCTTTTCTCTCCTTTCTCCCCTGCCAGTCGACTGGCCAGGCCTGTTTGTCCAGTATCAGATATCAGCTTGATACCAGGCCAAGGCGGGGTTCAATTTTCTGCCATTTTATCTTCACAGAAAGATAGTAGAATTTGGTTTTATTTAAGATTACTCATTTTCCTCTGTTGGTCTTGCACTGGTGATCAAAATTGGCCGTTCACAGAGAGAAATGGATCAATTTGTTGCTTTTTATTAGATTGATGGATGCAGCATCAGCACTGAAAACAGCACGTATCACTGGGATTGTAGCATCCCTGGATGATGATCTGGAAAAACAAGGATCCGGGGTTAGTCGGGGCATCTGCACATTCGAGGTCTTTACAGGTCCAAAAATTTGTGCTAAAACCCAAAAAACACTGAAACTGTACAACCAGGAACCGAGCTGGACCCATCTATTATTTGAATGCTGCAACACAAACCCATACAGAGCATAAATGTCGAACCAGGTCAGGAGACAAAAAACAATTTGAACCAATTTCACAGCTGATTGCTATTGAAAGTTCACATTAAAGTACAGGTTGTCCAACTATTACTATTATGACATTAGTAGCCTTCTGATCTTGCCTTGTCGTGACACATATAATCCATCTTTCTTGCCAAGAAAATCTGTTTCCATCACAGGGACTTGGGTCTAAATTCAGTTCCAGGGACATTATTTTATCCCCTAAAAAGTCCAAGCTTGCGGGGAAGTATTTCCAAAAGGAAGGGGACTTTTGGGGGTTGGATTTGCAGAGCTGAACACCTGCAGCAGCATTTTATTTCAGCCACCATTTTTAAAAATCTGCAGCTGCAAACCATTTAGTTTTTTGTTTATGGTTGCTGAGGACGAAATTCAGCAGGAATTGGAAACAAATAAATGATAGCTGTCTGTCGCGTTATATGGCGTCATCATTGCCTGCGAGGAAAATGGCGTGTAAAAACAGCTGTCGCTTTTTCATGTGTGAGACTGATGTGCCTAATCTTTGCAGCTCTTTAGGCACGCACACATTAACGCACTGAAATTCTTTGAAAGGCGGTTCTTAGGACATAAAGTGGAGATGTGACTTAAGTTGGTTAAATACAATTTAATTCCTCTCGGACAGCCCCGCTGTTGGCCATTTTGAACTATAACAACAACTGCTTGTTTGTTGCCACAGCTGCAAACATTAGCATTGCAAATTTGCCATCATCTGTGCTCTCTGATTGTTCTTTTCCGGGTCTTCATGGATCCATTGACTGTATAAAACGCGGCTCTGATTTTGAACCCACACAGGTCCCGGGCCTCATGTCCTCGGATGTGGCTGGACCCATGAAGACCTCTACTGCCCGTACACAAAATAAACCACATGTAAATGTGTGTACATCCACAGGGCAAATGTTTTCCTTGTCTAAAGAGAGATTTGCATGTTTTCCCGATCAGACAAACATCTGGGGAAGCAGAATTAGAAGGTAAAGTGGACTGGAAGGAGGACAGGAAGAGATCAGGGATGCAGTAGAAGTGACGGGATAAAGAGAGGAGTTGTTGGAATTAGGTATTTATGGTGGAGATAATTAGATGTTTTATTGTGTAATATTGTATAATTACCCCTATTTACATATTTTATAGTATGCTCGAATAACTACTGAACTGACAGTCACGACGACAGTGGTAGAACAGCAAAATCACACCAATATTAACTGATTATATTTTATTCCTCACCTGTTTCCTTCTGTTATATAAGAAGATTATTTATTTCATTCTTCTGTTATTTTCTTTTCATGTTGTAACTGCGCTGGCAACATATGAAATGTCATTCTCGTGAAAATTACCGAATTAAATAGTGGCAGCTGTTGTTATGATGACGGCGGTGGTGGTGATGATAATGGGGTGGATAATGATGAGGAGGATGATGATGATGATGATCATGGCGCTGCTCGATGTGAGGGGGGACGGCGGTGACGGAGGATGATGATTATAATAATGGAGCAGTATGATAATGAGGCGGGAGCTGAACAGAGAGCCAAAGGTTGTTTTGTTTTGTTGTCGTGATCGCTGAAGCACTTCACCTTTTCACACAAAGGTCATGACTTCTCCAGGCGAGCATGTGAATCACTGGTGTGTGTGTGCGTGTGTGTGTGTTACTGTGCAAAACACAGAGCTGTTATGGAAAAATGGTGTGTGAGTGTGTGATCAGTCCCGTGTGACAGTTTTGCTCTGATAATTCAGGTGTGACCTCCTTGCCTGATGGCGTGTGTGTGTGTTTATGCACATCTGCCTTATTTTGCACTATTTTTTGTCTATGTGTATCTATTATCTCTCAGAGTATCCAGATGTTTTATGCGGGCCTGTGTGTGTGCGTGTGCTGAAATGTGTGTATGGTGTCTGTGTCTTTATTGGTTCCCAGTGGGTCGAGCAGAGTTCCTGACCCTATTTCCTGCTGTTGTTGACAGAGAGACATTGAGACCCGAGGCTCCAGAGAACCAGACACTGCCTGGAGGAGCTTCCTGTCATTGCTGCCTACAACCACTCGATTTGTCATTGTTTTGATTGGTTTTTTTTGTGTGTGTGTGTGTGTTTGTGTGGCTTTTTTGGCATTTGTCAAACTGATTCAGTCTTTCTGGACCTCGAGGTCAGGACTCGACTGTAAGGGAGAACCCCAGACATGAGGCGACTTCCCAGTAATTCCTGTTGTCATGAGAATTGCAGGATTTTGTGGTTAGTCACAGAGGCACATATGGACAGCAGTTAAAAATGGCCACTCAGTTGTGTATGTGCTTGGGCTGTACAACTGTCATGCAAGTTTTGCATTGCAATTTTCAAGTCTGCTGAAAAACAAAACTATTAACATCATGATGATGTGATGTTTTTTCGTGGTCTGTACCAAGCAAACATGTTTTCTTTCATTTAGAGAACAAGATGCTGTTTTCTCACACATTTTTCCTTTTTCAAAATATTGCAGTTTGGTTCTGCGATTTGGATATTGCCCTTGGCCGTATTATGATTTTATTGCGATTGCAATTACTTTTGCAGTTGTGGAGGACAAAATTTGATCAACGTGGTATGATTGACTTCTACAAAGTGACTAAATGACCACCGTAAACACTGAAACATGGGTGGATTATTATATTCAGTTACAATTTAATGATGATGATGATGTAACAGCCCCTGAAAGACAGTGAGCACGCTTACGACTAAGAGATAAGATGTAAAAGTGAAGCTTAGCGTTTATTTTGCTCAACTGTCCAATGTAAGTGTATGTGGCAAGTTTGTTTGACACGTGACAGCGGTTTCATATTATCAGCAGAGCTTGTCTGAGGCGTATCTCTGCAGCCCCTGCATTGTTCTAAACATAACATGTCCACCACATCCCTGTTGGTTAGTTTCACCTCATGACCGTTCCTTTTTGTAGATGCAGTTTCCTCCAGACACTTCCCAGTAATTATATCAAAGTGCTGTTTTTCAGACCTCTCACAGCTGAAAAATGCTGCTTAAATTGAATGTGACTCAGCATTGTAGCAGTGTTTGTTGTTGTGATTTAGTCACATCAAAGTTGAAACTATTTTGTCCAAGACATTCATGCTAATGTGTGTGAATTAATGTGATTACTGTATTTTAATTATAGATCTTGCTGAACCCCCCAATTTTTTTTTCCAGTAACATCCTTTGTTTTCTTCTGTTGTTTGTCCAGTGGCCAGTCTCTTTGCCCCGACTTGTTGTATGTTTATTTCAATAAATGTAGGCTCAGGTTTGAAAAGCACGCTAGCTGTCAAAGGTCTGACCGGGTGTGTGAGAGAAAGTTCGTTGCCTCCCTTTGTTTATTGGTCGACTGTTGATCTTGTTAATGGATGTGACTCAGACCTACGATGAGAAAGACGATGAAAGACGGTGTTGAGTCAGTCTTCTCTGGATAAATACAGTTTTAATGAATATAATTTAATCCATTACACAGAAAACATGTATCCAGGTGTTTATTCAGAAGATCAAAATAAAACTGCTCTCTCAGCTAAAATAAAACAGTTAAAATCCAAAGTTGCCACTTTTATGTGTGATGCAGCTGTAAGTGTTGTAAATGAGCCTTTAAGCAATAACATACTTGAGGCTGTGTTACATTGGGGCAAGTGTTGACATTGTGCTGATGCACGACCGCAGCCCACAGGTGCCAACAACCACAGCACTCCACGTTGTGTGTTACCGCTTAATGAATTTGTCGATCAAGAGCTGGAAATGTTTGACGCACTTTCAGTTATTTTTAAGACAAACGTGGCTCCATGTTTGGAATCAGACATGAAGCCTTTTTTTTTAAATGTTTAAACAAGTTTTTCAGTTGTGTTTCCAGACCACGTGATAAACTCGTGTATCTTCGCATTTGTTCCAGGTTGCTGCCGGAGTCGACAGGCGGTCTGTCCAACAGCAGGCAGGAGAGGGAGAGCAGCGCCCAGCCTCCTCCCACCCAGCGCTACACCTGCTATGACCTGGATGACCTGGACGTCGCCTGGTTGGAGCTGGTCAACCACGAGTTCAGACAGATGGGTGAGTATAAACTCACAAATAACAGCCAAACATCTTGACAGAAGACAGAAAAATACTCATCAGTAAACCTCTGTTGATGTAGGATCATAATACAATTTGAGACAGTGAAAAATACTCATCACAATCTCCAAGGTTTTGCTTTTTTTTCCCCTTTCAGCTGCTCAAAATTTAAAGATATTCTATTATCAATGATATAAAACCAATAAAAGAAGCAAATTCTCATATTTCTAGAAGCTGGCACCAGTGATGTTTTGCATTTTTCCCTGATAAACAACTCAATTCTATCAATTTTTTCTCAGTTAACTCATCGATTAACTGACTAGTTGTTTCAGCACTGTTTAGTCAGGGTAACACATAAACTTGCTTTAACAGAAGCGTGGACAATTAAGAAATGCCGTATTCTCTCTTATAAAAACTTCTTCCCAACATACAGCGAGAGAGCAGGTGGAGAACGAAAAATTATCATAAATAACACAATTTTCTTAAAGGTAGAGTAGAGAGGATTTGTCCGAGCTGTTCCTAAACACATCAGGATGTCAAATACCAACATTGTGGGTGAAATGTCCTGAACGCAGTAAAACAATCAGAAACAATAAGACAAATACAGTCAGAGGGCGGGGTCTCTGCAGGTACAGCCACTGCCACACGCTTCTAGTAGGTCGTAAGTGATGATTTCTTTAGGAAAATGTTGCTGGTTATACCTTTAAGCCAGCTTTGTTTCTGCATATCAGAGAAAATAGGTTGTGAGTGCATGAAATTCCACAAAAATAGAGCCAGGGTTCTTGTTTTTTAGACAAGGAGCTTAGCCTGTTTGCTGGTGGCCAGAGCAGGTTAGGGCGTCCTTGTTGGGAAAATCTGATGGTTGCTCGTTTGCATCTCCTCCAGTTGGTGATTTTTGCACACCGACTAAACTAACTGCCACCAAGAGGAGTTCAGTATTAAAAAAATCACTTTATTTTATATAAACTGTCCCCTTTTACCTTTACAGTCAGTTCATCAAAAGTTCCCAGAGGGATTAGATCGGCAGTTGGTGGTTTCCAGCTAAATGAGGCTGTGTATTATTTTATTAAAAGTCATCTTGGGTCAGTTTTCTTTCAGCTCAATGTCAGAATTTCCCTTTTCAATATTTATTAGATATACTCAATCAAAAATAAACATTTTCAGATGTTTCTATGAAGTTTTAAATTGAAAATCTACCTCCAAGTCACATTTTAAAAAGTCTAAAAGGTCTCAAAATTTGATTAAACGTACTGGACCATAACTGCAGTACATCCTCTTTTCTTTCTTCCATTTTCTCTCATCATTCCCTCCTCTCCTTCTTCATCATCGCCTGCTTTTTCCCATCTTCTCCGTTCCTCTTTGTCTACAGTTACTGTCACTTTCTCTCTCCGTGGCTTTGCTCCATCCTCCATTTTGCCATGGTGACAACTGCTGACCCCGAGCATCTCTCCCATCTCCACCATTTTATTCGATATCTGATCGGCTCCTTTCAGATAAAGCGTAGTAATTGTGTTTATAAATCCCCGCTGGGGTTTCAGGCCTTACTTCTGGGACGCATTGTCCTTATAACACACACACACACACACACACACGCACACACACACACACACACACACACACACACACACACACACACACACACACAGCCTCTTCCAGCAGCAAAAGTGGGTTGTTTCTCATAACCTTCAATGCTAGACCAACAAACAAACAAATGGTTGATTGGTTCTGCTAGGGGAGGTTATATGGCTCTGGACTCATGTGTGGGATGATTCAGCATTTTTCTATCTCCATCCTCTTTTTTACTGTATGTGTATAAATGTGTGTACTTAGAGACAGAATGCTGATACTGGCCGTGCTGTAATTTTGGTTATTTATACATGTTGGATTTAGAGATGGAGGTTGATTAGCTTTTCAGATAATTCAGCAAAGAGAAAACTTGATTTATTGCAGAAAACCAGTCCATTACAGCAGCACGTAACACTGAAAAACATCCAGTCTGTTGGTGGTTATAGAGAAAAAAAAACACTTGGTATTACAGATCCGGCCTCATAACATTGTAATGCATTCAATAAAATAAGTTAAACTAGTATACGTCACTCAGTAAAGCGCAGATCTCCGCCAAATTATATTGTTCTGTCCTGTGTGTGTGTGTGTGTTGGATGCTGTATAAGTGCAGTCATGAGCACATAGACACAATGGTAAGTGTCTGTCACAGCTGTCACATTTACAAACACAGAAACACACACACAGAAGATAAATATAAAGTAAACAGACACACACAGAATGCACAGTGCAGACGCACTCAAATATGTGTGAACAGTGGTGTCACTTTGTGTGTGTGTGTGTGTGTTCAGTTCATGATGTAAATGTCACAGCAGGTTAATATCTAACTCTGCTTCCCTTTTCTCTGCTGTTTGCAAATCCACAACTACAGCACAACACTCACACAGTTTCTCCCTTTCTTTTCTTCGTTAATGCCAAATTAAAGAATTAAAGATGTGATCGAAAAGTTGACCTGTTTTCAACGTCATTAAAGGGACAGTTCACCCCCAAAACAAAAATACGTATTTTTCTGGCCTGGAGTGCTATTCGTCCATCTCGATCAGTGTTTCCCAAACTCTTTCCCAAAAATGGGTTGATAGAGTAAAATGCTGTTATTTGAGCATTCCTTTTTTTTTTTTTTACCATGCTGGTTTGTTCAGCTCCTTTGTTGGGGACAGATGCTAATAGTTTTACAGACTGGCTCCACTGGCCACCAAACCCCTAAATGGTGCACAAAGTACATTTTTGGTAGCTCAAATGTAAACTTTTGTTTAAAAAATAATGCAGAAAAGGCAATTTAACACAACAATCTACATAGAAATAGAATAGAATAGCACTACAGGTAAATGAAAAATTATGTATTTTTGACTTTGGGGTGAACTGTCCCTTTAAAGTTGATGTTACATTTCCAAAATGTTGCAGAAGTTAGACAGTATTTTTGTTGGACTGGTGTGTGTCTGAGCTCCTCTTGTTTATGAGATACTGCAGCTCAGGTTGCAATAAGATGCTCAAGAATCAGTAAATAAAGTTTTTTTTATTTTTTTTTTTATTTTGAGATGGGAATAGATTGAGTGACATAAATAATAGATATAGACACAGGATGCTCAGCTCCACTTAAAAAACCTCCCAGCTGAGCGCTCAGTCCTTCAGATAGATCAATAAATAATCCTCAACTACAGAAGCCAGGACAGCAGAAGTGTCTTTATAGCCGCTTGGAGCGTTCAGGCGAGTCAGCGTGACAGAACAATCTAAATACTGAATGTAGAAATTATCACCTTATTCTTAATGTTTTCTATTACTTAAAAAAATGCATTGGTGTGGTCTTCATTTATAGCCAGAGTTTAGGATTTGTGGCATATTACAGCCTCCAAATACCCAAATAATCATCTTTATTTCGGGAAAAGACACTAGATTCAATGCCTCACTGTTACCCTTTTTGTATAATCATTGTAATCTTGTTGCATGTAATGAGATAATAGTAGGCCACATCTGTTTGCCACCATCCTGGAAACCAGAGTGTTTACTTTCCTGGTACCTCAAATACTTTTTTATTTTTCATGAGGAAGAAAGCTCTCATTCGCCCGTTAAATCAGTTTTCATCAACTATTAACCAGCCTTAGAGCAAGGCATTACTTTGAGATGCAAATGCGGCAGGAATACTAATGCCGACACTTGGCGGTGTGGTGAGCTGAGCTGTCGGCAAGAAGGGCTTACTGGCAAATTCTGTCGTGGCTCTTTTGGCTTTGATAGTAAAATGTCCTCGTAGTGATGGAGCACGTGTAACATTTCTCTGCTTTTCTCTTCTGGTTAGCAAAGAGTCAACTGCAGCGCCACATACTCCCACATCCTGCAGCTAATTTTCAGCACATTTTATCTGAAGACAGCCCAGAGAATACAGAAAATGACCCGTGTGAGGTGTACTTGCAAAGGGAAGCTGTGTGCATTTCCAATTAAAGTGTGAGACTGTGTTCTGGCCAAAAATAACTGGAATTTTGTAAATTGGCTCACTCGTTTTCAGTTTCCTATGAGCAGCTTCCCATTACTGTTGTCCTTGTCGATAACAAGAACTAAAGCACACTCTTAAGTGTTGACCCTGTTACCACACTCTTAATTTTAATTGCTCTGTACAGGCTTAGTATTTTCTCAAATGTTCATCCTTCCCACCAGCGGTCACGACTCAATCTCAGCTTTCAACACTTTAAAATTTTTGAATAACGGAGAAGATCTGCATTAAGACACCTTTCTCTCCTAAAGGAAAAAACATGATGTGTAAAAAGGTGGAAATCGCAAAGGTCCTTCAGCATAAAGTCATATATATGCACAAAAAAATCAGCCTAATCGGTTCAGTAGTATCCAAGATCTGCTGTGGACAAGCAAAAATACTCTCCTCTAATCAACCCCCCTTCTCCGTCCTTCCTTCCAGTCTTTTCTGCCTCACCAGACTTGCAAAAGATTGGTTTCTTGGTCTTCTAGTCGAATTTGAGAGGCTAAAAAAAAAAACAACTAATCAAGCTTTACTTCCCGTCTTCTTGCCGCCAGCATTACCAGAGCTGGACGAGTTGACGATGGAGTGTGTTCTGGTCGAGCTGGAGAGCGTGTGCGAGGAGAAGATGCGGCAGGCCATCGAGACGGAGGAAGGCCTGGGCATCGAGTACGACGAGGACGTGGTGTGCGACGTCTGCCGCTCGCCAGAGGGAGAGGACGGCAACGAGATGGTCTTCTGTGACAAGTGCAACGTCTGCGTCCATCAGGTCAGGAACTGTAATAAATCATAAAATCAGAGATCAAAGAAACATGCTAAGTTGCTGCGGTGTCTGTTTCTATTCCGGTGTGTAACTTGTGTTATCGTTTGCCCATTTCATATTAATTAGAGTTCAATTTAAAGCCAAATGTTCACCGATTGAGTTAGTGTCTGTTTATGAGTCAGAAGAAATCATTAATAATCTTTCAGAAGGCGTAGATGTTAAAACGATTAAATTGGAAAAAAATGGAGTCTTACAGGCAGAAGACAGGAAGTCACTGAACTTCAACTCCAGAGGATGTATTTTCAGAGCAGTGGGCTTTTTGTTTTTAGGATATTGGGCTTGACTTCACATTGGCAGTTAAAAACAGCTGATCAACTTACAGTGTAGGACTCACAGTTGTTTGTTTGTATTGTCAAATTGTGATGTTAGGCTCGTGTTGCGTTCCTGCAGTGTTCCTGCAGTGTTCCTGCAGTGTTCCTGCAGTGTTCCTGCAGCCTGCCTGAGCTTCCTCAAGTCTGAGGAGGGGATCAAGGGGAGACGACTTGCTTCAACTATAAACAGTATATTAAATAGGATTTCAAGTACTCATTTTTGGACGATTAATTGTTACATATTGCTCCTTTAAGTTTCCCATTGGCATTACAGAATAAGAAAGTCACTCTTCAGAAAAACAAACCAACAATACAAGATTAAGGTTGTTCAGACAAAGTTTTGCTGTTTTCCTCAAAGCCTTACTGCCTTACTCGTATTTTTCTCCCTCTGACTTCATTCATCAACAGTGTGAAAGTGCATGTACTTTACAGTAGCAATTTCACAAATGGCGCCTGTGACAACCTGAGGCTTGAGGGGCTCTGCTGTGTTTGTTACACACTGACACAGTGTTAATTGTTCTGTCGGCCCCGTTGGCACTAACACACCTTTAGTGTCATCAGACTGCCTCTTCGTACCTGCTGTTATGACACTGGATGGAAATAGTTTCCTCCGACTGCAGACCAAATCTCATGTTGGTCTGTCACCTAATTTTTCACTCTAGTTTCACTAGGTGGGGGGAAAAAATGACGATCGACGATTATGTGATGCAGTGATCATCAATTAGCTTTATTCAAGGCACAGAAATCACACTGTTGACACTGTAGGGGCCAGAATTTCAAATAAAAGAAATTTAAGTTATTTAGGACTAATAAGTAGGGATGCGCCGATCGACTGGTCAGAACCGGAGCCAGCCGGTAACTGGCCCTGACCGATGACCGGCCAATCAGCATCACATATCTGTGCCACACATATCCACACACATGTTCTGCATGATGGTCAGAACAGCCGTAAACTTTCTAGCTCTTCAGGCTAATGTTAGCCAGCAGCAGACTGCCGTTCACAGAGGGACAGTTAAAATCTCACCTCTTGTTCTGGCTGAAGAATAAACAACCTGTTGATGGTGTTGGTGCGTCTCCTCAAACGTTTTCTTATCCAGACTGCAAAGTTTTACTACAGAAAACTGTTGCACTCTGTCAGTTTCCAGGTTGTTTATATCTGCTTCCACGTGAGGTCACAGGAAATCATGTCCGGTGAAATCCTGCGAGATTCCATGAGATCTTGTCCCTCTGGTCTATAATCTTAATATAATAATATAATAAGGCCTGGCTGTAACCTGGAGGACTTTTGCAGAAAATGTGATGTTTGCATTATCCATTTTGTTTATGTCTATATTTATATCTGCAACATTTTTTCTGATAATTTCACCACAGACACCCAGGTCATAACAGTGCAAATATATTAATATTGAAATACTGTCATGATTGTCTATTTATATCCTGGTAAGACCCTTTTTTTACCAGCTACCAGCAATATATTTAATTTTTAACTATGTTTGGGTTTTTGTATCCCTCTCCAGACAATGCTAGAAAACACGATAATAATTTTTATTTATTTTCTCCAGTAAACTGGGGAGTGAGAGGATGTAATAAAGTAAATTATTAGTCTTTTCCAGTTAAACTCGCTCCAGTTTTGCAAGCTGGTACAAAGATACAAACAATTTTGTTACCAGTTCAAAACCCTGTTGTTCAGCGCCGCTCCGCAGGGTAATCACAGTGTTTCCCCAGTTCTTGTTAAGTAGAAGAAGAACTGCCAAACGTTGAAGTGTCATGGAAACAAAATGTAACAAGCAGTGAAAGAAATTGTTGCTCCCAGCGAGTATTAAGTGATATTATTGCTTTTACAGAGTAAACACATTCAGCACTGACTGTTCTGTGTCTAACCTTCAGCAGGTAGAAAACGGGTCCTGCTCACTGATGTGTCTGGTTTGATCAATAAAATCCTTTGATCAGTAAAGCTTTTTAATTGCTTTTAATGAAGATGGAGTCTCTGATGTCTCATTTTATTTACTCCTGCCAGAGTGAAGTTTGTTTGTGGTTTTTTCTCTTACCTTTACATCTTTTAATTTTACTATAACTGAGTTTGTATTCTGGCTTTGCAGTCATATAATGTGATGTATTCAAATGAGGGAAGCAACAAAGTACTAATACCTCGTTACTGTACTGAATTTTTGGGTATCTGTACTTAATTTCAGTATTTATGTTTTTTGACAGCTTTTACTCTACATTTTAACACAATTATAAGTATTTTCTGCTCCTTAGCCTTCTGAAACAGGCTTGTTACTTTAGTTTTAATGCATTTGAGGGGATTTTTTTTTTTATTTCACGTCGTTTTGCGCTGCCTTCCCAAGACTGACTTCAGCCTGAATGGATGGTAAATTACACTCAGGAAAGATGATTGCATATCACACACATCAGATGTAAAAAGACAAAATGTAAGTTACAAAAATGTAAGAAGACGAAAGTTGATGTAAAAAACGTGACAAAACAAAAAAGATATAGGACATAAGACGTAAAAAGATAAACATGAAACGTAACAGAAAAGACGTTACATCTTTTTTGTGTTGTAAGAAGATTTAAAATACTTAACAAGATGCATAAAATATAACAAGACAAAAACTATGTAACAAGATGCAAAGGAACTTAAAGAGGTATAAAGACAAGAACGATATAAAAGATGAAAACAACGTAAACGACATTAAAGACAAAAACAACATGATGGATGTAAAAAATCTAAAATATGTAATAAGACAAAAAAGAACTAAAAAGATGAAAAAGATACAACAAGTCGAAGAAGAACTAACAAGACAAAACAGGTAAAAGATGTAACAGACAAAGAGAGCTACTTTTTCACACTTTATTAAAGAACTTGAATCAGTACATCTACTTCTACTTCTTTTGTCTTTTTTTTAAACACATCTCTACTTCTACTTGAGTAAAGAATGTGTGTACTCTACCAGCTCAGGATGTGTTTCTCCTGACGTATTTATAGCAGCATTGGTTCCTGAAATCATGTTTTCTGGATGTTTAGGGGTTTGTTTGTTTTTTTGCTATGAACTTCATTCAGACCTCAACTAAAGACGCGACAGTTTGACTTCACTGGAGGGAAACTAGATTTGACAGATCTGCTGTATAAGTTATAATAATGGAGGAAAAAGAGATCTTAAGAATGACTCATTCTACACAATAGAGACACTTTGAGATGGTTAAGGAGTAAATCATATCTGGCAATGAAGCCATTTTGTTTCAGACCCCGCGGACTGAGTCTTATCAAATAAATGTCGGCATGTTAAAGTGTTGGCATGAAAATTGTTCAGGGCACCCCTGTACGTTAACGGAAGAGGATATAGGTGGAGCACTGATGGTACAATAACCTGCTGTGTTTTTAAAACAGCACCAAGAGGCGTTTGGTAAATGTCTTGTTTCCTTAAGTTGATATAATTCCTGTGGAAAGCAAAGTTTAGGGTGGGGCCCTAATATGGGGTGGAATTGTTTGAGCGTTTTTGCATGTGTTTTGGTGTGTGTGTGTGTGTGTGTGTGTGTGTTATTGCAGCAGCAGCAGCGAGCGTAACCTCTAAAGAGCTGTAACATGAGGTAAAAGGGAGAGAGAGGAGGAGTGTTTTGCCATGTGTCATGTTGAAATCTGTGAATTTGCTAATTTAATATGACAGAAGAAATAAGCAGCAGACTGTAATTACTTTTTAGTTTTCAGTTTAGAAGCAGCAGCCACTGAAAGTCTGCTTTTTCCACAAATGAAAAGATTCTGACAGAAAAACATGACGATGGGGTGGCCTTGTGGTGGAGCTTGTTAAAATCGTGTCTGGGTTCAAATGCAGGCTGTTGTAAATCATCACTCTTTCTCTACGCCGGTCTGGACTCACTCATACTTCTTTATTGAAGTTATGTAAACAAATGAGGAACATATCTCAAATGAATTAATATATCTAATTGAATGGTATTACCAGCATGTATATATGTATATACATTGATGATAGTAATTTATTTCACTTTATAAACAGGGAGATTATACAGTTAAAAGACCATGATGATGATTTTGCATGTTTTAGCAGACTTTGTTCATACATTTAGCAGAAGATGATAATGCAGAGTTTTCCTTTGGTCAATGGACAGGATTGCAAGATTTGGTAAAAGTTATACAGCAGCTGGCAGGGGCTGTTTTTGTGCATGTGGAAAATTTCTAGCCTCCAGATTCAGATGGTCAGTTTCACAGTGTCAGTGTTTACTGTGTGACTTCTGAGTTTAATTTCCTGATAGCGTCTCTTGTGAATGCATGGCACAGAAGCTGACCGTGGTTGTTTTCAAAGCGAGTGAAAAGAACTGAAAGAACTGACCACCTGAAAGCATAAAAATATTATCACTTACCAATATTTTGCATTAAGTGATTAGTAGTTAATAGGCCTCAGAGTGCAAAACCTCTCATTTGGTCTTTTAATGTTACACTTTATTTGTCATAACAACTTTCCACCGTCTCACTGGACAAACTTTGCTAAAGGAATAGTTTGACATTTTGGGGGAGGGGGGAGTTAGATTAGAGGTTTGATACCACTTTCATGTCTGCCCACGGAAGTTACAGTGTTTTTCTAATATTAGCTTACTTAGGATACGGCTATGTCTGTGTCTGTTAACTACAAGGTTCATCATTAATGCTTTTTTTTTTTCCTTTTCACATATCTGGTCGAGCAAGTGAGTCAGAAATCTACTCGGCTAAAGTCAGTTTTTACTTGCCCCTGTTCAAATTGTTTAATAATAAATAACAAGAAAGGCTGAAGTTATTTACCATGTTTAATCTAGAGATGCAGCGTCTATAAAATGTCAGAAGATGGTAAAAAAAAAAAAAAAAAATCCATCCTGGTTTTCAAAGTTCAAGGTGATGTCTTAAGTGTCTCATTTTCTCAGTCTAAACAGACAAAGATATTCATTTTAATGTAATAAGTAACTAAAAGAAGAAAAAAGAGAAATAATAAGAAAGAAAATAAAAAAAAGAAAGTAAATAAAATAACCTTAACGATTAATTGGTTATGTATTAACTGTTTTGTCTTTTCTATGTATATATACTCAGCTTTCTGTATACTCTTACTGACACAGAGGTGATTTTAGACACAGCATGACACAGTTTTAGACACAGTTTGGTTTTCTTTTCAACATGTCCAGGTACAGGAAACAGGAGAGGAGAAAGTTGATTGGGTGCCAGGCTTACTCAGCTGTTATTGGAACACAGAGCAAAAAGGGGCGGGGCTTTGGAAGGGTCAGTTAGCCTGACTCTGTCCGAGGGTAACAAAATCTTTCCTGCCAGCACCACTAACATTTAATATCTCGTTTGTTATTCCGTACAAAACATGAATAAGTGGATTTCGTGACCTTCGAACAGAGCTGTTCCTTTAAGGAAATTAAACAAGTTATAAATCATCTCTCTT
Organism: Lutjanus erythropterus; assembly: GCF_056507025.1. Taxonomy (NCBI): domain Eukaryota; kingdom Metazoa; phylum Chordata; class Actinopteri; order Lutjaniformes; family Lutjanidae; genus Lutjanus; species Lutjanus erythropterus. The sequence goes on along the minus strand of NC_139327.1, from coordinate 29,660,625 downwards.
TATCTGTCCTCTCCACACTGTCACCCCTCCTAACTTTTCTTCCTCTTTCTCCCCGTCGCAGGCGTGTTACGGCATCCTGAAGGTACCCCAGGGGAACTGGCTGTGTCGGACCTGCGCTCTGGGCGTCCAGCCCAAATGTCTGCTCTGCCCCAAGAGAGGGGGGGCCCTCAAGCCCACCCGCAGTGGAACCAAGTGGGTCCACGTCAGCTGTGCCTTATGGATCCCTGAGGTGAGACCCAAGGAGAGACGCGGCTTAAAAGATCCAGATCCAGATTGTGACGTGCTTGTCGTCAGTTAGCCTGCGTGTGCTCTTGTGCTGAAGTTAGTTGCTTTCTTAATTTCCTGTAATTGGTCTCGGACTTGATTCTTCCAATCAAAGAGAGGCCTCAGTGTGTCATCATTTAGTGGGGGCACCTGGGTGTTTGTGATTATGATCCCAGTCACACACCACACTCTGGAATCTAGACATCTTGTGGCTGCATTTAATGCCACATTTGATGGAGAAATTGGTATCTGTGCTTTTCTTTTTACCTGTGAGTGTTGAATATTGGTGCAAAGTGGCTCTAGAGAGTGAGTGGTTGTTGCGTGAGTGCATGCAGCTGTAGTCATTGTCAAAGTGTGTGTAAAAATCAATCTATCCTACATTAGCTCAGAGGAATCAGCAGCCACATAAACACCAAGAGGCAAAGAACATTTGGTGTGCTACTGTATAAAAATATGTAAACAAGCTGCTCTTGGACAAGGTGTCTACACCATGAAAGAGGGGGGAAGAAAACCACCTGAAAGACTGAGGGGTGTTTGAAATTCTTTGATGAAGACCCGCACGGCGCTTATTTTGACTTCTACACTTGTGTTTTGACTGAACTTCAGTTTTCTCATCCTCACCCCAAACGATGCAGCAGCCATCTTTGAAATGCTTATTCGTTCTGCACGCTCTTTCTGGTACAGTGGTTTGAAAGTTCTCCTGTTAAAGATGGAGCAGAAGTGCAGAGGCAGTGCAGATCGCTGTAATGAAAGATAATGAATGAATGTGGTCTTATTGATGGGTGCTCATGTACATTCTGTATGCATGTAACACATAAGTGCAAATAATCTGTCTCCTGTCTCCAGTATGTGATGGATACATGCACTGTTTCTTTAGGTGTATAACTTTTGATACTAGTATTAAAAAAACAAAACAAACAATACTCTAATACATTTGATACCATGACAAAGAAAGTCAAAGTTACCTGCAGTGATGTGTGTTAGCCACAAGCATGCCACAGTACGTATGCTATGTCCAATAAATAAACAAAATAAAGTCATAAAATGTCAAGAAAGGAAATATTCTTGCACTTATTTCCTTTAACAAACAAAAAAAATTCAACCACACACCTTCTGAGTTCAAGTTTCTTTCTTTTTAGGAACTGAGACGAGCTTAAATGTTTTGTTAACTATAAAATAAAGCTCACCCAAACTTTCTTGGTTCATCTTTCCACTGCTCAGACAATCATCAGCCCTGGTTTGGTCAAAATCAATCCTTAATTCACTGCGTTAGATGAGAAAATATTCTAGCTCTACAGGCAGTTTTCTCTTGCTCATTCCTGGGCTCAGTAGGTGCCGCTGAGCAGGAGTTCTCACTCCTCTAGACCATTAAATGGGCAAAATAAAATGACAAGGTATTGCTTCACAGTCAGTGTGGTCATGATTTCAATATTAAATAGAATCTCAATCAAAATAAGCTTTCAAGTTCAAGAATCGCATCAAAAAGCAGAATGAAAGGCAGATTCCCCCAGCATTATTTTCTGTCCACCCCCGCCTTCTTGTGGTGCCTGGCACTTGTCCACAGGAGACAAAAAAAAATATCAGAGATGACACACTGTAGCTTAGGAGGCATTATATCACACTTGGTACCATATACGTCACAGCGTTAGCTGGAGGCAAAACGAGGAAAAACTGGAAGCAAACACAGAGCAGCAGGCCAAATAATCAAGCTAAAATGTCATCGTTTGTTGTTGGGTGCCTGAATCAAAGTAGTAATCACTCAAAATTCAACCCCCCAAAAAATCAAAGACAGTTATGGTTAAGTGTGATAGGACCGGATAGCCCAACCATGGTATAACACAGTGCTAAAAGAAATGTTTAAAATGAACCAAATTGTGATTTCAAAAGTCAAATCAGATCACAGATTTGGTTAATCGTGACATCTCTAGTAAGGAGGGCTGATTGCAGTGACCCATAACTCTTTCAGTGCACACGTCATGTGAGTACGCCGAGTGTACAACAAGGTTTTGGGAAAATGTGGCCTAGATTTTAGAAGCACTCGCACCTGTCTATTTTTTTCCACCTGAGTTTCCTTGTTAACAGCAAATGCTTAAAATACTTCATGTACCTTTTTCAGTCAAGACTTCGCTCGTAACAGTCTGCAAATAATGTAAATTGATTCACGAGGAACCTCTTTTGTCAGGCGCGTAGCCGCGCAGCCGCTCATTTCGGCGTGAGGTGTCTTGATGACACCTTTTGGAAACGTCTCTCATCCAAAAGCTCAAAATGGACAAAAAGCAGCCGCTCATTTTGGAGGTTCAGGGACGGATGTTGCTTCACGCCTCGCACACACACACCTTTAAACTGTTAAGAGAGTCAGTCATGTGTCTTCAGCCTATTCAGCAACACACTCCACCAGCAGATTTCTCAGTAATAGAGTAGCTTTTGGCAGCTCAAACCTTTTACTTCTAATTGCCTTCTGTCACCCTTGATTGGGCTAATTGTTTTCGTTGCTCCGTTCGCTTTTGTTTTCTCTTCCTAGCGTGGAGGGGAAGAAAAGATAATTTGCATGTCTGCGCTGGATGTGCGTTTGTGTGTTTGTGTGCGTGTCCTTGCAAAGACTCAGTCGTGTGTGCTTGTATGAGCTAAAGAGCTGTTAATAGCAGACATCTACACAAATAAACACATAAATCACAACATTTTGGGCTCGTATATTTCTACTGAATATGATAGTAGTGGAAATTTCCAGAAAAGCGGCTCCGTGTGTGAGAGTGTCATTCATAGAGATGCATGTTTGTGTATGTGTGGGTTTGCTTGCACGTGCGTGTGTGTGTGTGTGTGTGTGTTTGTGCGCGTGAACACACCATCCAGCCTTCAAACGATACAGCCCCCCTGCAGAGTTGTGTGTGTAGCTGGCTCCTGCCCTCTGCCTCCAACCCCCAGAGAGAGGTCTCTCTTTAAACGGCTTTTCAACACACACGCACACGCACACACACACACACGCACACACACACATACACACAGAAAGACGTGGAGCCCCTCTTATAAAATGCCTTTTCATTTAAGACTGTGATTTCTACCCATTTCCACTGAAGTGATTTCAAATTTTGTCAGTTTTCCATCTACCGGCTTTGAAATGTGAAGTAATTGGGGCGAGAATGTGCTCATCGGGGAATGAACGCGCTAAAGGCACGCAAACGCACACGACTCGTTCTCATCCCAACTCATCAAATACCGACGTTTTGTCGCTGCCCCTCAGTGTCTCATACAGTTGCACGAGGTGCCCTTTATCATCTGTATAAGACACACCAGGCCGTCCATGTTAACCCTTTCGCAGCAATGAAAGATGCTGTGAGCATCAAGAAAGTCTTTTTGACATGTGCTTAATGTTGTGAAGCGATCACAGTTTGTGTAGGGCTAGGCAACAAAACTACTTGCGCACATTTAGGGCAAGACCGTGTTTGTCGTCAGAGTGAAGTGACTCACAAGACGCTTGTTATGTACCTTAAAACTTTTAATAACGTATTGGTTTTCTTGCTATAAGCATGCCGCATGTTTATTTGCTCACTGATACTCCATTTGGTACGAAATGACGAGGCGTTTTCCAATACTTGATGGGATAGAAGCAACTCAGTTGGTGCCGCAAAATTACAGAGTGTTTGCACCGATGTCACAGCCTGGATGCATGACCATTATGGAGGTACTGGAAATATAACCAACAGAATGGATTACACACCGAATATTCAGTTTAAGATGACTACAGAATGTCTAAACCACTGAAATGTTCAGGAGAAAGGTGGGGAAGCTGCTAAAACTCTCAGAGAAGGACTCGGCCAACAAGAAATGCCACATTGTTTTTAGAAACTAAGGTTAACAGGTGGTGATGTTTTCCTCTTTAACTCCAGCAGTGTTTTGTGGACTACCAAACTTAACCCGACCGATCGATCAGCATGAGGTTGAGTACTGTAGATAATGACTGCATTCTTCATTCTTTATATGTTACCAAGACTTAGAAGTGTACAACCAGATGGTATCTGGATAGATGAGAGAGGCTCAGTATCAGGTCATCAGTGACATGTGTACCATGAAAGCCAAGTCAGGTGATCAACTGATCTTTATATTCTGGAAATGTAACTAAATATCTAAGACTCTCAGGATTTTGAGTCTGATAACAACTGTTTGGATGGAAAATGCTGATTTGTCATAAACAGCATATGTACAAGCTTATTTTCAGTTGAACAAAACTGACCATTATAAGCGACAGTTGCTGCCTTCATATGGAACTCGTAGCTCCTAATAACTAGATCAGAAGTTGTGTACAAGACTTGAGAAATCAGGTCGGCTTACAAGGTTGTGAATACCACAAGAGAGGAACCTTTATATGTACCCGTGTGAGTCTGTTCAAGTCGCCAAGGGACAGTGAAAAAATGTCGGTGTTTGTCGAGCTGGGAATGAGAACGGGCTGCACGTACAGTACATAGTAAGCTACAGCTCTGACTTTTCAGCCTTTTGAGTATTGACAAACCAACCAAAAAGAGGAAGGTGGAGGAATTGTGTAAAGTGCGACCTCTGCGTGTGTGGGCATCATGGATGAGAACAATCCAATCAATTAACCACAGCATTCAAAAACTCGAAATCCTTTTGCCATTGATCGTTTCGTACATCAAGTGTATAAAAGAAGCGAACGCAGCCGGTGACAGCTGTGGCATCATTGTCTGAATTGCACTTCTATTGACATCCTCAATGGAGTGAAAATTGACCCCTACTCCGATCGAGTGTGCTGTACAAAAGACATCAATAATGAAAGAAAGAGCCGAGGCCGTGGGCTTGTTCTGTGGATGAGCAGATGAGAGGAGGAAAAGAAAATCAGATAGAAAGACGAGTGGATGAACAGAGAAAGGGGGGGGCACGACCTGCGGAAATCAGTCGTCAGCTTGTTAATGTAAGCGTGAAGGACAAGGAAGGACGGCCCGGCCGCAAATATGAGAATAAGTTAATGTGAAAGAGGTGAAATGGTTTTTGGAAAGAAAAAAGCAGCGGAGGAAGGAAGGAAGAAATGGCTCTTTGGTGATGAGTGCTCTCCACTCTATTCTGCATGGCTGGTTGGCACAGGTCAATGACATTTTGGTTTTATTTGGTGGAGCAAGTTTTGGGGCCAAAGTCGTTCTGAATAGACCGCTCAGAGAGAGTGAGTCACACTGCTGGGCTTAACTGTAGTGATTTTTCCAAGGAGCACAGGTGTCCCTGCGCTGGGTCCAAGGACAGACTTTCTAATTACAAATCTTGGCTTTGAAATTTGAAGAAATTATCATTCAAGCTACAATAAGTTGGTTATTATCATTCAGCAGAAGATCCACATTCAGTGGATCTCCAGCTGGTAATTGTTACATATTTGTATTAATGAAATAACTGTGGTACAAGGCGTCACACTGACCTATTTTAATTTTTTTTATTAATCATTTAGGTTCTTCAGAGCCCAAGAAAACACCTACAGATTGCTTGTTTTTATATCGATACATATTTTCATTGTACATTTAGGAGTTTTTATTGGTAGTGTATGATAAATATTGGGGCCAAGAAATTGTGAAAGTGAACATGAAACAGTAAAATAAAACAGATTCCTGAAGTACAAACAGCAACACAGGAGAGAAACCAAACTTCAAACCACAGAGATTCAGTCAGAAGCTACAAAACCACTGAGAGCTGAACACACAGAGACTTTTAGCAATGTTTCTCTCTCCGCTTTCCTGCCCAGACATGAGTCTCAGCTTTGCAGTGCACTTGAGAGAGAAAAGAAAAACAGAAAAGCAACTTGTCTGCATATATGAGCTAATTTTGGTGTAAAAACAGTATGTGAGACGTCAGTAACGTTGTTAAATGGTCACAGTTTGGGTAGGTTTAAGATAAGACCATGTCTGGGATGAGAATTAGTAAAAAACTAGCGGGCAATGATATGAAATTTGTATTATTTATTATTCCGGTGGTTTTCAAACTGTGCTGTATACATGAATTGAAATGACTCGACAGTGTTGATTGCATATCAGAAATTGTGCTCTGTGTCAGACATATATGCATTTCTACCTGTTGTGTGTTCCCTGCAGGTGAGTATAGGCTGTCCAGAGAAGATGGAGCCCATTACCAAGGTTTCCCACATCCCCGCCAGCCGCTGGGCTCTGTCCTGCAGCCTGTGTCGAGAACACACAGGAACCTGCATACAGGTAGGTCAGATAAACCCTCATCACTGCATCCACTGTGATTTACGTTATGAAAGGACCTCGGTGTCTTAAAATAAAAAAGGTTTTGTAATGAATTAAGTTGTTTCCACCAAAGTCTTCACCATGTATATTATACGTATGAGACAGACATGGATGCAAGGCAGTAATTTGTGTTTATGATGAAATTATAATGATTTTGTGCATCCATTTTGGGTGGTATGCACCATATTATTATGATTTAATGCAAAAAAAGAGCAGTTCTTGCATTTTGTAATAACCACCAAAACGTGAAGTCACTTGTGGTATGAAATGTGGGCGTTATTACATAATGAAATGAAAATTAATTACATTTTGTCAAGTTACTGTGTAAGTCAGTGGTTTTGCATAATGCATTGTTACACACGTTATTTGTTTCTGTTCAGATGCACTCTTTCTTCTTCGTCTTCCTCCTCTGTCTTTTCCAATCCTCATACCATCTGTATGCATAATGTACATCATCTGGAGGTGGTGTTAGACTGCAAACGAGGTTGAAGAAAACTGGAGAAAGTTTTAATTGTGTGTGAAATTCAGTGTTAAGGTTTAATTTCTGGAGCAGCATCAAAGTTCAAACCCACTCAGCCTCACAGAAAGATGGGATGTACATTCTGAAATAAAGCCTTAAAGGCACACCCACACAAAGTAGCATACCTACAGTATATACACACATAAACACAGCAAAGCTCTTGCAGGATTGTTTTAAAGTATAAAATCAGCACACGCACTCAAAATGTCTCTCAACAACACAGATCATCGTAGTTCTTAGCCTCCCGCTGGGCGCGGGTGGATCTGTTTTAACCCGGCACCTCTTTAACATGCTGCAGAGTACACAAACAAAACCCCTGCTGACACACTAACACTAACCCACTTTACAGCTATTAGCCTGCGGACCATTAGGCGTTAAAAGTGCCCTCGAGGTGAACTGGATTCCTACGACCCTGCGCTCCACCTGCACGTGTGTGTGTACGGTGTGCTCACACATGTGCTGGATGTGTATGAACATGTGTACACACACGTGTGTGCAGATGTTTGTTTGTGCAGCGGTGAGGCTGTTTGCCGTCACAGTATTGATGCTGTAGATTAACAGCGAGTCCTTGAGCCAGAATTGCTCCCATGGAGAGAGTCTTTCTCTCTCTTGTGTTTCCCCTCACTGGAGGCAGACGGCTGTACAAACTCTCTCACTGATCAGCTGCCACCGCACATAGACGGTATATATGCAGCGCTACACGTAACCGTGAGCAGCAGGAGTCCTGTGTCGACTTAAATTCAGCGAAAAATATGAAATAACAGATCAGTTTACTGTCTGGAAAGGTTTATGCAAAGGAGAGTCTGAGACAGAATAAAGTCTTGATTTTTTTTTTTTAATGTTTTCCATACCTGTTATGAAACAGTCTCAAATTTAATACTGATGTGTCTATATGAAAAAAATAAGCAAATGAGACCATCCGTGAGAAGACTGGTCGTATCTATGTAGCCTTTCTGCAAAGCTGCCACCATGTTGGATTCCTAATTAATTGCCTTTCAACATAGTTGGTGATTAATTTAATAGTTGACTACTAATTGATTAATCGACTAATTGTTGCAGCGCTATTACAGTCGCTCGAACAGCTTAAGCCATGTTGCACCAAAATCTTCTACTTCAAGTCTTTGGTCATTTCTTCCTTTGGTAATTTAGTGATAACAAGCTTCAGTTTGTCTAATGATACCTTGTTGTGTTTCTTTTCATGTGCTAACAGTCCCTCCCATAATGACAGCCGGGTGTCTCAGATGTAAATATTTGTATTTAACGACTTGCTGTAATAATTGGCAACTTCTCCAAGTGTAATGAGACTCTTAATTAGTGCTTTATTAAAAGAAGGTGCACTGGAAAGGTCAACCAGTCAAGCCTGTACCGCATTTATTAAAGCTCACAGAGTCTGTGAACAACTTCAGTCTTCAGTAATAAATGTTAAGGAGTTCAGTCTTTGCATCGCAGACTTCTGCTCTCCCTTAAGACTTAAGGTTTTAGTATAGCTGATAGTACTGCTGCTACACTTGTTAACGTGTAGGACATTGCATGAAAGGCTAAAATTCAGAGCACTTTATGTCCGAGGATAAGTTTTCAAATGTAGATTACAACTGGGCATCGAAATCCTTGAATGTTTGCAGATTTGACCTTGAGATTTTGAACATGAAAAAAAAAAAAAGAAATATAGCTGCACAAATCATCAATATTCCTCAGGTGTCAGACTCTCTCTGCATCCAAGGACCAACACTTCAAATCCTCAGGAAAACTATGTGATACATATTGGCATTGATGTACTGTAGCTGCTGTCAAGTCTTAAAATCCATGATTTCATCAGGATTTCTTCATTTGACAAGGTTGCAACTGGAAAGGTGGGCTTGGATTTTCATGATGAATGTCTCACCTACAAAGCCTGCCAGTTTGAGCTCTTAAATTCTGCCAAACGGTATATTTGGAGTAATAAAAAAATTCTTTGAAATTTCTACAGAAGCCTGTGTTCAGTGACCACCTCTTAATTATCTAGAACTGTTGAACAGATGCGTGTGGGAAGTATTGGTGTTGTGTTTGTTTTGACACAAATTAAAACTGTTTGGACTGAAGCGCTTCTGTGCTTAACATACTAAACATTCAAAGATGATAAAGAAAATGATGATAGAATAATTTGCAAGTTAATAGTGTTGGAAAGTTAATAAAATGAAAAATATGGGGAGAATAAAGGGGTTATGTGGACTTGCTCTTCTCGAGGGTCTTTTAGTTTGAAAATTAACAGGATTCTCTCTGCTGTTTCTGTGTCTGACTTTCTGCCTTCTCAATCTGCTCTGCAGATTGACGTAGCATTTGTCAAAAACAGATTCTGCACATATTCACGGAACAAAGTGGAGAACCGCTTCTGGGACGCAGGCCTTCCACCTCCGGCGGCCGTGGCTCGGCCGTAACGCGGTTCAACCATGACCAGTGAAATCAAGCCAAAAGGGGCTCTTTGCAAGCTTTTTTTTTTCTTAGTCAGAAACGTTCCTCTGTAAACAGCGAGCTGGGAGAGCTTTTTCAGCTAAAACAATTCAAGAGATAGTTTGTGTCATCAGCAAATACTGAATGTAAAAATGACAGCAGCAGGTAGAGTACTTGCTCTGGATTAAGGGAAGGCTGAAACACATAGGGAGACCCGCTGATCTGGGCAGGTTCATGAGATTTTTTGGGCGAGGGAACATCTCAATGGTCACCATTGTTTGGTTCAAGAGCTTAAGTTGGACGGAGACGAGTTCAAGGAGTACTCTATGAGCAGGACACAGTTTTTGTCCCTGAACAGTTTTTGAAGCTGAACATTGACGCTCTGTGCCTCATCACTCTGCAGGTGTTTGTAACAGACTGTAAATACGAGGAGCTTGCAAACGTTTAAAAAAAATATGCTGGCCTCACGCTTTGACACGTCCCCTTGGACAGGCGTAGGTTGATTTTATTTGTTTGAAGTTGCTGAACTCGATACAAAAGAAAAAGAAACCAAAACTGGAGCAGGAAGGAAAGTCTGCTGTTGGTAAACAGGGTACATTAGAGGAAATATTTCTCGTAAGTGAAATATTTCTTGTAACCATTTCATAAACACAGGCCTAAATCATCCTCATGGGGAAAGTAGAAATGATTCAATCATTATATGATTCATATCTTCATTCAGAGGGTTGAAGATAAACTGTCATACATAAACACCTAGAAGTACTCAGAGTCAGCGTGGGCAGTGATGAAAACCATTATTAATGAATCTGCTGCCAGAAATGAGCAGGTGCAGTCGAAAAGGCCAAATGACTTTTTTTTTTTTTTTTTGCAATGACTCGGCCCGTACCAAACAACACATCTAGTCGACTCCACGCTGTGTTCAACCTTTTGCCTTTTGACACTTGGTAGCAGCTGCAGCGGGCTTAGTCTGACATTTGGAGAAGTCAGTAATAAAATCAGTTTACAGTGCAGACTGTAAATCCACTTGATACATCTATAGTGGTGTCACACAGGCCAGATATGTGATTATTGGATCACACCTTCTGTTGCTCCATCGCTGGCTTTTATTTACTCAGTGATTTAGTTTATTGAGGACAGTTTTTTTTCTCACTGAAATGTATTTAAAGCTCCGTTAAGAGTTAACATCAAAGTGTACATCAGATTAGATGCATCAAGTTTCACCTATAACATGAAGTAAACCAAACAACCACAATAACAGACTAAATATTTGTCTTTAGCTTTGGTAATTTCATGAATTTCTAAATGAAACATAATGTATTATATATATATTAATATATGGATTTATTTATGAGAGGGATTCAAATCCCAAACGTGATTGGATTGCTAGAAAGTTGGCAGTTATGGAGATACAGAGCTCACAAGTCAAAAACATTTCCTTGCTAACTCCCAGTGTTGATGTAGCTGTACAGGTGTTGAGGTGTCTATCTCTAATGTTTCTGCCACCATCCTACTATTAAATTGCATTAAAAAGATGCAAAAGCTGCATTTCTGTCCGAACACAGTGTCCTGGCTACTCTGACTAACCTACACCAGGGATCCCCAACCTTTTTTACACCACTGATTGTTTTAATGTTCCTGTCCGATCAGGCCGACGAGGGTTTGGGGCGTACATCAGGGCTCGCACTGGAAGATAAAGTAGTCAGGGAGTCTCCTGTTAGTCTGTTTGTCGTTTCACATGGGTTCATATGCAAGTTCAGAAATTATGTAAGTTGTGGTTCAGGTGTGATATTTCTCTGTTTATCCCCCCAACAAACAAATAACCCTCGATCCTGGGTGAAGAAAGAGGAACCGAGAGAGACGGGGAAAAAAGAGTGATTAGCATAAAAACAAAACTAAACAGAAACGTAACTTTATTTGCCCTGCCGTTTATTGCATTTCCTTACCGAATAAAAAACAGAATATGGATAGACCTCTCAGCAACACACAGGCTGCGGCCTCACACAGATTTCGTGCACGCCTGAAGGCTGACAGGTTGTGATGATGAACTGGTTTACCTCGCATACTGATGACCTACTTTAGTTCAAAATCAGTGTATTGTTGTTGGGGGTGTGACGGGGACTGATGAGGAAAAATGCAGCACGGACGCGACTGAGTTCAAGGTAATTACTGCAAAAACAGGATATAATAGCCTCAAAAGTTTTTTGCATTTTTGCCACATCTTTTAAACCATATTAAGATCAGACTTCCATGACATAACCTCAGACTTTCATGCTATAACGAAACAAAACAACACAAATTATTTGGCATTTTCCTGTTTTTTCACCAATAAAGAATGGTTGTACCATGTCCAGGACCTTTCTATTAGATTTCTAATGTCTAATATTATGTGGAAAAAGTAGATTCATTTCTCTTTGTATGTTGTCTGCTTTAGGAGTTATGAAAATTGGTGTTTGTCGACACTCACATGGAGAACAAGTCAACATGGCTGCCAAATGAACTGAATGGGACATTTGTTGATGTTGGCAACATCAAAAATCCCTAACTAGACACCATTAGGGTCCTAAGAAAGCAGGCTGCAAAAAAAAAATGGCACATACAGCGGGGTGCATGGGAACCTGTTTCTCCGACTAGAATATCAGTTTAAGGTTTTTGTGTCTCAAACATCATTTGTAAGACTACAGTAGGTTTTGCTGTGAACTAAATGCTGCTGTGTTTTTTTTTTTCTTTTTCTTTTAAGTTGCTGAATGCAGTTGAACCAGGGAAGGGAGAAATATTGAGTGAGAGGGGAAAGCTTGTTTGTGAAAATGTTAAGCAGAAGTTTTATTCCCAGATGGTGGAGTCAGTAGAATCAGTCAGGTTTTTTTTGTCACCACTCTCATAAAGCAACACGGAGAAGAGAGTCACCAGCCCGCCGAATGCTGAACTCTCTCTGAAAAGTACAAGCACCGACCTGCACGCACACATTTTCAAATGTACACGCACACTGTGACAACAACACATAGCCACAAGGGCTCACACACTCCAAATCACACCATGCCTGGAGGGACTCAGTGGGAGGCCGCCTCTTAGTATGACCTGTAATGGATAGCACTGTGTGACACACACACACACACGCGCACAGACACACATCCACACATTTTCCCAAGTTACCAAAATGTCAGCAGAAATGGGGGAACCGTGTTTGTTGTGACTTGGCTTGTCTTTCTGCTTTGCTGCACTTCTATTGGAACCTCGATAACGCAAGAAATGGACCGAAAATGACACTTTAAAACAAATGGTTGTGACAAAGTGCCTGAGAGATTGAAGAAAAAATATGTGTTTACATGCATGTGTGTTTCAAAGATGGAGGTTCTCTCCAAAACAGAAACCACTGTTTTCTGCCAATCTACTTGTCTTTTTAATGAACATGAAAACAGAATTAACACTCAATGGGATTTCCCTTTCACTGTTTACTTTTTTCTCTCCTCCCATATTTCACTAAGCCCCGCCCTCCTTAGTTACTGTTGCTACGTCTTTCAGGCTTTCCATGCTCACTCTGCACGCAATACAGTTTTCAGTGATAACATCGGAATTGGCAGTAGTTTTTGAACAGTCTCACAGCTTCTTTATTTTTAGTTTTGACTTTCAAATTGGTTGGGACGAGGAACAGAAACTACTTGGTTAGGTTTAAGCAAGAAAACTGCTTGAGTATGTTTTCAAAAATGTCACGGTTTATGTTTAAATACACCCGTTCACAATGCTAGAAAGGCTTTCTCCCAATCATGAGGACACATCGTCGTGGTAACAAGAACTAGCCAATCACAGCACAGTAGGGGGGGACTAGGTGGAACAGTCTTAGGGGGAAAAAAAAGCTAAATTGATGACTGTCGCTAGTAGATTTTATAAGGGTGGCTAGCTAATGTTAGCTAATGCTAATGCTTAATCTCCTTGAGTTGAGAAGTTTGTCTCCAGCTAAGTTTTTAATGTTTCCATCTGACCTTTTTAAAATGTTTTAAATATGTAAAGCTAGTTTACATGCCAGCAAACACTGGTCGGATGGTGAAATACAACTCGTATGCGTTAACAATATATGACAGGAATACACTCATTAATGGTGGGAATGGAAGTGCAGGGATTGGTGTAAGTGCAGCAGACCTTGAGACGGTCACCCAGCCTGTCCAGCTGGACTACGATCAGAGAGAGAGCTAAGCTAACCCAGCGTAGTGCTAAGAGAGTGAGCCAGAGAGAGGTGGCATACTGGACATGCTAACATTTACAGCTTGCGTTAGATAAAAGAAAGAGTACAAATAAGACACCACCATCCAAATTCATGAGACAGTGAGTACTGCTCTTCTTGGAGCCCCATGCACACTGTTTCAACATGCAGCACAGGGATAATCAGCATCAACAGCAAGTGGGCCAAAAATGAAAGTCACTGGGGCTTTGTGGGCCTCACAAAATACTTTATCAATTAATGGCTACAAATAATTCTTACAACATAATGTTACCAGATGTATTACTGCATGGAATAAACTAGTCATGTGCATCCCTTTTTCTCTTTAATGGTGTTATAATCAATTCCAGACAGTAGCCAGGCCATACAAAAAAACTAGGAATGCTTTGGCTACAAGGCTCAATACAGAAGTGCAAAAAGTTGCTTCTAAAAAATCAAGGAAGCATGAGATGTTTTCTGACAAGTCCATATCCACAAATGTAAAAAAACAAGATGACAAACAGTCTGCAGACTAACAGTAAGTAGGCCCATTTGAATCATAAACAGATCTGTCATATTTGCACTTTCAAGATAACATTACATATCTCAATCATGTGACTTACTGCTATAGAACCACTATACATATATCAGACTTCTGTCTTTTTGGGCCGCTTTGAGTCTGTGAGAGAAATGACACTGCCTTGATTTTGCTATTTCAACATAGTTTGAGTGCACAGAGTGCAACGTAAGGCTTGACGTAGCGAATGGCAGGTGTGAGTGTAATCCTGTCGCAGCCAGCCACAGCACGTAAGAGCTTTACATAACCAAGACCATATTGGCTCAGATCATACAGACTGTGGTTCAGATGTCTCAAAGTAGCTCAGATATATGTACATTAGTTTTATTTATCATATCACACACGCCAGCCTGATTTGCAGGCAGCCTCTTGCGGGCCATACAAAAACTCAAAAGGGCTTTATCTGGCCGGTGGGCTGCGAGTAGAATGAGGCTGATATAGAGAAATGCAAAGCTTGACAGGCCTGCAGTGCCTAGTTACAGTTACAAAGCTATAACTGGACAGATGCTGTTCACAGGGGTCTCAGCCAAGGGTCAGTTCCAGTGCTCCATCTCTTCTTTGGCTCCCTACATCCTTCTCATCCTTCATCCCTTGTCTCTTCTGTACCACTTTCCTCCTTCCTCTGTTCTTAACAACATTTCCTCTCTTTCTTCCTTCTCCCAGTGCTCCATGCCCTCCTGTATCGTGGCCTTCCATGTGACGTGCGCCTTTGACCACGGCCTGGAGATGAGGACCATCCTGGCAGAGAACGACGAGGTGCGCTTCAAGTCCTTCTGCCTGGAGCACAGCTGCACTGCCAGCAACAGCAGTGCTAACATCAACAGCACCTCCAGCTTGACCAGCGTGAGCAACGGCAACCACGCCACCACCACTTCCACCACCAACGGAGCACACGGCGCCGCAGCCAGACCTGACTGGGCCGCCACCGGCGTCGGTCCTGAGCTGCGGCCGGACCAGCAGCACCAGCCAAACAGCAGCAGCGGCAGCAGCGACCCGGAGCAGAGGTCGGTATTGTACGCCGTTTCGGTGTCGGCGTCAGAGCGAGCTGAGCGGGACCAGCTGGAGAGGGAGAAGGTGAGCCAGAGGAAACAGAAGCTCCAGGAGCTCGAGGACGAGTTTTACCGACTGGTGGACCCCAGTGAGGTGGCCGAGAACCTGGCGCTGCCCGTCTCCCAGGTACATGAAACTAATTAAACTATTATTTGTTATATGAAATGATAAGAAGTGATGCCATTCATTTGTCAGTGAGCGCATTTACATGCATACTAGTGTCCTGGTTTTGAGCTTATAGAAGACATGATGTTTACACTGACCATGAGAAACCTGATCATTCATATTCCTGAATACATGATTCTGGCATTATTCAGGTTTTTTATCTTCTGTGTGAAGTTGAAGCTTGATCTCTCACCTTCAAGTCAACCCAGGAAGTCGCAATGTTGCAATCGCAACAATTAAGGCAAATTCAACCAATCCCTGTAAATTCAGCACATCCTTGCAATATTGTCCAATCAGCGCAACTTTTCAGGAAATTTGACCAATCATCATTGCTTCCTGCGAGTTCCACCAATCATAGCAGTCCTCCGCTCAAACGTCATACATGTACATTTCAATGAACCAACTCTAGGGCTGCAAGTAATGATTATTTTCAATGTCAATTACTCTTGATTATTTTCTCAAGTAATCAATTAGTTTTTTGGTCCATAAAATGTCACAGAATGGAGGAAAATGTCATCAGTGTTTCCCGAGATGACGTCTTCAGATGTTCCACAACCCAGAGACATTAATTTTATTGTCATAAATGAGTAAAGAACAGAAAATATTTACATTTAAGAAGCTGAAATCAGAGAATTTTGACTTTTTTTCTTTCTATTCTTTGATATTTATGATAGAAAATGAAGAGTCTTTGGATTTTGGACTAAATAATTAATCAGGAAAATAATCAGCAGACTAATCAATGATTAATAATGGAATTAATTGTTAGTTGCAGGTTATGTCCAGGTTTCTCAGAACCAGTATAAGACTGTAAACAGATTTCTGAAACCAGGATGATGTTTATGTGCGCAAAATGTAACCAGAATAATCTAAAAATGTGATCATAACCAGGATACTCCAGTGTTAACGCATGTGATACTGATTGGTACCAAAAATACCTCACTCCTCCAGACTGTGAGTCAGGTATAAATAAAGCAGGAAGTATAACGCCGGCAGACGGGGTTGACAGACAGGCTGAAAAAGGCTCGCTGATGAGACGGGTCAGAATAGCAGCACTTGTTCATGCTAAAAGGCAACAAGTATGTAAATGCTGTGACAGCGAGGTACAGCAGGGTGTCTCAGAACACACAGTTCAGTGAACCGTGAAGATGGAAAGTTACGTGTCTGTCCAGTGAAAACAAGAAGCCGAAGCTGCTTGGGGCCGAACAACTAAAGACAGGAGAACATGGCCTCATCTGTCAAAACACAGTACATCTGTGGAGAGCTTTAAGAACTCATGTTGGCTTAAAATATTATAAAAAACATAAATAATACATTATAATAAATAAAAACATGCTAAGTTCACTCAATTTGCTGCACGACATCATCTTCACCTTGTATTTCACATACACAGTTAATCACATATTAGTTAAGATGAAGAGTTTCTCTCCCACAGTTAATTAAATTTAATCAGATGTGGTATTGATGAGTTGCATTTAGAGTGCCGGCTCTAGTGCATCAAATAAAGTGCTCCCTATTCACAGGTAAACTGTCTGATAAATCACAGGCATTTGTTTAGAGCGCGCAGTGATTAACTGGCCTCTGCTTTCCAAACATGGTTGTGGCTGCAGGCGAGAGCTTTTTCTTCATCCTAAAGGAAGGCTACAGCCGTACGCAAACAGCCTTTTATATTTAGGGTTAAAACCTTTGTAACATGCTTTAATGCAATAATTGTTATTACTAATTATATTCAATGCAGTTTAAAATATTCAAGTGTAGCAGAATTATGTTGTTAATTATTGATGTACATGATCATGATTTCAAGCATGAATTATTTGGATTATAATTCATGCCATGTTCATTTGCACATTTGGAAGATGAAACCAAACACCGGCAGTGCAAGTGCACCATAGAAAATTGCCACTGGTACCTCTACTGGTCAACAATGTAAAGAATTAAAAAAGACAAAATGATAAATGTATAATAGGCCTGGAACCAAGTCCAGCTCTCAGGATGTTTTCTGCAAATGTTTTTTTTTTATTTATTTTTTTTATAATTTTTCATTATTTCCAGTTAGCTTATACCTTTGGCCAAGTCCATAACGAGCACCCCGAAACCTTTTTGATGTTTCTTGAGAAATTATCTTATTGCAATTATAAAGGTGCTACAATTGCGTAAGTAGTCATAGAAGTGTGATATTTGGTCAGGAGTATCCTGAAACAAACGAGAAAGTAGCAGAACAAGATTCTGGGGCCGTAATATTTTAAAATATCACCACGATATTCCCAAAAACACAAACAAATTACTGCCCACTTGAAAAATTCTCATCAAAAATGATTATTTCCAGCACCTTATGATGAATATCAGTGCCATACTTGTATATTGAAAACTTCCCACGTTCATAAGCTTCAGTTTGATCGAAGATGACCTTTGCTTCTTCCAGATGGTGGTACGCATGTTTCTTGCAACTAACAATATGTTCATACGTACTGCTGCTACTGCTATCTGAAGTGAAAGTGAAAAGTGAATGTTACAGAAGGAAAAACAAATGTTTTTGAATGATATTCAAGATGTTTTTATGTTGTATCTCTACAGATAGCTGGTCCAAACCAATACACTCAGTCACAGTCAGACTAGCTTGTGATCCAGAAACCAACCATCGGTAGTTATGAATATTGCCAAACTATATGCATTTAACAAAAGACAAACATACATACAGCCAAACAGAGAAACAGACAGAAAAGGTTGAAGACATGGGAGCATCACAGACCCTGCAGTGTCTACCTTTTAACCCCTTTTAGTCCAGGTGATGTGTGAATATTATCCTAATTTTTTCGTAAAAGCATTGAAACTTTGTATATTTGTACAACATTTTCAGGACTTGTGGCATCCATTATACTTTCCACCATAACCAAATTCTGTATTTTATCTCCTGAATCAAATGTGGTAACACAGAAAAGGTGACGTCTATCCCTATATGTTCATGGTCAAGGATTACAATGATGGTGAGAAGGAAATCACAGGATCTAAGAATATATGTCAGACCTTAAGTGGAATAATGCTGTTAAATTAGTTTTTTTACTGTTTCATTTGAGGCCATTGACGCCTTGATCTACTGACTTCCATGAGAAGACTATAATGCTAAAAAAACTGAAAGTAAATATTTTGTCTCTCCTTAAAGGTGGACTTCTTATATCAGTTCTGGAAGTTGAAGAGGAAGGCCAATTTTAATCGACCTCTTGTGACCTTAAAGAGGGACGAGGTGGACAACCTGGCCCAGCAGGAGCAGGACGTCCTCTACAGACGCCTCAAACTCTTCACACACCTCCGACAGGACCTGGAGAGGGTGAGTAGGAGATGCGTGTGTTTGGTATTAAGCGTTGAACTCGTTGCTTTGTGGAGTTCATTATTCAGACTGGAGGTCATCTTTCGTATTGTGTGTATGTCTGTGTGTGTGTGTGCATTTACACACACGGGCGTATGCAGACTCTGTGCTTGATCCATGCTGAGTTTTGCTGATGTTTAAGGGGTAATTTACATTTTTCAGAATGTTAATTAAAAAGATCATTGACAGTATCATATAAAGTTGATTTTGGCTTTCATGAATATTAATGTCAAATGAATGAATAGCCTGAAGGATGAAGGCATAATGAAATAGCTGAATGATATAATGAGTGATTGAATGATAGCCCAGTGTTGAAAATTAAAGTGAAATCCACCCACCACACAGAATTCATTTGGTTTTTCCTGTGATCTGTGGTTGCTGTGACAGTTTATTCGGGATATGTAAAAGCCGGTCTGCACAGAGGACTCGGCGGACATTGAGGAGTTAAATCAGACCTCAAGTTTTCCTGAAGATCGGCAGGAGTGTTTTTGGTTTTTGGTCTTCTGGTTTGGGGACAGACAGACTTCAGATCCAGTCATAAGTGACCCAGAGTACAGACGTTGCATATGTGTGTCTCTTGGGATCTGTAAAGTTAAAGTGGAGTGGCACCGATGCACGATACACAAAAGTTTTCCTGCTGACCGTCATCCCATCAACCAGCGACTGCTGTGCACCTCCTCCTGACTCTCAGGTGTGTGTGTGGCGAGTTTGCTGCTGTACACTTTCTGAATTCATGTTTCTCTCTTTTACCGAACTAAGACACACTTTCAATTGCTTCTTAACTCATTCAACATTCTAGCTTCATTCAAACTCAGCAGAAAAACAAGATCATTGCTCCATCACCAGTTCTGTTTTGGTCGAAATAAACCCTTAATTCACTGACTTAGATGTGAAAATATTCCAACTTTAGAGGCTGTTTCCTCTCTCCAGCTCTCACTCTGCAGGCCATTAAATTACCAAAGTAAAAGCCCCAAAACCAGCCCCCCGAAAAACAGCTGCCAATAGATTTGTCCAGTCGCCCAACCATACTGCAGGGTTAACCATCTTACCTATTCACAGGGCAAAGTCTAGTTAATGGAGATTAAAGTTATTTCTGCCTTGAAAATAACAAAAATATTAGTTTACTGATAAACTATTAAATAAAAAATGAAAGAAAAAGCTTTTGTGCAACTTGTACCAGTATCAGGTATCTAATATATGCTTACTGCTCAGCCAGCACCTCAGTCTAAACTGCAGTAGCACAGTTTTGAGGTCAGTCAGAATAGTGAAGTATTTTCCCACTGCCTTCAGTATCATAGCTCACACTTGGCAGCTGAATGCTAACCACTATGTAAATTTCCTTGCTCGGTTTTTGGGATTGGTTGCACGCATGCCTATAACCTCACTCCAGGCTCATGTTCGCAGTGCTCGGATAGTTGATTGGCATTCGCTGCAGCGGTGCTCTCAAAACCTCTTTCTGACCCTGCAATCTACCCTACAGAATCCGAATGACAGCGGGCAGCCCACAGCCAAACATCCACTGCAACCCGAGTTTAGGGGGATACAGTTAACTCTGGTTTGCCAAGGACAGGCGGCTAGACTGCTGTATTGCTTCTCATGTTTGGACAAATGTTTTATATCACAACCGCAATCTGAAAAACATCACATGGTATTTGCTTACTTTTTGATACTAAATCTACCAAAGAGTATCTGTGTTGAAAAAGTTTCCCTCCACAAAACCCTCTTAACAACCAGTTTAAATGTATTTTCTTTCAGCAGACTGTAAGATAAACCAAATAATCTGCTGTCCTAAATACTTTTTTCCTTCATTTCTTTGGCATGTGATTTGATACGGTGCAGTTGGCTTGCCTTGGTTTGGTTCAGCTTGGTTGATTTAATTTGGCTCACAGTGGGAGAACCTTTTGGCAATTAGGTGGCTGCGTATCAACCAAATGACCCACTATTCTCTAACAAACCAAAAGAATAATATACAAACACAGGAAATAATTGGACGACATATTTTAATTGCTCGTTGGTTTTCCTATTTAGCCTCAGCTGGTAATACCAGTGGAGTGGACTTAAGGATTTCTGATTAGACCGACGGATCAGCGTGCTTTGCCTAGCATCCCACCGGGTTAATTTGGCTTTTAGAGAACAATTTCTCACCTCTTAACTTTAAAATGGAGTGAAAAATAATTTCCCACAAAGTGGATACTACTCAGTCTTTAACAAGTGGGGTTTAACAGTTTAAAAACTGTTCAGTGTGCCACTAGAGGTGGAAAAGATAATTGAGAGACCTAAACCTAGGTTGTGAGTCTGTAGTTTGCTTATAATATATTTTATTTTCTGTGACTGGAACAATCCGCTCCGGAGATGTTTGTTTCCTATAGACCTGTGTAACTGTAGACGTACCACACTGGTCTCCAGTGGTCAGGGTTTATTGATCGTTGCAGGCCTTGCTAACCTCCTGACCACTCAGTGTATCTGTGCACTCTATAACTCTTCTCCCTCCAGACCATCCATTATTGATGTGTGTGTTGTAGAAGTGGGCCATACCACTTCAAGTCTCTAAGGTTAACTCTGTTTATCCCGTCAATAAAAGGTAAAACAATTGAAGACAGTCAGTAGCTGAAACGTCGACCTAACAGCATCTAAAGCACCACAAACACAGCTGTATTTGCATCATCGATGAGGCTGATAATAAGAGTGTTGTGTATCTGACAATGTAAACATAAACATATTAGTTATTGTCAGACCGATACAACACAGTATAATAGAATAGCATGTCTAGAGCTGCTATGATTTAATCGATTGACAAAAAAAAAATCTACAGCTATTTTGATAATGCGTTTATTGTAATTTTTTCTTGGAAAAAAATGCGGAAAATTCTATTTTCAGCTTCCCAAATATGGAGATTTCCAGCTTTTGCCTAATTTCTGTTATATTAAAAAGAATATATTTAGGTTTTGGACTGACAAAAAGACATCACCTTGGACTTTGAGAAACTTGTAACTCTGTTTTCACTGCTTTCTGATTGCAGCTGTAATACTGTGTGGTTGATCCTACTTATTTGTGCATAATATAGAAATTGAGTAAAACCAACTAAGCAGTGGGGTTGTATGAGATACTTACTTTGTATTACCTAGCATTACTTCTGAGTGACGAGCTCCGTCTTGTTTCTTCAGTTCAGTTTAGACGGATTTTGGATGGATCCTGAAATAAAGAGCTGGTTTTCAAACAAAAGTCTTTAAGCTGGAAGGTGTTGAAACTGTAGTGTGTCCTTCCAAAAGCTGGCCTCTCTGTAATACTCATCCAGCTGCCGCGCTTCCTCCACGCTTTGTCACATAACCGATTACTCCTGTGGATGCATGTGCACCACACAGTGATGTCACTTTGCAACATTTGTTGTGTTGTGTTCAACTTTCAGCATTTCTTTATTTGCATTTTTGTTTGTGAAAGTGTGTGTCAAACTGCACATGACCATTCACCCGAAAATCTAAACTACATATTTTCCCCTCGTTTGTATTGCTGTTTATTCATCCAGTCATCTGTGAGGGACTTGAGTAACCAAGTCATGATTCCTGGAAAGAGACACTGGTTTTGAGTTTTTCAAATGTACTTTTTAGCACTTTAAGCACCACAGGACTAGTCCCATCTAGCTTCACTGAATTGGAGAGAGGGCAGAAATCTCTACAGATAGTATCTCCAAAACTATGCAACTTACACCAAAACAGTACAGATGAATAAACTGCACTACAAACCAGAGTGAAAACATGTATTTTTGATTTTGAACCATCCCTTGTTGATGATGTTTTGACAGATCTTTCACTTTTGCTGTCATGCATCAAGTTCTCTCTGCCGACTTACAAACGGGATCTCAAACGCTACAGGCTGGACTTTGTCAGGGCTCATATCTGTGTTGTGACATTTTCAAAATAACGCTTATTAATCTGAAAGTGATGTTACAATTGCAGATCAAAACATGGTGACATTTGTAACTGATGGTCCGTATCATCGGTGGGCGACGGCATATTTACCGTGTTCAGAGGCGGTTCGGAGTGAGGAAATGACAACAAGTTGTTGAGTCTCAGGCTGCTTCTGATCGAGCAGCGTTCCTCTTTAACGCCGCTCGAAGGCCTGACAGAGAGGACGATTGATCGTGTTTGCTGCTGGCAGGTCTCCCATGAGGAGGATTGATCATCAATTGGTCAAGTATTGGCTGAGTGTTGACAGCTCACCGCTACTGATGCTAGCGGCTGTCGATATACAAGCTCACTTTCTCTTCTCCTGTCTCCTTCACTTTCCTTCCCTCTGCGCTCCTCCTCTTTCATCTTTTTTTCTCCCGATATCTGCTTCTGTTTCTCATACGTACACAACAGATTTACCACCTGTAAGAAACAGAAGGCCTCAGTGTTGATTGCTGACCCGTATTTTTAACCCATATTACTGTGTTTTGGCTCTGTTAAGCATTGTGAGCAAATGTTCTTTGTCTTTTTTTTCTTCTCTGGGTTCAAGTGTGAGGTCTTTTCCGCAGAGATGGCTGTGTGTGTTGTGTGTGTGGCATTGTGTTTGTCTATGTGTGTGTGTCGAGGGGAGTGTGTGTATCCGTGCACGAGAGAGTATTCCAATCATCTCTGATTTGCTGGCAAATTGAAAAATCCCCTCCATCCTTCCATCCCGTCATCCCTAGACCCCAACCCAATCAGACCCCACGACCAAACCCTCCAGCCTGCTGCTTTTGTGAATAAATGTGTGTATGTATGCGTGTGTCTGTGCATGTGCATGTTGGTGGTGGAAGAATCCGGGGGCTAATGTTGGGGTGGATTATCCCCCTCCTCTTCCTCTTTGAAGTGCTGCCAATGGAACGAATTGCACCGTGCTGTCCCTAATGCACTGGTGAGCTTTCTCCATTTCTGTGCTCCTCTCTTGAGTGCCGCCCCAAACCCCCCCCCCACCACCACCACCTCCTCCCCTTTCACCCACATCACTCATCCAATCAGCATGCAACATGTCGAAGCAATGTGTGGCATGGTGATTGGGCAGTGTAAGTTAGCTGCTAAATGTTGCTTTGTTTTTTGGGGGTTTGTGTGATGTTTTCCAATCAGGTGAAAGATGCAGTGGAGGGGTGTGTGTGTGTGTGTGTGTCTGTGTGTGTGGAGTCACAGCAAGACCATACTGATGCTGCTGGACAGAGTCAGAGGCTGCAAAGGTTGCCAGTGCAAATCCCTGCACCAGCTGGGAAGGTCTACCACAGGACTGCCCTTTAAAAACCACTACAACCCTACATGTCACGAACCATCATTCACACTGGGGCAGACTTGCTTTATATTGGTTTAAAAAAAAAAAAAAGTCATAAAGCAGCCCTTTTAAATAAGTTATGTGTGGAGCTAAATCTCAGAGACGTGAGCCAGAAAATATGTTGTAAATACTGAAAACATTCCCATTAGTCATGTTAAGAAGAAGACGGCATACTTTGTTAATCCCTCTTGGGGAAATCACTTTTTTTCCCACTCTGATTTAACTTTATACACACACAGGCCTGAAATACACACACGTGCACAAACAGGACCTATAGACATGCATTAGAGAGAGGTTAGAGCAACGGGGCTGCGCCTACATGAACAGATAGTGAGGAGCCCCGAGCAGTTTGATGCATTGCTCAAGGGCAACACTTAGTGTGCATGAGATGGCCTGGCACCTACCAGTCCACTCTCCATACTTGCTGGACTTAAACCAGCCAGTTGACTCAAAAACAGGTCAGCTATTGACTTCAAGCAACTAATTCCAGCAGTAGATGTTCCATTCCCTCCAAAACCACAAAACAGGATATATAATGTGCTAATTTTTGAAAAGTTTAAAGATTTCATCTGCTCAAATATGTGTTTTTCTTATGCTTATCTCCCCTTAAATGTCTGACCTTCCTTTACTACACTGGCTTGTATCTGTGCAAAGTTTGTCACTAAAGAGGGAATATCACATTCCTGTACTGAGGGAGCTGATGTCTGTGAACATCTCTAAAATCTGAGATTTCGACCAGGCAAGCTAGATTTGATACAAAGCAAATTCAGTCACTGTGATGCAGGCGAAGAAATCTGAAACCTGCAGCGCAGAGCAGACTTGTCAGTACAGAGAGTGAGAGTTACGGCTTCGTCCGCTGATCACAGTCGTTCTACACAATGCTTGTGATTCCACGATCAACGTTTCCCAGAAGCAGCTCTGCGTTCTGCTTCAAACATGCACCGGGTCTATTTTGATGGATGCCACGTCAAGCTGCACAGATCAAGCAAGCAGGAGGTCAGAAACAAAAACAGAATCGAAAATCTGGTCAGTTTTCAAAATAAAACATCCTGTGCAGACTGACGATCATAAAAACAGACAGTATGAAACAACAACATAGCCTACTCGTCCGTGGTTGGAGCACAAAAATCAAAAATCAAAGAAAAGAGGACCAAATCGACAAAATCTGAATTCTAGAGTGCTTCTGAAATGCTCCTGGTGGGGCATGCAGTTGTCTGTAAGATGGATTAAAACCATGACGCAGACGTGACATCCTCAGTGGAATCAAGCAATTAGCATTAGCTGTGTTAGCCACCGCCAGTTAAAGGCCAACGAGCTAAACAAAGAACAACACGTACCATTCTGATTTGTCTGTTCGTTTCATTTGAGTCTGGGTCTGAGGCTCAAACATGTTGGCTGAATGTTTCCCATGTTTCCTCTAACACCAACCCTCTTGATGCGCTGTGCTCGTTCATATCTTTTGTACCTCAAACAGCTGCGGTGAGCCGGGCGCGAGGCCAGATCCAGAACTTCACAATGAGAAAGGAGTAGATGTGCTTCCAGCCACTTTCAAAAGAAATGTTATATGTGAAAACCATGTTAAATATTAATCATAGGAGAGAATTTTTACATACTTTAAAATGTGTCTGAAGGGGAAGTTTAACTTTGGACAGAGCCAGGCTTGCTGTTTCCCCTTGTGGCCTGTTTTCATGCTAAGCAAAGCCAATCGCCTCCCAGCTGTAGCAGACATTATCAGTCCTCTCATCTAAATCTCGGCAAGAGAATGAATAACTCATAAAATGTCAAACTGTTCCAACACAACATAACACTAGCTGTTGTTTATAGCAGAAACTTTAAACGCAAGGCAGTAATAGCCAGCATCAAAAAGGCTCAAGTACCGAAGGCGTCAAATGCTTAGGTAAAGACATTTTATGCTGATATGTTGGAGAGGTTTGACTTGTTTTGTCAAATAAAAAGGATTTATAGAATTTTTTTTATATTTCTCAGTGTAAGGTATTGAAAAGTAGTTAACCTTTACTCATCTACAGCTACATCTGTGTAATCACATTTGAAATGTGGTGGTCAAATACACCATAAAAAATGTACTCCGTACTGGATCCACTACAGAGGACTTAAACTGCTGTGTTTACGTTCTCTTGCTGGGTTTTGGATGAGGTGAGTCCTGAGGCAAAGGGTCGGGGTTTTTAGCTGGAGAAGTCTGCAGAAGTTCAGGCGAGCAGGGAGAGAGCTGGAGGTGGGTGAAAATAGGTTACTGTCAGAGAGGAGGAGGAGTGCAGGGTGGAGGCCTTAGCCTCTGTAAGCACAGAGCGAAAAGGAGCAGGACTGGACTTTACAGTTTTAAGAAAAGAGCTAAAGACTGCAGGAGAGGTGCTGAAGCCTGCGGAGGAGGTGGATGAATCGGGGCTGAAGTGCCAGCGCTCTGCCCGGGACAGGAGACAGGGGAGAGCCGGGGCTGATGCAGGTGTGAAAGAATCCCTTTTCCTTACTCATTTCCTCTCGTATGTTTTCACATCTATAACTACTTGAGTCGAACAATTGCAGTTAGTCTTTTCCCTCCCGTCAGTACATCGGTGCTCCAGCCAAGGCTGGCAGAGTGTCTGATGGCACGGTGCCGCTCTGTGCCCTGCCCTCTGCTCTCTTTCACTCTCTCACGGTAAAGACTTGGCAGCACACTCGGCCCAGCAGGTCAGCAGTCCCACACCCAGGAGGCCCTCGGAGCAGAAGAGAACAGTACACTTATGAAACAGTCCACTTAAGAAAAAGGGGAGAGCCAGGGGAAGTTTTGATTATGAGCAGCTAACATGTGTTTTATATATCTTCTTTCACTACTGAGCACTCTCAAATGTAGAAGGCGGGTAAGAGAAGAGAAGGAGGGGTATTTATGGGAAAGTTGAATAAAGAAAAGACCAGAGAGTGAGAAAGTAGGGGTTTAGAGGGAAGTTTTTGGACAGTCATTCCCGCACAGAGAGCAGCAGTGGCAGCACCTCGAGCCTGTAGCTGCAGGTTTGGATGGTTGAGGACTGATATCTGTCAGGTAAACTCTGTTGGTACACTCTGTGCTGAGGCGAGGGGGAGGAAAACCCATCAGCAAGTTTTCCTTGGCTACAGGTTACACTTTCACAGTTTGTTTTCTTTCCTCAAACCCCCCTTGGTGCTCCATTCTGTTTGAAAAGAGCGGGTAGGAAGTTTCGAAGCAAAGTAAAGAATGAAGGGAAAGTATACTGTATGTATAAACAAGCTTGTGACCAGAGGTTGCTTTCACAGTGCTGTGAAAATCCTGGCAGGGAAAGGTTAAAGAGAAGACTTTTCCACGTCTGAAGAAGCTAAAGACACGAAAGTTATTTGGCAGATGAGGCTCACTTGTATCTCTGTTATGTCAGACTGCCAACATCTATGGATGTCCTATAGTCTTTTTTTGCAGCCTGTGTTGACTCACATCCATGGCTCATAAATGCCAAGATCCACATAACCCACCAAAGAAATCTTCCAACTTCTCCACTTTCTTTGATTTTATTATTTATTTAACAGAAGACTGTAGTTGGAAGGAACCACAAAATGAATCTTGGACTCTTCTCCCGACTTTTATTTCTTTACTTAACTCATGTCCTTTCAATACAGTCGTCCAAGAAACACATTATTTATGAAGTCAGTTTTTAGTTTTTTAAGGCTTTGATCCTTTTCACTTAAGACTTGGTAACTTGTGATTTTCATTGATGCGCTGCAGTCCAAACCCTGTCTCATAACTATGCCTCCACACTGGCGACAGTCCACGGCCAGAGGCATTTTGTTTTCCAGTTGTCCGATTCTTGTGAACAAAATTTCTCAAGAGCATTTGATGAAAATTTTTTCGAAATTTCATACAAAATCCATTTGGACTAAACGATGAACTGGTTAGATTTTGGTGGTCAAAGATCACTGTAAGCTCATGTCTGTCCCATTCTTCGTGAACGTGATATCTCAGGAACCCTCTTGATGAAATTTCTTAAAAGGATGAAGTGATCAGAATTTGGTGGTCAAAGGTCAAGGCTCCTGTGACAAACCACAGTTTCAGCCATAACTCAAGAATACACTTTATATCTTATATTCGGTTATTTCTAAATCTTTAACACATACATTATATGAGTCTGGACAGATATGGATCTAAAGGGCAATGACCACGAGACAGTAATTCTAGTTTTCATAAATTACTTGTTGATCGTAACATGTAGAAATCTCTTTGCAAGACAAACAAGCTATCTCTTTTATTTTATGAATATCCAACACACATCTCGTGTTATCTCTTGAAGTACCCCACTAGTGTAATGTTTTTATGTGTGGTTGAAGTCAGGTGATGTAGTATAAAATGCAAGAATGTCTGCAAGGAGGTGGGGTGGATGGATGGATGGATCAAACAAATAGGGACTTTCACCCATGAGATCACTATTTGTCTCGTGTAAAGCCAACAGTCAGTGTTGACTTCTTTTTAACGTAGGCAGTAACTTTAGTTGAGTAACTTAACTTGAGTAACAAACCATGACTTTTTTTTACTGTTTTTAACGCACTGAATGGTGCCGAGTCATGCCCAAGAAGGACCTTCTCTGGACTGGAGCTTAATCGAGCCAACTCACCTCCAAGTGGGCTGATGTGCCGTCTCGCAGATAGCTGCAAACTGGATGATGTCCCTCCGGTTTTAAAGGTCTCGCTGAGTTCAGCTTTCAGCACTTTCGTAGCTTCTAACTGAATCTCTGTGGTCTGAGGTTTAGTTTCTCTCACGTGTTGCTGTTTGTACTTTGAGGTATCCGATTTATTTTACTGTTTCATGTTGCTTTCAGCTGTAAGGGAGTGATTTTAAGTTCCCACTAATGAAAACCCAACATTTTCTGATTTTTCTGTTTCATAATAAAAGATTTTAACAAACAATTTTAGCATAACAAAATAATGGGGGACTTTTATTGTGAAGAATTCATAGGAATTGAAGCATTTTTTAATCGTTTTACAGCTTTGACCCATGCTCAGCACGTGTGTACGGAAAAGGGGTAAATGTTAACCATGAGTTTATTATTGTTACCACTCCAAGAAAGTTCACTTAAATTCTCTCGTTCTGCACCTACAAAACATAATTTGTTAGGCTGAATGTTTCTCAGCAAGCTTTATTTTTAAAGTCTAACCAGATGTTGCATATCTATTTATTATTTATTATTGCTGCACTAAGAAAAATGACACTAAAGGGGCATGTAGGGCACCTTAGTTTGAAGCATAGGGCCACTGAGCATGTTGCCGTATTTGACAAGTTGGGAGTGAGAACATCTTGGAATATCATGTCGCTGCATAAAATCTTGTCAAACAAAAAAACAAAATAACAAAAACTTTCAAAATGTTTGGTGTACATCATTTTTGACATAAAAGAAGTTGGATCAAAAATGCAATTTTAACACATTTATCAGGCTGCAGGCATCTAACCGACATGATGAAGCGAACTTAGAGTTTGTGCTGCTATAATAATGACATTCATCAGAGATAAAAATAGAAAGACAAAAACTAATGGATATTCTATAATATTTCATACGCTATAATCTTATTCTTGATCTCTTAATCTATACACAAATCCCTTAATATCATCTCAGGATCTCTTCAATCTCTGAATTTAATACCTCAGATTTTCCTCAATTTATGAGCAATACTTATAACTTTTATCTGGTCTTTAAAGCATCAGATTCAGTTGTTTTACGTTATTCGATTTACATTCCATTTTAATCTTATAGTTGTAAAGGGTGAACTCCAGCGCTTTAGTGTTACACATTCATAAAGTTGTGGGATTTACAAGAGAGAGATTAAAGCAATAAAAAGTAATAATTGAAACTGAGAGGAAGGGATATCTTGATTTAAAGCCTAATATAGTTCAAGCTCCAGTATCTCTGGATGGTATGCTTCCCATAATGCAACCCGATCACATCTTTTCCCTGCCTGGTAAATGTCAGAGCTCTTCAAACTCTGCACCCCCAGTTTGTTACACAGGCTTTCTGTTATAAATATGTAGCATCCAAGATACTTTGTCAGACTTGACAAAATTCCTCCAGAGCCGCAGAAGACATTATAAAACTATTTTTACTGGCTGTGCAGCACTCTGTGTGACTTGTAAATTGTAAAAACTTGTAAAATTTGACATGTAAAATTGGTGCAACGCCTCAAATGTGAAGCAAAATAGCAAAAATGACCTCAAACGTTGCAGTGTTAACCTGATTGCAAGGCTCATCTCGAGGGCTGCAACTAAGATTATTTTCTCGATTAATCAGTCAGTTGTTTGGTTCATAAAATGTCAGTCAGTGGAGAAAAATGTTGATCACTGTTTCTCAAAGCCCGAGATGACGTCCACTTGTTTTGCCCACAACCAAAGATATTCAGCTTACTGCACAGAGGAGTAAAGAACCCAGAAAGTTTTCACATTTAAAGGCAAATTATGGAGGATTTTCCCCAAAAAGCATGGTAATGGGAATGGCCTATCACAAAAAGGTGCACAATTTCAAAATGCATTCACATAACATCACCAAACTCGTGAACCGTTTGTCATAGACTCTTGTAGGAGGCATCATTGAACTCAGCAGAGTTTCTTCATTATTATTATTATTATTATTATTATTATTATTATTATTATTATTATTATTAAATCATTTTCTTCATAACCTATGAACCTTTTGTCATAGAGCCTCATGGCAGGCATCATTGGACTTTGCAGAGTTCATTTTTCCATTATTGTAATTTGTGTGTGAATCCATGCACATGTGGATGCATGCATGTACATACGTCGCAATAGCTGGTCATAACTCTGTGTGCATATTTATCCGTGCAGTATATGTACGTTTATATGTACTGTGTGACTTTTCCTTCTACTGCAGCTTCTCCCCACAATAATTTCTCTTTTCATCACCAGCACGTTCAGTTCAGCTGAAGAAAAGAGAACAGACAACAGAGAGAGACACATTTGACTCTCCTCTCCTCCCTCCTCCTCAGTTCATTTCTCATTTTACATTCATCTGATTGTTTTAGACATAACCTCCTGCACCTTTCCAGCACCCTCCTCCACCCCCTCAACCCTTTGCATCGTGCACCCACCCAGACGCTCATCTGGCATGAAACGGTCTCTTGTGTTACGCAACGTTAGGTAGGGTCAAAGAGAGGACAGAGACATGGAAAGAGCGACACACCGACTCTGGTGCTGTGCCTGCCTGGTTATAAGATCCCTCTTTTTCTCTCTTTCACTCACACACAGATATACACACATATATATATATCTGCACACGGTGATGTCGGCTTGCATGCTTCACCACCACTTACATGCACACACATGGCTGTGCGCACACACAAAATACTTTATCACCCACATGCATTCTGACAGAGGCATGCATGGCTTGCATACACACACTCTTTACACCTACAGGGGTTTGTAGCTGCGGGCCAGACGGGCCGAGTCATGCAGCAGACAGACCCACCCTGTTGGATCAGCGTCAACCTGGCTCTGCACACACAGCTCCGCTCCAAACCTAATACTGGCTCACTACACACAATCCCTTCTTCTTCTTCTTCTTAGGCTGCTGTCTGTTTCCAAGATGCTTCAAGGTACTGAGAGAGATCCAAGACAAGGGCCTTTTCTGTCCACCAGCAAACGATTACGGTTATATCCCAACATGCAACAGCCACTTAAGTGTTTTAGCAGCCGGACCAGGTCTCATTTGTAGATTTAGGACGGACCTGGAAGTCATGGTTGGCTCGCTCCCAAAGTGACCGGCAGAGTAACGCAGACTCCTGAGGGAAGCATTCTGATTCTCGCTGTAGTTTACGAGCTTTGTGCCGCAGGAGTTTTTGGCCTGTGTTGGTGCACGCTGATGGATTCTCCAGAGAGACTTTCCAGACATCAAAAAACTTTTGATAGATGGGATTTGGACTCATAGTTTTTGAGAAGTGATCAAACACAACACGTCACTTGCTGTGTCTGAGCTCACTCAGATGAAACCAGTTGCGACCTAACTGTACTAATCCAGAGGGATTTATCAGCACTTTTGATACTGTGATGCTTACTTCACGTTTTAGATCAAACAAATTAAGGTTAAAAACATCAGGGCTGCTTTGTGTTTTTGAAAGGTGTCGTTACAGGTGGGAGATGAGTTTATAACTGTAGCTTTGCTCACTTACTAACACATCCTCAGGCTTTGTAATGTGTAAATCACATCCTCATGGGATAAAGTGCAGTTTAAACAACTTTAAATGTATTTGTTGGTATTAATGTTAAAGTTTTCCACACAGCACTGCTGCAAATAGTCGTATCCCAAATATGGAAAACTTTTAAAATTTATGAACAGACATCAAATATATCTTGGATTTCTAATGGGACTAATGGTTCCCTCCCATCATGAAACTAGTGTCCAGTGTTTGCATTTTACCCTGGAAATAATATGCATTTCACTTAATATTGGTTTCATACTGAGGTTAAGGACACACTGAAAAATTTCAAGTACTTTTTTAGCGCACTAAATTTTGTGTCGGTGTGGAATTTCAGAAGCAGCGCTACACTTCTTTCAAGGTCATATTTGTGTTTAAAGCTACACAAAACCAGTGTTTTTTAAGACACGTTTATGTGTGGCCAGATACTGTATCAACTATAAAAAAGATAACTTGACTTTTTGGCTTTATCATTCCAGTGAAATTCAGAGGTTGGAATTTCCTATTGAAGTCTTCATCTTCTGACTTTTGAGCTTTCAGGTGCGATGAAAACGTGGCTGACCCTGACAGACTGATGTTTCTTTGACAAGTGTACACACAGTTGAACTCTCAGCAGTACAGCCTCCTTGCATATATAAATGAAATAGATGAGGGGAAGAAACAAGATATGAGGCATAGTTTTATGCTGTGTATCTAAATAATTATTCCATAATAACATTGGCAACATGTTTTGGCATAAATTTACATGCAGAACGGGTTATTAAGTATTATTTTAATTAAATAGAGGCAAATATTGCTTTTTTATTGATGGTTAAGCATTTACAAAGGGCACTTATATGGGTGCCATCATTGTTGTGTGATGTCAGATAACTGATGGATTCACTCCTGCTTTACAAGTAGGAACTCCAACTTTGGGTGACGTTCAAGTAGGAGCTTGGAAATGTTTAAGTTCTTAGTTGTCTGAAACGCAGCATCAGAGGTAATGTTAAACAGGGGACAAGCAGTAAGTACAGCAAAAAGTTCAGACTACTGACAGCAAACATGCATTCACCTTTAATCTTCAGTTTATCAGTTTGTGCCAATGGTCACAACTAAAAATGTTTTGCTTAGTGTGTGAAAGCTCACAAATATAAGCAGGAGTCATTCTGTGGCATTTCATGAGGTAAAAAAATATTAAGTAAAATTTTCAAATCAATTCTAAAATCCACTGGTAATGTGAAAATGCTCCTTCGCTCCCTTCTTTGCTCTGCTTAGGAATCTGGCTGCATCACTCTGTACGAGCTGAAGGCGAGAAAAGGCTTCACACCTTCAGGTAGCCTCAAGCTCCATTCACTCTGCTAGAAACCGCCTGTTGAGATCCACTGCTGTTTAAAATGCTGCATGCTAAGCCTGACTGTGTAACACAGCCCTAAGGCTTCAAAGCTTACAGAAAGCTGCTCCTCTGGCCCCAGCCTTTGATAACGCTCTGCCACAAGGTCAGTGAGCTGCCTTCCAGGGCATGAGGAGAGATCAGAAACACTTAATCATGCCAACTTCAATGAAAGCAGTTGCGTTTTGGTTGTACTGGTGGAGAACCAGATACAACTGAGAGATTCACACGACACACTGACATGTCAGTGCAAGACATATTTAAAAAATCATGGAGGAAAGATTCACCAAAAACAGATTCAACCAGGTTTGTCCTACTAAAATCTGAAATTTGCAAGGAAAACTACAATAGAAGAACCAAACATGGCATCCTGTACAAATATAGCAAAATATTTTTTTCCCTTAATAATTGATTGTGAATACCTGCTGCAACTTGTCATCTCAGATTCCAGGAGCAAATTATTTTATTAAGTCTGAGCACCATCACATCTTCCAGTAGCAAGAAATCTTAAATTTCTTCCAGAATTTTGTTCTAACTATGGCTCTTATTCACAATATTCAAAAATCAAGTAAGTATTAACAGTTCAATGCACTTTGGCACAGCTACAATCCCAAAACAAAACTCCAACAATTTAAGCTCAACTGTCCACTTACCAGCTTCGGGAGATTTCAACCACGTCTCACTGTGTTCAGCAGCAAATGGAGCTGGCTCAGCTGTGATGAAACCTGATTATTGGTGGTTATATTTCAGGGAGAGATGGTAAACTTTGTCTCTGTCTGCTGTTGGGTGTGAACGGTCTCTTTGATCTTTCTCCAGCTGCCCTGCCGCTCCTGTTGAATGACTGTAACTCCTGCTTGTTCTGTGCTGTGGCCAGTTTTGGTCTCGTGGATACAGACAGCTGATGTTGTCTGTTTCAGGTGTTCGTTCAGTCTTAACCGTCTTATCTTCCATTCAGGTAGCGTCCTCTCTTTAGTGTGTAACAGCAGAGCTCTTACAGGGAAACGCCATTGATTTTACACATCAAAGTCTGTTTACAAGTCCATGGGAGTACAACAGCAAATGTGGAAAAAAAGTGGAAAATCTGATAAATTGCCTCAAGTGATGTCACTTGAGTCTACAAATTTTAAAAATAAATTTTAATAATCTGCAGATGTGGAGCTTATCAGACCTCTGTAACCCGCTCGTCACCTCTGGCTGAGTCCAGTGCCACGACTTCGGGCTGTATTAGCTGCTACTGTCATTACACACTTGAATCTCCACCTGAACTGTCAACAGTGGAGATGCATCATGGGTAATTTTGAACTAAAAGAAGAATGCATGGAATAGGGCTGGGCAGTATATCAATGATATATTGATATCATCATATGAGACAAGATTTTGTTTTAACTTTTGTTATGTTGTGATATGACGCTGACTGTTGTATTTTCCTGGTTTTAAGAAGTAAAGTGATGTGATTTTCTGAACTTACCAGACTGTTCTAGCTGTTCTATTTGCCTTTACCCACTAGGTCATTATATCTACATCACTGATTATTCAAAAATGCCATTATGTTTATTGTGAAAGCACCAAAAGTCATCTCTACAATATTGTCGCAATGTCAATACCGAGGTATTTGGCCTGAAATATATTAGGAGATCATTGTTTGTTTATGCTATTTGAGACTTTGCTGTACGTCATTTTGGAGAAAATGTGCATATCAAGATATATATTTTATACCACAGCCCGGCCTAAAAATATCAAGATGTTATTTATAAGCCACACTGCCCAGGCCAAGTATGGAATCAGAGAGGTGATACCTCTGGTTCTGCTGCACCAGTTTTGATGAGAGAGATTACAGGCGGTTAAGGTTCAAAATTGAAGGCACTTGTCTGTGTGAGTGGGTTTCCTGTACACTGAGAGAGCTATGTGGCAGCATGCAGCCGCCTGGAGAAAATGTGCTCAGAGCGCTCCGACTTCTTCGCGCGGCTGCTCCGAGCTTGAAAATCTCTTTACTTTTAGAAAAGGTGCTTGTGTCCACATCGTCACTCCTTTTCATGCAACCAGTCATATATTAGCTGGTGACTTGTCTCCCTGGTAACCAAGTAAAAAGGAGGAGAAGCTTGTTCTGTCCGTGTCTGTCTATATGACGGAAACTCTTGTAAGGAGGCAGAAGAGATTATTTGTGGGTGCAAGACACCTTGCTCATGTCAATCACAACGTGCTAACAACTTCTTACTGTGGTTGATGCTGGACAGTTTTTTTTGGAAAGCGAGATAATCAAACACGGTTCTAATGATAATTTAAATTTGAAATGTTCATTCTGATCTTATCATGGCCAAACCAGTAATCATTTGATCCCGAACCCACACGCAGCAACTTTTCTCCAACTCCAAGCGTTTCATCCCACTGCAAAAACACCATATGGACATATGAACCTAAGCTCTCCTTTATGTTTATTTGGACAGAATGTATTTGGACTGATGTGTAAAGCCACACATTGGTCTCTCTGCCGACTACTTTCTTTGGTTTGGTCACACTGTGCATGATGCACAAATGAAGCTCATAATTGGTCATCGGTGGAAGTGCTTTATAAACCACAGTGGAACTTTTTTTCTTCAACTCTTTGGGAGACAAAGCATCTGCTGACTGACTCCGTCTTCTTGTCAGCTTTTTATTTTTAGAGTCAGAGTGATTTTTCCGTGACATTTCCCACCTGGCTGCTGCAGCCCAGTGGCCGGTCTTTCCAGGCAGAGTGACAGGCTAGGCCACGCAGCCTTTTATCCCAGCTAAGTGGCATTGTAGGCCAACTTCAATTGTGCACCTCAATGGCTGCTGTTTAGACTGCTCAATAGTAGCAACAATGACACTCCTGAGTGACTTCAGCTTGTTACTCACCTCCTATCACTCTGCTTCTAACCTCTTTTTATCTTCCCTGAACTCTTTTTTTTTTGTTCATGTTTTTGTCCTGACTCTTTCCTCTTTCTACCTGCTTCACTTCTTTCAAACATCCACCAAAACACACAACCTTTAGTTTGATGCCTTTCATTTTGTCTCTTTTGCACTATTTCTTCTTTCTTTTCTCACTGCTTCTGGAGGGTGTTGTGCGTGCATGTGTGCACAAGTGAGTGAGTGATCAACAGCTTGTCTGCAGCTAATCCGGACCAATCAGCCTATTTTTTACGCCGAATGAACTCTGTGATCCACAATTTTCTAAAAACCTTGAAAAAGCTTTTGTTTAATGGGTCCATGCTGATGACAACCGTGGCCAGAGGCTTTATGTTTCCATCCCACTCTTGAGAACGTGATATCCCAAGAACATCTTTAGAGAATTTCTTAAAACTTTGAAATGACCAGTTAGACTCAAGGATGAACTGATTACGTTTTGGTGGTCAAAAGTCACAGTGACCTCACTAAGCACATTTTTGGCCACAAGAATTCATACACTAATTATGACAAAATTACACACAAATATCTGACAGGATAAAATGATGAGGTTATGACGTTTTACATCCAAAAAGTCATTTCTGTTAAATCCCATCAAAGTCTTCACTATATTAGTCTGGACAGGATGTGAACTGCATCAGTCTGAAATCTTGATTCAGTTGTGTTGACATTGCAGTAGGTGCTTCACCATCTTTTTCCTGGCAGGAAGCTGCACTGCACAGACTGCACTCTTCTAGTTTTCTTCTATTTCATCAGCCTCTCTTTTTGCACCTGCATAAAGTAATATGAATTTTCTTTTTTACTTCCTCCATCTCTATCTATTTCTCTCTCTCTATCACCTCCTCCTCCTCTCCCTCCTTCTCTATCTGGATTTCCTCACCATCCCGCTGCCCCTCTGATATGAGCTCTGTTGGATGAAATAAATATGAGGAGGAAGAAGGATAAATATTTATAGCTGCTCCGGCTGTATAATACTGCGTGTCAGTGTGTTCTTGCGCTGTGTGTGTGTGTGCATACATACATGTAAAGGTGTGTGTGCGGGGTGTATGTTTTCAGACCCTTGGCCAGTGCAGGTGCCAAGGCTGCTGCAGGGATAAATAATTCACTGGAAGTTAAACCTTAAATTCACATCACTTTGATAAGACAATACGAGCGCCATGACGGCGCACACACAGACGCACGTAGACGCACACACACACCACCTGGCACTGAGCATATGTGCCCTCAGACATGTTGAGATAAATGCATGAAAGCGCACACCCCTGTGCATACACACGTTTGACACAGATATCATGTTATACAGTAATCATGCATGAAAACACACACTTGTGCAAACATGTATATACATGAAATTGAAGGCACACATTGGAACACACACTGATAAGCTCACATGCAGCCTTAATACACAAAGGTAGGTGATAACACAAATGTATACAAGCCTAGTATTTTTTTTTTTTTTTTTAAGTTTCTCTTAAAGGAGAAATTTGTAATATATTTACTATAATTGACAGTTATAAACAGCTGATCAACTTACAGTGTAGGACTCATCATCGCTTGCTAAAGTCAGATTACAATGTTCCACTCGTCTTGTGTTCCTGCAGTCTGACTGAGCTTCCTGAAGTCTGGAGAGGACGGGGCAGAGGAAAGCAACTCACTCAAACCATACACTGTGTATTAAATAGGATTTCAACCTATTTAGTATATTGTTTATGCTACAACTTGCTGTTTGGACACACAACGTACTCATTTCTGGATGCACAGTTGTTACATATTGCTCCTTTAAAAGTATCATGATTCTTTTTTTTTTTTTTTTTTAATGAATCCTGAATATGTCTTTTGATTACTGACTCGATTTTATTAATATATAAATTACTGGTGTTTGGTCCATTAACTCAGTGCAAACACATGATAGGAAATGCTAGTAACACACTAATGAAAATTGGCATTGTGAGCACAGAAAAATTATCTCAACAAACTCATCTGTTTTATGTGGCATACGTAACATAAAACACCATGTGTGCTCATACTTTTAGGCATATATACATATATATTAATCTGGGTTCAACACTCCATACTGACTCCCTACAGCAACCTCAAACGGTCAAACTCAAAGTCCCTAATGGGTTTAAAAATACAGCCAGGGCCTTTATTAATCTTGGCCTGACTTGTTATTTTATTTATTATTCTTATGGCACTAGCTTGCTGAGCTGGAACAGCTAAATGTAGCCATTTACTTAAAAAAGTAAATTATTAACTACTTTTATATGCAGTATAGCAGTGATGCTGCTGAAATAAAACTCAAAGACTGACTGACATGTGGTTTGCGTTGTGTTTGGAAACATCAGTCATTATACACAGTCTCTAGAAGTGTATGATTAAATCTTTTCACATGGTCTAGTGTTCAAAAAAGCAAACAATAAATCGCAATATTGAATCAGACATTTGTAGAATTGTAATATATAGCAATAGAAACAAAGTAATGTGATAGTATCGATTTGGGAGATAAGTGTACCGGACTTGTAAAACTTCAGTAACTTAAAAGCTGAGCTCTATTCTGTATATTACTACAGTATGTGACTGCTGCACGGTTCTGTGTGTGTGTGTGTGTGTCCATACTCGTGTGTGTTTAAGGCCACCATTGAGTCTATTTCTGTCTGCCTGAATGTGTGTGTATTTTCGTGCTCCGGCGAGTCAACCATCCCTGCTCCACACACTCCTACAGGCTCACTAGCTGAGCTACACACAGATAGGGGCGCGTCAATAAGTAATGAGAGCGATATGAGGGCCCCCCAGTTGACCCAGGCCTTTAATATTTTACAGTAGGGTCTCTCAGACAGCAGCGGCAGACACACTGCCGCAACTCAACCGTAAAATCTCGCTGCACAGGACTTGACGGCAAACGCCTCCCTCCAAGGTCCAATTTAATTCCATCCTCTGAGAGCCTGTCAATGCAGTCAACTCAAACAGCACTTTGTAGAAGTTTTTTTGAATCCTATATGTGTAAGATTAAATGCTACTGCACAAGATTATGTGGAATTCTAAGCCTTTATGGAAATAGGACTAGTTTTTGAGCTTCAGGTTCTAATTTGACTTGAGTAACAAATTGTATGCATGTGAACGTTCTTGATGAGTTTTGTAGCATATTAGCATTTTGCATGCTGGTCTCTTGTGGTGTCTGCGGTCAAGAACTTGGATATCTGTCTGTTGCTGCATTGGTTGGTCAGTTACTCTTTTTGTTTGACTTTTTTGCTGAGCATGAATTCTTTTTTTCAGGAACACCCTGTTTCACACTCACACCACTTCCTACATGACAGCAGTGCAAAAGAACAAACATCAGACTGTTTAATTTTATTTTTCAGTGATGTCCTAACCTGCTGCCTGCGTCACACAGCAGGCTCAGTGGCGTGTCGCATGTTTGAAAAACCGCTCGCCCTGCTTTTATTTCTGCTGACTTTTGCATACTTTTAACCTGTTTTCATTGGTCAAATGAGAGGCTAATTTACAAGGTTGAGAAGTGGCACATCTTATATGACCCACAGCACTCTTTTTATAGGGATATTATGAAAAAAAAGTACAAGGTTTGGAAAGAAAACAGAATTGAAAGGAGAATTATTGGAAAAAATAATGGCATGCAGACATTCAAGTGTACAACTATTACATAATTTGTTAAAATTAAATATTGAAAGCAGTGTAATTAAGCCAAAATAACAATAATATGAGATGTAAGAGTTTGTGTAACCTACAAGTAAGGTTTCAAATCTAAAATGTCTATTTTCTTAAAATGAAATGACAGCGTTTTGCTTGCTGGTTGTTATCAACATGACCAGATACTTTGCAAATTTCACATGGGTCAAATTAAGTGAGGTGCCGGGCCTGAATCTGGCCCACAGGCCTCGAATTTTTGAACTTTGACAATGAACTTAACTCATTTGTAGAGGGATCGCCCGCATTACATCTGGACAATTTTTCATGCTCAGTCTGCTGGAGTTTGCTTGCTTGCTGTCCATTATGAAGAGACACACACTCACACATGAAGGCTGATCAGTACAACCACGCTGTTGACCAGTGAGCAGCTTCACTCATGCAGCTCAGGGTTAAGTGCCTTGGTCAAGGGCATCTTATTGGTAGTAATGAGGTAAAAGCTTCTCTGCCCAGATTTATCCTGTCACTTTAGTGATTACATGCGCAACATAAAGTCATGGTCAAATCTCACTTTTGTAAAATTTGGGACGGTTTTTGCCCCAACAGACAGGCCTAAAGGTTAGAGTCAAACAGCAGTAACATTACCTGCTGCAGCTCAGTGAAATGTGCAAAATTCAAAGCAGATCTTGCAGTATTACTTTCAGGTCTTCCGTGACTTGTTCAACCGAGCGAGTACTTGCTCAAGTACGGTATGATCTAAGTGTATCAGAAATTTTGTTTTTCTATTGAGATATATAGAGGCTCTTGTCTTTTGCCAGGTCACCATTAAATAAACCATAAATAAAATAAAAGCTATTGCATGTCCATCCTGGGAGAGAGATCTCTCCTCTGTGGCTTTTCCTGAGTTTTTTTGAGGAGTTTTCTTTTTACCTGACTTGAGGGTTTAAAGGCAGAGGGTGTCATACACTGCACACAGTATAAATACCCCTGATGCAAATTGTGATTTGTAATTTTGGGCTACAGAAATAAAAATTTGGCTTAACTTGATTTGACGTGACAAGTACAGCGGCTAAATAAAAGCCGCAAGGACAGAAGACAAATACCGACAAACCAAGAGTTGTTACAGTACCAGTCTGATAATAAAAAAAGAAGTAGCCAGTAGGGTCCTCGCAGCATCAACATGTCTTGTCTCCAGTTTACCTGGCTCTTTTGGATGTTTTGCTGGAAACCGCTTTAAGGGTGAATATTTATTAATTGGCTGTGCACAGTCCATCACAAACTCTCACACTTCTCTGTGTCTCTCTCGCTTATAGAGTGGATTTTCATAATGCATAATTAAGAGGGCGTTCTGGAGCGTACAACCCTTCATCTTCAAATCCAAATATGTTGTTAACCACAGAGACCGCAGCTGAACAGAAAGGAAATTTTACAGAAGTTTCGGTGCCGCTGCTCAACTCAGCAGTCGGCCAATCAGGTTTAGTTCTGATTACGTTGGCTTACAGTCAGAGAAAGCAAGATTTCCACTGGAGAAAATGAATCCAAAAGTGTTTCAAGAATGTACCTGCCAGACGTATTGATTTATTTACCTAAGTTTTACAGCTATTTTACTCTTGGCCCGTGTGTGTGTGTTTGTCCTCTGTATGGTACACCTCTGCCCACACAAAGCTGGTAGTGAAAGGAACACTTCCAGTGAGGACAGCCAGTGTGAAACAGGCAAGGAACAGAATTTATTAGATTTGGACGTAAAATCTGTTTCCATTTGGCTATTTTTATTGTTTTCTTAAGTAAAACATCTAATAATAGTCTAATACCTAATTTGTTTCAGCCATGGACTCGACCACAGAAAACCAAAGGCAGGCTGTGATTTTTTTTTTCTACACATCAAAACCAAGATGCTATAAACAAATTTCTCTCAATAAGAGGCACAAATTTATTGTTTACCATTATGTATACTCTGTTCCAGTTTAAATATTAAAGACCTAAATTCCATCTGCGACATACTTCAGTGATGTTATCACGGCTGCTTCAGGCACTTTTTAATGGTTTTGTGGGCAGTTTTACGACCTGCAGTGTAAACAGTCTCCTGACCAGGCACTTATTGCAGACAGGTGTTTATTTGCTGGAACATGAAGTTCTTTAAAGCTGCGTAGGCAAGCTTTTAGAAGACACTTTATGGTATTTATATTAAGAGTGTTTTTCTCTGGGTGTCATTGCAGTTAGCTGAGGATGACAGATTAGGATCACAGTGTGCAACAGACCAGATTGTTAGTTTCACTAGTGTTTTTTTTTTTTTTTTTCAGTTCGTACAGACGGATAAAATAATACGTGGTGCTTTCCAGTGCCCTAGTTTTGCGTGTTTGATTTGTTTCCCATGCAACTGTGTCCTCATTTTTGTGTTTTAATGTAGATGAAAGCGAGCAGTAGGACCGGTCCACCTTCCAGGCAGTCTGATAGTGACCTCCAGCGACTCAGCAATAACTGAAATTACACCAATAAATGAAAAAAAAAAAAAACAAACATCTGAAACAAACTGAAGTCTGGTTGTTGCTCCGTGCTGCAGTATGTGTCATGAATTCGCTTTGGTTAACACCAGCAGTACAAAAGTTGTTGCAGTGTTGCATCTCAGTGAGCTCTTACCAAACTGATTGCAAACTACCAGCCTTGACATTTTGTTTGGTTCAGTCCTTGTGTCATAATACCACCACAGACTTATAAAACCTGGAGTTACTGTTAGTTTTCTGTTCATCTCTGATCAGCAATCACCCAGTCTGGCAAGTCCCAGCAGTATATCACCAACCATAAGATTGAGTGGGTTTTAACTTTAACTGGGTTCTGTGTTGCTGTAACACAATCAGGGGGTGTATCTCAAAGATTATCAGGTTCTTGCTCAACTAGATTTCTTTAAAAAGAAACAGATTTAAATTGTCCAAACAGTGTCCTTGCTCTGCTATTGTGAAATATTAAGGTTTGTCAGTGAGGTATGTGTCAATATAATTCGTAATGTCAACAAGCCAGTAATTAAAATCTTTGTTACAGTTTTAGCATTACGAAATAGTCTTGGGATAGTCTTGTTTTTTTTTTTTTTTAAGTGAGGCTGCATGAGGTGCTTATCCTTAGTCAGTGTGTTACCTACACTTTATGCTCAGTATAATCTAAGTAATGTACTGCTGCGAACAGGGTCAGCAACAAAGTGTACTTTAGCCACTTAAAAAAATCAATATCAGTTTAAGTGTACTCTATATTTAGGATATTTTCAACACAGCCTTTTCTGACGGGAAACTGGTGTTATATAAGCCAAATATCACTCACTCCAAAGCCACCAGACTCCTTCTGAAAAACAGTAATTCTACCATGCAGAACACGGGAGCTGCTCGTCCACCACGGCCTCGATCGCTTGGTTTGTTTGTCTTATTGTGAGACTTCTGTGAATCCAAACTAACCCTTTAAAACACCAAAGTCACACAATAACACAAACAAACTAACCGATCAAGGCAGCTGTAGTCAGACACCTCCTCTGTTCTGTGAGGTAAAATGGCCTTTTTTGCTAAAGGAGTCTGGTGGCTTTGAACAGAGTGATATTAGGTTTGTATAACTGCAGTTTCCTGTCTGAAAAAGTTGTCTGACAGCAAGGAAAAGGGGTGAAAATGTTCTGAATGTAGTGTACACTTACACTAATGTTGATTTGTTTTTGCAGGTGGCTAGATTTTGCTGCTGAGCCTGCCAACAGCAGCACATTGCTAAGCTTTGTACACCAGTATTTCTGTTGCGTCCGCAAACTAGGAGCATCTGATCGTCATCTACC
Source organism: Lutjanus erythropterus (assembly GCF_056507025.1). Taxonomy (NCBI): domain Eukaryota; kingdom Metazoa; phylum Chordata; class Actinopteri; order Lutjaniformes; family Lutjanidae; genus Lutjanus; species Lutjanus erythropterus. The sequence goes on along the minus strand of NC_139327.1, from coordinate 29,616,628 downwards.
GTAGATAATACACTGACTATGGATATGTACCTCATACAAAACCCACTTCAAATGGTCTGAACCATCCCTCTAACGTCACATCCCAGTACAACTGTGTTCCTGTTTAAAAACAAATCAAAACTTTCTCAAATCATCAACAAAAATTGCGCTTAATACCAGTAATTGTAGCTCAAACATTCTCAAACACACAGAGAGGAACTTTAGGTGTGAAGAGTATTTTAATCTGGTTTTATGAGGGCAGAGATGATGCTGAAAGATGCAGTAAATATCAATACTGACGCAAGCAGATTGGTTTTGTTATGATCACCTGCTTAACTTGCTTTTATGGTCAGCGCGAACAAAACTATCTGCCTGCATACGGTATCCAGCGTGCTCCGTTTCAGCAGGGAAGCTTGTCCTCAGTCTGTAAATCCAGAGCCCGATAAATTGAAACTAATTGGAAGGTTTCAAAGATTACAGTCAGCGGGGCCCACCCTGTTAGCGCCAAAAATCCATCACTTCCCTAACTGAGTTTCAGCGTAAAGCTCTGAACACAATTTTGCCGACGTTCCCACATGCTATAATTTTGTCCCAGCAAGCCTCTCAAACCATTATGGAATAAAGCTTCCCCGCTGAGCACCCTGTAGCATCTGCAAACACATTCCTCAGACCTCCACTTACCCCTGGCTAGCCGGGCAATAAAACATAGCCAATTAGGCTTTACTCCTTGCTGTGTGAAGCCCTTCTCCCGCTGCTGAGTGTGATTTCGGTCTGAATTACTTCCTCCCTGACTTCCCCTCCTGAGAAGAGGTGGATGGAGAGGAACTTCTCTGTCTTACCTGCCAAATAGTGTGAAACTTCTCAGGTGACAGCGTCTGTTGTATCCAGTATTAGACATTGTTGAAATGTCACTTCTATTCTTCATTTCCTGACAGTGTAAGAGACTGTCCTGCATCTGTCCTACCACTGTTTGAATATGTAGTGTCCTCTGTGTGAATTCACAAATAGTCTGTTTAATATGACTTTTATCACTAATGCTCAGAAAAGGTGAGAACATGTGCAAATATTTGTTTAAGTGTGTGTCATAATAACATTTTAAATTAAATATTTTCGTGCTGTAGAGATTTTACTAGCATCTTTTTATGGTACAGATTACATCATAATCATGAAAATGTTTTTTTTTATGAGAATAAGAACAATAATGTAACAATTATAATTTCCACATATCTCAATTGTAATATCAGTCAAAATAATAAAAGTTAGATATTTTTTTGTAATCATTTAGCCATGCAGCATACTGCATGCTATGTACAAATCCGTGTACTACTATTATATTAGGCGGTTAGCCACAGTCCATATAATGGAAAGAAACTGTCATTGAAGTTACTCATTTTGAGAAGAATTTCCCAAACTGTGCGGCACATGAAGTGTTAAAATGTTTCCTGTCTCGTGCTGCAAAGCAGTTGAGCATATTTCTGTCCAAATCTGACCTGGTAATAACACAAAAAACACGCAGTAATTGTTGCTGGCCGGTAGTAGAGGACTATATTTATGTGGTGCAGTACTAGGGATTCCTTAAGGCACAGTGACAAGGAGGACTAGAAATTTCCAAAAGCTCAGATCAGTCTCTTCTTTAATCCTGTCAGGGCTTATGCATGCTGCATGCAAGACAGGCGATCCATGCTGTCTGGATACATTGTCAAGTGAGATTTTGGAGACAATTTAATCCCTCCCCAAATCCTGTTTTGTTTGCTGACATGAAACAGTTTGTCCAATAAAACCTCAATCCAATGGAGACGAGGGCTTTGGAGTAATAAGGTTTTCATAACCGGGATTTGATCTTTACATATTTGCTATTAGACATAGTGTGTACATGCTTTCCTCTCATTTTAATTAAACTGTGTGAGTGTGTGTGTGTGTGTTGTCTGCCTGTTTGTTGCCTTCTTTATTTTCTCTCCTTTCCTCTTCATCTCTCCGTGGACTGGAACCTGGAGAAGGGGTGAGGGGTTGGGGGGTAGGAGAACCATAGAGGATCTGTTGGAGGAGCTGAAATATAGAACAGGAGGGTGAGCAGCTTGTTGAAGGAGTGCAAGGAGCAGGGAGGAGGAAGAGGAGGAGGAGGAGAACGGATGGATGTAGACTGAGGAAGAGGAGAAAAAATGACAAATAATGCACATGAAAATAGAAAAGATGAGCACTCCCTTTCAAAGTTATACCTAGAACCCCACATAGAGGATTTTACCAAGAACCATGTGTGAACAGTAGAGAACCCTTCCATGTATGTAATGTTCTACCCACAACCTTCTCTGGAGGTTCTGTCAGGACCCTTTCCACCTCCTAAGGTTGATAGGAAAAACTTGCCTCAGATTCTACAGAGAACCTTTTTATGTCCCGAGGATTTCTACCAAGAACCCTTTTTAATTCCAAGGGTTTTGCCTAGAACTTACACAGGGGGTTCTACTGAGAACTCTTTTATATTCTAACAGTTTTACCTAGAACCCAGCCAAGGGGTTTTACTGAGAACCTTTTTATATCCTAAGAGTTTCTCCTATGAAACCTTTCATATTCCACAGGTTTTACCAATAACCCTCTCAGAGGGTTCTACTGAGAACCCTTCTATATTCCAAGGGTTTTAACTACAAACCACGTAGGAAGGAGAGAACCCTTTTGTATTTAAGGTTTTATCTAGAATGCACACAGAGGTTTCAACTGAGAACACTTCTATATTCCAAGGGTTTTATGAGGAGGATCCTTGAAGAACTCTTTCTTTCAAAAAGGTTCTTTGGATTGAAAGGGTTCTTAATGGAAACCTCAGTCTTATAAAGAGCTCTTGACAAACCCTTACTTCAGAAAAGGGTTCCTCAGAAGCAAATCCAGCCCTTTTGGGGCAGGAAGAACCCCTTTTGGTGCCATTATTTCTAAGAGTGCATATGATTGCAGAGGAATGAAAGGAGAAAGAGGAGCAGAGTGTCGGTGTCACACGGTTTATTTAGAGTTTATTGCTTTGGCAGAACTCCAGACTCCCTCCTCATCCTCCTCCAACAGGCATGTCTGTGTGCGTGTGTGTGTGTGTGTGTGTGCGCGCGCGTGTGCACGTACGATTTGTGTATTCTTGCACACATACACGTAATCTTTAAATGTGTATATATGAAAACATAGTTTTCACACATACATACATAAAGATAAAGAAAGTTAAGGAGAACGCAGACCCGTAATTCTATTTAGAAACATGAGGAAAACACACACGCACGCACACACACACGCACAGACGCACACAGACGCACACAGCCAAAAGCTCTGATTAGAGAATGATGTTGCCATGGATCCCAGATGGGCGTGGTTATGCTGTCACTGACTGACTAGCAGGAGCTAATAAATCATAAATGTGTATGTAGAAGTGATAGACTTTGGCGTGTGTGTGCTTGATTGTACTGTCTGTGTGTGCGTGTGCCTGTGTGTGTGTGTGTGTGTGTGTGTGTGTGTGTGTGTGTGTGTGCTGCACATCAGGGAAGGTTTCACAAAGCTTCAGTCCACCGTATCCAGCTGCAGCAGCCTCCGCTGTCTGTCTGCCTGTCTGACCCACTTTCTCCTCTTTCCCTCCTTCTCTCCTGTCTTTGTTAGCTCCTTCTGTCGTTTCTTCTTTCCTCCCAGTCCTGTACTCCTTCTTTTCCTCTCTCCTCCTTCCATCTTTCTATCCCTCCTCCCTCCATCTCTTTCATGTGCCCTTAATCCCTTTCTTCCCTCACTTCTGTGTGTTTTGGAATTTTGACAAGCTGAAGATCTCAATGAACAAGTCACTGCATGTCATTATTTTTGTCTCATGTTTGGTCTTGTATCTTTCTTTTTTAGCTTAATTACCCACTTGCTTGTAGGGCTACACAATTAATTGAATATTAATCTTGATCATAATTTTGGCTTCCTACAATTAAATGAACACGATCAACTGCAATATTGACATTTAAAATGCTTCACTCATAGAAAACTCTGCTGCATGTGAAATCAAGTGCTTCCTAAGCTCATAGCCAGCCACCCTGCAGCAGCAGCCTGTGCAAAATTTTCTTTATGTTGCAGCTGCAGACTAGCCTGGGAATCAGACAAATCTGCCGAGCTCATGTTTTCATTTGCTCTGTTCTAGCAGGGCCAGGCTAGCAGCAATCCAGAGTAAATGAGTAATATACACAGGGTTCAACACCAGCCATGTGTCTCTGTGGACACCAAATATTGCATGTAGGCTTGAAGTTTTATGTAAGTTTTATCCCTAATCTGCAAACCTTCACCAACAGAAGTTTGGGTTTACTGTGCATGCTCACACTGCTAACACCATCCTTACAGAAGAACCCAAAACACAAACGTGAAGCATGAAAAAACACAATGCCAACAAAAATTTAGGAGCGAATGGAAGCTGGAGTTAAAGTGGCTGAAATCTGACACATCAAAGGCCTTAATGTACTGCAGAGAAGACCAGTTAATTTTTTTTATTAGAAACAGTTCCTTCAGAAAAAGGGAAAAGTGAACAACACGTGTTGGAGCAAAGAAAGGCTCTGTTAAGTTAAAGTAAAAGTTAAAGTAAATTGCCTTTTCTGCATTGTTGCTGCAAGTCTATATTTGGTGGTCCGTGGACACAGTGCTTAAAAATATTAGCTTCATTCTCTAATACAACAGTGCAGACATGCAAAAAGATAGAGCTCGTACCTGGAAATGGATCGTCATCCGTTGTTTGGCAGTATTCAACAACACAACTTACTTATGCAACTACCTGAAAAAACACCACGAACTGCAGGAACAGTGACTGCATGAAGGCCAAGAAGAATAACGTCACTGTTACCTCACTGAATCAGCGTCCCTGTTTAGTCTAAACTCAGACATCCATAACTCACTGCATCATTTTGTGAATGTAGCACAAGGTGAAAGTGAAAGCAGTGTTCTGTTGATTTGGACAAAAAGTTTTATTTATATTATGTTAGGTAATGCACTGTGAATAAGGACCAGTGTTGTGTTGATGCACATATTTGTACTTGAGCTTGAATGTAGCACAACATCCGAATAAAAGCAGTGCTTATTTATATTTTATTTTATATTGATCAAAATAATTGTGATCATCACTTTGGCCATAGTCATGCAGTCAAGTCCGTCCTATAGGCTATGCATAGCCGACGTGCAAATCCTTAAAAATGTGCTACACATCAGGGCAATACCTCTTACATAGATATCAAGTGGAGACCAAAAGTGATCAATGGTTAGTGCAGCACCTTGCAAGAGTGGATGAATAAGAGGGTAATTGTAATTGTGCTTTGGATAAAAGCTCTATATTTATACAGTTTACAGTTTGAATGAGCATAAATACTGCAATTGGATGGAATAGTTTCCTATTCAGGAATAAGAGGAGGCAAAATGGAAGTTCCTTGGAGGCACTGTATGTGCACAATCACTCCATATAACAAAGTGAGGTGAGACAGTTACTGTGGGGAATATAATTAAAGCATGATATATTCTCATCACATCACATTACATCAGTCTATTTGTGAAATCTGATGCTGCACTAAAAAAATCAAAAGTTCAACTTTGCACATCCTCTGTCCTCTTTCTCTGCTCTTGATTTATTCTCGTTTTGCTGCACATCTGTCTTCATGGACAATCTACCTGCCTCGCAGCCGGTCTGTCTTTGCCTATATAGACTTTCTCATATGCTATTCATGAGTTATCCATCCTCTGTTTTTAAACTTTTATCAACCCAAGATCCAAATTTATTCCCACCTTTTAGCTTCAGGTCCAATAAAAACTGGTCCTGCAGCTGGTGTTGCTGACGAAACATCATAAGTAAGAGACGCACAGCCTATTGTAGGTTTCTGCTGATAGTTGAGGTTAAACATAGCTATAAAGGTGAAGGCCCTGCTGATGGTAAATGCTGCAAACAAAGTGAGTCATTGTGGCTTAAATCTGTTGCTTTCAGTGACATTTCACAGAACAGCTATTGGTTCAGAATGGCATTGGAACTTCTATATTTTTGTTTATGCTGAGGATTGTAGAGAAGCTGAATCAACACAAAGCACTATACGTCACCTTGGACTGGAGAAACACCGATCGACATTTTTTTAAATATTTTCTGGCATTTTATAGACAAAGGAACAAGTTGATTACTTGTGAAAATAATCAACAAATTAATTGACAATGAAAATAACTGATTGTCGCAGCCCTAAAATCGCTTCCTGAGGGTCACCTTGCCACTTGGAGAGGTGTAACCATGGTAACCCATGCCAACGTTGAGCTAATTTATAAACCAAATCACATCAAGCAAAATGACACCTTTCTTATATTTAAACTGAAGCGTTATTGACTTTATGCCAGAGCTGCCTTCATCATTGTCCTTCTTTGCCTGTTATGTTGTCGCTGTCATCACTTACTGCATTGCATTGAGGGATATTTATGCCACCGTAGTGTCCAGTTCTTGCATAAAGTAATATTTCCCCAGGAATATTATGCATCTTGTGTACTTTTTTTCATACATAGTGATAAATCTCAAATTCTTCTGCTGTTTCAGTGTCCTAACTAGAATGTTAGTGTGGAATTTTCCACTTTTTCCGCTTGTAGTAGTAGTACCTTACTTACTAACTAGCTAACAATATTTTCTTGGCTAAAAGTAACAGTAGTGTTAGCTAACGGTAATGTTTGTGTTAGCCAACAGTAACTAACTGTGGTGTTAACAAACTACTTAATGCTCTTTTATTGCTTGTACACAGTGGATGGCAGATACAGCCTCTACAGACCTCTTTTTTTCGTTCTGACTTGGCACCGTCAGTTTTAAAAAGAGACAGTCTTTTCGTGTCTCTACATGTGTTGCCAAAACCTTTAACTCGTTTGCCTTGAAGTTAAGTGCCCATCGTTGTTTTTGCTTCATTTTTTTTGGTGTGTTTCAGTATGTTTCAATGACAAAAAAAGAACAGTTACCACCTTGTTTATCTTGGTGAGATGAGAAAAGTGGTGTTGGTTGCTAGGTAACAGACATAAAAGTTGAGAAGTGATGTTGGATTTAGTATTTAGGATTTCCTGACCTGAGACAGAATTCCTGGTGTTAGTTGGAATTTGCTTCTCTAATACCAAAGTGGGAAAAAAAAACCTGTATTACACTCGTCTTATCTTAACTCAAGACTGAATATAGGAGGTTTCTGTAATACGGTCCCTGTTTCAAATAAATGTAGGCTTCAAATTCGCCGTTTTCTTATTATCGGCTGGACAGATGGGGGGAAACACACAAAAGGCACTCATGGCTGTCACCAATCAATTCCTGTCTTTCAGTAAATTCTGCTATACGTTCTCTTTTCAAGCTGTGAAAAACATATGCTTTAGTAAACCGAATTTCAAAATGAATGCAGTTTTTTTTTCTTCACCTCTTCATGCAGATAAGAAGTGATGTGTTTCAGCAGCAGAGGTAGGATTGAAATAAACACAAGAATTACTCGGTAATAACTGCTTTTCTTTCTAGACAATGTAGAATAAAAAACACAAAAGCCTCAGAAACAACAACAAAAAATAAATAAAGGAAGTCCTTCTGTGCACAGGACTGGAGATAGAAATTTAATATCACCCTTACATTCTGGCTTATTGAATCCAGATATTGCTGCTCTTATCTTGTGGGCACCCACTCACTCGCTGTACATGATCTATTTTGGGTCGTGACCAGTAGTTAAAGTACCAAGATAATGCACATTGGCCTACGTTCCCCACTGTGAGCAGTGTTATTGCTCTGTGCTCTGACAGCTTCAGTGGGTTAAATCGAGTCACCAACTGTTTTAGGGTCCTCTGAAGGGCACTACAGAGGGAAGGTAACAAATTCACACTGAGCTACTTTATCCTCCAGGTAGCTGATATGATCTGAAGGTCTTTACGATTCACAACACGGATATTTGTGCTCCTGCTGCCAAGATCTGCTTTTATGGCAGCTATTATTTCAGCCCACAGTATTTTATACAGTCTGTTTATGTTGCAGGGTCTTGCAGAGAAATTGGCAACACAAAGCAAGTTAAGGCGAGTTTATTTGTATAGCACCTTTTAAACACAAAGACGTTTCAAAGAGCCTTGCATATGGCATGAGACAGCACTTAGAAGATGAATTAAAAGGCAATTAAATCATTGCGGTGATCAAGGGCTTCAACTTTGAAAAGCTGCAGTGGACACAAAGGTCTTTAGCCTTGATTTAATAGAGTTTAAAGGGATAGTTGAGATTATTTGAAGTAGGAATGTAAGAGGTAATTATCCATAGTCAGTAGACAGCGGTCGACACGCCACCAGTTTAGAGAGGCCAAATAGTACTGGTGTAGAAAACCAAGCAATGGGGTGGACAGGGTCAGCAACACATCATATTTTGAGTCATCTAAAAATATCTGCATCACTTCAGGTGCGCACTACATTTATAATATTTTCACTGCTTTACCTTACCATCAGACAGCTTTTTCTGACGGGAAACCTCTGATATATACTCCAAATATCACTCTCTCCAAAGCAACCAAACTCCATTGGCAAAATCAGTAATTTTACTTTGTAGAACACAAGAGTTACCCATCTACCGCTGCCTTAATTGCTTAGTTTGCTCGTGTTGTTGTGTGACTTCTGCGTTTTAAAGAGTTAGTTTGGATTCACCACAATCACACAACGACACAAACAAACAAGCAGATGGAGGCAGCGGTAGACCAGCATGTTGTCTGTTCTGCAAGGTAAAATGACTGATTTTGCAAAAGGAGTCAGGTTGAGCGAGAGAGAACGTGATTTGCATTACGTAACAGCGGTTTCTTGTTGAAAAAGGCTGCCAGATGCTGGGCTGTCACAATATCAGATTTTTTACTACGCGATTATCGTGGCAATATCTAGAGAAAATTTGGGGCGGTTTATTGTTTAGTTTATTGTGCATTTTGTCTAATTTTTGGCAAATGAATTAGGCTCAAATTGTGAGTGTAGGGAGATGCACACAGAGTTTGTTGTCATAACTGTACAAACATGTACAAAATGGGAAACAAAGCGTGAACTAAACTAATTGGATTATGTTTGTATGTTTGTATTAAGTATGTGTATATAAGTATATGATGTTGCTTAGCTTCCATGCTGGTACTCCTCTCTGCTTCTCCTTACTGGGGGCACATCAATAACCATCTACTGTAAGTAAAACACTGACTTTGGATTAGTGACCCACGCACCCCTCTCCACAAAAAATCCAGACTATCCCTTTAAAGTTAGAGCAGACCTCACTTCAGTTTGATCCAAAGCTAAAGGGTAATGCTGTTTTATTTTAATCCTCTGACCAGTAATCAATCCAGTCCCAGAGGAGCTGAGAGGTCTGGAGGGTCTGTAACACAGTTTGGCCCTAAACCATTTTGTGCTTCATAAACAAGTAATAGTATTTTAAAATCAATCCTTTCGACACACAGACAGCCGAAACAGAAATTTGAGAACTGGAGTAATGCGTTCTGCTCCTGTGCTGTCTCGACAATGAGCTGCAGCTCATCCACTTAGGTCAGCCTTTTCAAAATAAAAGCACTTCCAGGGTCTTGTTAGACATAAATCCTGGAGTGTGTTCACTGTATGACATACAGGAACTGTAGGATAGTCCAGCATTCTGGGAAATAACAACATGGAGAGACTGGAGAAAGTCTTTGCCAAACCAGAAGGTCTGAATTAGGTTTTGGAAAGAAAAAAGATTGCAGGCTGTCCTTGTAGCTCACTTGGTAGAACATACACCCTGTGTATCGAGGTGAAGAGTCCTCTGCAGCCTGCGGCCCTCTGCTGTGTCTCATCCCGTCTCACTCTCTCTCTCTACCCTTTGTTTTTTGTTTCTTGTTGCTGTTTATAATGTCTTTGTAATACTGGTTTTGAAACCTTAGTTGTCACCATGAGTGAGATGATCAGTACATTTCACCACTCCAACTGAAGTTTATGGTGATGAGTTGGGATTAATATCCACAGTTCTTAATGACAGTGCAGCTGATGATGCAACGATTGGTTAATGACATCCTCGCGTCCTGCCATGGTTATTAATAATGTAATGCAGAAACATAACTCAGCTGTTATTGGATCAGTAGGTGGAGCAGAAACTAGCATGAGTTAGCCAACAGCTATTATGTAGGGAAAATAAACAAGACTTTGCTGATCCTATTGTGCTCACCTTTATTTCACTTAAATTCAACTTTTTTTGCTAAGTGCTTTGCCAGTTATTTGTAATTATTGTTGGGTGAGCGGTCGTGAGCCTTTTTCACTTCTGAAGGGGGACGTGCCAGAAAAACTCTGAGAACCGCTGTCAACCAGACATGAGAGGTGTATCAATGGTTCCTACCGAACATTCGACAAGAAAGCAAAAGTGTATTTCCCAATATGTTGGACTGTTCCTTTAAGACGGCCTTATTGTGGATGTTAAAGCTAAAGGTCTGAGGCCGTTTTGGATTTACTTCATTTTAATTTTCCACAAACGACATTCCAGTTGACTTCTTTGACCAAACATGATCATCTCAGTCTCTTCTTTTTTGTTTAATTGATATTGTAATATAATTATAAAAGATACCAACAGTGTTTTCTTTCACTCTCATAGTGGAAAGCCAAATGCAGACCTGAAGATATTCGTATATAATAACCAGAACTGTAGGTTTGATACTGAGATCAATCAGCTCCTTGTTGGTGTCTTTCATCACTTATTGGCTCTCGCTCTGTTTCAAGATATTAATAGTAAACTGCTGAAGCAGATCAATACTCCTGATTGGTTGCTTCTTCATCACAGGTCAGTATAACATGCATTAATACAGGATCATTGGTGTTTGTCTGCCCAACATGATGCCAACATTGTTTGTGTAGCGTGTTTCATGGTGGAAATATTTGCCGATCATAAACTTTCCTTTGTGGCTCTGAGGCGGCAGCAGCACTAGATTCACTGAATTTACGTCTCTCAGACAGGTTTTTATTTTCACTCATAAATTTGTAATTGTTGTGACAGATGAGGATGCTCGGTGTGGGAGTTATCTAACCGTCCCTGTAGGATCGTGAAAAAGATTTAAGACGTGTTGCACAGGCCTTTTTGCTTTGATGGCGCAGGTCGCAGGGGTGTTATAATTTTGAGTTTTGGACGGTGAAGGAGAACCTTTAAAGGCACCTTTTACAAGATGGACTAGACGTTTTTTAATTAAGAGTATCAGGCGAAGTCTTGTGGACTATCTTTGCCAACCAACAGACAAAATCAATGCTGTATTATTTCCTTTGCCTGCAGGCAAAAAAAGAAAAGGCAGGATCATCTTTTTAGGATCACGACACACATTGATCAAAAAGTGAAAAGTTCTTTTGTCGTCTAATGTATAACTGCTGTTTCAGAAGCACTGAATGACTATATTTCTGTACAAAGCAGGTCCGACTACATGTTAAAACTGATCATTTCAACCATAAATGTGAATTATCTGATTTTTTTTTTTAGCCTGGAGCAACATTAACATTAATTTTAATTGTGTTTCAGTCAAATCCACGTTTAGCTCTGTTTTGGTATCCACCAACTCCTCAGGGAAATAGGTGGCTCTTTAGCTGCTAAAAGCTCCATATCTGTGGGTCGTCTCCTTTAATATCCACGTAGTCAGTTGAACCATTGTTAATATAAAAATCTTGATTAAAGCAGCTTTAACTTTAAGCTTTCAACCACATTTATCCAAGTTAAAAACTTTTACAGTTGGATCCACAAGTTTATTAGGCCTGGCTTTAAAAACAAAGATTTTCCAGTGGCTAATTTTAATTGAATGATCCGATATTGATTCATAAAATCCTGACATTGCTTTTTGCATTGGCTTCTTTTTTGAGTGAATGCATAAAATTGTGCTAAATGTGCAGGCAGTTGTTTCTTGTAAGCTGTTTGTGGCTGGGTGACGTGTAAAATGTCACAAATGCTTTGTGTTTTAACAACAAGCGGGAAAAGATAATTTTAATGTCCAACGTAACAGATAATAGCTTGCGATATTAGTCAGCTTGAGTCATGATGGTCCCTTAAGCAGTGACGTTAATAGTTAGAGTCTGTGTTGACCCATCGGCAGTTTACGGGACTGTTGTGACTCAAGGTGGTTAGCTGACTCTGGATGTCTCGTAGCCAATCTTGAGATTTCATCTCCTAGAATGATAGACTGTAAAAAGCCTCTGCACACTAATCTCAGCTCTTGGTTTGTGTTTGTCAGGAAGATATTATCTCTGGCTACAAGATATGAAGCGGAGGAAGTTGACCAGCTGTCTGAAGGTTAGCTAACCCGTTGATCAGGCTGATGTCTGTCAGATGAATTAGTAAGCAGAGTTTCCGTTTCTGTCTTGTCTGCACTCATAGTGATAATTAAAGTGGAAACACTGTACTTAAGTTGAAGCATCTGGTACTGACAGTCCATGTATAGCTGTATGAGATAACATTTATTTTCTAAAATATGCACAATGGTGACGCCTTGCAAGTATTATTTTTGCTCAACTGTTTTGCACATGTAGGCCTAAAAAAAAGATAGATGTGTCATGTTTTAGTAGTTTGCATTTTCCAAAGAAAATAGATCTGTAGTCCACTGTTTTATAACCAGAAAACGTGTTTATAATGCAGCCTATAATGTGCGGTTTAAACTATTTTTGATTCAGGGAAACAACAGTGTTGCTCACCCATGCTTAACCCTGGACATACAGCATGCTGCTGCACCTTAAGACTCACAGAGTACAAAATACCTAATTTCATACACATGAGGACAAATTTCTAACCTTTATTGGGCCAAATGTTGATATTATGTACTATAAACCGGCCACAGTACCCATGTATGATTATATTATGATTGATTTCTTTTTACTTTTTTTTAATTCAGGGGCATCACTGTTATGTTCTCTAAATTTACAGTGGGAACCAGTCAGTGTACCTTTTATACTGACTGTGCTGTCTAAACCCAACAGAGCTACCATTGTTGCCCTGTAACCAGTGCTTTTAGCCCTTTGCACCAAAACAAGACGCCCAAATAACTTGTGCTTGATACAGTGTCACAGGCAGCGTTGCAGGAAGGTGTAAATTGAAAATATGCAAGTTGAATGAAAAGTTTGCCTGTATCACTTTGCAGAGGGTAGAGCAGGGTGACTGAGCCATTACTCGACGGCAGACAGCTGCTGAGCTCTGGACAGCTTTGGGAGAGAGAGCCGTGGGGCAGAGCGGAGCTTTTCGATGAATACACACCGCGAGTCACATCGGATTCTGTTCTGATGCAAACAGAGGAGAGGGGAAGGAAGAGAGAACGGAGAAGCAGAGTGTCTTTGGTTAGCTGCTCAGTCAGTGGCTGAACTCAGACACACCCTCGGTGCTGCATGAGGTCGACATTTGCTTCAGTTTCGGTGTGAACACACTTACATCGACCCATAACAAGTAGAGAACTTTGGGAAATTCTGACACTGACCTGTTTTTATTAGAAAAAATAAAAAAAAATACCAACATTTAGGCATACTGTGCAAGGCTAAAAACATGTAAGACACCAGCATTCAAAAATTAGTACTTCAGTCCATTCACTTGCGAGTGCACACTGTCACACCACACACACCCACGTCAGACGGTGTGCACGCGCACACGAACGATCTGTGGTGAAGATTTAGGCTAAAAACATAGTAAATGACGTCTTTCATATTAACGTGGCATGTTGGGACTTTAGGAGACTTGAATTACACCAGACGATCTGTATTTTTTTTGTTGTCTTTTTCGATTTCGATTGAAAACTGGTCACCATTCACTTCAATTATTTGATAGATTCTGCAGCGCTGTTTTCTTGTGAAATTCCAGCAGTGTTATGTGGACTAAAAAATTAAACCTAACCTTCAGTCGGCATGAGGGTGAAAAGATAATGACTAGGTGAACTATCCCTTTAAGTTCCAAGGATAAATTCTGGGAAGTGATTTATGCAACATCGGTATTTGTATTATGTAAGAGTATGATCAAGAATTGAATCAAATTTAATAAAAACTAATCAGCTCTGGACTTTAAGAATCCAAGTCAAATTTGAATGAAACCAGGAGATCAATGCTGACATCCAGCCCGAGAGCGGGCGTGTGTGATAACTTAATCTTTGCGGTCTGAATAACGGCCTGCACTTTGTGCTTTTTATGGTTGTCTTTGTGATTATTGATGTGGATGCAAATGGCAACACACTCTGGTGTAAATGAGCCCAGTAATCCCAGCGGTGTAACTAATAGATGAAACATTTTTGAGCAACATGTGACAAATTGATTAACTGTTTAAACTTGTAATCACAGCGGAGTTCCTTCTATAACAAGCCGTCCGCATTTAAGTGCACACTCCAGTTTAATTATTCCAGTTGGGATTGTCTTGTTAGTAATTAACCCAGGCTTTCCATATTAGGTTGGGGGTGATATCGGGCCAATTAAAGATCAATAATCCTGATCTTTAGCTGGCTGTTTCCTCACAGTGGTGTCTGTGTGTTTCAGGGCCAGCGAGCAGTCGATGGTGCTCATTAGTAAGCAGCACAGGTTTGTAGTCAATATGCTGGGAGCTGAGAGGGTCAGGTCAATATGGATCTGTGCTCAAAGTTAGTTGGAGGAGTAAAGAAAGAAAAGAGACTGTTATCTCCTTTGTTTTTTTGCTTATTTCTGCTCTTTTCTTCTGCGACTCTTTGGTAAAAAACAAAAAAAACTAGCAGTGTTTTCATCCTTCTGTCAGTCTTTTTATTGCATCTCCTCCCCTCTCTCTTCCTCTGTTAGCATGTCTTCACAGTAATTCACCACATGTGCGTCACATATCACTTAAGTCAATACCATGAAATCCATTTTTAGTCACAGACACTTAGACACACAATACACACACACACTCGCATTCCCTGTCTGGTCCCACTGGGTTTATCTCTATCTCAGAGATCAGTTTGGGAATTAGTTCTGACGCAACTCCTGCCTCTCCGCCCCGGGGCAGCGCACACACAGACACACACTGTCTTCTTCATATATACACACACACACACACACACACACACACACACACACACACACACACACACACACACACACACTGCAGTCGTCTGACATGCTACGCATACACAAATTCACCTGCACGCCGCCTCTGAATGGAAAGAGACACTTGTCAGAAACTGTATGCTTCCACCCACCTGTTGTTATGTTGAGTGGAAATGTCAAATCTAGAGAGAAAAATTACTAATAACGAAACTTTCTAATCTGAGAGGTGGAAAGAGTGGAAGAGAAGGCATATTAAAAACAGAACGTGCAATAAATGCTGATGGTAAGGATCTCTGTTGATCTTTTTTTTTTTTTTTTTTTTGTCTGTGTAAACACAACATTGACATATTGTCACCATGTGTTGAACAAAAAACACAGTATGGTAAATGTAGACAGGAAATAAATGAATCAAAGTAACACAAATGTGATGTTTGATGGGGAGCTGCAATAAAATCTTTTCACATATGTAGCATAATGGCAGGATCAGTATCAGCCCATATTGGTTTCTCACAGATACATTTGTATTGGAGTGTTATGTGCAACAAATTTTTATAGTCTGTAGTTAATGTATAATTGACAAGGACCTATTGATTATTTTAGTAATTGAGTATTTAACCGATTAGTCCATCGATTAATGGGGTAATGAGATGAGAAATATTTGCTTTATTAAAGAGCAGTAGTAAACATGCAAAATAGAAAGTAAGAGAGGTCTCTTAACTCTTTGGTTTCCCTTCCTGTTGCATACATTTTAGGCTCCAGTTGCGACTAACCCCACCTGATATTTTGCTGTCTGAGGTATTTTATTCATCACTGTGAGGGGAGTGTGTTTCTGTGTGTGACTGTTAACGATTCTCAGGCTTTCACAAATTGCAGCGTTTTATTTTCTGTTATTATTGTCTTGGCAAAACTTAACCAACTTAGGGACCAGCCACCATATTAAGTTCTTAACTAGCCAAACATATAGCTATAATTAACATAATGGATTGGACTGGATTCTGAGGCCGGATGCTTTCTGCCGAGATGCTCGTCTTGCTGCTGTGGAAGGAGGCTAGTTTGGTTTTGCAATAGATACTGACTGCACCGCACAGAGTTTTTGTTTTGTTTCAGCTTGAAATGGTCCCAAACTTTGGACACTTCCTATCATTTTCTCTGGCCTGTCTCTCAACAGCATAAGCACATTGTGGGACAGTAATAACCATCCATGTGAAACATAGTGAGCTGTATATAGTTATATGGATTAAACAAAAGATGTTTTTACTCATCAGGTTCTGTGAGTTTCTCAAGGAATCATTGCAGCCCTCTAATTGGCCTTAATTTTTGTCAATACGGTTGGTCTAAATACAAGTTCACTTGTATTTTTTCTTAGATTTTATTTTTTTCTGCCAACATTTTGACACGTCACAGTAAGAAAATAACAGGTGTAGATAATTAGTAATGGCTGAATTATATTGAGCTCCTTCACCTTCATGATCCTGATATTGTGCATGCTGCCTCGCTGTCACAACTTACTGGCACACTTGAATCCAGCAGAGACGTTATTAATGTTATTACAGTAGTACACAGTAGCGAAAATTGTCCATCCCACTTTTTCAGAGTCCAAGGTGATGTATTTAAATGTCTTTGTGTCAGTTTTTAACCAAAGATATTCAGTTTAATACTATAATAAACTGAGGGAAGGAGGAAATCTCCATATTTGAGAGGCTGAAAACAGCATTTTGTGTTATTTCTGCATGAAAATTAATTTAACTATCAAAATAGTTGAATTATTTTTTGCCACTTATACTGTCAAGCATGTAAGTTGCTAACTTTACTTGCCCAGCAAGGCATTTTGTTTGCCCCAGGCAAGTGCGTGCTCCTTATTGTTGAACCCTGGCTGCTATGTTGACCCTAATCACACCGCCGTAATTCTCACATAGTCAAATTTGTGTTTATGTGCAAAACTAAATTATATTTGTTTGTATTCCCTCCGTAAAATTCAGTATCAGTTGGACTGAAGTAGATCATTTCTGTTGCTGAACTGAAAATGTGCTTAAAATCTGTGCAATTTTTGGATGGAAAAGTACCCAATTTCTCCCTCTCTGTAGCACCGTCTCTCTCTCTCTTTCTCTCTCACACACACACACACAAACACACATATACACACACAGTGACTTACTCACTTTCCCTTGTTGTCTCTCAAGCACACAGACACACACGCACACAAAGGGCATGGTGCCCTCCTGCCAGACACCTGTTGATGTAATTAGTGGCTGATGACAGCCAGTGCTCTGCTGACCGCTGTGTGTGTGTGTGTGTGTGTGTGTGTGTGTGTGTGTGTGTGTGTGTGTGTGTGTGTGTGTGTGTGCGCTCTGTATGTGCTCTGTGTGTGAGAATGAGTGTGTAGTGTATGTGTGTGTGTGTGTGTGTGTGCACATGTGTGTGTGTGAGAGAGACTCAGAGAGAGTGAACATGTATGCATATAGGTTGATCGTGTGTGTGTGTGTGTGTGTGTGTGTGTGTGTGTGTGTGTGTGTGTGTGTGTGTGTGTGTGGACAGGAGAGACATGATGAGCGCACGGAGCGGATGGACTGTGTGGTATGAGAGGCGTTGGCCTTGCTCAGCACAGTTAATACACTTGTAATGCTGATTATCTCCAGCCTGTCGTGTCATGGATGGATGAGATAGAAAAGGAGGTGGATTCAGTCGTCGAGGGATTAAGGGAGGAGGGAGGATGGATGAACCAGCGTGAGGAGGAGTAGATGGATGGTTAGAGGGAGAAAAGGAGGAATGTGTCTTTTAGCTGCCAAACATTTTCCAAAAAAACAAACAAGAACAAAAATAGGTTCATTTTATCATTAAATCCACATTGCACTGATAGATGAATTTTGCAAATTTTATTTTATTACTTCTGTCTCAACCAGTGTTTTACATCACCTGTTTGGCTCATCTGCCACAAAACAAATTAACTGTCAAGCTTTATTTAGACTGGCCAAATTAATGAACATCCAACGTCCACAAATGTGTCATATTGACTTTGTCGTAATCAGACGGTACAACAAGCTGTCATGAACACACAAACATCTCACCTGACTGGTATGGACTGAGGAAAGGAGTCAAACAAAATAAAAATATGAGACATATGAAAAAGGTTGAAGGTTGAAAAGTTTTTGCAAATCATTGTGTTCCTCCTCTCAACTTTTCTGGAACTGGGGTTGTACATATACTTTCTTTTACATTTTAAAGAATATGCTGAGCAAATAAACCAAATCAAAATAAAGTCAAACATTTAAAATGGATAAAAGACGACATATTTCATATGTAAACGGTTTCTTTGGGTACGTGATCATTCATCACTGACATGAACATGGTTGATTTTCCCAGTATAATCTGGGACATTGTCTGCGGGGTCATTTCCTCACATGTCCGGTGCAGAAGAACATTACCGTGTGTTCACAAAGCCATCTCCGCTCTCAGATGAAATCCTCTCAGCACAAAAACAGCCATGTTGTTATTTCACTTGAGGCTGGTGAAGATATCCAGAGACAAACAAGTCACTCCAGATTACCAGACTTATGAAAATATTGATACTTTTATAAACTGCAACCCCAACATCTCTCTTTATCAGAAGAAAAACAATAAAATCTCATCTGCTCCTCCATCCAGACGTCAAAAAAAAGTGCAGTTTTGCTTTGGTTTTGTTGGCTCACTGTCAGAGAGATGTGTGAGAATGAGGCTTTAACGTGTTTCTTTTTTTTTTTGTTGAAAGTGTGTAAGACTTTGTGATCTTTGCTGACCTTTGGTACCGAGTAATGTCAAAGTGTGTACTCTCACTTGTGTCTCTTCAGTGTAGACAGGTGCGGAAACGCCTATTAACCCCAACACATGTTCTCAGATTTGTGTCTGTGGGTTAATATATGTAAGTGGGACAGAGAAAATGGAGAAGTGCTGTGTTTGCTGATTCAGAGATGAGTATCTGTGCAGGATGAATGAATAGACTCAGACGGAGACGGGACAAAGACAGATGGAAAAACAGAGGAATAAAAAGCCTGACGGAGGTACAGATAAATTGTTGGGATAATATGTTTCAGTACACATCAGGAGGATGGAAGATTGAATTGTGCAGGAAAGAATGACAAAGGAGGGAGTTGATACCAAGCAGGAACGTCTAAGAGACAGAGGAGATGAAGTGAGGAACGTTGTGCAGGTCACTCAGTCTCAAAACTCTGCTGCCCTGTAACAAATCTTTGGTTTGAGGACAGGTGTTAACATTAAAATCAAATCAAAAACACATTTTTCCTCTTATCTATAGTCCTATTTATCCGTCTCTGTCTTGAGATTCAGGGTTCTTATGGATGCTGGAATTTTAATGCAAAGTTTTCAAGGTTTGAAAAGTGCTTGGATTTTGGATAAAGTGCTGGAAATAGCTGCATTACTGTCATGATAAATCGCATTCTCACTGAACAGTCTGCTCTTTAGATGAAGACAGAGTAAGTCAGAGTGGGCTACATTTAGCGTGATCTTTCCATCTCTGTTGATGTGCGCTCTCTGATGGATCAGTGAGTGGGAGGTTAACAGGCGACATCATGTCGGGGTGTTGCTGCTTCACTGAGTGTTGGCTTGAAATTGAAGCTGTTTGTCTAGTAATCATTTAAGTGATTGTTTTATGTTACACAGCTCAGTCAGGTTATATAGGACGCCAAGTCTACTTACAGACAGCTGACACATTTGAAACAACGTCGGGTGTGTTTTCCTTGAATTTGTCAACCTGATCTAGAATTCTTCCATGAAATATAACTGTGGTTGTTTACAGCAGTGGTTCTCAAACAGTATGACAGGGAACACTGGTGTCCTTTCAGGCAAGCCCAGGTGTGTGAAAACAATACATTATTATTATTGCAATATAATATGAATGAATATTTCTTGAGTAATATAGTTGTTTGTCAAATTTCAGTTGGCATTGGTAAGGAAACCTTTATAGAGTGATAAGGTGTGCCTTTGGTGAGCCTTGGGTACAAAAAGTTTAAAAACCACTGTTTTATAGCACAGTGAGATCTGATTTAATGTGATGGAGACGTGAAATAGGGCCTAATCATTATGAGCAAATATATTTATATAAATTATGTAATCTATCACAGCTGTTTCTTATCGGAAAAGCTTCAAAATGCACCTTGAAAAGTGCCTGAATTTGACTTTGGAAAAGGTGTAGGAACCCTGGAGATGTGTGCCAGTTGCCGGGTTTAAGATATTGTCCATGGAGATATCTGCCCTCTCATAATAATAGTGGCATTACAAGGCTCTCAGCTTGTGGTGCTCAAAGCATCCCAAAAATAAATTGGAAAATGCGAGGTGATGCAGTTGGCAGATGTAGTTTGGTAGAAAGAAAATAGTTCGAAATGAAACTGCTCACAGCAAGGTTTGTGGATTTTGTTTTTTTTCCTTTTTTGCACTTTGAGCACCACAAGCAGAGTGTCATCTAGTTTCTGAGTGTTTTCTTAATGTTAGACTAGTCGACTAGTCTAAATTAAACTTTGCGTTTAATCAACAAGGAAATTATTCGCCAGGAACATCTCTGCAACTCAAATGGATAAATAGCACGACAGGTAAGAGGATTTTGATTTTGGAACTGTCAAACTGCCCCTTTAAGTGTGGCGCCGACATACAAATTATCCACCACACTGACGTTTTTCAGTGTAACACATAATGTATTCTGCAAAATTGGTCAAAGATATATGTCAAAATAAATAAAAAATGAAAAATACATTTGAATTCTAAATGCATGTTTTTCTCAAATTTAATATTTTGACAGACGTTTGTTGGAAAATGGCCTTTGACATCTCAAGCCCCTCAAGACCAGCTTTTGCAGCAAAGCAAGAATATTTAATTTCATTTGAGGCTTTTGTCTTAAGATTGAGCTCACCATTTGACATGCGATATTTTTAGAATGTGTTTAAAACGGCAAGGCTTGGTAACTAGTGAAATCTTTTGGGATTTTTTAATACGCCAAACCTTAAAAAAAAAATATATAATGTAGTCCTGAAACAGTCAAGTAGAAGAACATATTGAACAGAAGTGTGTGGTTTATTAATTCATTCACTCATAAACTTGGTGAAATATAAAAGTAAATCTCCACCAGCTAATACACTTTTTCTCACATTAAATATTCATGTTTCATCTCTCTGCTCCAGTGAGACCTGTTATTTGTAAAATTACATTGGTTTGGTTTGTTTGCAGTTTGCTGAAATAATAAAAGGAAAAAGACTGAATCGCTGCTAACTGCCTAAGACAGTTGGCCTTGATATCCAGAGTGTGGAGGATCAGGAGAGGAGGTTGTCAGTGAAAAGTGGGAGTAAAGGTTGAGAGGAATAAAAAGAGACAAAGTAAACAAAGGCAGAGAGGTTCAACAGAGTTATTTTACTCCAAACTCCTTTCCACTTTCATCGCTCTTCCTCCTCTTTACCTCCCGTCCTGCCCTCCACTCCCCCCTGTCATGTGTCCAGGCAGAGGTAGTTGTTTTTTAAAACGGCACACACACACACACACACACACACACACACACACACACACACACACACACACACACACACACACACACACACACACACACAGTGTCCTAATCAAAGCCAGGCTCTGCACATTGTGTCCCAGTTGAGCAGCTATTTTTATCTGCAGCGCTCTAACAGGGATGGAATGGGTCAGATAGGCCAGACTGACGAATCCATCAAGACCAACAGATAAACAGTGAGCCTGCTGGACCGCCAGTATGCACACACACACACACACACACACACACACACAGATATACATTCTTTAAGTAAACAAATAAACCTGTTGTGCTTCTTTATCACTCATAGTCAGCAGCAATAAAGCAAACTCATATAGCCCTTGCTCTCTTTCTGTCTCTTTATCTCGCACTTGCTGACACACACACACACACACACACACACACACACATGCACACAAGTAGGGCTGTGACGGTATGGATTTTTTCTTACCGTGGTGACAAAGCAATATATTCCCCGTGGGATGGTGGTTTATCGTGACTGCCTTAACAATTATGTTTTATTGGACTTAGCCGAAGCATACTGCCATAAGTGCTGCGTAGCTCCTTTAAGGAATAGAAAAGTGTATAAATGCATAAGAGCGTGCAGCTTGCAAATGAAGGAGGGTGACCGGTAGACGGGGATCAGCAGTAAGTCTGTAAGTCTGGCAGTAAATGTACAGTACAGCCTTGATTCCCACCTCTGTGATGATAAATCCAACACTGAATGTCTTCTGTGATTGTTTATCCAGTTTTCCATCTTGAAAACTGTTGTTATTGTTGTTAGCATGTTCTTAGCCGCCCACTGGCATTTTAGCCAGCTGAGGATATGACAGGAAAGTGGGTAGAGAGAGAAGGGGCAACACAAGGGCTGCTGCAGAGGACCGACAGCCTCAGTACATGGAACACACACTCTACCAACTGAGCTACAGGGGCACCCATACTCATTATGTTACAGTACCAGAGATACCAGAAATGCAACTCTTTCAATTCTGGACATACGAGGACAACATAACCGCTTAAAAGTGCTGTAGTCTGCTGTTAAATGCCAAAGGAAGTAGAAAAAATCCCAATGCTACTGAACAAAAAAAACATAAGATGGCGACATGTGCAGCTGCAGCAACAGTGCTGTTTTGACTCGTTGAAAAGAAATAGTGATGTGTCCATCGGGTTGTGGGTCGACCCGCTGGACAGACCGGTGCGGGTGGACTTTCTAGAAAATACCACGAGTTCTGATGTGGGGGGGTCAAGAGACAAAGCAGTGGTTGGAGACAGGGGCGAAACAGAGCACTGTGACAGCCCTCTGTTCCAACCTGCAGGATCATGCTGCACGTGGCCCGACCCTGACAATTGTGCTGTAATGTCTGAGGTTGGTGGGATTTGCGGGTCGGGCTGGGTGTGGGTCGCTTATTGACTCATATTTTTGCAGGAGCAGCAATCATTTTTGCACTTACTTTTCAGACAAGGCATACAGTCCTACAACCTCAGTTTTTTTTCTCAGGTGCCAAAGAAAAACAATGACTGAATTTTATTATGTCTTTTTTTTTTTTACCGTCGTATCAAATTTAGATGTTGTGACATCCCTACCTTGAAGACAGGGTAAAATAAAACCATGATGATAACTCCAACACTGACTGTCCTCTGTAGTTATTTATCCATCGTTCCATGTTGAAAACAGTTGTTGTTGTTAGCATGTTGTTAGTTGCCCCCTGGAGATCCCAAGATGCCTTGGGTTGAGTCTGTCGACCAATCAGGAGCTGTGTTCATGACTTGTGTGCTGATCCAGATGTATTACTAGATCAATGCAATGATGTAAACATGAAATTGACCCTTCAAAATAAAATTTGTGGTGATGACGATAATGAAATTAACCCAGTGGTGAGCATCACATGACTGCGGTATTGTGGTAACGTGGTTATCGCACAGCCCTGCGCACAAATACCTCCAGTCCGTGATGCTATTTTGTTTTGTTCCCACCAATGTAATGTTTTCTGCCTCTTAAATACCTGACACACACACACACACACACACACACACACACACACACACGCAGTCAATGCTATCCCATTAGCAGCATGGCAGATCTTCAGCTTCACACAGACATGATGCTGCCACACACACCAACACACATGCACACACACACACACACACACACACACACACACGGTTAGAGACACATGATTACTGATTTATCGTTGTAAGAGAAATCCAGTTGGCAGAGATCCAGTTTCTGGCTTGTTAGTTTGGGATTCGAGTGCTCTGGCTGGGACCCAATTAGTTTCTCTCTCTCTCTCTCTCTCTCTCTCTCTCTCTCTCCCTCTCTCTCTCTCCCTCCAGTCACTTTGTTGTCATGCTGGATATTATGTCGAGTAAATCCACAGCTGTACACAAATCTTAACAACGCCAAAAACAACTGTATGTTTTATGCATTAAAACAGAACTGAGATGTTAGTCAGTTATTTGTCTAGTACATAAATATCAGTGTCTGTCGCTTTGAACCTAACGTACAGCAGCAGCTATGAGGACATTAAACAGCTATAAAGCTTTACTGTGTTGTACATGGTGTTATAAAAACATTTACACAACAGTACTGTACATTTACTGTCAGATTGGCAGCTTTCTGCTCTGCTACAGGCATCGCCATCAGTCTGTCTGCTGCTTGCTTTCACTCACTTAGTCGCACTTATAACAGCATGATTCAATAGTCCAGTAACTTGTACATACTAAGGTAGCTGTGGGAGTATATGTGCTTACTGCTGAGGAGAACAACATGTCTGATAAAGCATGTCCTTGCAGCATTTGTTTTGTCTTTTACTTTTCCTCCTTGACATAACCCCTTAAAGGAAATATCAGAAATATATTTGCCACAGATGAAATACTGACTTCTCCAGCAGCAGCATCACCGCCGGCATTTCTATTCTGGTCTGTAACTTGTGTTTTTGTTTGCCTGTTTCATGGTTATCAGAGATGAATTCAACATTGACTGTTTGCTGAATGAGTTAGTGTCTGTTTATGAGTCAGAAGAATCTTTGAGAAGGAGTAGATGTTGATAACGGTTAAACTGAGCAACATGTTCATGGAGTCTGACAGGCAGTAAGACAACCAGTCACATAACACAAACTCTAGGGTGTTTATTTTTCAGAGCAGTGGGCTTTTGTTTTCAGGACAACGGGCTTAGCTTTGCATTGACAGACAAGTAAGGGATAATGTACAGTGAGCGGGTTATTATTGCAAAATAAACCCTGACAGGGTGGTCGTAATTCATTGTGAGGATGTTTATTTCGCAGGAATGACCTGCTCACTGTACATTATCCCACTTGTTACATGGGTACATGTGTAAAACAGTTTGTTTTTCATTGCAACAGTCTGCCAGACAGAAATAACAAACCTGTCAATGTTATACTGACCAATGAAAATCGAGTATTAACAAACCTCATGTAATAAGTGACAGTTTAACCAACAGTGCTTGTATAGTGTTGCACTTGCACTCTTGTTCAGTGCCTCTGCAGCCTGCAGGCAAACTGCCTGAGCTTCAAGTCTGGGGGAGAGAGAGCTGGGCGAAAAACTCACTTCAACCATAAATCGTTTATTAAATAGAGATTCAGCCTATTTATTATATCGTCTGTAACTGAAATTAGCGAGTTGGGCTGCAGTACTCATTTTTGAACACAAGGGTCTACATTTTTCTCCTTTACTGTCACAAAGGAAGCAGCTGTGTTACTGACTGCTCGGCTCGATGGTTTCTAGTTAACCTCAACTTATAATAGCTGGAAACGTCAAGTCTTAAACATCACTCTATGCACAATAAAAAAAACAAATGTCTTAGCCAACAGATAGCTTTCCAACCATTATATGCTTTCATCTGCGTCACCTCGCTGTAACCGAACTATCAGTCCCACCTCCTTCACTCAAACTATCTTGACATTGAAGAGACTTGTAATTTTGTAGGTCGAAGTTCAGTCAGATTAAAGTGTGTGCAAATTGAACGAGGTGGAGTTAATTCATGACCGCATGTGAGTAAGTCTGTAATTTTGGTCTGAACCCTTTCAGACTCTCTCTGGTCATGACTTCCTCTTTTAGTAGCTCTTGGTTCTTGTCCCCTCTGCTCCATAGGCTTCAGAGATGATAACTAGCTAGCGGAAAAAAGCAGAAACCTGGAGTTTTCTGTCCATATTCTAAGACACGGGCTTCTACTCTCTGTAATTGCTGTCGTCTTATCTGTAGATAAAATGATTTTGTTTCATTTAACAGCTACAGCTGCCAGGGGACGGCACTTCAGCTCTTTATGTTTGAATCCTGTTTACTCAGCCTTTTGCTCTTGTCTGTCTCTCACCATACCTGTCTGTCTCTGTTTATCTCTTTCTGTCTTTATTTTAGTCTCATTCTCAGCCTTTTTACTGCCTGTCTTCTCTCTCTCTCTGTCTCCCTGTCTCTTATGTGGTGCCAATTCAAAATAGCAACACACACACACGCACATCTACAACCACAGCTTTTCTTTGAACATCCATATGTGCTCAACATAAACATGCACACTCATATAGTGCTTATAGGGACATATGATAGTAATTTGGCAATATGGAGGAGCAGGAGGGCTCAGCTGGAGTGGAAGAAGAGTCTGGAGGGATCCAGTTTACTGGCAGGAAGCAGGAAGTCACCGCATCACTCTTTCACGTCTTATTATCTCATTACTGGAAGCACGTAAACCTCTGTTCTTATATGTTGTTGCATCTTTTTTTTTTTTGCATTTTTTTCTTTAAACCTCAAGATTTTCCAAAATTCACATCTTGCTTTGGTGACTTTGTGTGCCATGATGCAATGTGAGATTTTTAGTGGCAGTAGTTACCACATAGAGTCCTGTATGGAAACATTTAGCACAGTTTTTGTCACTAATTAGCAGAAAACATGCTTTAACATATATATTTTAATCAGGTTTTAAAGTTGTATGACTGTATTAGCAGACAATGCCCTGTTTTATACGTCCAGCAGACACTGAGCAACATTATCATTCATAACATGACGCAGAACTCTGGAACATATCAGGGAAGCCAGCTTGTTAACTACCTTTAAAAGAAAGTTAAAAACTAAACTTCTCTTCACTTCAGCCTTTATTTAGCTCCGACTCTCCTTATGCAGGAATGAGACTCTATTTTGGATTCTGCTTTGCACCTACACAGTGCTGCACCTTCTTTTGATTTCATACTGGAATTTCTCATTTTGATATAAAAACTGACTCAACACTGAAGGTGCAGCATTCAAGATTTTTATTAAAAGATAGATAAAAGCCATAACATGACAACAAATGAATGAATGAGACGAGTGATGAGAAGAGGACAGCACTGTGAGTGAGTGAGAGGAGGCGGGACTATGTGGGGACGGCGGCGGGGTGCGTCAACTTAATGTCGGAGAGAAGAGAAAGCGAGAAAGTGCAGGTGGCACCAAAATATCGATACTGTGAAAAATGAGTATTGAAAGCATTTAAATATTCAGTAAAATACTGATAACAACTGTTAAGTTGTCCTGTGTGTGTCTTATTTCTTGTTGTGATATTTATGACATGGCAACACAACCACACGTCTGCTGGTCATAACGTTTATGTGTCTGTTATCCTCACAGTCAGGTTTATGTTCGTCTCTGCACTAAATCATGATTAGATGAGACAAGATGAGACACTGCCCGTCTCAGACCTCAGTTCTGTTATTTATAACAATCGTGTCCTGTGTTTCAGGTGCGTAACCTGTGCTACATGGTGACACGGAGGGAGAAAATGAAACACACCTTGTGCGACCTCCATGAGAAGATCTTCCACCTGCAGATACAACTACTGGAGGAGGACATTGCCGGAGGTAAGAGAGAACGATGTTTCTAATTCCAGTCTTCTGAACGCACCAGTGTAAAAACCCATTACCTTTCACCCACTCTACCGCTGTTGCCAAGGCCGCCAACACACCCAAAAAAAGAAGTACAATTTGGAAAGGCTCAAGTGCGTAACGGTTACATGCAAACCCTTGTTGACTGAGTGCAGTGGGTGGACAGCTTGGAAATGGCCTGTCATCATTTTTGCACAGCAGGCCACACTTGACACTTGCACAGCAAAGAACGGCGGAATAATAGTTCAGCCAGATATCGTGACGCACACCACGCACACAAATGGCGCTCGATTTCCCGTCCGCTCCTCACAGATGACTGACCCTGATGCATTTCATGCTCCTGCTCTGTGATGGAGAACAGAGAGGGTGAAGCTGGCTGCCTGAGCTGATGCTGTGTTTGCTTGATGTCTGCTCCAAATGAGATTTATAATCTTAATGGGACCACAGTGTTCAATGTAAAACACTTTTTTAGCACTAATTCTTTTAAAAACTTATGTTTACCAGATCTCTAGTCAGCTCAGTTGTCCTTTAACTCCCTGGATTGTTTGCATTATGATCAATTCACCTGGCAAAGGAGCTAACTTTAACTGTTGTCATAATAAACTCAGGGTTATAATCAAAAAATAATATTAACATTAAATAATAAAAATGAATTAGGGATGCACCGATTTATCAGCCAAATCTGCCCTGTGTCACATCATCGAGTAAGTAGTTGTGAAGCAGGCTAAAAATGCTTTTGAAGCATTTATTTAAAAAAAGAAATGATATTTTTCATATGAAAAAAGGTTATATTGAAGGTCGTTTAATAAAGTTGTATGATTGAGCTTGTGCTCTTTCAAAGGCAGAGTGAAAGGCTAAATGACTTAAAAACTGTGAAGTTATTTTTTATAATGAAGCTTCCCTGGCATAGAAGGGGCAATAACATCATCAGCATCAGATATTGGCCGAAATTGTCTTTCAAATATTGTATCGACCGGGTCAATTTGACCCAAATTTCACAGTCACTGCAGATAAAAACTTACAAAAATACATACATGGCTTCTTTTCGGCAGTTTTTACAATTACAAGATGCACTGCTGAAACAGCTTTACACAGCAGACTAAACAGATGCGTGTCAGTCAGTGACAGTAAAAACAAGAACATTAATGATGATGCCTTTTAAGACAGATTTTCAAGATGCAATGAAAGTTAGTGTGCTCACTCTCCATTAGACTATTCCAGAGCCAGGGGATTCCTCACCTTTTGACACCAATCTGGGCTTTAGTGCATCTAGTAAGTTTGCATTTGAGCATCTGGCACCAGGCTCTGGTGTACATGTGGACACGGGGTCAGTAACTCAGCAATGAAACCAGAGGTCAGACTGTGAAGAGCCTTAAAAGTTAGCAGTAAAATCTTTAAATCAATTCTAACTCTGCCTGGGAGCCAATGTAAAGTATCAAAAGCTGGAGTGATATTGTCATTTTATATTATATTCTTGAACATGTTTTATCAGCCTGGCAGCTGCATTTTGTAGCAGCTGAAGTCGATGAAGGGAGCTGTGGCTGAGACAGGAGGGCAGGGAGGGGGTACAGTTGAGTCTAGGAGAGAAAGACAACAAAGAATCCGTCACTTTTAATCACTTTATTGATGAGGTTTTGGTCCTCAGACCTTGATCAGCAAAAGATCGAGACAAAAAGCGCCATAAAGTATACAGACTTAAAGCTCTTACCCAGGAAAAGGCTGCAAGTCAGAGGACACCAGCAACACTTTCTGGTGTGATATGATGAATTTCCTCTTAAAATAACTGTGTAGTAAAAACAGAACATGAAAATGAATGAATGAAAAATGTCTTTATAACCCTTTTATATCACATTCCTGGTCATATTGTGCACCAGTTAAACAATATATGCCCAACAAATAATTAAAAAATCAATTTCTTTTCTTTTTTCCTGCACAATAAAATAGCAACATAGCTAAGATTCATTTGCTAGCTAGCAAAAGCATGCTATCTTGGGTTATAACACTCATTTTCCAACATTCAAATGAAATTCTTTCCAATTTTACGTCCTGCCTGCCTGTCCTGTTTCATATAGAAACATTTCATGATGCAAAAGCTAGAAACTCCTTTTCATATGGACTTCAAGTCGACCACTGAGCTCTTTAAATATAAAGATACATGTGATTTAGAGCTCTTCCACTTATAAAGAAACATAGTAAATTTAGCAATATTAGTTTGTAGTTTTACACCACATAATAATGTCCTCTAGGGACAGTAGTAAAGAACATTTTTTTTAGAAATCAGTCCCATGTTCATGAGACTGATTTGTCCAGTTGCAGAGATAAAGCAAAGTCCAGGTCCAAATGTTAGCCTTTTAGCATTTGGTCTCTTTTGTGTTTTTTAGAGGGAAAGGGCTTATTCATAACTTTAATGTCTACTTTTTCTATTTAGCACAATTTCTTGCTGCAGTGGCCTACCACTGCTGAATGATGATAGATGAAACACTGATGTTAAACAGTTCAGCCTAGAGGTCTTTAAAGGGCAGAAAAGAGCCATCTAAGAATGAAAAAAAAAATCACAACAATTTCAAAAACACAAAAAAATGAATAAATGAAATTGTGCCCTTGACAGCAGATAGAAAGAAGCTTATCTGGGAGATATATATCAGCCGAGTGAACAAGCCTCTCAACATGATCATCAACAAAAGTCAAACAACACGCCCAGATTCTCACTTTCTCATTGGCTGCCAGACTTCCAGACTTGCCAGCTGTGGCTGTTGTTATGGTGATGATGCTGAACACAACTTACAGAGATGATACTTAACTGTAGTTGCTAAAAAAATGATATCGACCTGTATTTGTCTTGGATAATGTTAAATAAGCCCGTCATGACCTGCAGCTGTCGTGGCGATGACAGCGAGAGCTTGTTGTCATGGTAATACCAGTGACGTCTCGCTGGCATGGTAATGATAGTGAACTCCTGTCAGCCTGCTCCTGTGGCACTTTGTGTGTGTGTGTGTGTGTGTGTGTGTGTGTGTGTGTGTGTGTGTGTGTGTGTGTGTGTGTGGTTAGAGTGCTCAATTTGCAGTGCTCATCATTCCCGTGAAAGGCTGCACACACATCTATGCACTCCACTAAATCTTACAAACACTTTCACCCTCTCTCTCTAACTCCCTCCTGTGTCTCTCACTAACACACTGACACTCCCAAAGGCACACACACACGCACAGAGACACACACACACACACACACACACACACACACACAGTGCAGAGCTCCTGACTCAGCAGATTGCAGCCATCAGGTACCAGGAGCTGTGCTGCTGGCACTAAACAGCCATATCTATTCACACTCTAGATTAGAGAGGATAGTTTGGGTGTGTGTGAGAGAGAGTGAAGGATGAGGTTGTCTGCAATAATGATTTGTCGTGTCCCTCACCTTGTATCCACCTCTTTTCTCTGCCTCTTTTATCGTTCTCTCTTATTTTCCACTCTCCATTTCTCTTCATCCCCCTCTCTAATCTGTTTTCTCCTCCATCTGTTTCTTTCTTTCTTCTTCTCATTTGCAGTGTCCTCCAAGGGTTACATATTCCCCGTTTGTCACGTTCCTCTGTCTTATTTTGGTCGTTTCAGCCGACACCAAGTTTCAGTCAGTCCATCAGTGGTCTCGGTTTGTTCTTCTTTTGTCCTTCTGGCCACACAAACTGATTTGTGACACTGAAGTGATGCTAAAAGTAACTGAAGACAATGCCAAAGGTCAAAGGTCCAGTATGTAAGATTTATAGGCAAAATATAGCAGAAAAGGACTGTAATAGTCTTAAGTATGTTTTCATCTGTGTATAATCACCTGGAAATAAGAATTATTTTATTTTTGTTACCTTAGAATGAGTCATTTATACTTACAGAGGGTATATTTACACTTCCATGTTTCTATAGCTCTAGATAAGACCTTTTGTGTTTTTTTTTTGTTTTTTCGCTAGTTTCACAGCCAGTGTAAGTTCTCCTGCACGCTAGAAAGTGGAGAAGGATGTGTTTGCAATCTGCGAGTTCACCGCTAGATGCCGATAAGCCCTCCACACTGATCCTTTATTTCTTCCTGACAAATAGAGTTGTCATGATACCAGAACTTGAAACTTCGATGCAGTACGATTATTAAGAAAACAAGACTAAGAGGACAAAAATAAATGAAGTAGGGCATTTTCTTTTTTTATTCATTAACAACCTGCTCACAGTGCTGATACAGAAACAAAAAAACCTAACAGAAGGGTTATTCACAAGCAAATAGTAGAGGTGGTGTGGAACCTCAGCCCTTCAGGAAGAACTCTTTTGGAACCCTTCTTTCTCAGTGTGTATGTCATGTCTCAGTACACTGAACATGCACACACTGCTCATTTCTAAAAAAAATATATTCTCAGGTTGTTTTGGTCCGTGTTTGATTTTTTTTGGCTGTTGAAATTAGTCTGACATCCAATTCTAGGCAGCACAGAAAGGTTTTCCAAGTGTAAAATCAGATTTTCAGAAACCTGCAGATGCCCTGAGCTCACCATGCACCAGAACCACCATCCTCCTTCCCCTCGTCTCCCTCCGGGCTTGTTTCCATGTGGAAAACACACACATCTCTCCTCTAACCCAGCAGAAACAGAACCACAAACCTCTGTCCGCCTGTCTGTCTCTCATAGTACTTAATCTGTCATGTTCCACGTCCTGTCTGCCAGTCCGCCTGTCTGTCTGTCATGTTTATCTGCCTGTCTGTCATGTTGAGGGCTGCTCTCGTCACACTTTGTGAATGCTAGCATGTTACCGGGCGGGCGGGCGGGCGGGCAATATCCCTGTAGTCCCACATGCAGACAGAGAGGCATTATGCTGGAAATACAAGCAAGTCTGCATGTTGATACAACATCTAGTGAGAGTCTGTAGCAAGTAATTCATAAATGACAACATGAGTGAAACTCAACATGTTGAGTGATTTGGTTGGTTGGTGATTAAAAACCTCAATAACACCGAATGAATAAATAATTTCACATCAAATAAGAACTGCAAAAAGACGTGAGCTCCACTGTCAGTTGTCACAGCTAAATGCCACAATTCAATTCCTGCTAGAGCCTTTCAAACTGAACCATGCAGGGATTTTTACACTGAACTCAGCCGTAGACTAGAAGGCTGTGCATGACGCTGACGTCAACATATAACATCAGTTTTGTGTCTGAAAGGAGGCCTTGGCCTTGACGTCCATGCATCGTCTCTCTTGCTCACTCTCTCTCTCTGATGTGAGTCTGCAGCAGAGTTGCATATCACAATTTTCCAGTGGTTCACATCTGGCTCAAAATCACTTGTTATGTGTGCAGCATTTCACTTGATGTTGCCCAGTGAGAATCTTAACAAAAGAGACCGGTCTGTAAACTGTATTGATAAGACACAAGCCATCCTGTATTTGTTGAGACATTTCACTTACTGTAAAACCATAAATGTGAGTCTCACTGTAGCCCTGAAAGAAAAGTCAGGAGATCACTGAAGGTGTTATGATATATTGTCTGGGAACCATG
This sequence comes from Lutjanus erythropterus, assembly GCF_056507025.1. Taxonomy (NCBI): domain Eukaryota; kingdom Metazoa; phylum Chordata; class Actinopteri; order Lutjaniformes; family Lutjanidae; genus Lutjanus; species Lutjanus erythropterus. The sequence continues at coordinate 29,583,777 of NC_139327.1, read as the reverse complement.
AATATCTTAACAAAATTTCATGGCAAACCATCCAGTTGTTGTTGAGATATTTCAATGTGGACAAAACGGTGGTGGAATGTATGAAGAAAAAGTCTTTGGATTACTATCTTGCACATATCAAATATTTTTCTCCATCTCACTGTGAACTTCTGCAGATTCCTCGGTGAATACTTCGCACAGTCCTGCACAAAATCCGTACTGCTCATTTCCATAATATACTTTACATAAAAAATATCTTTCCATATTTTAGTCTTCTCTTGACTTGCTGCAGTATTTGCAGCAAAACACCAGTGAAAATTCCTTGTACTATACGGGAAAACCAACTTGGCATTAACCTGATCCTGACTTTAATATATAATATAAATATACTCATTTCATCAAATAGGATCAGACCAATATTTTGACTTGACATTAAGGACATTTCAACAGAAATGAGATATCATCCACAAAGCTTTTATCAGTCTGTTTTAATGTCCAGTGACGTGTTCCTTGGCAGGAATGACTTTCTTGGGTAAAACCAAGATAACTTGTTATTTCTTTTATTGTTAAAAACTTTACTCATTTAAAGGAAAACATTGAGTCACTTTGGCTCAACATGAACCCTTATCACACTTATGTTTACAGAATAAACTTTCACACCGGAAGATAACAGGATTTCCCCTATCTATTGCTGTCAGCTGAAACCTAATGGTGAAAGCAGATTTTGTTGTTGGTTAAGTTTGTTTGGGGTTTGTTTTAATGTAGAGTGGACAGACACTATAATATTACTTATACACACATGTATAATACTTTGTATTGTACTGTATTTTGCAGATAATGTTTGTTTTTTCATTTGTTTTTGAAGAAAACATTGATGCACATAAAAAAAAATTAAGGTTCAGTTATATTCTATACTGTAGACAGGAGTTTTTCTTGAAAGTGCACACTCACATGCCCACACAGTATTATTGTTATGCAGGAGGTGCACTACATTTACATTCTGGCTCAAACCGAACTGTGACAAGCTGACAGTGGTTAGCATTGGCCTCTCTGATCTGCTCTCAGCAAGTGTGTGTATGTGCGCGAGGAAGACAGAGAAAATAAGGACGGAGGAAGAGGAGGATGGGAAGGGACATGAAGGTAATAGGATGAAAGAAAAGACGGGAAGAGGAGAGAGAAACAGGAGCAGCGACCATGAGAGAGGAGGAGAGCGTGAAAGGACAGAAGAAAGGGAGGAGAGAGGGAGGAAAAGACAGTAGGGGAGTAAAAAAAAAAAACTTTCTCACATTGCACTAATGAGCTCAGGTAAGAAATGGGACACAGTGGCTACACACACACACACACACACACACACACACACACACACACACACACACACACAGACTCACGCTGCAGTTCAGTGCACCTAGAAAGAGGGGAAATTAATCACACACTTCAAAAAGACGAATCCCCCGGTGCTGTTGCAGCTTCTAAACAAGAGAGGGAAGGAGGTGTGGAGGGAAGGATAATATTGCAGAGAAGGAGAGAAACGCAACAGCAGAATGTAAAGACAAAAGAAGGAGGAAAAAAAGGCACAGATCTGACAAAAAGTGTTTAAAAAGGTTCCCACTGCTGATAGTTGGATTTGTGCTGAGATTACAAACTGCAGGGGGAAAAGCTTCCCCACGTTCACGCAGAGCCTGCAGGCGTCCTTGAAAACCCGAAGACTAGTTTTCCAAGCTGCAGAACATATAAAAGAACAAGATCAGATTAGGCTAAAAAAATAATGGTGAAAAATGTGGAAAAATGGTCCCCAGGAGATCAGAGGATAAGATGGTCCCTCCTGTCAAAACAAAAAAAAAAAAAAGAAAGAAAGAAAGAAAGAAATTACAATTTAGGAGCTGTGTGAAGAAGCGTTCCCCCTGGGAGCTCCCTCAAAGATCCCCTGGAGTTAATGGCCTCCGCAATTTCAGCAACAGCCATAAAATAAATTGGAAAAAGGGGGAGAAGTGTCTGCTAGCATGTCAGGTACCCGCACTGTTTTACAAATCCTCTTTATAAAACAAAGTTTCATACAGCCATACAGCACTCCTGCCAACTTATTCCAGGCAGATCAGTCCTGTCAGGCTGTAGTTCTTTTGCACTAAATGCAGTGTTAAAACTTTTGTTTTCGTTTGAATTGTGTCACAAATTGCACATACAGTGTTTATTCATTTAAAAGATAATTTCATAAGTCAAGACAGCTGCAGTTTGAGGAGAGTTTGTCGTCGTTTAGTTTAGTTTTGTGCGAAATAGCTCAGTGAATGGCATGTCTCGTCTCGCACAATATACATCATCAACACTAATCTCGCCGTTCCTTGTAAGTCTATCTTACCTGAAGTGTTTTGTTCAGCCGCTCCTGGTCGTTTTTATCAGCTGGGAAACCAAAAGAACAAGCAGGACTTGTTGCTGATGTGATTACGTCGCGGTATGAAAACACGCACAGGCATCGCAGCTTTGACGGCTCAAGACAAAGTCATGACTTTCTACCTGCGTATCTTCACTGTCATACACTTAGACAGTTTTACAACAAACAGTGACTTGTAAATTTATCTTTTAAATTAACATCATATCTGTACTTCATGGCACAACCGAAGCTCGAGCAGACTGCAGGTTAAGAATTCACCTTTTGTTCAACTGTGACCATGAAAATTAGCACAGTTTGTCAGTGGAAATACTGACGCACTGTGTGTTTGGCCGTGGATAAGTCGGCGCGTTTCATCACTTCATTTAGTACATCACACTAGGTATGCGGGTGAGCCAGAGCTGAACGACGGACTTTAATAAAAATCAGATGTTTGAGATTCGTTCAGAACTGATCTTTCTGTCACCATCAGATAAAACTATTTCTCTATTATCGCTAACATCTCCATCATATGATTTTCTGGTACGTGGAGAAATGGAACTTGAGCCATTTGTGAACTATTTCAATAAGCCTTTTCTCTTCATATCGTACTGTCCTTTCAAAAGCAAAAGAGTACTTTTCAGGGTTTAAACACTGGAGACAGGAAGGATGTTAGCATTGCTTCTGGTGCACAGCCACAGCTGAGGCAGAGAAGTTTGTGTACATGAGAGAAGCTGCAGGTGGCAGGTGTTACAGTAACTGTGGGAAACGACTTCCTGTCATTCTTCCATTCTTCTTCATGTGTGTAGGTTAAGCGTTTCTCACGAGTGTGACTGCAAACGGTTTGCCATGCAGAAATCTAAAAATTAAAGTGATAGTTTCTTCCACTTTACCTTGAGGTCAGGCAGACTTTTTCAACAGAAAACCACCCTTATATAAGCCTTTTTTTTTTTTTTTTTGAAAAGTTAGTTTTTTGAATAAAAACTAACTTTTAATCCACAGAAACTGAAGTTGCTGGTCTACCGCTGCCTCAGTCTGTTAGTTTGTTTGTGTTATTGTGTGACTTCAATGTTGTTAAAGGATAGCATGGATACACCAAAGTCACGCAATAACACAAACAAAATAAGCATCCAGGCAGAGGTATAATGGTGGTTTCACATCAGAACAGGCCATCCGATGGTGGGTAAAAGCAGTGGAAATATTCCAAATATAGTGTACACTGAAAGTGATATTGATTTTTTTGTTTGTTTGTTTCTGTAGGTGAGCCTTTTTTGGAGGCTAAAATACAATAAAAAAAATACACAAGTACATTGCTTATCTTCCTACACCAGTACTCCTGCTGCTTCCACAAACCGGAGGCGTACTGACAATGGATGAGTACCTCATACAACCTCACTTCAAAACAACCAAACAATCCTTTTAAATAAAAATATAATCTCTATTAAAGCTCATGGGTAATTGGGGAGGGATACAAAAAAAAATCGATTCTCTTAAGTGTTGTGAAGTGTTGTGAATCTTTCTCTTTGTTTACATTCCTGAATTGATTTTTTTTTAAATAAATATATAAATACCTAGTGCTTGGTCTGCTAGCTCAATGCTAACAAATTATAGGAATTCCTGTGGAAGCGCTAACAGAAATGATCAACATGATTGCGGTAATATTATCTGAATAAATTAATTTTATTTCACACGCTCAACATGAAACAACACGTGTTCAGACTTTAAGGAATACATTTCCTCTGATCTGTTGAAACAACAACTGTGCTGTGTGCAGCTTTCAGAGCCTAACATCTCATTTTATTTATTATTTTCTTATGGCACCAGCTGTAGGACCAGAAACAGCTTAAGTTTAAAACAAAAAGAATTTAATTTGCTCCTTTAATGTGCAGTATAGCGATGATGCAGCTGAAATAAAACTCAAAGACCGGCCGATGTGTGATGTGAAGTGTTTTTGGAAATATGAATCCTGATATACAACCTCTAGAAGTGTCTGATTCAACTTTGTCTCATGATCTAGTGTTTAAAAAGCAAACAGAAATCGCAATAAATCAAAAATCGAATCACAATACTTGTAGAATCGCAATGCTTCAGAATTGCAATACATATTAAATCTGCACCCAAGTATCGTGACAGTACTGAACTGAGAGGTAAGTGTAGAATAAAGCTAATGCTAACACTGCCACGCTCCCATCTAACAAGCTTAAAATTCCTCACTTGAAACCAAATCGCACCCCCTTCGCCTCACTGTTCTTCCTGCTTTAGTGTCAAATGTGTTGTAGCCATAACTTTTATAAACTCCTGCAGTTTTCACTCCACATAACTTTTCACAGGAAGACATTTCCTCCTGACCCAGGCGATGATCCGGCATGGACCTGAAAATAAAACCCCTCCACACTTTTAACACCTCATTCCATCCCATTTCATCTTCCAGATCAGCATTCATGCTGTCAGTCTCTATAACGTCTCCACATCGTTTATTCTTCCACTTCACCTTACCTTTCATTTCTGAAACGGAGGTTCAGGATGAAACATGTCAAGACCTCTGAAAACATGAATATCCCCCAAACGAAAATGGAAACTTTTTAGTGCACACAAATGTATTTTTCTTCTGTCTTTCACTTTTCTTTCGTTCCAGACATTAAGTATTGTATTCCTAGTGAACTATACTGTCACACTCACTTCTCCTTTGCTCTCTCACTCCTACACACACACACACACACACACACACACACACACACACACACACACACACACACACACAGGGTTGTCTCAGTGTGAAATCTCTCTCTGGTCTCTCTCAGCTCCATTCATGCATGTCCTGCTCCTCCATGCTAAAGCAAGCATGAGGACAGCCTACTGCTGGCTATGACAGCCACACACACGCAGTGCAGGCATGTATTGTACTGACCAACACACACACACACACACACACACACACACACACACACACACAATTGTAAATGAATCTATACTGCACGCTACAGAACAGCTACAACATGATACCAAAGCCTTCACTTTACAGCTAAATGCTCTTTTGCCGTATCGACGGCAACCAGATCCACTTTGATCCAGAGTGAAACATCTCAGTGCGTCTTTGTGAATGTTAATCATTATCACATTTTTGGGACTGCAACGTAATTCTTTCCTTTTGGCAGGATATACATATGTTTATAGAGACTGAGGTTGATGGTAGGATTCCATTCAGCTTTTACTTTGGCCAATTACCTAAAAACTTGATTTTAGGAAGACTTTAAAATAATTTTGGCTGCAAGTAAGAAAGCTGTAACTAGAAAATGGTTACAGTCAGGACCACCTATGTTACAAGATTTTATTGACATTATTAAGGATATTTACATTATGAATAAGCTGACATTTACTTTAAAGCTGCAAGTGAGCAGATTCCAGTCATACTGTGTCAAATGGACACAGTACTGTAATACCACAGGGCCTGGTAATTTTAATTTTTTTGGCGTAAACAATGGGCTAAACAACTTCCCTATTAGTCATCTAAGGTGAATTAATGAAAGATGTAAAGATATTTATTCCATTCTGCCCTCAGTCTCTTCTCAGCTGTGTCTCTTTTCCTTATTTTTGTCTGTTTTTGATTATTGCATGTAGTTTGCTTGATTTTGAATGTTTTTGTACTTGTCTGTCTTCATAATCTGTGTGATCACATATATACAAAAAAAAGAGTTCATGCTTAAAAAGCCCTATGTTGTCAGGCAGAATGATGAATGATTTGTGAAATTATCTTAATTAAAAAAAAAACATTAATTGCACAAAAAAGAGAAGAAAAAAAAACACATAGGGTCCAGTTTGAAAAATACTGAAGTTAACCAGGGAATTAAACTTTTTACACCTTGTTCCATTTCCAGCTGTTAATAAGGTTGTTTACAGGTTCCACTAATAGAAAGTAAGGAGAAGAGCGACATGCAAAATACTTGATGATTATCATGCACATCAGGATTATTAAAAAGAATAAATGATACACCTGTAATGTCATTTTAACTACTTTTTCTCATTGTGGATATACATGAGCTAATGAATGCAACAGCCAGATTAATTACAGATGTATTTTAATAAACATCTGAAAGTAATAAAGACATGATATACTCTTTTTACTGTTTTACTGAGACACTTAATGATAAACTTTCTGTCGACTATTTCACCTTACGGTGACTGCTGAGCCGTATGCACACACACACACATAAACAAATAAAATCAGCTTCTCTAAACCCCAGTATAGCTGTAATGAACCTGCAGGTGCCACCTGCTGTACCGATGCACACACACACACACACACACACACACACACACACACACACAGACTCTTACAGTATATAAACATGGTACACAGCAGCAGCAGGAGGGTTAGTGAGCCGTGCAGTCAGGACTGTGTGTTTGTGTAAACAGCAGGAGCCTGTAACAACAAGACATCCCAACAATAAGGGCTTCCCATGTCACAGACTGAGAGACGGAGGGAGATCGTCACTGTGCTGTATACGTGAGAGTCAGTGGAGTGTGACTGCATCGTTTCCTCTCATGCTGTGTATCTGTGTGTGCAGATGTGTGTGTGTGTGTGTGTGTGTGTGTGTGTTCAGCGTGCATGTGTTTGTTTGTATCTGTTAAATGCAAAGCTCAACAACAATCAGTGATTCTTTTTTCAGTAGAACTGTGTCATAAATAATAGTGGTTTTGAATGTAGAGCTGAAGTAATTGGTCAATTAATTGATTGGTTGGGTGAAAGAAAATTAATCTGCAGCTATTTTGGAAATTGATTAAACAAAAACACCACAAATTCTTTGGCTACAGCTTTTCCGATGTGAACTGTTGGTCAGTTAAAACAAGTAATAAATTGTCACATTGGGCTCTAAACACTTAATCGTGAAAATATTCACAGACTAATCATTAATTAAAATAATTGTCAGTTGCAGCCCGAATTGAATTATCGTAAATGAGTTATCTGAAACTTTGAGTTTTTATGACTCCAGGGAATTTCATTATTTCCTGTTATTTTGCATGTTGATAGATTGTTAATATCGATATGAAAATCATTTCTAATGACTAAATTATTAAAGTTTTATGAAGTTTTCTTTGTAAAGTTGCAGTTTTTTTTAATCTTGTCATTTTCCTTACCCCCTGACTTATTAAAATCTTTGCTTTTCATCTGTAGCGCTAATTTATGATTATCAGTAAATTATGCAGCATCCATCCTGTGTCAGCAGAATGGGAAGAAGGGGAACATGACCTGCAGTTACAGACACTGCTAACCCCAAACAAGTGTAAATCTAGAGTAAATGAGCTATTTAAATCACAGGTTTTCAACTTTTTCTCAGCCAAGGACCCTTTACAAGATACAAAATATACCAGGGGCCACTCATATACGTCCCTTGGAATAATCAGACATGGCCTTGGTCCTATTTTTTACTTGTGTACTTAGTTATGTGAAAGAACAAGACTGAGAAATGTGTTAGAATGATATAAGACATGTATTAAAAATATTTAAACCACGTCAACACAGAATACCCCCAACATACAACTAGAGACTGTATTTCACTCTTAGTGCATATATAAAATAAAAGGCAGATTCTGATTATTTTAAATAATATACAGTAATAATCATATATATAATGTAATAATAGAAAATATAAAATACCTACAAACTAGTCGCTTGTCTCCAAAATTCACAATAAAACATTGTTGGTGAGACTCTGAATTCTTTCCTTAATAATCCACTAATGATGGACTAATCAACTAATCACTGCAGCTCAAAATAAATTAATATAAAGAAACTGTTCAGACTCTAAAGTTCCTAATTAAATAACTGCACTGATGGTATTAAAAAACAGTGTTTACCTTTAACTAGCAGAACATGCCGGTGATCTGTAGCCATATCATTTTACTGCAGGACTCGTGTGTTAGACTGTATTATAGAGCGAGGTGTTATTCTTATTCGGTCTTGGATCATGTGCACATTTCAGTGTTTGGCGTGTTACCTGCCACACTCTCAGCTGGAGGGACGGAGCATCGCCTCCCGGAGTGAGAGGACAGCTCGCAGCAGGGAGACACTCTGCAGGACTCTGTTACATGTCATACAATGTGTCAGCATGCTCACAACAACTGATGTGTTTGTGTAAATATACTGTATATGTATACTGTGTATACATACATATATGTGCATGATCTCTTTCCTGAGAGGCGATATCTGACAGTGTATCTGACAGAGCTGTGTTTTTGTTTTGTTTTTCTTGTCAAAAAGTATGAAAGGTGGACTAGACTTGATTTTCACGTACAGAGGTACAAGAACATGTAAAACAGTGCATCCACAAACACACACAGATATAACCCTGTGACTAGTCTTTGTTTTCTACTTTTAACTCTGATGTTAACTGAGGTATTGTTCACCAAGGCCACACGGGTCTCGAATCTGACAGTCTCACCCTCAAACTTGAGCTAGAATACTAAAGAACCTTTGGAAGAAGAATTAATATGCAGCCCGGGCATTTAGGTTTTATCTGGGTAGAGCAGAGGAGTAAATGTGCCACTGAAGATGAACTACGGCTCTGTCACCGTGACACCTTCTTCCTGCAACTGCAAACTCTCTCACAAACTTTTACCGGCCTTTGAGAATGACTTCAGCTGGATGAAGTCCTGTCATCAGACTTAAAGTTGCACAATCCAGCACAATCAATGAGTGTTTCTTTAAAGGCGCTGTTTGAAATGTTGTATGAGGTACTTATTGATAGTCAGTGTATTACATTATCCACAGTAGATGGTGGTCGGCATGCCCCCAGTTTTGAGAGGCAGCAGGAGTACCAGTGTAGGAAGCTAAACAAAATGAACTGCTGTGGACAGGGTCAGCAGTAATACATAATTCAGCTACTTAAAAGTTTTCAATATTTTCACAGCTTTACCTTGTCATCAGACAACCTTTTCCAACAGGAAACCATCATTATATAATCGTTCTCTCCTTAAGGAAAAACAGTAATTTTAATAGACTTAACGCTGGACTACTGCTGCCACAACTTGTTAGTTTGTGTTATTGTGAGAGTTCAGTGACTAACCTTTCAAAACACAGAGGTCACACAATAGCACAAACAAACAAATAGATCGAGGCAGCGGCAGACCAATAACAACTGTGTTCTGCAAGGAAAAGTCTGTTCTGGTTGTTTTGGAGAGAGTAATCTTTGGGGCCTGAGTTTCTTAGCTGATAGAAACAAGAATAAACCAAACAGTTTGCATGCTGGTCGAGACACAGTCTGGCAAACAGAGACACCTAGGTTGTGGACAATACGTTAAAATTACTTCGTAGCAGCCCAAAAGGAAGCGAGTACAAAGTAAACGACATCGGGCCCAGGACAAAACCTTGGGGAACACCGCAGAGCAGAGCAGTTAGTTTGTTATTGTTATTGTGTGACCTCAGTGAATCTGAACTATCCTTTTAAAACACAGAAGTCTCACAACAACACAAACAAACAAACAGATCGAAGCAGTGGTAGACCAGTAAATCCCCGTGTTCTGCAAGGTAAAATGACTGCTTTTCCTTCAGGAGTCTGGTTGTTTTGGAGAGAGTGTTATCTGACTTAGAAAATTGTGGTTTTCTGTCAAAAAAGGCAGACTGACCTCAAGGTACAGCCGAAGAAATATTATTTCCCACTGGAAAAGCCTGGTGGCAAGGTAAAGCTGTGATTTTTTTTTTAATGACTAACATCTGTTGTGCTGCTTTTCTCTGCTTCTTTTCTTATTTTTCTTATATTTCCCCCTCTGGCTTGTTACCAATGTGTACAACCAAATGTCAAACTGATTTTTATGTTCTTGCAAAGCTAAAATTATATTTAGATCTGTTTTCATCATCTGAGTTCTAGTAATAAATGATGATAAAACGATTTCCCAAAACATCAACAAACAATCTGAAAAACTTTCAACAACAGCTTAGTGAGGATCTTTTTTGGCATTATATTTCTCTAACTTTAATTTTCTTTGTATGCTACTTTTTCACTCCAATTCCACCTGAAAGCAAGAAGTTCCCCAGGCTCAGTGACACTCTCCAGCTAAATCGAGCTTAAATTGAATAAATCAACTAAATCCCTTCTGTGTCTCCCTGCAGAGAAAACCCAGAAGGGAGAAAAGAGGAAGCAGAATGGAGTGAAGGAGAAAGGGAAGGAGAGGAGGAAGAGTAGTCCTGAGAAGAAAAAGGAGAGATTGAAGTCAGAGAACGGCTCCCTGCTAAAAGAGCTAGGTACATTGTGTGTTTGTTTGTGTGTGTATGTCTGTGTGCGTGGGTGGGTGTACGCCCTGCAGTGTTTGCAGTGTTTCCAAACTGATCAAATGCACCTCATTGGCGGAACATATGCCACATATGTGTGTGTGTGTGTTTTTGTGTGTCCATAGAAGCCCACAGCACATTCATAGGCTTGATGCATCAATAATTTATTTGAGGCAACGTTTTGGGGCAAAACGCAATAACAGAACGAGCAAGACATTACAAAAGTTGGAAATCTCAGGACATTATTGCTTCATTTTGCACTGATAGAGACTTTATGTGCAGAAACTTTGTCTTATGAATTATTGATGCATCAAGAGTGCTGTTTCATTCTTCTGTGGTCAGCCTCCTTTCCATGCTGGTGTGTTACATTTTCTTTTACAGTCTTCATCCCTCCATCACCACTGTTTTCATACATTTGCTGTGTGTTGCTCAGTGTAGATCAGGTGTCAGGCGCAAGGGTAAAATCTTTAATAGGAGTTGACTGCAGCTCGGCCCAGCAGGTCTGATCTGATGCATCAATCTGTTGGCAGTGCAACATCACTCACAGAGCGAGACGGAGAGGCAACCGCAGGAAGAGTGAGGGAGAGAGATGCAGCAAGACTGGATATTACAAAAATGTCATCACTGTAAATTATGCAGACCTCCTCTCAGCTTTCCTGTAATAACTAAATCACCTTGTTTTAGCCTGTAGAACCGGAGAACGTCCTCCTGAGACAAGTTCGGTGGTGGAAATAGTCCTGGAAATTTGTACTGAAGTAGAAGTACTGTGACATTACTGAAATATTGAGCAAAACTACTGGTGTTGCGGGCATTCAGTCAAACAGGCTTTCCGTCTCTCCAAAGCTTCATTCTAAATTTTAAATTAATTAAGTCTAATAAGGGTCTACATTGTGGGAAATAATATACTTTAGTTCACAATACAGTTCTGTTGTAATGTGTCCCTAAGTGCCTCTAATAAAAGGTCTAACACTGTTGAATAAACAACATGTTATTTCTAGTTTCTGTCTAACTTTATACAAGTTACAGCTTGTTATTTCTTACTGGGATACTGTAAAATAAAGGAGGAGAAAGAAAACAGGCATAGACATGATGGTACAACTGGAAAGAGAGAGAGAGAGGAGCTCTGTCAGTGTCATTGACGAGCGACTGGGAGAGAGGCCTGTCACTGCCAATCCTCATCATTAGTGAGATGAGGATGGATGATAATGGCTGTCTGTCCTGCTGGAAGGTGATCCATTCCCTGCTACTCATCATTACAGCCACATATGACGCTCAGAAGACAGATATTACATGGAAATTTAGCACGCAGATTATATGTATGCAGATATTTGTTCATAACATTGACAATTTGCAGGCATTAAGCCGACACTCGTACCCGCAGCGACTTGAAGTGAACGAGGAGATAAAAGCTCAGTGTCTTGCTCGGGGACACGAGAGATAGACTGTTGATGGACACACATTGGCGGCTGTGGTGATGGAATCTGTCGCTTTTAAGTTGTCAGCATGAGACAAGCCACCTGCCTGACTATTGGGGTGCAAATTAACATTTCAATGCACAGGCGTCCTCATAAAAGTCAAAACGAATATTGTACTCTGAAGCAGTGTGTCCATCACTAAGCAGTGAGGTTTATTTATTATTTTCCTTGGAGCTGAAGTGACATTTCTGGCCTAGAGAAGTCTGTGTGCAAGGTTTGGAAGAGTTACTTTAAAAGTGTATTCTTATAAAATGACTAATTACCTGTTAGAAAATGTAGTTAGTAACATTACTCAAGTATAGCAAAATTAAAGTAATGTAACTTGATTACTTTCTGTTACTTTCAGATTGCCTTAATACTAAAGATAGTGAAATAAGTTTAGTCTAATATAATGTTTTATGTTTGTTTTAGGTTTATTAATTCTTATTCTTATCAATTGCTTATTCCTTTGTTATGCATAAATACATGTTTAGATTAATGGTGGTAACTTTGCACATTTAAATGTGCTTTGCTAAGTAACGTTATGCTATTCACACTTAACACTTAAACTGACAGTAAACTCAGACTTATTCTGGCTTGTGTTTTTACACACGTACCATCCCAGCCACCAGCATCAACACCTACAGTCCAAAATATTTTTAGCAGTAGTAGTATTGACAGGTTAGAGCTAACTGGATTTCTCTATAGCTAACATTAGCGGCTGTTCTGTGTAGCTAACATTAACAGTCGGTCTGAGTAGTTAGCGGTTGGTCTGAGAAGCTAACATTAACTGCTGGTCTGTGTAGCTAACATTAGCAGTCGGTCTGAGTAGTTAGCGGTTGGTCTGAGAAGCTAACATAGTGCTGCATAGCTGGTCTGCGCAGCTAACATTAACAATTGGTCTGAGTAGTTAGCGGTTGGTCTGAGAAGCTAACATTAGCAGCTGGTCTGTGTAGCTAACATCAGCAGCTGGTCTGAGTAGGTAACGTTGGCAGTTGTTAAATTAAATTAGATGTTGAGTTCTTGGATGATGACAGTATTTTCACAGCTGAAGACAGACCTGTCAATCTACTGTGATGTTGTCCCTCTTTCCTGATTTAATTTAATTTTAAAATTGTGTTGAAATTTCCTCTCAGTCAAGCATGTTTTTTCTCTAGAGGCCATGATAATGAATTGACTGTAAGATTTGCTGATTTTACTGAAACCAGAGTTGTTGTGAGACTCGTTAAGTGTTGTACTGTGTGCACACCGCACATGAAAACAGTAATTTTTTGTATTCTAATTACATATTCCTGTCACTTGTAGCCTGTCTGTGACTATTTTTTTGTGGCCAAGAGTTTTAGTTCCTCAGGAAATATTCCAGGTTTGTGTTAGCAAAGGTAGAAATGTGTTGACTGATGTGTTAAATCAGGGGTGCAGACACTAAAGCCGCTCTATTCAGAAACATGGAAGTTTCAGGTTTTAAATTGAACATCCACCCTCTGCTCATGTCTGTCTGTTTACCGCTCTGTCTGCATTCACAGAGGTAGGCAGGCTTGTTTTGAAAGTTGCCAGTCTTGGATGTGTCGGCAGCTCCCGTGAAGTCATATTTCCTGACATCCTGAAAACGTCCTCGGTTTATTTTTTCAGGTGCGGCGGCTTCATGGGGCAGTAGAGCTGTGACAGTTTGATGAGAGCTAGTGCTGTCGGTCGTGGCAGAACCAGAGCTGTCAGGATCAAGCACAGTGTTTGCTCTCTTTCAGGTTGTAGCTCTCACGCTTTTATTTTGGAAATGCTTCCCTCCGAAAATTACGTAACCATTGATAGCATGAAGACCAAATAAAATATTGAAGGAAATGAAATGGTCAACAAAATTCACACTGGATCATTTGCATTAAAAATGTGAATTATGAGCATAAGTCCAATCGGATCGACTTCACTCTCAACACTGCTCTCCCTTGGTTCATAATGCAGACAGGTAGAGAGATTCCTTCCTGTATAGGTAGATGATGCTGCTAGAGCGCCACCTATTGACCAAAATTAACCAAATCTGTCATGGCCTCTCAGACATCATATCTACACAAGTCCACCAAATATGGTTGCTACAGCACAAAGCGTTGGGGAGATATGACAGTTTTTGTAATATAAGCACTGCCCACAGCATTTGAGCAGACTGTGAACCACCTATAGCAAAACTGGATGGAATATCAAAAATCCATCGTGGTCTACAGATTTTCTGCACCACATTTGGTCACGAATGCTAAAAGGGGGGTGAAAAAACAGATTTGGAAAAAAATTTGAAATGGTCTTCAAAAAGTCTGAGACTGTTGGCCTCACTTCAGAGGAAGTTTGGTAAAAGGTGCCCCTCCTCAACAGCTGAGCCAAGACAGGCTAATACTTCTATTTGACTTAACTTCAAACTACACCACATACTTTAAAAAGATGTTTATTAGTTTCTGAGAAACCAGGGAAATTGGGTCTGTATCTCTGAACTCTCTCTGTAACCAAGTCAAACACATGTAGGGTATTTATGTCAGCTCCTTTTGATAACTTATATAACATTTTTTTTCTTTTCTGTTCACTGAAGCCATCCTGAAACTATTTGGAGCCCCAACAGGGAGACCCACCTCCCATTATGAAACCTTTAAATCGAAACAGAAAAGAGGCGTGGCGTACATGTATAGACCTGCAGAAACCTGCTGCAAAAGAAGAATTATGTTTTTGAAAACATAAAGTCTGCACCATGGTCAAAGTGCACTTAATTTTACACTTGAGGTCCTTACCTTGGGTCCTCAGCAGTAAAACCGTCAAGTGTGCAGTGGGTCAGATGAACAGTCGTCGAGAAAACTGAAGGACAAACATACATACACACAGTTTCTTTTGTGCTGCAACTGGCTGGTTTAGAAAACAGTACAATGTAGTTGTACACAGCTATAAGGACATTCTGAAGTATGGAGATATTTTACATTACACACCTGTGTATATAGACTATATGTACTAGTACAGGCATTACACAACATGGCCTCAGACAAGCTGCAACATACTCTGCCAACTGTTCTCGTCTCGTAAATATGTCATTTATAACATAAAGTCTTGAGAAATCCAAGAGCGGGAAAGAATAGAATAATGCTCAGTAATCTGATTTATGCATGTCCTCTTGTCTGATGTCTTCACAAACGGTTCAGTGATGTCCACGATCAACCAGAAACTGTATTTTAAGTGAGACATGGAGCTGGATGCAGTACAGCGAATGTGCAAAAGGAAATTCTTAACCGTTGGATTTATAAGTGGGTCAAAATGATCTAGTGGGACAGTTTACTGACATGTTTAAATACATGTTCATCATTGCCAACATTTATGTTAACAGTGCCAGTTTGGCAGTCATTAACATTTTAAATGATTTTCTTTTAAATTTAAGTTAATCAGTGCCAACATTTATATGGATTAGTGCCAGTTTATGTCACCTTCTATACAAGTATACTAAAATAGTGATGTTGATTTAAATTATTATTTTAGGAAGTAGGGTATAGTTAAGAACCACCACTTGGATCTCTTAGGACTTTTTATATGTTATAAAGGAGACTACAGCTTATAGGTGTCCACATATGAATTATTGTTATTTGTTAAGAACTCCTTTGTCCATAAACATTCATGTGCTTACCACTACATTAGAGAGAGTTATTAAATTTATGAAATGTTTATATAGTGTTAATACATGCTCTATTGTATTTAAGTGTTGTCTTAACAATAGCAAGAAAGCAACACTCAATTTGTGATATAGCTACTGTATGTTTATGTAGGCGAATAAAATGGAAAACAAAGTCCTTCATGTCTTCAGGCTTCCTCTAAAAACAAGCTCCTCCGCTGTGAATAGCTTCTATATGTAGGACATCAAGTGGGTGGATTTGTAGCCTTGCATAATCCTTGTTTATATGTACCCAGATCTAATAAGTTATGAATATTCCTGCAATGACATTCTGTAAAAAGCTGTGGGCTGCACAGACAATTACTGTACATGATTAATATCTGAGAGCCTGATGACTAACTGAGCTCTCTAATATCATTTATCCTCCTTTTTATGCACATTAGTTAAAGCAAATCACCTACATGATGGCTAATTATAGCATTACACTGCTTTATGGATCCTGAAAGGTAAATTCTCTTCTCACTTAACCCCCTCCAAAGAGAGGTCAGAGGTCAAGACATCAGAGTCCTACAGCTAAATGACATGATAAAAGACATACATAAACATACAACACATGAAAGGCCTTAACAGGACATATTGGCAGCAGCACTAAAGCAACATGTAAAATATGAGGGGCTCCGTTTCTTCCTGTGATCTGAGAAAAACGAACATGACAGAACGTTGCTCAAAGCTACAAAAACCACCCAACAAAGACTTCATGCTGTCATCAAAGGATGAAACCTGGAGCCGCTCTGTCGATAACGAAATGGGCTTCAGCCTTTGTGGGATTATAGCATTTTGGTAGGAATTATATACAGCTAAGCTTAACCTCACTCTATTGTTAACATTTCTGCAACGTAAAATCCATCCGCACATTTGCAAAGATCCGGTTTCCACCTGTAGGAGTTTGGAGTTCTGGCTTCACGTGTCAGCTGCAGAGTTGTGAGGAAAAGGCTGTGAAATGGAGGATTTGTCAGTTTGAATCTCCTACATGAATGTGAAATAGGGTCTAGTTAGTCTGTACGCTACCGGAGTCAGACCTGTACTTGCCTCGAAGGGCAGTTCTCCCTTTGAACAACTTTATTTTTGTAAAGTTAGACACAATTCCTATTGGCTACTACAGGAGGGAATCATGAAGTTTTACAGACTGACAGGTAACTCACTGATTGGACAGTTTTGGTGACGGACAGAAGTTTATGCAGCAGATGTGTTTATTAAAGAGCTCACAATGAAATAAGAAATTACAAGCATTATTTAGCAAATCACTGCATGTTGTGAATAATGACAGACCGACAGAGACAGGACGAAAAGGAGATGTCTTGTAGCCTACAGTACGCTGTACACCTGTGTGTGACAGCCACCTCCCTAACCTGCTGTGGCTCATATGTGTGCAGAGACCACACACACTGCAGTCCAGCGTCTGCCAGACCTACTGTATATCTATATATACTGAGTTTGCAGAAATTTTGTGAAGAGAAGAAAAGAACAACCATCCTTCTCTCTCTCGTTCAGAGAGAGCGAAAAGAAGGGAGGGCATGTGCCTTTCACTCGATTTTTTCGTGTGTGACATTACTGTGGGGTCGCTGTCACATACGTCCACAAAGCACACGGAATAGGACACAAGCAAAGCAGTTTGAACAGGTTTTAACCTGTTATTCAGGTAGAATACCTGTGCCGAAGTGAATATCTGCTATACGTCTTACGTGGATCAATTATACAGTCGCCTCCTGAACAAATTTCACACTCAGCAGATGGATTTATCAATAGCTAAACTTTTGAAACTCTGAAACTTTTGACAAAATCAAGGTGAAATTTCCACCCAGTGAAGTTTTTTTTTCATTAAATGTAGGGTTAGGGTTAAATATGATTGCACCTTTTTTATGTGGCTATACTGGATTACAGTAAACTTTTTTGTATCCTAATTATGTAATCCCATTACATGTAATCCATTGCTTCAGTGTCAGTCATTAATCATCTGATCAGGTAACAATATGCAGTAGACAGAACGTCCGTCATTATTTGTGCATTTGTGTTTTCAAGTACAATCAAGATACAGTCTGGCAGAGATTTTTGAGCTCTTCACCCACTCAGGCAGTGACTGTCAGCGATGACGCAGGACTTTCTCTCATTTCCTTATTTAACCAGAGCAGAGGGTCGCAGAGCCAACAGTGTTTTCCTGTCGAAGTGAATTTGATCAATAAACAGAGACGATAACGCAGGACAGGAGAGCAGTTTGGCTCTGCCTCACTTGCTTCCTGTTCTGATATTATCTCCCTCTCCTTTTCTGTTTGTCTCTTTCAGTTCTCCTCTGTTTTTCACGGTGAATCCATCTCTTTTTTTTTTCCTCTGTCGCTCTGTGTTATAACACTCCCTCATTCTGTTTATCTTTCCGTCTTTCTCTGCCTCAGCCTCTCAATCTGACTGATGAGGGATAAGGACTGCAACTTGATGTTGAATAGATGCTGGGAAATCATCCCTCACATTGTGTTTCCATGACAAACAAGCCCTTCTGTGTACGTGCTGTACTTTTGTTGTGTGCAACCGTATCATTTGTCTGCATTTGTGTGTGTGTGTGTGCTTTCCTCTGCCAGTGTGTTTTATATATATATATATATCGTCCCTGTCTCAGCGTGTCATCTGTGTGTTTGTTTTTGCATGCCGTATGTGTTCATATCTCACAGCCTCGGTGTGTGTGTTTGTGTGTCAGGCCATCTGTTCTCTGTCGGGTCTGGTCCTGACTCCCAGGGCTTTGTCTTCCTCTTAGTGTTCTGGGATCAAGAAGACAGATATGTACCAGAACTCCTTCTCAGATGTACTGTCCCTTATCCCCACTGTTTATTACTGGGGCCCATATGCCGGTGGTGATTTGGAAAAGGGAGAATGTTTTGAAATCTTCCTGGTGTCACCGCACAGGCACTGAGGAGCTTCAGACCCAAAACTGAGATCCATTACTGGTTTCAGTGAGAGTGTAATCTAATCTGCATGAATTTACATTTACTTTAAAACATTCACAAAGAATTAACTGGAACTATGAAGAGTTTAGATGATGTGGTAGGGCTGGGCGATAAAACCATCTCGATACAGGATTGTGATCAAAGTTCTGTTGATAACAAAGATAAACTGTGTACGTTTTTTAATTATCATGGATAAATCAACAACAGGTCAGTCAGTCTGCTCCCTCTGCTCTCTGTGCTGCTGTCTGTTTGCACGACGGCAGGGCGGAGCTCCTCATCTCCACACACAGCTCACAGAGGAGGAAATTAACAAACTTTGGGATAAGTTTGACTAGAGTCATCAAAAACGATGCTCATTATCCACGAGCGCAGTAAACACCCGTTGAACAAGCAGATCACAAACTTGCAGAAACGTGACATCTTCGGCCCTCTGGCCACAGTAACCTGCTGTCCATCCTTAATCCACACCCAGTTTGTTGGTGCGTGAGTACTCAAAGTTACCTCATATTATCCTCCAGAGCAGAGGAAACTATTGACAAAATCGTAACACGGCATCAATCATATGGAAGTTGTTTTAATGAGTTAGTGAGTTGTCATCACCGTTGCTAATTAGCAGCAAAAATACTCATCATTTACACTATATATTAATATTTTATTAATGTGCATTGCTGTTTAATTGTTGCCTCTAAGATGTTACTCAGCCACCTGCCACTAGCTGAGGCTGCAGACTGTGTAAACACATTCTGCACATAAACGTAGACGTTAAATAGCAAAGAAGGAAAGCTGCTGGTGCACTGCTAACATTAGCCACACTGTGAGCCAGCCGACATTACTTTTGGGTAAATGATATTTCCCTGCAGACGCTGTGGTCCTGCTCGGTCAGAAAAGCTGACACATTTACTGAGCTGTCATGTATTTTAGGTTAATTTGTAATGTGTACTGTTCATAACGCACCACACAGATTTCAGCAGCATTTATAATATGATTTGATTATTGAAGAATGTGATTAATGGCTTCAAATGGTTCTTAATAGTAGGAATGTTCCTGTGACTAATTTCCCTGTCGACTAAATGCAAATTTTAATTTAGACAAGTCGACTAGTCTAACAGTGAGAAAACACTCAGAAATCAGTTCAAATTGAGCACAGCTTATTAATAGATGATGTTAAACATCCATCTGAAAAAACACTGCATGTATTAAGAGTAATTTGAAGCCATTAATCACATTCTACAATCACCAAATCATATTTTAAATGCTGCTGAAATGTGAGTCACATGCACCGTGTAATACAAACATTCACATTATCCTACGAAACATGACGACAACTCACTGAATACTTTTCTGAACAGGATCACAGTGTCTGCAGGCAAACAGCATTTTTTAACCTGAAGTTAGCTGCTAGCCTGCTGCACACGTTTGCAATGCTAGCAGCAACTAGCTTCCAAGTAACCGTATTTGTCTATGCTGAATGTGGTTACACATTATTTCAGTTGAGTGGATATTTATTATTTTCATTTTCTATATCAAAACGCTGAGAAATGGCACTGGTTTTATGAGCTGTCATCTGCCATCTGCCGGTGCTGGAGGTGGCAGCGTTTAATGGTAGTCAACTAATCGTGCACATCCCAACTTTATACACACATTATTGTTTTTGGATGTTTAACTATCAGTTGATAAATTGCGCTAAATTTTAACTGTTTTCTTATTTTTTAACTAGTCGACCTGTCTAAATTAAAATGTCTGTTTACTCAACAGGGAAATCAGTCACCAGGAACATCTCCAGTTTATGCAGATGAAGTGTGTGTGCAAAGTCAAATGTTTATTTTGCTATATTCTATTTTTCATGTTACACAAACAAACTAACTGATCCAGGCAGCAGTTGATCAGCAACTCCCGTTTTCTGCAAGTTACAATTACTGGTTTTGCGAGTCATGTCTGGTTGCTTTCAAGAGAACAATATTTTCCTTATATAACATCGGATTATAGACAGAAAAGGCTGTCTGACAGCAAAGTAAAGCAGTGAAAATATTCTAATTACAGAGACCCCTTAAAGTGGGGTCATATGGACCACCATCTTCTATACAACCACACTTCAAATAATCCAAACTATCCTTTCAAAGGTGTGTCAGGATAATTTTTTTTTACTTAAGTTTAACATGTCATTCAAGTAGTCAAAAAAAAGTAATGAGGCCAAATTACAGATTAGAATAATGTGACATCATTTTGACACAATATGGTGAGAGAGGGAAGTAAAATGTCTCTTTTGTTGTAGATTTCTATTCTGACAGGTTCATTTCAGTTGATTCATGCTGAGCTATTTCTTCTTGTTGCCATTATTGTGTCCTATTATGTGATTTCACTCCTTTATTCGGGTATTTAGTTTGCTCTTTTTCTGCCGGCTGCAATTCTTGTCTCTCCTTCATCGCTCTGGTGGGTCTTTTGATCGCTCTCTTGCTCCTCAGCTCCGTTTCTATCTCTGTCTTTCTGCCGGAGTTTCCAGGCACACGGTTGGCACCCAAGAACAATCATCAGACTGTAGAGAGAGCTTTAGACCTAGCAACACACACACACTCGCACACACTTTCTTTTTTCTCATGTACAGGCCTGGTCTTGGCCCTGTCCTGCTGCTAGTGCATTCCTTACCCTGCACTGCACTAGCTGCGCTGGCTAGCGAATCATTGCTCACTGCAACAATATCAGCTGTTCTGTAATGCCATCCTGGGGCTTTTTGTTGCTGTGAGACTAGTGTGCACTGGCACAGAGGCTGGCTGTTCCCCAATTTGTTTTTGTCACGTAACAGAGCCTTGAACAAGGGCTTTAGATGGGTTTAATCGCAGCAGCACCTTTTGGTGCATAGCATTAGCCTACAGTATCCCATTAGTGCAACATGTTAGCTGTAGCTGGAGGAGGAGAAGGAGGAGGAGGAGGAGTCAGTGTCGTCATCTGGATTAAAAGATACAGCTCCACTATCAGTCAGCTTCCTCTTGAAATAAACATTATTTAAGATAAGAACAGTGTTAAACACGTGAACATAATACCACCAAAAATATTTATCTACTCTTATTTTTTCTTCCTCTAAACTGATCTCTTTCCTAAAACGTAAATATTTGTATCTAACAAACCGTTCAGGATCCTGTTTCTGATCTTAACATCGTGGTCCCACATATAAAAAAACAGGCATGGAATAAGAGAGAAATAAAAGGGACAAGATTACAAAAATGTATGCCAGAACTACTGGTCAGAGAAAAATCTATCAAATCAAACAGTCTTATGCTGAAAAAAATGTTAAACCAGTTATTATTTATATAATATTATATATCAGGTAAAGAAAAAACAAAAATCACAAATTTATAAAGTGTAGAAACAGCAAGAAGAACAAAGTGACATCAAGTTTTTTTTAACATGGGAGGTTGCAAAATAAGGTTTTTTTAGGGCGGTCAGTCCACCATTTTGGTCCAAGGTAAAATATTTCAACAACTACAAGACAGATTGCCATGAAATTTTGTAGACATCCATGTAGACCTGACCCAGAAAACTCTCATTCTGTCAGTGAATTTCTACTCTTCTGTTTTTTAGCTGTGTCACTGTGCACAGAGCAACGCAGGAGCATCAACATGGCTGCAGACTTTACAAGCCGAAGGCAGGGCAGCGACTGATCTAACGCTCTCTACTCCTGTGATGACTTTCAGTGAAATCAGCTAAACCAGACTGGGGTACAGATTCCTCTACTGCTGTCGACTTTGACATAGTTTAAGTTTAAAACACGAACAGCCAAATCCGATTCAACAGACAAAATTCTGAGTCGGGTACAGCCCTACATCCACGATCCCCAGAGGAACTGACTTGGGTCTGACTTTCCCTTTACCTCCACCATCAGATTCACTTTTGTGTTTTTGAGTAAACTGTCTTGACAACTGTTGTACGGCTGCAACTAATGATTATTTTCACTGTCGATTAATCTGTCTTGTTAGGTCTATAAAATGTCAGAAAATGGTGAAAAATGTTGGTCAGCGTTTCCCAAAGCCAATGATGACGTCCTCAAATGTCATGTTTTGCCCACAACCCAAATATATTCAATTTACTGTCGTAAATGAATAACGAGACGAGAAAATATTCACATTTGAGAAGCTGGAAACAAACAATTATCAAAATGGTTGGCGATCAATTTAATTATTGCTGAATTATTGCTGAAATATTGAATGGATGAACATGACCTTTGGCACACATGGTCATGTCTCTCTCATGATGAATTGATGCAGCTTCAATTAAATCATCAGTGAAATTTTCCCATCAGCCTCAACACCACTCTGTGTTCAGTGCTAATTAGCAAATATCAGCATGCTAACAAGCTAAACTAAGATTGTGATTCTGGTGAGCATTATTCCTGCTAAACATCAACCTGTTGACACTGTCATTGTGAGCATGTTAGCATGATGATGTTAGCATTTAGCTGCTGTGTCTCAGTACATTCACAGAGAGCTGCAGCATGGCTGCACAGTCCTACTCCCTGTGTTTTTCCAGCTGTAGTAAGAATAATGTCAGGATGTACAGTGATGTGATAGAATTTGAACATGGCTGCAGACTAGAGTGGCTTGTCTTCGGTTTCCCTCCTACCTTCCTCTCTCTGAACTCTGCAACTCTCTCCTCTCCTCATCATCCTCACACTTCTTCATTGCCTCTTTTTTTCCCTCTGTCACCTACTCCCTCCCTCAGAGCGCTCTCGACTCCTGCAGAGACATGCTGCGTCATGGAAACGACCGGCTCGGTGTGTGTGTGGTTGTGTGTGTGTGTGTGTGTGCGTGTGTGTGTGGAGGATAGCTAGTGTTAAAGCCACCCTAACAGCACCTCCTGCCGTCCTGCTTGGCAGATCATTATAGGCACTGAAGATTTACAGGGAGGCTGGAGAGACAGAGAAAAGAAAAGAGAGAAAGACGCTGCAGACCAGAAAAATCTGAGGCATTTGTCAGTATTTTTCATAATGTGAATGGTTCTATGACTGTTCAGCTGCAGTCGCTCCCTGAAGTGGATATGACAGACTTCCAGTGCTCATGCAAAGGTTAATGGTTGTTTCTGGCTAATTAAGAACACTAAATTACATTATTCACTAGATGATACACCCTCTGGAGTCTAAGATCATTTTGATTTTGCTGCACATATTTTTTTTTCTGCTGTTATACCAACAGAGGACATCTTTCTCACACAGTTTCATCTAGAATGATAAAAGGGAGTTTTTTATTTAACACAAATACATATTTTTCACCAGAGGAGATAGCTTTGATTGTTCTTTGTCTACTAGTTGATGTACTGATTGAAGTCAACAGAGTTGGCAGTTTCTGTGGTTGTTTCTAAGTGTAATAGTTATTCATAAAAATAAAGCGTAGGCTGCTTTTGAGATCATGTGTGAAAGTGTTGCTGTTATCATCTCACCTTCTGTTAACATCTTTGTAAGACACTACAAGCAGTTTCTTAACAGAGCAAAGTTTTATGGCTCTGCGATGTGACCAAAAATCTTATATTCTGATGTAGCTCGTTTTATATGCAGACATCCTCATTACATTTTCAACTGTACACTTGACAAATAAGTCAGATTTCAGTGTTTTTTCCTTTCTACTTAGAACCTGTGCAAATTTTCATTTAAATATTTTTTCAAGAAAAGTCGAAAACAAAAACAAAAACAAAAACACTCTGACATGATTCTTCCATAGGTGGTAAAAGAGGTCAGTTATGTTAGTTGTGCTTTGGGTACCTGCCTGCAATGTTGATTAGTATGGTTTTGTACGGTTTTCTGGTCTTTTCAGACTTTGATTATGGGCAAGTAGATGTCTGACCCACTTGTCCAAGTGGGCAAAAATAGTTGTGTTGAACCCTGCAATGTTTACTTGCCACTGTACAAATTGTCTTATTTATTAGTAGTTATCAGATAACAACAAAGACTAAAGTTAATTGTCATGTTTAATCTTTTTTTTTTTACAGATAAATCAATCAATCAATCATGTTGTCCACAGAAATAAAAAATGTCCATTCCAGTCAAAGGTGATGTCTTTAAACATCATGTTTTGTCAATCCAAAACCCAAAGATATTCTGTTTAATATGCTAATAAATTAAGAAAAGCAGGAACTCTCCATATTTGAGAGGCTGAAAACAGCATTCTCTGCCATTTTTGCATGAGAAATGACTTTCACAAGTAATCAATATTCAA
Organism: Lutjanus erythropterus; assembly: GCF_056507025.1. Lineage (NCBI taxonomy): Eukaryota > Metazoa > Chordata > Actinopteri > Lutjaniformes > Lutjanidae > Lutjanus > Lutjanus erythropterus. The sequence continues at coordinate 29,558,898 of NC_139327.1, read as the reverse complement.
AATAGTTTATTATTCACCCACTACTACCCAACCCGCTCTATGCAACAGTAGTTGTCCCTCTCTTAGTTACGAGCTCCTCATTTTGTCTTGGCTCATCGGAGGCCTTCTCCTGTTCGAATTACTTCGTTCTGTGTCGCGTTCTCTGTCCTCCATGTTTGTTCGTGTTGCCTTCATGCAGAACTCTTGCTTGCATCCATGCCGTGCGAAAAAACACAAAAAGTCACCCAAATGATGAAAATATTGCTGTGAAGAGTGTGATTTGTAATAGTGCTGGGAGGTAGGGCCTAAAATGTATATCACAGTATAATTTGAAGCATGAATATAATGGCATACATCACCGTATATTGATTTTTCTTAAAATTTAAATATAAATGCATGTGAAGGGTTACAAAACTTATGGCAACTGCATGGCAGCTATTAGTGTACACTTATTAGTACCTGTTTCACATAGTACAGAGGTATTTGAAGAGCATTTAATATGCAAATATTGTATTGTCACACAATATATATGGTCATATCACACAGCCCTACAGTCTGTTGTGCATGTTTTAGGGGCTCAACACTAGAATTCTGTTAGATAGAATATCTGTTTTATCTTCTTTCTCTTCTTTATCAGCAATGAGCAAAACATTCAGATAGTAATTTAATACATTTAATAATAATAATAATAATAATAATAATAATAATAATCTAACATGTAATCTAACTGGCAAAACATGACTTTTACTTCGCAATCATTACGTTAATTATAACTTTTGTAAATTGAAATTATAAAAAGCTGAACCTAAATGAATTTGACAAGGTTTCAGAAAAACGATAAGGGATTCGGATTCATTGAAATGCTGTCAAACCACCCCAGATCTTCTGAGAGTTAGAGGACGTAAAGATGTGAAAGACTGGCAAGCCAAACTGTGGGCACTTTCTTCTGTGGGAACAGGAGAGAAGAAGTGCCTGAGCTGGTGGATCCAGCCCCCTCCCCATTCTCTGTTCTCCTTAAGCCTCACTGTATTCACTGCATTGTGTGTATGCATGAGTGTGTGTGTGTGTGTGTGTGTGTGTGTGTCACAGAGTAAGAAAGACTAAAATGCCACAGACAGACACGCAGTGCTTTGGCAGCACTTTCACAGCCCACAACGATAGAAAAGGAGCCATGAAAATCTCCTAATTATACACACACACACACCACAGTGTTCAGAATGAGACAGGAAACAGGATTTCTGCTGTAAAATGGGTTTATATGTTCATTATTGATGAAGCGACAGAAATGCTTGGATTTGGAGTTTATCACTGCATACTGTAAATGTCACTGTGTGAAGTTGTGTGGGGGGGGTGTTTCTCTTTCTGACAGTCTTGCAGTAGACTCTGTTTCCACTAAGAACTGTGACGAGGCAAAATATTTCAGGTGTTATGTGTGAGCTTAACATCAATTTGGAGGTGTTACATTACAATTTTTTGATTATATTCATTTTAAAATGTTGATATTTGAGGGTAAACATCCCGCCAGCTTTTAAAATCATGAACTTGTACCTCCAAATAAATTACCTCTAAATAATTAATGTCATTGAAAATATCTATTTAATAACTCCACTTTTGAAATAATTCACCCATAAACATGACTCTTTTTGGAAGTTTTGTTCATGCCCCACTTATTTCTCCTGGCCAGACCAGTCAATACACGTACGTCTGTGACAAACACTTCGCTACAGGTTAGTTAATGATGTTACTGAGTAAATTATATGTGTGCTGATTGTGCCTGTAGGTCAAATCGAAGTGAATCAAAAAAGAGCGAATCACAGAAAAGTGGAGTTTGGTTTAATCGTCACATTCAACAACAGTACAGCAGTATAAAGTCATGTTGGAAGTGAAGCAAAAACCAACCTGTTTTCTACTCCTTTCATAGTAAAAGGCGGCTGAATTTCACCACCGTCCTCCCCTAAATTGTCAGGAGATCGACGTCCTTGACTAAGTAACACTGACTATGAATAAGTACCTCATATAACCCCACTTAAAAAAAAAGCCTCTATCTATTCAACACTGAATAAATTGAAAAAATCTTGCTTCATTGAAGCCCAATCATCACACTTTGAGTTGAAGTTTCTCTTTTGAATGGAGTGAACTTACTAAACTAACCCTGTATTTAACAGAATTGTGGGATTTAGGATTTGGCACAAAAGTCTTGCACTGCAGCTCTTAAAAGCCTTTGTGCTCTTGCTCTCTCCTTTAACTTCTCAACTTCGTTTGAGAGGAAGTTCAATTGAAGCTTTTAGAACAACTTTTTCTGTATTTTTTATTCATGAAAAAATGTGCAGCACCCCTCACCTGTCTGCTTTCTCCCTCTCTTTGCCACCCCTGCTCCCTCCGTCTCTATCATCCTTCTTTTCCTCCCCGCCTCTGTCCCTTCTCCTTCGTTCAGGTTTGTCAAAGTCCTTCCCATTGGATAACTCTCTGTTCGACAGCTGGCTCGCCCAGTCGGTTCAGATCACCGCCGATGACATGCTGAGCCAGTGGGCCCTGGGTGCCCAGCATCGGGACAAGAGCGGCAGCCTCCTCTCAGACCAGGTAGGGCTTCAGCAGCAGGACGCCTGCAGAGTGATGCTTTCTCTGAGTTGATTGTAATGTAGCATATTTAGCACCCTTTCTTGAGATCTGGTACAAATCATGTCCTACCAAAAAAAACTTTAAAATTACTAACACCAACACTTGCAATTTTTCTGATAAGAATGTATTTGTTAAGGATTTATCTGTGGTTTGCTTTAATTTTTTTAATTTATAACCTTTTCCAGAAAACATTCCTTGTCCCAGACAAGAATTCATAACTTCACACAATTTTAAAACGTGTTAAAGGCCTTCAAAATCTAAACCTAACAATACTACTTGGAAGTAGATTTTTTAATGAAAATGTTGGCCTTTTACAGTTGTTTTTTTCACAAAAACATGATTTAATCAGAGATAAAAAGGTTTAACTATACCCTAAGGACCCCTGTCTCACTTCCTGGTTAAAAAAAAAAAATCAGGAATACTGCTCAAGCACTGGTAAGCGTTCTATTTTTCCACAGATTCATTAAATAATACTTCTATCAGATGCATCTCAACCATAACTTGGCAAATGTAGCCCTTCTAAATCCAAGCTAAATAAGTAAATAAAGAAATAATTAGCATTTAAAAGGTATATTTTGATTAGCCTTAACAGAACTCTCTGCAACTTTAACAATAAAATGGTTACTCACCAGGCCAAGGCTGTGAAATTAAAAAATACAACATTTTGTCAACTCCATCAGATATTCCATCAACATTTAACAAAAGAAATCACTAGGCAGGTTGTACCATTACAAGGTTTAATGGCCAAGAGTTTGATCTTTTAAACTATACTTTTCCAGCATAATTGAAGAGTAAAAATCCAAAGTCCCTTAAAATACAGTTTTGTCCCAATTCTGAATAATGTGAGTGATGAACAGATGTTACTTTAATGCAGCAATGATTTGAATTCAGTTGTGGAATTTCACTTCAATACTTAAGAGATAAAAAGTGATCTGCAAGCTGAACATAATTTCCGTGTCAGACAGCACATGGATCAGAAGAGTTAAAGGAGGAGGTGGATTACATTAGACAGAGCTGCACTGTGCCTCTTGGCAGTGAACGGCAGCAAAATTCAGACAGCTGAAATCGGCAGTAGCGTCAAACAGTCCATCACCTTTCGAACTGATTCCCTGTCCATTTCACTGGTGGACAAAAGTAGTGCCAGAAGGTAGCCTGTCTGCAGGCATGATTGAGACTGACATCCAAAGGTACATAAAGTTCTTTGACAAAAAAAAATTGACTAGGAAGCAAAAGGGCTAAAATCCAGACTAAACTGATGTCCACAGAAGTAGAAAAATGTGTAGACGAGGTAAACAAACTTAGCTGTCATAATCGTAACGTAACAGCTCATACTGCCTGTCGTGTGAAATGACAGAATACACAGATTACATAGGTCATTTTTTGCATGTTGGCGCACTTAAATTTGCAAAAGGTTTCATGTTAACAATTAGCCTACTTTTCCATACATGTGCTAAGTCAGAATATTTGCTCTTAACTTCATAAATTTCCCCTTAGCTTATGTTATCTGAGCACTGGTACAACAGTGAATCAAAACTTAGTCACAATTTAAAGATTGATTCGGTAAGAGGAGGTTTAGGAGGATCTGTTGGCAGAACATGGCATAAATGTAATATAATATTAATTCAATATGTTTTCATTGGTGTATAATCACCTGAAAATAGGAATTTTTGTGTTTGCATTACCCTAGAATGAGCCGTTTACATCTACAAAGGGAGCATGTCCTCTTCAATGGAGTCTGCCATATTGAACCTCCATGTTTCTACAGTAGCCCCGAGCAGACAATTCAATTTCATAATGGAAAAATGGATAAATATCTACAGGAGACATTAAGTGTTTATCATGTATTTATTTTGCCACATCTGCAAGAAGACACAGCACTTCAAGGCTGGATTACAAAGCTTCTGAAAAGAATATGACTGCACAGCCAAAGTTGTAAAGGCACAATGCTAGTGTTAGCATTAGCTTAATGTTAGCCTTTCCTGCTTAACTTACTGTGGAGCCTACCCCATCACCGTTTCAGCAGTTGGGTAACAACAGACAAGACTTTTGTTGGTCTTGAGAAGCTGCAGCGTCTATTAACAAACACATTGGAACCATTTACTGCTGGACTGACAGCTTAGTGTTAAGTTGCTCTCCCTCACTTGCACACTGCACACACTTACATATTGCCCTATTTCTTAAAGGAGTTACACTTCACTGATGGCGGTATGCTTCAATAAAGTCCAATAAAAAATAATTATTAAGGCAGTCGTTGTAAGCTATCTCAAAGTAATATTTTGCTTTGTCACTGTGGTAAGAAAAATCCATACCGTCACAGCCCAACTCACTGCCAAATACCACAAAACTGTACACCCTGGTCCTTTAAAGAATAAGCCTGGTGTGGTGATATTTATATCTTTATTTCTGTCAACGAATCCAATAAAAATGCTAAAATAATTAGTTGATCCTGCTGATAAAGATTTCCTGTGTGGCCAAAGCCTGATCCAGCATATTTCCCTGTCCAATAAAACTCCACTGCTGTCCAAACCATTATAAACACATCATTGACTTTCATTGCTGCACTGGATGACAACATGTTCTTTCATTATGATAAACATGTATTAAGTTGCAGCTGAGAAAAGTCCCCGACAAATGGACTATTAACCTCTGTTTTAAAAACAAATGCTAAAAACCACAGTGCCCAGTTGTTTTTGGAATCATTTAGTCTTATCTTCTAAGTGAAGGTATATACTCATGACCTGTTTTCACATTGTTGGTTTTGCTTTTTCATAGGATTTGTTGACAATATAAAAAATACAGAATACAGTCTTAATATCCTTTACGTGATGTCAGCAGCAGTTTCTAAAGTGGTTTTCACCAAAGAACTGGCACTCTTGTGAGGACAGAACTACTAGCTTGAATCCTGAGACATTAACAGTCACCAAGAATCAAATTGGTGAATTCTGCTAAATTCAGAGTTTCCTTCTGTGTAGATGAAAGAAGACGCGAGTAAGCCGTCTTACTTTACAATCTAGGCTCATTGATCCAGCTGACATCAGAGATTCCGTGCAAATTGTCCACTAACTGTCTCTGTGATCATCCCTCAAACACTGTGGTCAAAAGTATTGTTTAAATTTTAGGTATTTAAATTTATAATGTCATCAAAATCAAAATGTTATGTTGGTCTTTTGACGCTACAGTTTTTTTTGTCTCCTCTAATATCAGTTAACAAGCCCTTTGAGGAACATTTGGGATATTTGCTGTATAAATAAAATGGACTTGATGAAAGTTGAGATGAGCCATTTGTACTGTAGGCCTAAACTTTATCTACTACACTAACTTTGTATAATTCTGACGAGTGAAAAGTTAGCATTATTAAACATTATTATGTTTCCAACACTGAAAATCCACATAAACGTTTTCCACTTGAAAGTCAAAAGTCACAATTCACAGAAAAGAGTCAAGCCTCCACACTTGAAACCACATTCAAACAGTTATTTTGACTCTGAATCAGGACCTGTTGGATTGTATCTTTATATAAGTGGAATTTTGAGTTGTGTGAGTTTTTGCTCACCCCTCATTGTGGTTCGATGACAGAGCTGATGGTCAGAGCGGAGCTGCACTGTGGTTGACCTGCTGTTCTCCTCAGGAATGTGCTCTGTTTGTGTATTGATTGGCAGGGGGCTCCGACCAGAATGCATGATATAACTCCATTGTTTCATGAAGAAAAGAAAAAAAACGGGAACATGGCATTTTTCAGTTAACAGAAACGTCTCATGAAGAGATTAAACATCACAATATCAGATGCCGTTAGAATACGTCAGCTTTGTCATTTGATATTTTGTTTGACAACGAAATGTCTTGTGACATCAGTTGTGCACATCCTCCACTGCTGAGTGGGTAGGTGGAGGTGGTGGGTGGGTAGTTTTTGTTCCAAAATATTACCGGCAAGCTGAAGTTTCAAAACCAGAGAGCAAGCACCAGGCAAATTAATTGCTGTTTTGATCAACAAGCAATGTTCCTGATATATCATGAAGATTTTGCGTAAAACCTTTCAACATGAAGTGACTTCTCTTCTGATTTAAGGCTGAGTGATGCCAACTGTTAGATGCGGACAGTGTAGCCAATAGTTCAAGTGAGATACAACCAGGTTCACATGTCACGATGTGTTCAATGACCATACAGATCATCTTTAATGTTTGTTGTACAACGTTTGTAACATTGCGCTATAATTTGAACTCGTTATCACTTATGCCACTGGGCCAGCTAAGTCAATGTAGTGATATAGATTGGTTTAATATTATATGTTGAGTTTCTTGTCTTATTTGTCAACAAATTTATCAAACTGTGGTCATGAATAACCTGGTGGTTTCCCAGCGGTTCACAACAGGCTTAAAATTGATTTCACTCGATAAGAATTCAGAATCTCAACTACTGGGGTTAAAAAGTTGTCTTGACAGGAATGAGGCAGAGGAGCGATCAGCTGGGGCAGTGCGGGTGTGATAAAAGGCCACTGTGGCCTCAGGGCTTATAATTTTTTGAGGGTTATAAGGCCAAACTGAGGGGGCACTGCGGCTGTGAAATTCTTGCCCTGCTCTTATCGTCCATCTCCTCTTTCATCTCCATTGCCTGTCTTTCCTTTTCTCACCTCCTCTCTTGTTGTCGTCAGCTCCTGCAGGGCGAGGAGAGTCTGCTAAACCTCATGATGGAAAACTCCATGCAGTCCACCTGGAAAACTCCCCAGCTGGGCCGCAAACCACGAGGGAGCAACAAGCCCCGTGCTCGAGGACACCCACAATCCGCAACCCCCACCCAGCCCCAGACGCACCTGTCTGCAGCGGCTGCCTCCGCCGCCTGCAGCCCCTCCACTGCAAAGAGCCTCTGGGCAAGCGTGGCGGAGGAAAAGCCTGGCCACGTGGGCCGGAAAGGGGAACGGTCCCGGGGCTCCTCCAAGGCTTTACACCATCACCTTCATCACCACCAGACCCGGAGCTCTGACCTGCACAGGGACCCTCCGCCGCAGCCACCCATTTCCAAAATGGATTCCTGTCACATCTCAGAGGACCCTGGCCGCTGGGACAGCATCCACACTGGGAATGGTGTTGCATCAGCTGGATCTGGTTTCACTGCGAGTTCATCTCCACCTCCAGCCTCCAGCCCCGGGGTCACGGTGCCCGACACAGGGGCACTCCTTCGTGGCGGTACCCCACGTCTCCGTCTGTCGCGCCAGGGTAAATCCAGAGGGAGGGGCTTCAGTGGAGCATTGGAGTCGGTGGACCTACCACTCACAGGAAAGGACACATCCCTGCTGGACTCTGCTGAGACTGACGGGTACTTCTCTGATGGCGAGCAGAGCGATACGGACACACGCTCTGGCAGACGCAAACTCCGCTTGCCGCAGTTGCATTCTGGGAACGAGGACCTGCTGAGAAGGAGCGTGCTGGCATCCTAAAGCACTGAGACTCCAACTAACACATACACACACACACACTCACACACACATACACACAGTTATCCAAGCAGAGTCCCGCTGGCTAATTGTTTCTCCATCTGTGCCCAGTATACAGTCTACAAAACATGGCTGTACGGCTTTGTTCAACCAAATCCCCGCCACATTCACCAGTGGAAATCTCTTCAGCTCTTACCTGCTTTGTTTCTGGGGTGAATTTGAATGTAGCTGTTTTGCCTGTCGTACAGTAAAGCTTCTCCACCGGACTGTAGTTTCTCGTTAGCTTGCCACAAGATGCGATACATTCAGCAAATAGGAAACAAACATTACCTTTAGTCTTTTGTTTTGTTTTGTATTTCAGATTCATTGAGTTTCTGGGCGTTTAAGAAGTACCCATTTCTGGCCTCATGTCTGTGGTATCTGCCAGACTTGGGAACAAACACTTCGGGGCATTATTATTATTATTCAAGCTGGTTTCAGGGTCTGCTTCGCTCTTGGTCTTTACGGCCTGAGACGCATCCAATGAGTCCTTGTTTTCTTGAATATGTTCAGTGGAAAGACAATTTCACACCAGAGCTGGTCTGAATATGTACAGATGGTGACATGGGACAACATGTATTCAGCCTTGAAAAGCACAACTAGCTAGTCGTAAGAGCTGTAATGTAAGCACTCGTGTGTATAATAGATGCTCATTCAGGGTTGGGGTCAGTTCTCATCATGTTGACTCAGTTGTAAAATATACTCTAAAGCCGTTATATTCAAATTTATCTTAACAGATTTCCAACTTTTCCAGTTTCTCAATAGTAAGTAGACTGACCTCAGCCCTGGTGCTCATTCAGATTGTCACACAGAGACACAAACACACAGACATACTGACACACATACTACTATAAGCAAATCCCTTTGCTCACATCACAGCCGTTGAAATATTTGATCTGACTTTTGTCAGCTGCTTTCAAATTCTTCCTAATTCTCAGTTCTGGTTTTGTTTTGTTTTGTTTTTTGTTTTTTAGCCTAAATCTTTGGAGAAAATTCATCGTAGAAACTCTGTGCCTTCTGTCGCTTGCCCTGTGCCCCTACCTCCCCTCAAACCCCGACACCCACCCACCCCCAACCTTATCAGTCAACCAAACAATCATTAAGTAGATCAATCAGTCGTTTTTCAATCGGATTTGTAACAATCAAACCAAAAGGAAATCCCGTAGGATTGGTTACCGGATGTAGCCAGCGTTGGGCTCCTTGTCACCTTAACAATTGCCTAGTGCCTGAAACAAAGATGTAAATGCAGCGTTTGCCATTAATCAACAAAGCATCTGCAACAGTTAGCAAAGCAGAGCCACACCGTACTATCAGTGCAAAGAGCTGCCTACTGTTCTGTGCCCCCCCTAACTAGATCACTGGAGTCCAGAGCCATCGATAATCTGAGTTTGGCCACGTTACACTGTGACAACCACATCGCTGCAACAATAGATACACATGGAGAAGCCTGCTAGCCAACTGATTTTTGGAGTGGTGGCAAAACAACTAAAGGTCAGTTTTGTCATTTGGATAGTCTGTTTTTTTTTCTCTGTCTGCAGTATGAATCAAAAATTCTAAAGTATTCAAGTTTCTTGAATAAAAATGTGCGTACATTTTGTGCAAAATCACAAAGGTGTATAAACACAGAAGAGTCTGTAACTGCAGACTGTTCTCATTTGACATTTGACGAATTGATGAGACAAAGCATGCGAGTGCAAAGGACTGCCATATCCAGATTCATTTTAAACAGTCTGGACGGCAAAACAAAAGCACATGTGAAATGCGATTCCAATCAGATTTCTACAGCTGCATCTGAGTCTGGATGCTCAAATCAGATTTCAGAGTGTCTTTTGCATCACTCACTCACACGACAACAATGCGTTAGTAGTGTTTCTCCCCATATTTTTAAGTTGTTTTTTTTTTTTTTGGCTTTAGTTTTACAAATATAAAATCTCTATGGGTCATCACAGAAAGTGATGATTTGTACATGGAGAGGAAGTAGAGATGCGTTGTCTGTCTTTATTTATGTCAACAGTCTGGACACAAATTTGATTTGATCACTTTCAAATAACAGTGCAGACAATCTGCATTAAAGATCTGATTTGGAAAAACAAATATGATTTGCTTGCAGTGTGAATAAAGCCAAAATAATATTGACTCAAAATATCCACTTACTTGCTTTTGAAGCTTTCAATCACAACTTGCAATCTTGGCTGGTTCAGGTGTCATCACATGACCCAAGAGTGGAAAAACTGGTAATATGAGCATTTTAAAAAAATTACTTGTTAACATAAAATGCTGGTTAACATGAGCATCCAGTGTGCAGTTTATCCACGTCATTGTATGATTTGTAGTTAGTGAAATCATTAAAAGTCCACTTATTTGTTTACTATACGAAGCCACCAGAGGTCACAGTGCAGTTTTCAGGCAACCAGCATTAAGAGAAATTAGTTAGTCATACTTATATCACCCATGTGTATCTACAATGCCCAACACTGTTTTATTCAGTTAAGCAGGTTTATGGCACCAGCATGGCTGTCATATAAGTTTGACGTGAACAAGCTCTCGTTACTGATGGCTCTGCTGCACCTGTTCTCCTGTTAGACGAATGATGATGATGATGTAATAATCAGCTTCAGAGGCCTGCGCTCTTAAGTTCTTGAATTGAGTTGTTTGTAAATTTGTTTTTACAAAAGACTTTTTTGTTCTCTCAGAGAGTTGTATTTTGTACTTAAAGCAGTCCATGGTATTCTCAGGGGTTAAAAAAACATTTAAAAAAAGAATAAAATGTTAGAAAAATTTATGGAAAAAGCGACGTAAGACATAGATACATATATATATATATATACATACATATTTTATATCGTATATAGTATATATATATATATATATATATATATATACATACATATATACAAAGTGATGTGTGTATGTCTAGAAACTTCCTTATTTGGCAAGCTTCACTGTTTGAACTCCTTCACGACTACTACTGAGCATGTTCCTCCTCTCAGTATGACCACATGACCATCAGCCCTGGGTTCAACAGTCTCAACCAATAATTAATGGTCATTTTAACTTGTTTTGAGTCACCAGATGATGGTAAACTACAAGAAAGGACTGTCTTTACATTCTCTCAGCTTTCTTGCAGCTAAAACTCCACCCATCTGGTTCCAAATTAGGGTGAAATACAGCATCACAAGTGATTTTAAGGGCTGCTTAACCCAGGCCTGATGAACAGATACTCAAATAGAGGTGCAAGTCCAATCTACTTCCTCTGTTGTTGTTTTTTTTTTCTGTATGGACAGCTTCTAACCTGTCTTCTAAAGTGACCACGCCAAAGAACAGATTTGTGTATCAACAAGGCAGCATATTTACATCTTATGTACACAAAAACACACATACACGTGCTCCGTCTCTGGTTTTCAAGATGAAGAATGTTAGATAAGCATGTCAGACAACAGATCCAGATCTCACCCAGCTCCATATGGTTCAGTCAAATCTGCTGTGGTGTTACGTGACCCCCTCCAATGCAGGGGGCGCTGTTAATTCCACCACCAATAAACCCAACCTGGGTTCTCATGGGGGCTTCACATAGGAAAAGCCTGTTGGCGATGGTTGTTAAATGCAGACTCACACATATTAACCCCCTTCAGAAAAAAGCCAAATGCTGCTGAACTGAACATACAGCTCATACACACACACACACACACACACACACACACACACTCACACGAGAGCTGGTATAACAGGGTTATAATGTACAAGATGACTAGTTTTTTATGTATACAGTATGTGGTCCTGACTGCATCAGGAAGTATAAGCTTACTCAGAGTAAAACGCCCCCCAACAGCAGGAGAGTATTATTACAGGTGACAGCGCAGCATGTCTGTCTCTTCTGTCCTTTAGGTGTAGCCATCGTAGAAGATTCACATTATGAGTCCTCCTCACTCGTCTCTTTTTCACCAAAGAGAGGCAAAGTGTGGGAAAACCCCTCTTTTTAAAGGCAGGATTTTGTGTTTAAGTGTGCAAAGTAACAGCACAGACACTGGACAGGTGGAGGGATTTGGACTTCTACGTTGGCTACCATTATTACAACCCCCATGGAAACTGACCATAACAACACACACAACAACAATAACTGCAACAAAAGCTTGTGTTTTGATGCGAGGATGTGGCGACATGTCATTAACAGCCCACAGAATCCTCCGCCAGGTGGTTACCATTCATGTGTTGCAAAGACAGAAAAATGTAATCTTGGTTTCAATATTCAATGTTCAGAGTAGCCTGACTTTGTAGACAGTGGTTTTAGATAAGGCCTCACATTTACGGCCTTAACATGTTAGTAGCAAATGCTAAGGCTGCACAGCGCTAGCAGGAAAAAAAAAAAGTTTTTCTGGCTTAATTTTCTCCACAGACGGTTGTGGAGGTAGTTAGGTGTTTTTAAAAATTCTCTCCTGTTTTTTAAGTCAGTTTTTAACAACAACTGCACCGTAGTACTTTGTCAGGCAAATTGTGTTTCAGTTTTTTTTCCTTTAAACTGTGCAGCCTTGGCATACACAAACTGGTTATTATTCTATATTTACAGTGTGGCTTCAATGCCCTCTCCTTCCGCTTCGTAGATACTGTAGACTGGAGTCTTTTACAGGTTCTTTTTATCAATATCCACTAGAATACAACTTCAAAGCATCACTGTCCTCTGTGTGATACGCTGGTGTGGGTGTTGGCTCGCAGCCCAAAATATGCTGTGATGATCTTTGATTTTTGCCTGTCAGGTCGAATATCCACATGATATCAGATCCAGATTAGGTTTTTTGTTTCTTCTCTGGGTTTAATCTATCTTATCAATGATGGTGTTTTTTTTTTTCCTCACAGTAAAGCATCAGTGTCGGTATCAGCAGAACATCTGGCGAATATTGGAGGTTATGTTTCTCTGTGCAAGCTCACCATTTAGTGCATGGTTAAGACATAATGTATAATGGATAAAATATACAACCATACACTTTTGTAAATGGTGACCTGCTGCATGTTTGAAAGTAAAACCCTCTCTGACTGTAGTTGCCACGAATGCTAACACCACAGAAATAAGCTGGTGGGCATCGTGCACGTAATAGCAGGTCGGAAACACACCTACACACAGTGATGCATTCCACCTTGGCTCCTGCTGAAAAGCTGGTTAAAGGCCAACACTGATTGCTGCAGGCGACTGGAACCTCTCCTGTAATTCACACAGCTGCTGTCTACTGTACCGATACTGTTGTAAAGCCCCTTGGAAAGACATCACACTGCACCAGCGGGGCTGGGTTCCTCAGAACTTCCTCAGCTGAGCAGAGATCATATACAAAGCTATTTATTATCAGGGAGCCACGTTAGGATCATGCAGCAACAAATCGCTTTGTACAAGCCAATTTTTGCAACAAAACCACCTGTTTGCTTTGAACAGAAAAACTGAGGGTCTTGCACCTACTAAAATTGTACCGGTAAAGTACTGATACTTGATACTTTTTTAATACCACATGTTTAAAACAATACAATATCCATGAATTATTGCACTGAACATACCGAAGATATTAAGAAAATTACCTAAACTCACAAGGCAGTCTGTAACTCTTAAGTCAGTAGAGACTGAGGACAATCTCCTAGATTTCATTGCTAAAACAAGGTGGATTTTAAATAATAAAAAAAAGTCCTTTCCAAAGTTTTTAGGGCAGTCTGATCATAGTAAAAAAAATGAATTAAACTATTTTGATTAATAATTTAAGTATTTTTTGTGCAAGAAGGGCAGAAAGTGATGTTTTCAGCCTCTAAAACATGGAAACCCCACTTTTCTTCATTTTTTAAGCATATTAAACTGAATTTCTGACTTTGAGGAAATGGGATGGACATTTTTCACTATTATCTAACATTTTATAGATTAAACATGACAAAAACCTTTAGCCTTTGCTGTTATTTTATTTTATAACCATTAATAAATAAAACAATTTGTACAGGGGCAAGTAAAATCTAGCTTTGGACAAGAACATTTCTGATCCACTTGCCCGACCAGGCAAGTGAAAAAATATTCAAGTTGAACACTGCCTTTGTATCAGTGATATTCAGAAGTCGTGTGCTTACTACTGAGGAGAATGGGAGGAAAGCATTGTTTCTGGCAAGGCATATCCATGAAAAAATATAAGGGGTGTAGGTTTGTAAGCGGCCATTCTTGCCACCATTCATGCAACTATCCTGCATTAAGAAATCACCTAACAATCGGTAGGCGGCGAGATCTCTGCTCTGCCTTGGACTTTCATTGTTTTTGCTGTGGTATCAAAAGAGGTATCAGGTTTGTTTAATACTAATTTTGCACCAAAGTTGTGGTGTTATGACAACTCTGGTACCTACTGGCTGAAAAAAATTGAATTTCCACAATTTTAAGACAAAAATTGATTGTTATCCTGAGGCGGTTTTGAGGAACTCTTAGGACACTGGGATGCTGTTCATAGGATCTTTCTCTTCCTCTGTGGTTGCTCCTTCATCCAATAAGAAAGTGGTTTGAGGCTGTTCTAAGGTCAGTAAAGCCAGGATTGGCAAACTGATGCCTGAGCTTCTCTCTCGGGCCATATCGGTTTCCACAAAGTGAGCATTTAGTTAAACATGACTGGCAACACAAAATCCCTGCTGGGCTCAAGAGAAAGCAGATATTATCTCTAACAAAGGTGAGTGGGATTACCAAGAACATTCATTGCAAATTTGATTTTCAAAAAGTCTTCACATGTATCTGGAACTGAAATCTTGACCAAAGTTGAATTTAATAGATCTGTGTAATGATTTGGAAATGCAGGCTGACCCAATGACCATTTAGTGCTTCCTGTTTCTGATATCATCATCTAATCCTTGCTTTACTGTCCTACGCCAGCCATACAAACCCACCCACCTACCTACCGCTGGAGTTTATACACATTTACAATAATGTATAATACTGTTCAAATACTACTACTAGAAACATTTTCATTTTCCGTGTTTTGAAAAAGCCTTTGGAAGCTGTTTTTTTTTTCTTTTGTAATGCTTTAGCTGGCCGCTGTGGCTCGTTATCAAACTAGAAAGCTGACTCATTATCTGCTTCCTCTGTTTTTTCTGGCGCTTTGCTCTCCTCTCTGTTACAGCAAAGTTATGGCTTCAAGGTCTCAATATCCACAACCCAGACACACTGCACAGATTGGAGGTTTAGTCATACAAACTGAGTCGCTGTGGAGGCAGAGACGAGCTCAATTGTCAAGTTAAGTCTAAATTGGTGGAGTCAAAGAACTAATGTGAGTTGAATCAGACAGCCTTTTCTCATTAATTCACGGTCTTGCAGGGTAGATAATCCAAAGACCAAGATCAATGCAGGCAAGTAGAGTCAATTTGACCTTAGGTCATTTAGGAAAAGTAGATGAACAAGGTGCATTACAACATGAGCAAATGGTATCCCTGGACCATATATTGTTTTGACAAATAAAATGCGTTTTGAGAGCTGCAGTTGATTAATTGATTAGTTTAACTGCAAAAACATTCTCTGGTTTCAGAATCACAAATGTGAGAATTTATTGCTGCTCTTTGTCATACATGATGGTAAATAAAAAGTTTGTGTTTTGGACTATTAGTTGTGAAAAAAAGACATTCAGAGACGTCACTATCAGGGATGTTCCTTGCAACTAATTTCCCTCTTGAACAAACAGAAATTTAACTACTATTCAACTAACCTTAGAGTAAAAAAAACACACACACAGTAAACAATTATGCTTTGCCAAGTGGAGGTAACATTAGCAGTGCTAGCACTAGCAGCCTGTTAATCTTGCAGGTTAACCTCCACATGCCTGTGCTGAAGGTTGTTCAGCATTTCTCCAGTTGAGTGGTTATATGTATTCTGACACAGTCTGCGTGCAACCTTATTTTACTTTTCTCGATCAAAATACTGCCAAATCACTCTGGTTTTTCAAGATGTCATCTTTACTCTTTCATTGCTGGTTCACATCCGGGCATTAGCACCTACTTGCTGAGGCTGCAGCCCAAGCTGGTGGTGGGTGGCCAGTGTTGGGCATTAATTAAACACTGATAATTAGTTTAACCAACTGACCGAGAGGTTATGAAAAAATAAATGAATAAAACATTTTTCAGTTTCAATTATATAAGATTGAAATTACCATAAAATATTTATGATTAACTGTAAAAACATAATCAGAAGTAATAAGACAAAGCCATGGGATTTAAATTGTGTTCTCATCATGGGTACCATTACTCTTGTGAGTTGATCAGTTATTAAGTTTTGGGTGGGCTGCAGAACATTTTCTGGTTTCAAATTGGGCTGTAGCATTCTTAAGTTTGGGAATGGCTGGACTAGACAAGTAATCGCACACATCACCAGCAGCATCTGAAATTAGTGTGTACTACTACCTACAGCGTTGACGGCAAAGGAAATGAAAAATAATAGGTGTTACGGGTCCGAGTGATGAATGCTGGTTATGATTATGCTGGGATACAACTGGAAAAGTTGCAAATGATGTGTCAGTTTATGAGTCAGAATAGCACCAGTGATGTGTTGATAAATTCACAGCCTCTGAGAAGTGTTGCACAGTGCTGTGACGCACGGCTGCTGACTGTGTTAATCTTAATTAAATCACCTGAAAACAACACTAGGCTGTTACAGTATAACGATACAGACCTCTCTGCACACATTAGATTGGTCATATTCTAACATGCACTGGCACACACAAACACAACCAAATTCACCACCTGACTATTTCTGAGAAATGCATGAATCACATTCAAGAGTGCAACAAAACTGCTAAGGTTACTCAATTAATGTATGTGCAGATTATTACCTTTTTTTTTTTTAATTAAATCTTTGGTTTATGAAGTCTTAGGAGTCCAGGGAGACATCTTCAGATGCCTTGTTTTGTCCAACCAACAGTCCAACACCCAAAACTTTTCACCTCAGAATTATATAAAACGCAGAAAAGCTACAAATTTTAACATTTAAGAAGCTGAAAAAGGAGAATTTTCCTTGGGTAAACAACTGTAACAATTAACTGATGGTCAGTGAAGTTGCAGAGTTAATTTTTTGTAGCTCAAATTGATGTTTAATCAATTAATTGTTTCACATAACTCATTTCCTTTATAAGAAGTTAGACCTTTCTTAACTTTTGACAGCACTTGGCTCATCCAAAACTAAACTGAGCAGAGCAGATATGCATTTTCATGTCAAAGTTTAAGAAAACCTGAAGAAGCACATGTCCTATTTTTTACTCTTTGCCTTTTCAGTGGGCTTCAGTCCAACATCACTTAGCCAGAAAGCCTCTTTGGCTCCACCCATATGATTTAACACAAGTGGTGAGAATACATCTGCCTCCTGAGCAGCTGTACAAAATGTTTTTAAAACTAAAGCTCCCATCTGCACAAACTGCGCACCTTACTCTGCCTCCGCCATCCAACATCTTCCTCCTCCTCCCTCCCACAACCAGCAAAGTCCCCCTCTTCTCCTCTATCCTGAATCCCTAAAAAAAAAAAACCACCCCTCCTGTCGTGTCCCTCCTGCCCACAACTCCTCCTCTCTCCTCTCTTCTCCTCTCCTGTCCGGTGATCAGCCTCCTTGGCCGGCACGTGGCTCTATTCAAATCGCTTTTGAAGCATAGGACGATTTAAAAAATAAAAAAAAAAGGTAAAAGAAGAAAAAAGGATGTCTGTAGCTTTAAGGACAAATAATGACAGGCACGTGTTGTGGAAGTACGTGTGAGGAGGGGAAAACGTTGCACTCTGCTTTGCTCTGGCCTGGAGAGAGAAGAGAGATGGATAGAGAGAAAGAAAGAAAGAGAGGAGGGAGACGTTTACTGAACCGGAGCCAGAGAAGCAGACAGAGAACGAGTACAACTTGTTCTTTTCCCTGCGTTCTGTTTGCAGCCTGTCCGCACAGTCAAGTTAACAAGCAGCTAATATAAACAACACCAGGCCCTTCCCTTCTCCCTGCCCTCTTGCCTCCTCATCTCAGTCTCTCTTTTCCTCTCTGTACTTTCTCTGCTCTCTCTCTCTTTCTTTCTCTCTGTACAGCCGGGTCTCCGTCCAAGTATTTCCTTTACAAACTGTGACAATTGAATCAGCAAAGCAGAACGGAAACTGGTAAAAAAAAAAAAAAAAAAAAAGGCATTAAATGGCATGACCAGCCCGGAAAACAATTCAGTTTTGTGGCAGAGTATTTTATTATCGAGCTTGACTTTCAATATAAACCACCCTCTGCATTTAGCTAGTGCTTTTTAGACAAAAGCATCAAAATATCCCTCAACACCAAAAATTAGCAAGTCTTGCAAAGATAAGGCTGGTGATATTCTGTATTTTTCTTACTGTAAACAGGTCCCACAAAAAGACCAAAACCAATAGTAAGTTGATCCTGCTAACAAGTAGAACCAAGGTGTATGCAAACTGATGTATCTTGTTCTTCTGTGGCATAGACCTCCATTATTGTCCAAAAAAATATAAATCCACATCAGTGGGACTGAGACGCATTAATCCCTCAATACCATGAACACAGGTTCTGTAGTTTAACTCAAACCATCATACACCATCCTGCTGCTCGAAATACTGTGTAGCGCACCAAATGTGTATCAATCACCAGCTGAAAATACTCAACAAATGCACTGTTTACTCCTTTTTGAGTAATGTTTGCTTGTTTAATTTTTTGTACTTTGTATTTTGAGCCATTTTTACATATTAACATAATCAGTAGGAACAAATGGGTTAGAATTTTTTGGTTTGCATAATACATAAAATATCTATTTTCTGAAAATTGAGTTTTTTCAAAGTACACAAAATCTGTATTTTCAGTCAGACAAGAACTTAAACAATTGCTCACTCCAAAAACTGTCTCAAGTCATGACTGTCCTGTAAACGTGAATAGTGATGCTGTAAGCTACAGGTTTCACAGACTGTTCGACTATCAAAATCACTAGTATTGTCAATTAATCATTCATTTATGGTTTCAACAGAAATTAGGGTTTTTAGAAAACAAAAGATCATCCCTGCAAGAAAGCAACTGCATTGCTACTGCAGTCAAACTCTATCTCCAACTTAGACAAACGTGCTATGTGTTCAGTCAAATCAGATTCTGTCTCATTTGTAAAAAGTCTCTCAGAGCCAATCAAGGACTCTACTCATTCACCTATCCCCAGTTTGGTCCCACTTACATTAGTTAACCCATTACTGGTTGCATTTGAGACCCTTTTTTTTTCTTCATAATGATTGATCGTTGTTATTGGTGAAAAATAATAGGATCCTAGCCATCTTATTTTTGGAAAATAATCAACTTAACATTGTGCAGATTCTACTTTGCTCAGTCTGTCTCTACTGGCAGGGTAGCTAATGTTAGGTAGCAGCTGTCTGCAGATATCAAGAAACATAAACAGCAGGAGCAGATGAATTAGTGAGTGGACCTTTCAGCTCTATCTGTGCTGAAACTGATTATTAAAGTTGATGTCTGTGTTATAGTTAGTTTGAAGCATCTGGTACTGTCAGTCTAGCGCTGTGGAATAACCTGAATTTTTTAAAAATATGTATCATGAGGAGCCTTCCAAGTCTCAAGTTCTCACTGAAAATATGATGTTTCTGTCATGTTTTTGTAAGGGAAAAAAAACCTGATTCAAATGATGGATCATCCCTAAATTGAGAAATTTATTTTTTATATTTTGTCCATATCACCCAGCCCTACTTAAGATCTAGTAACACAGACAAGGGAAGGAAGTTGACATTAAGACAAATACAGAGTAACACCAGCTTTATACTTTAAATGTCACAATCAACAAGGTAAATAAATTCTTTTTTTTTTTTAAATTGTAATATAATCTTTGATTCTTTGCAACCTTGGCTAATTGTGCATAATCAGACCAATAACAATCCACTGTTGAAATTGCTTATTTTTTTATAGTATATCTGGCAATTTAACTTGAAACCTGGCTGGAAACATGGCATGAGTCCCTTTTAATGTTCCTCCCCCTCAATATGAGCAATTTATTCACCCTCCCTTTACATCTGGTTTTACCATTAAGCTCCTGGGAGGTTCAGTCCTGCTCAGACTTATATCACTGAAGACAAATTGAGGTGTAAATGCAACCGAGACACACTGAAGATCCCTTTGGCCAAAGCTGCCGTCTCCCACTGATGGTCAAAGCAACATTTGGCAACATTAAATTAAAGTTCAGGGGGGAAACTATACACAAAGTGTAAATATAACAGAAGAGATGCTGGTGGGAACCTGCTTTATGGAGAAAAGAGTGATTTCAGCGCAGGCACTGGAGACTCTTTACTTCCAGGTGTAAATGTAATCTGGATAAATCATTGCGTCTAGACACGATCTGAATTTAAGATGCAGGTTATGACCATTTGTTAAGAGGCCCAGCTCTGTACTGTATTTCTGTCTCTGCTCTTTCTCCCACTCATAAGTTCACCGCTCTTGTCTGCCACTGCTTTATTTCTTTCTCCTGGTTTCTGTTAGCCTACTTTATCCTGTTCCTCACTGTCTGTCTTCACCGCTTTTGTAATCTGACTTTTTTCTCTTTCGCACACACACAGAACAAATGTTTAGATTCTTCCTCTGAGGCAAATGCGTATTTATTTGCCTCCACTGGCTGATCTTTGAGACATGCAGGGAAGGAAAATGTCTTTTGATCACACAGATTGAGGAAAGTGCAGTGTGAGAGTGTGTGTGTGTGTGTGTGTGTATTACTTTGATAATACAGGCTGTGTGTATGTGGAGGAATATGGCATCTGGGTTAAATCTAGTTTAAACTGTTGAGCAGGTCAGCTGTTCTCTCAGTGAGGTGGTTAATCTTTTGCTCCAGTCTCCATTTGATCTCTTAGTGTAATTTTTCTTCCTCATCTGGAGGGAACTGGAACAGTCACTTCTCCCTCTCCATGTTAAGCTGGATAATTTTGAAAACACCATTTACATACAAAAATAGCACAATCCACACTTTTCACATGGTCATACGTAAAGATCTCCATCGACACTAAATAATAATAAATAAATCTTATTCTCAGTAAACAAGAAAACTGCATCACCACCTGGTTTCTCTGCTTGTTTAACATCTGTTGTGTCCCATCCTGCTCTCTGCAACCATTTATTGAGTTTTAATACAGCCAAATCCTCACCTTAGTTGTTCTCACTGAACGTGTATATATACACCCTTTTAGTTCATTAGTTGTACCATATGAATCACAAATCTGAGACAAATGTGTCATCACTAATTTTAATATTAAGCAATATATACATATATAAAGTCCAGTTGGCCAACATGCATTTAAGTAACCGACTTCCAATTGGCTTTCTCCATTGATCTGATTAGAGAAATGTGGTTTTCATCATTACATTTCTCTTGGAGCAAGACAGCAGTTGCATATCTGGTTTTCTAATCACCTTTTTTGTACACGTGTACAGCGATACTGTGACAGCAAAGCAAAGAAGCGATTACACCTGCAGATGCAATGCATCCTTGCACTCAAGATGATTCCACCTAAATTCAGACTAAAACTGAAACTTTAAAATAGGGCTGGGCCGTGTCGCCCAAAATTTATATCATAGTATAATATGAAACACAGACAACAGTGGTATATACCACAGTATCTTATAATAAATAGAAAAAAATGCTAAACCTTTTGTTTCAAGTTTATCAAATATTCCCACCCCTTGTAACCACTGTCATCTGACATAATTTGCAAATTGTCGTTTTCTACTTATTGTCACATTGACACTTTTTTAAAATAAGGGCTTAATCTGTCAGCACAGTATATAATATAGCCAACATTCTTACTGTAGGGTGTATTCATACCACTGTACTTTCTATAGCTTTATGCCATCCACCCCCCCTTTGAAAGTTACCTCTAAATAAGTCATCTTCCACAGCTGAACAGTTCTAAGTCCATCAGTCCACCCATCATGTCATAAGTCCGTTGTCAGACAACAGAATGAGCAGAAAAAAGTGATTGACTGCAGGTCATACCTGTTACGAGTGTTATCCAGGTGACCAGTAACTTGTGTGCTGCTGTGCAGATGATCAGCTTCATCTGATAAATCAGCATGAAAACAGCTCACTAAAAAATTGTGTATATTAACAGCTAAAATGGTTGATCACAGAGAAGGCCAGAGGCAACAGAAAGTTTCTAATTTTACTGCCACACAGCCACTAGCCAAGCTTTCAAATGGCATTCATCCACTCTGGTGACTGCTTTCAAAAAACTTCGTTTTCGAGTTAGAAGAACACCAGCTTAGTGTGGACGAAGAGCAAAAACAGATTGCTTGTGGATGTGATTTTAAGCATTTCCCTCTCTCTTTCTCACCTCACATTCATAGTAAGTACCATCCTCTTATTTGCTTTCTTTAACTCTGTGTTGCTTTGACATTTTCTGTCCAGCTCTCAGCTCCTCTTCCTGCCTCTCTCTACTTTAATGGATTCTTCCTCTCCCCTCTTCCTCTGTATCTCTCCTCCTCAGTGCAGAGCAGACGGTTTCTGACTCATTAATAACAAAAAAATCTCGCTCCCATCTCCTGACCTGCGATTCACAAAGTTTTCTCCCTCAGGTTTAAAACATTTATTCACACGCAGAATTCAGAGGAGTTTTGGTTTGCAAAATTTCAGCAACTCTTTGTTTAAAACTTCTTACTGTTTTCACCTATAAGCCCTTATGAATATCAAATTTTCATATTAATCTGTTATTTTAAGCACTTAGTATGTCCTCCTTTGTGGAAATAAGGTTAATCTGCTTCTTGTTTGAACAGTTTTCCCCCTTCTCTCTGCTCTCTCATGACATTTTTAAACATTATTGGGTATCATTCTACAACATGAGATTGTTTCACATCATATTGGTCATATTTAGGCACTATTTAAGCACCAATCAGCATCGTTCAATCAAAGCAGAGCTGGACACAGGCTTTTTCTCCTCCTCCTCCTGTCTTATTTGTCCTTATATGAAGGTATTAAAATCTCTGCTGTCGTGTCCAGTTTCTCCTCCACTCTGCATCGGTTCTTCAATACAATAATATGAATGTTGCAGGAGTTTATCCTTCTGTATTCTTTGTTTCAAAGAATGTTGTGCCATTTGTTAATAGCAAAGAGAACTATTGAACATATATGAAAAAGAAGAGCTATTTTAAATTATTTTTTGGCTTTTTTTGCTATATTTATTTTCTTGTATTAGAATCTTCTTTGTAGGAGGGAAAAATCAAAAAATGTATTTTTCATTAGTGCGAAAAACCTATTTTCTTCCTTTTTGTACAATTTCGATGTTTTAAGCGAGACTTTGAAAAGCAATATGATGATGATGACGATGTTTCCTGTGACTGTATCTGCATGCTGTTTGTGTTGCCTTAATGATGGCTGCATCCCACTTTGATCCCTCCCAACCCACCCCCACCACCTTGACCTGTCTGGCCCCTCCCTCCCCCAACTCTAACCCCACCCCCTTCAACTCCCACTCTCATCTGATGGAGTCCCAGTCCCACCTGATCCAGTCCAGACCGATCCAGTCCAGTCCAGTGCAGTCAATAAAGCAGTGCTTTCTGTGTACACAAACTCTCTGCCTCTCTGTTCACCACACAAACAAACTGAGGTCTCACTGGTGTTTCCTGATCTACAAAGGAAAAAGGTCACTTAAATTTTAGCCTTGGATTAACATATATGGTATTCACAAAATAGATCTGAGTTTTCTTAATGACAAAGCATTTTGTAAATTTTAGGAAATCTTTTTGGCTCAGCAGAAAAATGTTTACATTTTCCATAAAAAAATCTGATTTCAAGTACAAGATTTATGTATAGTGGTTTATTTTTTTCTGTGCCCACTGAAATAATCTTTTATTCAAATCTAAAATTTTTAACTGACGCATTGTACAATAACTAAAACTGTTAAATATTTTTACGATTTTAAAAAGTGAATAGTGTGGAGACACTTCATTCACAACATCAAATATGAATCTCACGGTGGTGCTCAAAGAAAAGTCAATCAGTAGGATTCCTCCTCTGAGAACCATGAAAAGCACAAATTTAGGTCTCAATCCATCAAGCAGTTGATAAATTTAAGAAGATGAGTGAAAACTTTGACCTGCTGGTGGCAGTACAGGAAGAATCTCTACAAAGCGACAAAACTATAACTTTATCTTGCAGAACTCGGGAGTTGTTGGTCACCCTTGCCTCAATCAATCTCCCTACTCTTGGACAAATCAATTGGTTGATGGGGGAAAAAATCTGCATGTAATCCCTAGATTATTAACTTAAAGTAGCCACAGTCCACTGGGTGTGCTCTACCTGCAGCCTAAATAAGTGCCAATCAAAGGTTGCCAAGCACATACATTCCTGCAGCTTGACCATTTCTTTTACACATGTTATTTCATTGTTTCCTTCAGGGCATGTCTACCAAATAAATAAGTGCTACATACAACAGCAACACAAACATACACACAGCAGCAACAAGGATTACAGAGCAGAACCAGCCCGGCTTCTGTAAAGCACCACAGCTGCAGTATAAACTTCCACAAAAAACAACATGGGAAAAAAAACAGTTACAGCATCCATCCAACTACTGCCGTTATTTAGTTTGCTTCAATTAAAGTTTTACGTTCACACTGTTTCTCTTAACCGTCCCTCAATACCACAACACTTGTCCAAACATAAACCCAGCATGTGGAAGCAGCCACTTTAGATGCATGCTAGCTCCAAACAGGGTAAGCTACAAAACAAACACTAAAAAACATGGCAAAGCTTACAGTCGGGTCATGTACAGCTGGTATTTATCTATCAGTGAGCTTGAAACATTACTGACAGGCACTCATTAAGACAGCGGTCCGGAGTGAAGTCAACACAAGTTGTCAACAAAAATAAACTTTTTATCCACTCAGCTTTTCTGTCCTTTGAGACTGAGGGCTGATGTAACAGTTAGTTTGGAGCAGAGTAAATGTTCAGTAAATAGCCTCACATTGAGAACTAAATCCATCAGTTCTTCATATGTCCCTCCCAAGGCAATAATAAATTAAAAAACACTTCTCTCCTTATGAAAGGAACACCAACGACTGTCTGACCAATGAGAATTTGGTCAGACAAGAGCAGAACGACCAACCAGCTCACCAAGTCACACAATAATACAAACAAACCAACAGATCAAGGCGGCAGCAGAGGAGCACCTCCTGTGTTTGGCAAGGTGAAATCATTGTTTTTGCCACAGGAGGCTCTTTGATAATGGAGAGAGCCATATTTGACATCTTGAAGTTGCTTGTTTTTGCTGAACCAACAGTCCAAAGATATTCAATTTACCATTGGACCATAGGACTAAAAACATAAATATATATATATATATATATATATATATATATATATATATATATATATATATATATATATATATATATATATATATATATACACACATATATATATCTGAGGGTCAGAATCAATTCATTTATTGCAGTTTTGTTCCAAATATGACTCAGAGGACTATCAAAATGGTTGCTGATGAATTTCCTGTGGATTAGCTGATAAAAAAGAATTATGAAGAAACTTTACCATGACTCATGTCTAGGGAGGACAATGAAACTATAAAAAAGGTTTGAGACAACAGCAGACCCCATCGTAAAGAGACATAGGAGCATAAATGAAATTACCAGGACTCCTCCTAGAGCTGTTTTTTGACCAAACGGCGCAACCTGCCAAGAAAGACGTTGATCAGGAAGGCGGCCAAGAACCTCAAGACCACACTGACAAAACTCTGTTTTTCAATCATGACAGAATAACTTGCCAGGACAGAAACTGTCAGCGGAGGCCTTCAAATGAATTCAGAAGTCAGACTCTCCTGAAAAACACCACATGGCAGCAGCCTGGAGTTTGTCAAAAAAAAAAAAAAACGTGTGAAAGACAGAGAGTATGACGCAAAAGATTCTGTGGTCTGATGAAACAAAATTCAAAACGCTTCGGCTGATGCAAAGTGTTGTGTCTGCTGGAACTCGGCAGAGCTTATCAACCCTCTAACACCATCCATACCTCGAAGCGTGATGGTGCAGCTTCAGACTTGGCCAGGGAGGACATGGAGACTTTGCCAGAGGTCCAGAGGAACAATGCAGGGATCCAAACACAGGCAAATCTCGAGGAGAGCAGGTTTCTGAATGCCAAAGGCCTGAGAGCGGGGCCAACAAATTTCTCCTCCAACAGGACTCAAATATGCTGCCAAGTCAACGTTGGAGTGGCTTCACAACAAGAATGTGAAAGTCCTTCAGCGGCCTCAAAGCCCAGATTTGAATCCCAGAGAAAATCTGTGGAATGACTTGAAGATCGAGCCACGGCGACAAAATCCAAATGTGTCGAGCTGATGCAGATGTTTCCAAAAAGAGTTGATGTGACAAAGTGTCAATCTCACACTTGCATTTATCATAATTTTTATTAACAATGAACCAAGTTACTATGTGTGATGTGACAGGGGTCTCTCGTAGCGACAAACCACACAGAATTATCATCCAAATCTGCTCTACAGTGTTTTAGAATCTTTAAGCTCATTATTTTGGTATTTATTTTATTTATACTGATACACTATTTCATTTCACTCCTCTGCTCTCATCAGTTGCTGGCTGTTTTCAATTTTTTTTTTTTACTTAAAAATGAATGTACAATACACCTGCCCAGTATCACATTGCAGAAATACTAAGGCCCTGCCCACACCTACACAGGTATTTTTTAAAAACGTAGCATGCGTATACTATGGTGTGGTTCATTCAGTCAGCCAGGAGATTAAAGAAGACAGCGATAAAGACAATGATGGGTTTTAATGAACCACATCCACATCATAAGCAAAGTTTGACAGTCTGGTATCCACAAAAAAAAACAAAAAAACATACTGCGATCTCAAAGATAACACAACACTGTGTTCAACAACCAAAACCCAAATTATATCCAGATATCTCAGTCCAAGTTCAAAATCAAACCATATTAAATTCAAGCAATCCATAGTGAGAGAAGAACAGTACGCACATAAAGGATGACAATGACCACTAATGGCAGTAAGGTTATAAGCAATGTTTGAGACCACCGATTAATTTTAGGGCACAAATGATTAAATCATCAAGTTTGTTTTTGTCTTTGTCCGTGACATTTTCCCATCACAATCAGACTCTATCCTACTGCTATTTTCTAAGTCACTTCTTCCCTCTGCCTTATAATCTAAAAACCGTCCCTTGGATTCAGATAGACCTCAACTCTCTCATCCATCTGATTCACACAAACACAGTCTGGAAACAAGCCAAACAAACAGACATATTCATAATAATGGAAATCAATTTAGCAGCACAAAGAAAAAGCACCTGGAGAGACTTCATGCACCTGGCTTTCACAAAGCTCTCATTTTCATTCTTTTCCCCTGGGGCACTTTTGGAAATCGTTTTGTTTTGCAATCTAAATGTTATTTTTCCAGACTATTGTTGAGGCTAACTGGCTCACTCTACTGTACAGTTATATTACTAACTTACTATCCCACCACAACTTCAGGGACCTCAAAAAGAAGCTTTGGATACCATATTTTCTTGTATATATTCAGAGTTTTATTTCCTGCATCTACCGTCCAGGTTCACATCCTCAGATGGTGTTTGGGAAACAGCAGGATGAAGTTTCAGAGCTCAGCGTGCCACGGGGGACTCAAGAGAACTTTTTCATGCACCTGCCACAGTGCCTGGTGTTTTTACAAGCAGCACTTATTTAAGCTGCAGTAGGCAAGATTTTTATGTAAAAATGCACCTGTGTTATCTGCCTAAATCTTTTAGTAAGGCTGAAGAATAACATCACAACTTCCCCACTAATTGTGATACTACACATTCTCTGGTGTCTGGTATGAACATTTCTCCCCATACAGGAAGTGAAGAATTTAAACTAATTCTCCCTAAATAGGAGAGATCAAGCTCCAAATCCACAAAAAAAAAAAACTGTCAGCCCCTTTAGATTTCATTGGTATTTTCTTGTAAAACAACAGGAGAAGTGCTGTGTTCATTTTATTGGTGTGTTACATGGTTTGTGTTATGAAGGTTAGATTTTCTCTTGATCAAAGTTAAAAAAAAGGAGGCCTCTCTCAATTACACATTTACACATTTATACTAACTCTCAGGGACCATTTCTGTCTAGAAATATCTTTCACAGTCACATCACAGATGATGAGGTACTGGGGCCATATTCACAAAATATCCTACGGCTAAAAGTAGCTCCTAACTGGCTGAGTTAGGAGAAATTCATAAACGTTAAATTTACAAAAATAAAAAGCATGTCAGTATTAACTTGAGGAAGTTTCTGGTCCAAGAATAATGCACTAGGTCTGTACTGATTATCTATTTTTCTTACATTCAAAGCATCTATTGAGGTTTTTCCAATGAAACTTTGAAAGATGTGAAAGAAGAAAATCCTCAAATAAAATCCTTGATTTGAAGCAATTTAGAACTGAAAAAGATTTCTTCTTATTGTCGTTATATAAATGTAATTTGTGGTGCTTTTAGATTCCTTAAAGTGCTTCATTAATACAGGTGCGTGCCCTCCTTTTGTGGTAAGCAGGAATTTTTTGGTATGCAGTCAATATGTTTTTGAAAGGCTAAGCGCCAACAAAGGACTGAGGCACAATATTTCACTAGATAAAAATATGTGAATTATTGTGGGATATGTGGAAATGATTAGATCTATCTTTTTTCCACAAACTTTGACTTTTGGATTTTACAACACTCTGGAGTTATTGAAATTTTTGGATCACACCTGTTGGGACACTATGCAGCCATCACTGGAACCCAATTCTATTAATATTCTATCCAGCCCTATAATTCACAAAGCATTGTAGCACGTAAGTCTGAGAAATCAGATGTAGTCCGGTGGACTCCTAAGATATGATTCTTCTGACAGTACACTGACAATTATTATATTGTAAGTAAAATAAGACATCTGAGGGCATCATCTGAGTCTGTGGGAAAGACTGATGAACATATTTCACCATTTTATGGCATTTTAAAACAAAGAACTATTGATCGAGAACATAATCAACCAATTGACCGACTATGATAATCATTAGTTGCATAGAAAGGAGCCAGTTAAGGTGGTTCGGGCATCTTGTAAGGATGCCACCTTTTTAACATTTTAATCTGACAGAGATCAGCTTCAGGAAAAAAATCTTCCTGAGGAAGAATCTTGATTTAGCTGCAGTTGTTTTAGTTTACTTGTTCTTGCTGAGATCTAAACAGTTTATGGGATCCTCTTCTCCCTTTTTGAAGTGGCGAAATGTGGCACTACAAAGTAACTTTGCAGCTTCATTCTTGCACTTGAGGGCAGCTCTCCCACCGTCTGTCAACTGATCCATTACCCCCACAGTGCAGATATTTAAGCCTGACTGACTGAAACGGTGGAAACACATGAGAGAAATCTACTGGGATCAACAGCTGATAACTGAAGACTGCTAAAGTGAGTTAAAGAAGATTTGAAGATGATGGATGCTTGGATTTAATTTTTAAAAAACTGACTGACCACCAACTGCCACAGGGAATTCAGTAAAATTCATCTCCTGTAATCATAGTATCCTTACAGCTAACTGTCCTCCCACATGTCAGGGAGACATGCGGGTCATCAGCTAGCTCATTAGCTTTCTAGCAAACACGTGCTCAATGAGGAATGCTGATATGCTTTGTCCTAGTCCAAAAAACACGATGCAAAAAAGTAGTTCCCTCCACAACGTGACAAGTGCCTGGCAAAGAAAAATGACAGACGAAAATTCAAAATGTCAAGGCGTCCATTTAACAGCCTTTTGTGCCGGCAGCCAGTTAATCTGACACATTGTTGAAAAATCAATAGAGAGCAGAAAACTGTTAGGATAAACTGTTGGCAGCTGACATGCACCACTGTGAAACCGTGAAATCCACATTAGTTTCAGGACGTCCAGCAACCGACACAGGAAGGAGGTGGGCGGCACTGCTCGGGGGGTTTGAACAATTCTATCTGTTACAATCTGATATACTGTCCTACACACACACACGCAGTGACAACATATACACACCGGCAGATCATCATAGTCCTGACAAAAGCACTTGGACCGTCTTTTTCATTCCCTGCTCCCAGGAGATCTTTATCAACTGCACTAACACATCCAGCCCAGGCCAGTATTTTCATATGTTAGGTGTTGAAACCATCCAGTGCAACAGCAGGCTGAAATGTCAAGAGGCCACTGGGGTTTAGTGTGTTCCTGATGAATTATAAACCATCTAGTTCCTCTTAAAGCAACAAACAATAGACTCAGCGGAGGGCTTGGCTTAAAAAGAAGAAAGAGAGACATCAGACCCTGTGGACATGAAAGATAGTTTGTTTTTGTTGCTCTTGGGCCACGTCCAGGACGTGCTGCAGTAAGTGACGAAGTCCTTCCCGTATGAGACCCTTTGTAAATACTTAGCAGAGTCAAAAGAGGGTGGAGGTGAGCTGGGAAGGAGGAGGGGGCTCTACGACAAAAAAAAAACAAACAAACACCAGACTGGGAGAGAGCAAGGACCAGTATGCCAAGTTTTAGTTCCTTTAACTATCTATAAATTAGAGCCTTAACCAAGATTAATAATTCTAGTTGCTTGTTTAATTTGCATAAACATACATTTTTGATAAGAATCTTTAATTGGTCTTTAATGGTCACAGAAGAGTAATGACTAAGATTTGTACAAAGCCGTATTTTTCAATCTGGACCCCATTTTCCCATGTTTAAGTAAGTAATGGGGACAACAATTTTTTAAATTGGTTCAGTATTGAGTGAGACCACTGCAGCTGGCGAAGCAGGCTGCAATGTATCAGTATGTCCACTTAAAGTGCTTGTTTTGCCACTGACAGGCTCAGTTTGTTATTCTGATAGTCCCTCCTGGGTTTTGCAGGCTTTTGTTTTTTGTTTTTTGTTTTTTTTTTTGGGGGGGGTGGTCTTTTTGGAGGTCTAACTCAGTCAAAACTGCAAGTACAAAATTAAAAAACATAAAATTGTACAGTGCATTGATAAATGACAATGACAAACCTTGTGTTCTTATCAGTGCCCATGACAAAATAAAAAGTAAAAATACAAAAAACGTACTAAGTAAAATAGTAAAACAGCACATACATATATGTCGTTTGCACAGAGAAACACTATGACTGGTGGAGCTCACAGGAATGATTGGTCAAATTTGCAGAAAAGTTGCAGTGATTAAAAAAAATTTGCAAGGTTGAACAGAATTCACAGCGATTGGTTGAATATGCATGTATTGTTGAGATCGCACCTTCCTGGAGCGACAAGTGTCTGACAACATTTCTGAAAAGACTGCTGCAGAGACTGACCTTTTGTTACAGACTAAGATATGTTTTGTTTAACCAGACGCAGATGTTTTATTGCTCTCGCCAAACTCACCAGACAATGATGCAAGTGACATGAAAGGATTGAATTGAGGACAGTGAAGAAAGCAAATTCAACTCCAATCAAGTTATCGGCTGCTCAGCCAATATGGCCAATATAAATAGCCAATATAAAAGGCTCAAACTGGCTGAGCTCTACTACAACACGAAGCAGATCTCTGGATGTAATTTTCTCACAGTTACAGCTGTTGTTATCATTCATTTCAGGGCAATATTGTGATTCAATTTGAGAGCAGATAGAAATGGTGTTTTTATCCATAAACTGACCTCTGGTCCTTTCAGTCTGCAGGCATAATAATAAAGTGTTCAATCTGTGTGGGCATTTAAGGCCTGTCAATTCATTATTAGAATTAATCCTGGAACAATAAAAATGGTATTGTTCAAGGATTTTAAAATTGATAACAAAACAAGAGCTAGAATGAAAATAACATTTTCTATGAGGATTGTGCATCAATTTTGTATCAATATAACTATGAAAAGGTACTTAAAAGGCTGTTTTCATAAACTAATACCTTTAATAAAAAGTATTTAAATTAAATAATGTGGACAATTTAAATAAAAATTAAATAAATACCTAAATAATGTACTGTTCAGTATCAGTCAATTACTGATTATTCCAATATTGCCAGTCAATAGGGGCAGGCAAAGCAAGCCTCAGACGCTTAGGTCCTCACTTTGTGGCTTGAATCTGAGTAAGTCTAAAAGATACAGCATAGATTTGTAGTTAATGTACAACAAAATGTAGAAAAATTGAGAACTACCACATAAATTAAAAGGGGAGCGACAGTGGGACATATGCTAAAAGTATGGTTTATACTAACACATGAGTTGTACAACAAGAAGAAATACAAAGTGGAGGAGAAAAAAGTAAACACTTGTGTGGGAAAACTTGCTCCAACTCATATAACAATACAGACACAAGATACAAATTGTGTTTCTTCACTACAGAAAAAGTAACAGCCAGTTATCATCAGCAAGCAGACATAAGTAGGATCCCAGGAAAGAATATCCTCAAAGGAGTTTACACTGCAGTTACTGATGCACAACCACTGTCTGAATATTTGTTTACAACAAGGTTTACATACGGAACATGAGAGTAAAACGATAAACTGTTTTTCCTGTGTCTGTATACTCAAATCGGTGTAATCGTTTTCTCACGCAGTCCTGCAACAGACTAGTTATGTGAAACTGAAGTCATGTGAAAGGCTAGAGTCTTTTCCCTTTTAATTAGTGCATGCTGGGATATAGTCTCCAGCTGTCCAGTAGAACTGAAGAAGAATAAAAAAGAGAGAGTGACTGATGTGATTGGGAGATCTATGCAGAAGAAGAAATAACAGCAACTTAACTGCAAGACTCTCAGGTCTAAATATGTGCACCATCAAAGGGATAGTTTGGATTATTTGAAGTAAGGTTGGAAAAGGTAGTCAGTGTGTCACCTATAATTTGCCGTTTGTCACGCCCGCAGTTTAGGGAGGCAGAGAGGAGTACCAGATAGGATGCTAAGCAATGCACTAGTGTGGACAAGGTCAGCAGCAAAACATATTTTGGCCACTTAAAAAAGGCCCATCTTAAGAAATCAATATCAGTTTAAGCGTATGCTAGAGATGAAACGGGATGAAAATTTCATATCACAATTATAGTGACCAAAATTATCATAGTTATCATTGTTATCACTGTTAAAATGTGCTGAAAATTTTCAAAAAGTTTTTTTAATGAAACTCTCTCAATGATTTGAAATGGCATCATGTCCTTTGCAATGTCAATGTTTTCATTAATGCAAAACAAACCCACGTCGCTACTGCGCCTGCTTCTGGAAGACTGTTGCTGACTGATGCGGGACAGTATTTATTGAGTTTTTCAAAGCGCAGCATCAAAGCATGGTTAACACAAAAATTAAAAATTTGAAATGGTCATATTAATTGTTTGGAATTTTATCACCGCTTTATCATGAAACTAATTTCATCTAGTGTTGTCACAATATTAAAGTTTCTCATTTTGATACAATACCCTGGAAAATATGGATATTCAATACAATTTTTGATACTGCAGGGAAAAATTACTCAAATTGACGTGATTTTTTTTTTTACAGATGTTATTAAAATCAAAGCATAAAAAGGTGATTAACGCTGGTGACCATGACCACAGCAGTACATGCTTAGCTTCCTACACCAGTACTCCTGCAGTGTCTCCAAACTGGGAGTGTGTCGACAGCCACTGGCCGTAGTTAATACACCAAATATCAATAAGTACCTCATGCAACCCCACTTCAAATAATCTTAACTATCCCTCTGAGCACGTTCATTTTCCATCATTTCTAGTGCATCAAAATGTGATCCACTGATCCAAATTAGCATTGGGTGCCTCTCCCCTAGTATATCTGCTTGCAGGTCTAGTGTTATTTTCCTCTTTGTAAGTGCACACTAGCACTGAAAACACATTTCCAGACAATGTGTTGGTTATTATTGTATAAAGGCAATCATGCCCTTAAGAATATTCTCCACTGTGATTATGGGTACTCAGATTCACATTGCAGGTATTGCCTTGCCACTGTGGACATAATCACAGTACAAAATGCCCTCTCAGGTCCTCTTTCCATAATTTATTTTGCCAGGTTCCTTCCTCTCAGACAAGTAATCACCTTTTAAGAATAAGAACAACGGGATGTTCTGCTCAGATATGAGTATGAAAGTCTAGAGCCAGTCATCAAGTGCAGCTGAAAGTGTATTGTTACACTTGAGGGAGAAAATGACAAGAGAATATGCACCTGAACCTCATTTGTAATCCAGCACATGACTGTTTGTTTCCCTCTGGTAAATAATTCAACTGAAATCTAGTTTTAAAGATGTGCATGTATATAAAAATATAAAATAACTCTTTCCCTGCAGGCATAAATGTTGAATGAAGAATTTAAATTAAAAGTAAGACAAAACCTGCCTCCACAGCCGTTTGCAGCAAACACAATTAAAAACCGTTGATAACTTTTAATAGCATACATAAATCAGGAGTTATATTATTCTGATAGCATGTGCAGAAATCATTCCAGTTTAACACAACTAAACTTGAAACATAAGAGGATGTCAGATCAGTGTGGCTGTAGACTAAGAGTTTGTGCACTATCGATTAACATCACAAAGATTAATGATTGTGTATACAGCACACCAGGACAGACCACATGGTTAAATCTGATATGCATGTTGGTAGTCTGTTTACCTAAAGGCCACACCTGTCACAAACAAAACTGAATAATCTTTGGTTACTGATGGTTGATAATGTTATCTCTGCACTGTGGGCTCTGTTAGCTCATTCTATCAGCATAATATAAGGAGCAGTGTACAGAAGAAGATAATATAAAACTACAACAAATCTAAATTGTGTACACAGATAGTGAATCCTCTGGCTAAACTTGGCCATGAACAGCATGAGCAAATATGTTAGCCAGGTTAGTCAGACTCTGTGTGGCGTAACAGAGATTTCAGATTTAACTCTGAAGTAGAGCACAACGATTGGTCAGTTAACGGACGTTAAGGGAAAAAGGTTAGAGTCACTATTCACAGAGAAAATGTCATACATTAAACAAGTGTGACTCTTACAGCACCATTGAGGGATGCAACTATTTATTTTCATTACTGTTAACTACTTATTAGTTTAGCATTTAGTGGCTTAGTTTATGAAGTGTCAAAAAATAGTAAGAAATAACCATCAACTTTTTTTAAGCTTTTCTGTGGAAAAATGACACTGAAACACTTAGTCAATCATTAAAATAGTTGACAATTCATTTTCTTTTTTTATGACCTCATCAATTCATAGATGTGTACAATTGTTTTATTGTATGAAGCACTTTGTGTTGCATTTTGTTTTGTATGAAGCGAGCTATATAAATAAACTCTGATTCATTAGTTGATTAAATTAATTGACTAATCGCTGCAGCTTTAAATTAGTGCCTTTGCAAACACGTTTAGGAATTAGAAGTGGCAGTGGAAGCACATCAAAGCAAAGGCAACAGATTTAATAATATTTAATATTAGGCTATGCCATTATTAATGATTGATGCAATTATGCAGAACATCATCTATAGTCACAATGTAAATTATTTCACTTCATTGATAACGAGGTGAGATGTGCAGGTGTACATTCACTTAATAATTTATCAAAGCAGCATGTCAAAATCTCAGGAAATATTGTTTTACAAGACAGGAAAAATATAGAAAAACAGCTCAATCGGTCACAATCCTGTCCTGATGTGTGAGAAATACACTCACAGCTGGACTGCAGGACAGGTCAAACACTGGCATTGGTTTGATAATCACCAGTTGAACAGACGTTGAGCAGTAAGAGTTTACATCAAGTGGTGGTTGGTTTTAAGTTAGTATCATTCGACTGGACTCACCTGCAGGTGAGAAGCACATCCTGATTTGACGGATTTTAAACTTTGTACTTAAAGTTCATAAAGTTTCATTACTGTAATCAGAGAGAAAACCGGAGGGAAATCACCCTTATGATGAGAGTAACTACTTAAGTAAATTGATTAATTATGCCGTTCCTTTTTCTTGTCCTCTGTGTTGAGGGATCAGTGCTTTGGACAGTTTTTTATCACTCACAGCCAAAGGGAAGAGATTCAGAAGGACTTCAAAGATGGAGACGATAACAGAGACCCTCAGCTGCCTTCCTGTACTGCCCTCTGGTGGAATAACATCATATGACTTAATAGTTAAATTACTCTTTCACCACAAAGCTATCAACAAACAGTGCAAATGCAAAGCCATTTACCTTGATATGTTACTAGTGCAGAGGCTTATAGGGTTTTGTAATACACATATACTTACAGTACAAAAGGAAAACACAAGATTACAAACAGTGCAAGGCATACAATGAGCAGTGCATTCTACATACAATTCCTTACAGGAAGCTATATTTTCCGTTTTGACTGCAAAGCACTGTCAGCCCCAAAACAAACACACAAAATGTTTTTAATGGTGCTATTAAGGATATAATGAGGTAAAAACAAAGTGATTTATTTTCCAGGATGTCAAAGTCAAAGTCAATTCTCTGTATGTATTTGTTCATGTTTAACATATCACATCAATACAGGGCTAGTAGTATATAGCTGTTAAAAAATATATAATTTTATTAATATGTTATATATTTCTTAATGCACTGGTATCGGATCGTTACTTGGTAGGAGCCGATATGCAAAGTTCGGGTATCAGGAAGGAATAAATGGTATTGGAACATCTCTAGAATTGGTGTGTGAATTCTTAACTTACAGCTCAAAACTTGTTTGTGAGGTCACAGTGACGTTTGAGCACCAAATTTTAATCAGTTCACCCACTCCAAGTGGACATTTGTACCAAATTTGAGGAAATTCCATCAAAGATTGGAACAAATGTAAGGTCACACTGACCTTGACCTCTGGCCACCAAAATCTAATCAGTTCATCCTTAAGTGAAAGTGTATGTTTGTACTAAATCTGAAGAAATTCAATCAAGGTGTTCTTGAGATATCATGTTAAGAGAATGGGATGGACATACAAATAGATACAATGCATCTGGCTGTCGTCAGTGCAGAGGCAGCAAAATACTTTTTTAAATATTAAGTCCCAATCCCTTTAGTTTTTTTCACTTCACTTCTTTACTTTCACTATTAAACATAGCTATGAGTTCTACTGTTGATTTTTTTACGATGTGTTTTCACCAAACGTTTAAGTGATCTGCAATCACAATCATTCAAGATTTCCACATTTGTTCCTTGAAGATGACGGTTCACCACTATCCCTCCAGCTTTTAATTATGCTTTGGACAGTTCTTAACCCAACCTTAGCAGTTTCAGCAATCTCCTTAGTTGTTTTCTTTGCTTGATGCAGGCCAATAATTTGACCCCTGTGAAACAGAGTACCATCTTTTCAACAACCACAGGATATGTCATCTGACATATCATAAAGTTTAAGAAATGAGAAGCTACTCACTGCATCAGTTAGGGTTAAATAACTTGTTGCCAAACATATTAATCACTGCAGTAATTATTAAATGGAAGGCTCTTACCTATTTGCTTAGTTAAATCCAGGTGGTGTTTTTTTTTTAGCCAGGCAGTGTATTTAAAGACATCATCAACTGAAGAAAAAGAACTGGCAGAGAGAGACCTTTATTTTCTGGGTACACGAATAAAAGTGTTTGATTGCATGAGTATGAGGCTACACGTGTACATTTACTGTATGTATGCCTGTCTATTATATGACATGAACTGTGGTCCCTGCATTTTGATGTTGAGCGTGGGCATACATGTATGTGTGTGTGTGTGTGTGTGTTTGTGTGTGTGTGTGTGTGTGTTTACATGTTGTTTTTGTGAGTCTGGCAGGAAGCATTGTTCACAGCAGTGGTGAAGGACACATCTCCATGGCCTGTGTACCTTTCCCCTCCGCCTGCTCCTATAAATAGCTTCCAATGTTTTTGCAGTGTGCGTGTTTATGTGTGTCTGTGTGTGTGTAACCCTCGCTCTCAGAGATATTTACCAGACAGTTGATTAAGGGAAGGTGAAACAGAGACAAGGAATGACGGAAAAAACTGTACGAGAGAGCAACAGTAAGTAGAAACAAAATGGAGCGCAGACAAAGAGGGGAAGAGGACAAAAAATGGGTAAATCACCTGACCGCAAAGAAGACTTGAAGAAGACTTAGTACTATCACCTAAAACCTGTAAGGATTAGGTATGTCAATCAAAAGAAAACAAATCAGCATGTTTTTGAAAAGCAATTAAAAAATGCCAAACATTTGATGGTTCCAGTTTTTGCTGTTGCTTTTCTTTGTCTTATAATAAAGTGAATATTTTGGGGATTTAGACGAGACAAAACAAAACATTTTATGATGCTTTGCTGTCAGGTATTGTGACGTCATAGGCATTTTTCCCTGTTTGCTTGATAAAACGATGAAGATAAAACGATTACTTGATTAATCAAGAAAATAATCGTCAGATTGTTCTGTAATGAAAATAATTGTTAGTTACAGCCCCACCGATTAAAACTCCCATCACAGTAACACACCTTTAAAAATAGTTTAATACTAGGTAAGTAAAATGTGCTTAAAAGTATCAAAAGTAGCAGTGGTCATTCTACAGTAAAATGGTCCCTGTCAGTGTTTTACTACTTTATATGATTTTAATATTTTTGCTGCATTCATGTGTATGATGCATTTTACTGCTGCAGATGATTAAGGTTGAGCTAATTTTAACTACTTTATATGCTGTTGGGTAGTTTAATACACAGAAATGTATCACTGTCTATAAGATCATCATATGTTTGTGGTGTCGCTGTCATGTGAGAACCACAAATCTCTAAAAAGTCAACTTTTCATAGTGTCAGAAAAACTGTTTTCAGCTTTGTGACAATGCATTCTCCAGCTGATCCAAGAGGCTTTTTAAAGACTTCATTTATCTTAAGAAGTAGGAGAATTTTCTCAACTCTTACAAAAAGAACACTTTATCCTTTGGTTTATCATAAACTTTCACATTCAGTATCACTAATTATGGAGTGGACTGAAAGGGTATGAAGCACTGTAATCTGTACAGCTGCAACAACTGACCCTTTGCTAAGCCCCCCCTTGCAAACAGCAACTGTCCATTGGTGAAGCAGCGTACGTGGAGCTCCAAGAGGAGCGATACTCATGAAATGGATCAAACTTTGTCTTTATCTGCTCTAACATGAGCTGCAAACTTTAGCATGTACAGCTAACTCACGCTGGCTGACCAGCTGAGGTTACGTTAGCTACAAATATGAAACAGGTGAAGTAACTCAAAAAATGCTCAAATTGACAACATCTGTGCACGTAACTTTAAGCAAGTGCCATGAAACCAAAGCTGTCTCTAAGTTGTATAATTGTTTATCTTAATTTGCCATGTATCATAAAATTTGTTTAATTGTTGTAAACCTACTGCTGGATGAGACAAAGAGTCCCTCCTCTCTCTGCCAGGCAGAGACCTGCAGGCAGTGAATCACATCATATTCACACATCATATTTTAAAAGAGTAATTATTTAGTAATGGATAAGAACAGATAAGAGTTCCATTAAAGTACCGGCTCAATAAGCAGTATCGGTTAGAGTGGTGGTATCGATAAAATCTTAATGACACACAACTCTAGTCAGAGGGAAACATTAAAAAGTTAGCTGGAGAAAAACTTCTCAGCTAACTCAAGGAGTTTGAGCATTCGCTTTAGCCTATAATAGCCAGCAACATTTATAAAATCTGTCAGCAAGAGTCATCATTTTGGCTGACAAAATCCATGGAATCTGCTAGTAGGCTTGGTAAAGGGTCAATTAGTCCTGTAGCTTAGAAAATTAGAAAAAGAAAACTACTTGCCAACTATTTTAATAAGCACTTAGTAATTTTTCAAGCAAAACTGTTAAACATTTGCTGGTTCCAGCTTCTGTTAGGACTTGCTGCTTTTTCTTTTGTAATTTATGTAATGAATAGTCTTTGAGTTCTGGACTGTTGGCTGGACAAATAAAGCAATAAGAAGACCAGTTTGGGCTTCGGGAAATTGTGATCATTTTTGATCATTTTTTGACATTTGGTACAATTAATCAAAATATTGTGGAAACTGCAAATATGGCCAAGAGCAAAATCCAAATCAAAGAAGCTGCAATTTTTTTTGATGAAGTAAAATGTGACAAAGCAGCATTATAATGAAGTACTGCAGAACTGCAGAGATGTCCTGGCTTACAAATCTTGCCCTCCCAGATGTAAGAAAACATGTTATTTTGGTACAAGTCCCCAAAAGAGTCACATCATGATGATTGATAGTTTGTTTGGGTTTTTTTTCCAGGAAAACTGAACATTGTGATGCAAAAAACATCAACACTTATCATGAAGCACATCACGATATCACATCACATTTGCCTCTGAAATGTAGTGCAATGGAAGTATATGTTGCAAAAAATGGAAATACTCAAGTAAAGCTCAACTACCTCGAATGTGAACTTTCAAGTTACGTACAATAAGTTACTTGAGTAAATGTACTTAGTTACATTCCACCACTGCAGCTAACTATTGCAGAGCATTTTAAAAACACAACAAGACTGAACGAATTCCAACTAGTAGACCTTCTACTGCATATGAACAACAAACAGTTCACACAACTCCTTATGGGTATGTTCTGCTACCCAATGCAAAAAAAACCCCATGAAATTAAGACAACACACTTCACACTCAGCGTCAGTGTCCAGGAAATCAAAGCCAGCAAGCAAACACACTGCCACGGCGGGCCATTTAACTTTTAAAACAGCAAAAGAGGCAAAATTCAAACAGGAAAAAGGCACATTTTGACTCACCCTGAGTGAGGAGGAAGAAGGCCATTCTCCTTTCCTTTATGGCGGCGAAGTGTCATTTAATTTCCAGTGTTTCAGGTCTTCTAATTTTGTGTAGAGTTCATTCTTTCCCGACAACTTCAAGCCTAAACCCTCGGTCGCTGCTAGCTAGGTTAAGTAGCTAGCTAGTTGGGCAGGGGGAAATTAGCTTAAGTTAACTCTGTCGTTTATTTAACTCTTTGTTTTATTTTTGTTTTTTACATTTTTGGATATTAATTAACACGGATAACCCGATTGGATGATACACTTATGAGGTTAGGGTTATTCAATATTAATCAAATAATGATAACGTCACCTGCTGGATTCTAATCACTGTAAGTCTGCAATACCCTGTTTGACCGCACGTCGGTTCACGTTAATATATGTTGCAATCCAGGGGGGCGCTGTTGCACACACTTTGATTAACGTCAATGAAACCTGAAGAAGAGATCGCAGGTGAAAAACATATTGGGAGATATATTTATTTTTACTGAAGATAGCTCAAATAAGTGATGATTATGGTTATCCAACAAAAGAAGCATTAATTCGTTGAAATATGTAAAAGATGGCCAACATTTGCAAAATTGCACACTTATGATTATATTTTGCTAAGATCCATTGGTTTTCTGCAGAGACAAATCTTAATAACCTGTGTTTACCCAGCTATTTCATGTCAGTATGGCTGCTGTGAAGAAGATCTGCTGGTAATTGGCAAGGTGACAGTGAAAGCTAGTTTTAAAAATAACTGCATTTTTAGAGGGTCGCTTAGGGTCAGAACTTTTTGTTCTTTGCTTTATGTTGACCTTTAATATGTTTAATAAATGGGGATTGCCATGCTGCCAGCTGTCATTCATTAATTGATTTGCTGTGTAGCTGCTGTTTTTAATACTGTAATTGCCTCACTTTTCATGTTCAGTAGTGTTTACATCATTTTGTCTGCCAAACATCTTTTATGAAACATCTGTGTGAATGTGTGATCATGTATAAAAGGACTGATACATTTCTTTAGGTATCCAAATAAAAAATCGCAATAAAAATATTGTTTTAAAGAAAGGATGTTTTTTATTTTTGCCTTGATTAGTATGATGAGTTAACACTTGAACACTTATTTTAAAAACCTCTAATGAAAATCAGTGAAGACTTCCATCTTGACTGTGTTTAGTTGATAGTGTTTAATATTCTTAAATCAGTCCTCCTGCTTGATAAAGTAAACCTAATGACTGTGAGCATCGCACCCAGGGGCCTCGTGTGTTAAAATGTTCTGCGATTGAATTTTCTTATTCATCTGAAGATCATTTTTTCAAATCGTACATTGGCCTGATTTATAAGAACAGCTTCTGCTGAATATAGCTGCACTCAACAACATTCAATCTATAAATTGAGAGTGCCTCAGGAGGAGTGTGAGGGCTTCAACTCCCAAGGGGGGATTCTTTATGCCAGGTTCAAGCTCTATAAATAAAGATATTGATGTGGATTTCCACTTACTCACATTTCTAGGAACGATTTTTAGCCATGCTAGTCTCATGACTCTAGAGACGGCAGCGTTGGCCTGTCTGTCTGTCTGTCTGTCTGTCTGTCTGTCTGTCTGCCGTTCACTTTGTTCCAGACTGAAATATCTCATGAACTGCTGGATGGATTGAGATGAATTTTGGCACAGTCAGTCATGGCCCCCAGATAATGAAGCTTATTGAATTTGGTGATTCCCTGACTTTTCTTTTCCACCAGCAGGTTGACACTTTTGGCTTTTACTGAAATATTTTAACAATTATTGGACGGATTCCCATGAAATGGGTGATCCTCTGACTTTTCATCTAGCTATTGCTATTTTTCTGCCTCCACACCTGCGACAGCCGTGGCTGCAGGCATTAAGTTTTCGGGTTGTCTGTCTGTCCTGAACTCCTTGAGGAAATTTCTTCAAACTTGGTTCAAATTGCCACTTGGACTCAAGGGATGAAGTTATTTGATTTTGGTGGTCAAAGGTCACTGTGACCTCATAAAACATGTTTTTGGCCATAAATGAAGAATTCATCTGGTAATTATGTCAAAATGTCACACAAATATCTTAAATGGATAAAATGATGAAGTGATGACGTTTTATATCGAAAAGGTCAAAGGTCAGCTTCACTGTGATGTCATAATGTTCAGCTGTACTATCAGTCCTTTGTACTTCTCTGTAAAAAATAGTATCTAAGTGAAGACAGTATGTTTCTCACTAGAAATTATTCACTGGAAT
Organism: Lutjanus erythropterus; assembly: GCF_056507025.1. Taxonomy (NCBI): domain Eukaryota; kingdom Metazoa; phylum Chordata; class Actinopteri; order Lutjaniformes; family Lutjanidae; genus Lutjanus; species Lutjanus erythropterus. The sequence goes on along the minus strand of NC_139327.1, from coordinate 29,515,888 downwards.
CATACTTGTCAATATAGTAATAACTTCCATTCCCCCCAGATACACTTAAAAACTTTTATTAAATTCCTTCAAAGTCTTTATTTCAGTATCTTATATGAGTCTGGACAGACATGGATGTAAATAGTCACTTAACTATTGGTGAAGCCATACGATTGCAAGGTGTTAATTCTAGTTTTCTATGAAATATTCAGGACATTTTCCATGTATGTGTGTGAGAAACGCAACAACATTTTTTTTTCTCCCATTTTTCATGAGTTGAAGTAAGAAATCTAGGACACAAAAGTTTTATTTCTCTCAAATTTTGTTCACAAATTTGTCAGTGAGCATTTCACTTTTGCCAAGATAATCCATCCACCTGACAGGTGTGGCATACAGAGATGCTGGTTAAGCAGCGTGATTATTGCACAGGTGTGTCTTGGACTGGTCACAATAAAAGGAAACTCTGTTTGTATCTGCATATTTTCACTGCTTTTATTCTCAACAATCTGTGCTTTCAACTATTCCCTGCCTGTAGACTACAGATGAGAAAAATTAGCGCAGGAAAAAAAAAAGCTTCTTTGCAATGTTGTCGTTCATTGTTGTTCAAACTGAGTATGAGGTCCTGCCATACACTTGAAGAGTGAAGATAAATTGTGTAGCACTTCTAAAAACACAAATGTCCATGTCATGTGCACCACCCAGTGGCCTGATAGTACAGTGATAGTACTGAGGCTAAATTTTATGGTGGCAATATGCTTTTTACATAAACTGCACAGTCTGTCTACAAGCTGCTCTGTAATCCTGCTCCACATAAACAAATAGTCTTATGTGGATATTTCAGTTTAACTGTCAGATCAGGAGAATAAAATATAGTCATCTCACCCAGTGGTGGTAAGTAAGTACATTTACTCCACTATTTATACTTACTACTACTATATCATAGTTTTGACTGCACATTTGACAGCAGTTGTTACTTTCCAAGTCAAAGATTTTTAATTAATGCATAATAGTCATGCAAAATACAGTGCATTATTAGAGCTTTAACCTGTTTTCCAACCTTTTTGGCTTGTGAAAGCATACAAAAAAGCTGTGTATAATTGCGGCCCCTTGTCGCATTTCAGATGTCCATGAATTGCAAGTCACTTCCCCTCTTAATTTCTCAACGGATTTAAAACTAATATTACTAAATAGCCCAAAATGGAGCTGCAACATTAAATTATTCAAATTAAGTATTATTTAATTGATTAATGTATTTGAGTAATTGTTTAAGAAAAAGGATAAAAATTCTCTGATTCCTACTTCTGGATATTTGTGGACATTTTATAGACCAAACCACTACCCAATCAATCAAGAAAAGATTCAACAGATTAATAAACAAATCAAATTATTATTAGTTCCAGTTCTATAGCAGAATTGTTTTTCCCTTCTTCTTTCCACATTATCTCATGACCGCAGCTTCTTTTGCGAGCCACTAGAGGGGGAAACCACAGCACCGAACAACCAAACTGTACATTAAGTTGTAAACTAGCTCCATCTTGATTCTGATTAATTCATCCAATTATAAATAATTATAATTAAAGTCACATCTGACATTGTTCTGCCTGAGTAATTTAATTTTTGCATACATTTTGCTGATTCTTCTTTACCGCTTTTTAGACCTCTTCTCAGGTCTATGTGGGCATGTGCAGACTGATCAATGAAACTAATTAAGGTTCTGTTCCATTCAGGTCAGACAGAGTCACGGCACTATTACTGTGCATGCTGGTTCGCTGGAAAGGCTCTGCTACAATAAAAGGAAGGGAAACTTAATTAGATCACAGGTAATGTCTGTGTCTACCCTGTCAATCTCATAACAATATGGCTGCTGAGAAAAAAGGTCTATTGATTGACATCGTTCTTTGTCTCTTGTTAGATTTGTTGCACCTCTTAGAGAGAGGGGAAAAAAAAAATCACCGTTATTATTGAAATTGGTAGTTTGAGATTTGTGACGTAATAAATAACCATTAAAGCTCTGGGTCACATTTAAGTGGGGTAGAGCTCTAATCAGACAGAATAACTGAAAACAAACAAACAAACAAAGAAAAGACCTTTATGGGTAAGATTTTGAATGCAGGACTTGTTTATAGTGGGACATTTTTTACACAGTTGTATTGGTGACATATTTTCCCTCCAGCCCATTGTGATGTTTATACATCTAGATTGTTGAGCTTGTTGTGGGCAGTTTCATGTAGGAACTATTTACTTTCTGCTGTAGAGAGAGAGGCCAGAGCAAAAAAATATATTGTACTGTCCCTTTAAGTTGAGGAAGCAAATGCTTACCATATAATTGAGCCAAAGAAAAGTGACAAAAAAAATCTGCATTGTAGATCAATGTTAAAGCCTGTTATTCATTGAAAACATTTATTACATTTTTTTTATGATGCAAACAACAGCGAGTCCCACCCTCGTTGGAACAGCTCATCACGTATAGTCATGAGGGAATGAAAGAGACACAAAGGGACAGGGACAGAAAAAATGTGTATTAAGCACAATTCCATCGTTTCTGTTAAAAAAAAAAAAAAAAAGAAAAACATGACAATCAGCTCTCATTGTAAATTTTGGCATCTTTTCCCCTCCTGTTGTACTCTCTGGAATAATGGTCATTAAAAATCAAAAGAACAAGGCATGCATAATAGTTTCTGGTAATGCACATAGATCAAAGGATACCACGTATAAATACAAATTCCATGTACGATGTTCATGTACATTTCATATATATATGGTCCCTTTCTTAGAGGCGTCTTCGGCCTATCTACCTGTTCCCACTGTGGGACTGTGTCCTCTGTTATCTAAGCTTGGTCACTAGATTCACCCTGTAAAAAGGTCTGCGCTGGAAAATTCTGCTTGTAGGATGGACTGATTACTAGATGTTACAACCATCTGTTTATTCCTCCCCTCATCTCTTACTGCATGTTATTATCAAGCTATTTATCCCAGTTTCATTCACTTAAATAGTTTCTTTGCAAAAACTGACCACTGTGCTATCAACACCATTTCATCAAACCTCGCCTGGGTTATAGCAAGTATTATTTTCTATTAAAAAATCCTCTCCCGTCTGTTATACTACCACCCCATGCTTCTGTTTAAAAAAGGGGAGCCCACAGAGTACTTGGATCCATACAATGCTACTGTGCCCATGAGATAGAGGTCTGAAACGAAAGTATTTTAACTTCCAAGTAAGCTAAAGAATTTATTTTTCTGACACGCTAAGATAAATGCACCGGTCCGTTTTGATAAAAGGGTGAAACAGCCGTGCGTCTATAGTGAGGGCTGTAAATATGTGGCCACACATTTTATTTATTCAAATGTAAAAGAAAAGAAAAAAAAACAGGACAAACCAAAATGAGTTGATTAAATACAGTATGGAATGAATGTCTTTACTGTTAAAAAAGTGTACTGCAATGTATACAACTATGTTGCTCTCTCTCATTGCTCAAAATGAGTTGAAGAGGGGAAAGAGGCATCATCAGGGATTGTTGATATACCAATGGAATCATATACAGATTTACAATTATAATGCGTCTATCGTCACACTCAACAGATGGCAGGAAGGGAGGGGGAGAGGTCGGCAAACAACAGACACAATATAGAAAAGACTCATCCGTTTGAATTTGAACACCCTTTGCGGTGGAACCAATGCTATGTTACGCTCTTAGAAAAAGACAGATGGAAATGAGTGTGTGCATGTGTGTGTGTGTGCGTACACAGGAATGAATTCTGTAAGTGCGGAACCAAATGTTCGACCAATAAAAGTCTATTGGGATCAAGTTGTACTGGTTTCTCTGAAGGTGGAGGCAGACTTGTTTAACCAAACATGGGGCTGAGTATGATGGTACTGGTGGCAACGGTGGGCGTCTTGAGTGGTTGGGTTTTAGCGCCCCCCTCCTGATGGTGGTGGTGGTGGTGGTGATGTCGGTGTCGGGGCTTGGCTGCTTTTAGTCGATGTACTGGGAGAGCCAGCGGAAGCCCTCGCCGTAGCCCTGTCTCTTCAACACGCTGCACATGAACACCTCCAGTGGTCTCGTGTTCAGCTCCTTCATGGGAATGGCGCCCTGAGAGAAAAGAAGGAAAAAGTGTGACGCTAAATCCACTTTTCTCTAAGAAAACACTTTCCTGAAAAATGGAGTCATTCTCTCCTCTTGACAATAAATAAAGTACATACATAAACAAAATCCAAATCCACTCACATCCGGGCCGTCGTTATTAAGACATAAAAACAGAAAGTAAGTCTTGTTGTGTGGTGTGTTTGGAATTTTAACTTGCAAGGAGAACAGAAGCAAGCTCTGGATTTAAATGCTTTTTTTTTTTGAATATGTAAAATGGGGTGTTAACTTGTTCTTTTAACTTGGCAAACAGGTTCAGAATGGAACTCCTGCAAGACAATACATGCAAGACTAAAAAACAATGTATAGACACAAAACACAATCTTCACTTATGACCCACTAGAAGTGTTTGGTATTGCCTGTATCTGCAGAGTCCCTGCCCTGTTCCTGCATTATATTATTTTCTCATTATCCTACTGTGCCCAAAATGTCGGTATTTGACGTCCTGGGAATGAGACACAACAATAAAATATCTTTCTGGTGTGTTTGCAAACAGCTCAGACTGATTCTACCTTTAACCTATCAAACTTAAACTTGATGTCTGGCACATGTTTTAAAGGTTATGCTGACAAATGAACAAGCCAGCATTATTTTATTTCACTCCAACTGCAGGAACTTAGGTCTGCTTTGACATAACTTCCAAACCATTTCATTTATATGCACACAAAATTTCCATGATTATTCTGAATATGACAACATTAGAATTTGATATGGGTCATGTAAACAGCATATTCCTAATTAGGCCTCATTCTGAATGTAACATCTCCCAATTAATACATGTGGGACATCCTGATATTCATAATTTAGGAGCATTCTTTGGACATGTATACAGCACATTAGGAATATCCCCTGTTTTTTTTTTTTTTTTACCAAAGTGTGCATCACACAGCCTCTGGCCTGTTTATGATCACCTCTGTGGATTGTAAACAAACCAAATACTCGGGATGACTACTAATTTCCCTGATTATTAGAGCAAAAGTTTAAACTTCCACAAGTCAACTCGACCATACTCTCCTCACAGTTTCTACTCACCTTGCCTGTCGTATGTCCATACAATCCAAATATTCCCCTCAGCTGCTCCTCGCTGATGGCCTCTGGTCTGTCGATCTTGTTGCCCAGGATCAGGATAGGCACGTTTCCGATGGTCTCATCTGTCATTAATGCCTGCAAAAATAGACTACGTGTTACATTCATATTCATTTTAACAAGTAATTTCCTTTGTTTTGCACCTGGTATAATCACTAAAAACTGAAAGAAGTGGACTGAGTTATAAATGTAAATGGCAGAGAGCCACTGAAAGACTGATCTAGTTTACAGGAGGGTTTGATAGTTGAAGCTGACCAAGTTTGATAGCAATGTGCTGCGATGAGCTGTGCTAGTTTATTAAATCTACAAAAATGCTTCAAAGCCAGACACATTTCATGAGCAATTGTGAGAGCAAAAATTTGTACCTTTTTTGGTTTACAGTAAGTTCTTTTATACTTTAATCTTGTTTTTCATGTGACGTTCAGCGACCCTTTAAAAATTATACATTTGTAGACCTTTTTATTTCTAACCCTTTTATAAGGCGTCATTATTTTATAAGAGATCATTAGTTGCATAAAACCACAAACTGCCCAGTGTTTCCATGTAATTGCAATTTTCTTACACACCTTATGATACAGAGAGAAAAGAAGAAAAAAATAGTGTGGTATGGTAGTATAACAGTATAACAGTAAATCTTGTACATCGCCTGCTGTGCAATGGATTTCTCTTTGCACAACACCGGCGGTGAAAGGTAACCTAGGAAACCTCGCTCTGTTTCTGGACTTACACCAAATCATTTGTTTTAACAAAAATATTCTTGCACCACCTGCAATGCAAGCATTTACAAGCGCCCCCACAAAGATGAAAAGAAAAGTGCAACATTAAAAATGTGTTTGAAATAACTAACTTTTATCTCACTTTACATGTAATATTAAGCAGCTGATTAGCAATAAATTAGCAGTTTTTCTAGTTTTCAAGTAGTGTTTCAAGAGTGCACAGCTAAATTTACTTGAGTGGGCAGAACTCCTTCGGTAAAAAAGAAGACTTAAAAGATTTAGATGCATTGACATGACAGAGAACAATTTATCAATTTTATTTTAAACACTTCGAGATCTGAATACTGTCAAAAGCACTGCTCTACAGTGTAATGGTGACCAAGCATGTAACAGGTACTTACATCAAGTTCTGCTTTTGATTCCGTCAATCTCATCTGGTCTGCACAATCCACTAGGAAGACTATGCCATTGATGGCAGGGAGGTAGTTTTTCCACACTCTGCGGGCTGTGTGAAGCAACACACAAACACAGAAACAAACATGAGAGTCAGTCCTGTCTGTCTACTTATGTCAGAAACGTTTTTGCATGCACTGACACTTGCATGATATATTTTATTCGTCTTATGTTAGCACAAGTATTGGCAGGCGGTATGGCCCCTGAAGGAAAACTGCTAACATGTCTATCATTGCATTTCCAGATCATGCCAGCGGTGAAAAGTGGCCTCAGAGTTTCATTAACACATAAAATGAAAACATTAGTAGACACAAACATACCTTGTAGGTGGCCTCCAAGGTCAAAGGTGGTAAAAGTCATGCCAGCAATCGTCAGCTCTTCCGAGGCTGGAGGAAGAAAGAAAATGACCATGAACGAAATTGAAAAGTCAGGAGGCTCAACAGTCACTGACACACAATAGTTGAGCAAACATATTACCAAAATTTTGTATTACCAGAATCCAACATTGTTTTATTTGAAAATGGCAAACATAAATTGCATCATAAGACTCTATTTGTTTTCTGAGTGGTTTTGAGACATTGGGCCTAAAGCGAGAACTTTTCCATATTTTACAAAATTTTACAAATTTCTCTTTCTTTCTTTGTACGAAGGGCTCATATGAACGCCCCACGTCAGATTCAGTAAACATTCCTAACTTCAGATACCTGTGTAAATGATCCGTCTGTGTCTATCTGACTGCATGTGCATGAGACTTGTAAATTCATATAATTAACGCCCCAGTAATACCATATAAGGCTGCTTTCAGACATCCATAAAGGAAAGTTTATCATTTTAACCTCGTCAGCAGTGGAATTAATTAAAAGGGCTGCTAGAGCCAAGAGCCAATTTCATGTCAACATAAGTTCTCCTAAATCACTCATACACACCACTTAAGAACAAATCTGTTCGTATGAGTGGTTCTTGCACGAGGCCCATTGAACGTCAAAGTTTTTGCATTCCAAATAGCAAAAGTGACGTGGAACAAGTCTCTTGCATACATGCAAATGACAGACACCCTAAATGTATTCTAATGTATTCAAAATCCTATCAAATTCGTAAATGTTTTTTTGGAACAGGTCAAACACAGGTAGAACCTTAGAAACCAATTTTCTGTTTAGAATTATAAGGCTCTAACTCACAAAACATTAAAAGAAGCAATGATTTTCAAGAACAACAAACACATGTATGAGAGATTAAATTTAATGCTTTCTGTGACGTTTTTATTAGGTTTTGTTTAATCAGAAATGCTGATTCTGATACAAGAAAAAAAATATGGATGAATTAGATTAAAGTTTATGTTGTAATTAAGACCCCACCATTTCAAATGTAGACTATTTAATAAACGTTTAAGATTAATATTTAGAAAATTTAAGCCATTTTAAGACTTATTAAGTTAAGTTATAAACGTGGCCATTCTCATGCAGGACAGCAGTACAAATACTAGGCAAGTTCAGTCTTTTCTGCGCACTAAAGATCTTGCTGAGGAGTTTATTCTCATTGTTGGTCACCGCTAGCCAGCTAATGCTAGCTTCCTAATGTTAGTCTGGCAGCTAATGTTAACATTGAGACGGGCCTGAAAGGATAGTTTTCTTTTAAAGTCTATAACCTTTATACAAGTTAATAAGTTGGATTGTTGGATATGGATTGTTTTAACACATAACTGAGTGAGCATGTGTGGATGTGTGTGTGTGTGTGTGTGTGCGTGTGTGTGAGAAAGTAGCATCAACTCACTTGGATGTAAAGTTGGCACATGCTGTCCCAATCTGTCATCTTTCAGCATGTGCAGTAGCGTTGTTTTGCCAGCATTGTCCAGGCCAAGAAATACTAACTTGCCGGATTTCTTGTACAGTCCTGAAACAAAGCCAGAAGCATTTCAGAACACAAGCCTCAACTCTTTTTTTAGACGGGCTGCGTCATATTACGCAATGCTTATTCACTGGAAATTTCACACGTGAGGAAACGTCATCACATGTGAACTCTGGGGCCAGTATTTTATAACCTTTAAGCTAGATCATGATTATCCAGATTTTGTAATCCCTTTTTTGTGTTCCCAGATAAAAGTGATGTTGTGGGTTTTCAAAGATTTTTCAGGTAGGATCATTCTGATCCAGATACCACAAGGTCAGGAATCCAGAATCCAGATTTGCAGTCTTATGATAGGCAACCATCTGTTGATCAAAGTAACATTTCATTAAGACAGATGTGAAAATATTTGAAAAGTTGAAAATGAAGTGCAAATCAGTTTTACTTTCAATTATTTAGAGTAGCACACAATACACAGGCCAAAATTGCTAAATTTGCTGGGGCTCTCTGTGGTCAATCTATCACTGCATTTATCATGACCACTTTGGGTTTATTAAAAGTGCTATCTAAATATTATTGTTGCTGTTATTAATTAATCATTAAATGTTTTGTAGGATTGCACTGCACATGGAAGAAGAAATGTGAAATTCAGTTTGAACTTGTTTTTTCTGTTTTTTGGTGTTGCAATTAAACATACTGGTTTACTGGTTAATTGTTAAATTTTAAATAGATATTGTTTTGGCATGATTGGTCTATGAATAATAGAATAATTAAATATATAACATGTGTCCTATATGTCTCTACATCCGCCTCGCATCCATGCTTAATCCACCATTCAGGTGGGATCAGGATTATCCAGATTTTTTTAACATTAAAACTATCATAAATCGCACACTGGAGTTTTAAAATACCCCAAATCAACATTATATCTGGATTCTGGGTAGGAGTGGATGACCAAATCTGTATTTCAAATTTGTAAGACCAGGATCACATAAACTGATTTTGAAATACCCAATTTGGAGATTTATTCCTATCCAGATAATTCTGATATAGATTAAAAGTTTTTTAAATACTGGCCCCTGGTGATCAGTCAGGTGGTACTGAATGTCTGCAATGATGCAAGAACTTGGGGTTGAGGGAGAGAAAAAAAAAAAAGGCATGAACTGGCTACTTAATTCACACATAAATAATGCATGATGAAATTATGCACAGGTGAATGATTTCGTCCTTCTCTAAACTCTACTTGACGTTATGAACATAACTGACACAAAAAAAGTGAAGCCACACTAGTGCAGGTTAAGCTACACATGTGCATTCTGTGCTGTGTGAAGTTGGAAAAAGTAAGAAAGAGTGGAATTGCAATTTTAATGGAGAAATGGCATCTAGTCATAGTGATCAAAAGCACCCAAGAAAACTACTTTAAATTTAGAAAGCCCCAAAGTGCTTTCAAGCTTCAAAGGAAAATTGACAAGATTTTACTGTTATTGTCAGCTCTCTCAAGTGGGTGTACTGACTAACTGAACATAGGAGAAAGGGTGCAACTAAGGTTACTCCTTACCTTTCCTGACAAGAATACAAGGCTTTGTGTATACCACTCTCTGAGTCAGCGTAGTGATACCCAGTGGATTTGTGAAATTTCTGACTGAGTCAGCTCTACTAGACGTCACCATTAGTCACAACAGCACTATGCTACCGGTCTGACAGGAAGAGCAGGAACGACTGCTTCACAGGAGCATCTCTAACACAGAAACTAGAACAGTTCACTTTGGGGAGAAGAGCAGCTGGTACACATAACAAGATGTTCCACCAGATTTCAGATGCACACATTGATCACAAACATTTAAAAAGCCGTGGTAACAAATCATGCCACGCTTCTGAGAGACATTCCCTTTGTGTGCCTTTCACGTTCACATAACATTAGGGTTGGTCTGTAGCCGAGCTGATCGCCTCGGGTTATAACAGTCTTTTTGATCCATGATAAAATCTCATACTACTTTTGATGTCTGACAATGGAAACAGATCTCTCTTACAAATGTGAAAAAAAATGTTTTGCTGAATATGTGTTAAGACAAAGTCCTTAACAAATAAATCAACTGTCAATCACATTTACATGCATTCACAAGTGAATTTCAGTCATACCCCCATCATATCATTAATTTAAGTGTAACTATAACATATGGCTTTTTTTTTTATAGTATCTGTATCATCTGCTCTTGGATTTTATCTGCTCATGTTATTCAACCGTTTGGTTGCTTTTTACCACAACATAGTCTGTCTTACACACTCAAGAAGTTTAAAAGGTATAACATACAATATTTTCTTTTTAAACAATGTATAGAATCATATAAACATAATCCCTATAAATCATCGCTTATGACCATCTAGAAGTGTGTGGTGGCGTTTATATCTGCAGAGACTCTGCTCTCTGCCTGTATTTCCTTATTTTTCTGATTATTTTGCTGTGCTTACGACGCTTTAACAACCTGCAACTTCAGTATTTGATGTCCTGGTATCTTTAACGTGTATTTACGGATTTTATTTTGTATAGAAATTTAGTTCCTCAACACTGACAGATTGCAAATCAACACAAGCCTAGGGGTGTTCCTGGCAACTAATGTCCTTTTCAATTAAACAGATTTTTTTAATATTGCACCTATTAAGAGCTATTTCAAGCCCTTAATCATATTCTTAATAGCCAAATCATATTAAAAATGCAGCTGAAAAGTGTGGCACTTTGCACCATGCATTATAAACATTAGACAACCTAAAAAACATTACGGTGCCATAACAAAACGTTACCGTTTCAGACCAAGCAAGATCATGGCTAACATTTTCAGCCACACTGTGTGACTGAAGTTAGTGGTGCTAAAAGCAGCAGCCTGCCTTCCTTGCAGCTTAATGTCCGCATGCTTGTACTACATGCGGTTATGCATTGCTCAAGTCGCATAGTCATATGCCAGTTTATTCTGGATCAGAACACTGGCAAGCCATGTTGGTTTTATGAGATATAATCTCTCCCACTTTCTGCTTTACATCTTGATGGATTACAATATCTTGCCATTAGTGCAGGAAGCGGGGGGCTGCAATCTGCTGGGGCTCCAGTGACAGTTAACCTGCCATTTTATATTAATAAAATATTCATTCATGATTTAACTGACTGGTGCTTTCTAACCATGGTAGCAATGTGTAATTGTTTAGATAAATAATTGTGCACATCCCTACACAAGCCTACATAACATATGCAGTTTGTTAGATCCTTTTAGCTGAGCCACTTTACAGGAATGTAAGTAGCGTGTGTGTCTATGGTGGGAATCAGACCCATAAGTCAGCTTGTGTTAGTGCCACAACCAAGGAGCTATAAACGTGCATTTCACAGTACACAGAAGCCTTAAAAGGAATGGTGGCCAATGATGATGGTCATTCATTAAATTCTTACTACATGGACCACATTAGAAACTTGTTAGTGTAAAAGGGCCTTGTAATGTCTTTGATTGTGAAATTAACTAATGTGTTCTGCCTGATGAGAGCTTTAGCTAAGGAGGCAACTTTGCTGATAATATTATATTGCATGAAATCCTGTAGTGTGGATTAGCAGTTAAGGATTGTTTCTGATTTGAGTCAGTGGGACACAGCGTAATCCAATACTTCTAAAGAAACGTTCCTTCTTCCTATCAACTTCTACCATCGCAAGGATGGATTTCTAGGACAAAGCACACTATTGTGCACAACGCCCCACTTTTAACTGAACACTTCAGGACTGATGTGCAAGACAGACCAGTAGTTGTAACAATGAAGACATTAATCAGACTATCCTCCCTCTAAATCCTCTTTCAAATGACCAACTCTGCTCACCATGTTACATAACATTTTTTAAAATAGCTTTGTGGTTCACACTATGGCAACACCATTTTGATGAATGAAATTAACTTAAAATACAGAAGAAGACAAAAATGTTTGCAGTTATCTTTTAAAGCTTTTAACAAGGAATTATTATGAGTTTGTGTGTCTGATCACCAGTACTCACCTAAGAACTGTAGTGCGCTACTGAAACTGTTATAAATCCATTCAAATAGGAAGGACATATCCGGAGCTGTTGAATCCTGAAAAACAACAAATGGGGGAAAAGAAAAGGTAAGAAGACATGAATGCACACAGAGGGAGAAAAAAAAGCTGAGACGTGTTATTTTGCCTTTAACATCCACTGTTATCAAAGCTGAAGTAAACTGTCCTTATACAAGTGGTCTAATGTTTGTACCTTTTCCCATTACTTTGCCACAGAATATTTATCAGTAACATCAGTTTGACTTATTTTTGCATGTAGGCTGTCACTAATGTTATCCACATAGTCTCTCTCATTGAGAAATAAGTATCAGCATTAAACTGTTGTGGAAGAAACTGTAGGGCATTTAAACAGCCACAAGACTGTATTGTTCATCCCCTGCATGAAAAGAACAATCGTCACAATAGCTAAAATGGCAAAACTGTACAATCTTTGAAACTGCAGGTTTCCATTGTGTTCTACAGTTCACCTGCTAAAAATGTTGGAAGGCAGGGAAATGTGGAAGTTTTAACTTATTGTGTAATACATGTTATTTAGATTAAACATTGTAGGAAGGGGTAAATATTAGGGGTGTTGTGATTCTCCAAATATGAGATTCTATCAGACTTGCAATTTAAAGGTCATTAATCGATTTGTTTATTCCCCAGACGACATTTTTCTCACTTGCAAAAAGCCACCAGAGTTAAAAAATTGTATAAACTGTATTTTTTTTGTCAATGACATGTCCGTTGTTGACATAACTACAGGTGGAAGCAAAATGTTTCCATGCCGATGGTGACTAGAGGGAGACAGGAGGTTTTTCCAGTTCAGTGGCCAGTGTCTCAACGAGTGCAGCTGCAGGCTACAGGTTAGCTATACAGTGTTGACTTGAAGGGTTGTGTTTTTTGGCAAAGGACATGCACAAGCAGGGAGGTGTGGAGAGAAAAAAAAATCTGTCAGAATCAATGATTCTGCTTTTTATTGGGAGGATTGAAAATACAGCTCATTTTGATTTATTTGGAATAGAAATTAGGGTTGTTCCAATACCAGTATTATAAAATGCTCATGATACTGCCTGCAATGCAGCACTGGGTATCGGCAAATACACTAGACTATGTATCTATCCAATACAAAGTAATGTATTTGTCCCAAAACGGGACCATGCTATTTTAAATGGTCAGCGGAGAACAGAAATGCCAGCTTATCTTTATCTGATGCTGCAAACCTGATAGACTTAAATTATAACTGACTGACTTACCATGAGTACCTGGCATATATATTGTTGTTGAACTGTGAAAACAGACACTGTTATTGTAGTCATTAATTCCTGATTTTGTTTGTTTTTAATGGGGATCTGCAGTAAAATCCAGGGTTGTTTTTTTGAGTTGTGAACTGTGATTGTGAAGTGGACTGAAATGTTTTGGGTTTGTGGGGGAAACAAATCAAACTCTTTACAAAGGGGATTGAACTCTTTAACTTAAATAAATAAATTTTAAAAATGCACTGAATGGATTTGTACTTGGTATTGGCCAATACACAAAGTTTAGGTATCAGAATCAATATCTGAGAGGGAAAATGTATTGGAGCACTTCTGATCAAAATGTTGACACTCCTAGTAGATGTCAAGATACAAAGGCAAATTCTTGTCCAAATTTGCTTACTTTTTTCCCATGTGGATGAGGATACTGTCTTAATGCTGCCATCCAAAGTGTTCACTAAATAATATTCATACCTAAAGACAACAGTGTTTTTTTTCAGCAACACACTATTGAACGAAATTATGGCTTAATAGTGATATCCATTACAATCCTAGAGCCTACAGGGGAAAGTACCTAAAAAACACCAAGAGACAAACGGACACCAAAAAAAGTATCAGACAACAGAGGACGGATAGTATGATCAATAGGAACCAATCAGCAACCCTCACCATATGCAGCCTGCCTCAACCTATCACATAGATACTGGCAACTAGTGATAAGAACAATGACTTGCTTTCTACAGCCAATGATAAGCTTGTTCCAGTAGGAGTCTTTGGACAGCAGGACAGGAGATTCAGAGCACTGATCACATACCATCTGACAGCTTTTCAACAGGCAACATGAGTGCTTTGTTCAACAAAACCAATCTGCAAGGGCCTTGGAAATGAAGCCTTGTCTTAGCCTTTTGTGATAAGCTACCCAGATTGCATTTTAATCAAAACAAAATGGATCTGTGATAGGACCTGCTGTAACTGTGTGAAATCAACAGCTCTCTGACTGACTAGATGCAACTGCCTGTTGCTTCAGTGTTAGATAAACTCTAGTGTTGCTCATTTGTTACTCTAGTACACCAAAACGTCTTTTCCCCTCTTTTAGGTGGCACGTGATCAAATGTTTCAGCAAGTGAAAATAACGCAAAGGGGGTATGAAAAAAACAAAAAACAAACTTCCTCTCTCTGTAACCAAAAGAGAAGCTTTAAGTTGCATCAATTTTTCCCCCCATGAAACCCTGATATTTGCTGTATAAGACTCACAAATTGTGACAGTCGCAGAGGCATCAGAATAATGTAAACTGGTGCTGACCTCTAGCCTTATTACGTAACATGCAAACAACTCCAGGGCTAAAGTATAAGGTAGCCAAAGTTCACCACACAAATACAGCTGAACTACACGTCAGCTGCTGCTGCCACACTCCAGTCCCATATGCTCCCAGGCCTCCCATTGGCTGCTATGACAGTGTGGGATGGCATTACAAACTGAGGCTACCATGTGCGACATGATGCAGCTGTAAATATGAAACTGTTTGACAGTAACTGACAACAACCATGGGCAAATAGAGGCTCATATAAGACCAATATGCACAAGAGTTTAAAAAAGACAGCAAACAAAAAATTGTGGAGCAATGACAAAGTCCAACTGCCTTAATTTGTTTCAAGGGATCTGTAGTTGTTATTTCCAGTGTTTAACTGTACTTACGGATTAATAAACATGACCAACCACATTAAACAGGGACAGTAATAAAATCTGTGACAAAAATTGTTGGTTAACAGGGAAAAATCATGAAAGGTATTTAATGAGGAATGACAAGAATGAGAGGAATTTGGCTAGAAATACCCTCAGAGCTTAACTTGCCATCAATGAGACATCTGTTATGAGTGCATTCTATCAGATGTGTTAATGACCATAATTAAAAACCAACACTCTCAACACAGGATTGTTTATGGCAGAATATGAGTATACTAAGGTTACAACTAATGATTATTTTCATTATCAATTAATCTATCAACCATTTTCTCAATTAATCAATTAGGTGTTTGCTCCATAAAATGTCAGAAAATGGTGAAAGCTCTGTTTCCTAAAACCCAAGGTGATGTCCTAAAATGACTTGTTTCATACTGCCATAGAGTACTTAAGTAACTGGAAAATACTGACATCTGAGAAGCTAGAATCAGAGAAATTGGACTTTTCTTTCTTAAAAAAATTAACTGATGAGCTAAACAGTTGGCAACTAACTCATTATTCATTTCAGCTCTCTTTAAGATTAGTTACTCAAAAATCACCGAGCTACATGTTTTGACAGTTTTCCTTTTTTTTTTATTTCACCCTCCATAATAGTTCTTCTTTGTCTGGAAAACAACTGGAAATGGTTCCCCACATTCAGATAATAAAGAAGACATGAGAATGGGTTACTTATACAAACATGTCAGTGTTTCAGTTTCAAATGAATAAAATAAGTAATAGCAAAACATATTTTTCCTTAAGCATATGGTCTGTATCAGTTCCAATCCACTGTAAGATTTCAGGCAGTTGTTGTGAATCAAGACAGATGTCATGACAAAATTGTGAATCTATAATACAGAGAAAAAGACACCGGTTTGACTCGGCTGTCAAAAAAAAAGTCCGGCTATCACAACCACTGTCAACGGAGCAGCCAAGTTAGCTAACCTTTACCTTAGCGGCTAACCTTACATGAACGATTGTTCTTCAACAGGTTCTGCGTGGACTTAAATAAACTACAAACGGTCCCAAAATTAGAATAACAACAAATTTTATGAAACTCAAACATTCGTTGAACGCAGTCATTTTTATAAAGCTTGGGTGAGGCCGGCTAGTAGGCTGGTTAGCAGGAAGCCACTAGCTACGTGTCATATTCTGAGAGGGGTCCTATCTAGAAGGAAACCTTTGATTTGCTAAACTCTCGTGAGATTTGAACGAGTTTTATCTTCATAATGCACATTGTAGAAAATAATCCTGTTCTAGAGTGTTACAACGCTATGATGAAGATGCACTTAAGTCGTCAAGACAAAAACACTTCGTTATGCTTCGATACAAATCATGGTTTAGGTAAAATAATTACTCTCGCGAGATGCTTCGCGGGTCTGGGGTTCCCTTCTAGACACGATATCTTAGAGGCGACGTTGCACGGTTCCTGGCTACGTTAGCTAATTAGCAGTTAGCTTAAGAAATACTTTTTTTGTTCTAGTAACACCGGATAATAGTAGGAAAGTGAGTATCTCTCTCTCAGTAATAGATGGGAATAATTATAATAAATACAGCAGCGGGTTAAATTCAGTTTTATATCCAGCGCGAAGCTCTTAGATAACAGCGAGTTAGCCAACTTGGAGTTAGCAATGCTAACTGCTAACTGGAGCCGGGGATAATTTGCTAGCCGAGATGCCGAGCGTTCACCTAAAACTATTTTCTGATCATTGTTGAGAAAATGTAACATAAGACTTACCCGTTATTTAGGTGTAGAGTAATTTACCAAGTGTGTTCGCTCTTATAGTCATGTAAATTGGTCTCCTGGTGGAAAAAAGAGAGCCTGCGAAATGTCAGGTCCTCCTCTCCTTTTTCGTGTTTTGTTACTGAGCCACGACACTGCAATGGCTGTCCAACAACTCCCCAAAACTCTGCCCAGCCGCTTCCTGTTTATGTTTCACACAAATCTTTCCGACAGTAGAACTGCAATAAACCGATGATCAAGTGTGGTTCTTATTTTACAATTTCCACGCGTACACACTACAGATAATTAATTTCCCCCCGTCTTTATTTCAATTTTCCGATGTAATATGCATGATAGGTTAGAACAAAAAATCTTTGAGAGATAATATTACATTTGGAATCACCATGGTGGATTAAACAAATAATTACAAAGTTCTACTGAATATTTATTTTAAATAAATCCTTTATGTAAATGTAAATGACACAGCCGATGTTGGTGGTTTTTATGAGAGAACTTTTGCAAATCACTTAAGTATATGACTAAGAACATTATTGATGCCTTAAAACTATCAGAGGAGACCCCTTGGATATTTTATTTATTTATTTATTTATTTATTTGTTTGTTTGTTTATTTATTTATTTATTTATTTATTGTCTCTGTCTTTTATTGGGTTATATTTCAGTTTACATTGTGTGATCTTTTGTCGAAAGAGTAGGGATGTAACAATAAATAGCATTATATGCAAACAAAAAAAATGCTGTCTACATCTGATTTATTATTTCAAAGGATTTTTTCTATCATAAAATTTCTTTGATTTTTGATATTGTGATAATAATGTATCATGGACTTTTTATTGTGGTATTATTGTACCTTGAGTTTATGCTATCGTTACATCCCTGCTAAAGAGTCTATTATTGTAGGTGTATCACTTAGGAATAACCCATACTGGATTTTTTCATGTAATATTTTATGAAGGTAACTGTGACTGATTGGTATTTTGAACGAAATGATCAACCACAAAACGATGGCCCACAGCTTGTTACAACATAGAATTTGATATATAGCCTGTAAAGACATGAATAATCAACTTGTTAGAAACTTAAATACTCTGGTGATTGTTTGAAATCTGTAAAGGCAGATTAGATGAATTATTTTTACTTTTAATTGTAATTAAAATTTCCATTTGTACAGAAATCCTGGCACCAAGATCTTTACATTACCCAATAGGAACAGGTGCATACAAAGACAGAAAAGATAACATGATAGTGAAATGAGGTTAAAATACGAAAGGAAAGTTTCAGCTAAATAAATATGTAAAATTGGGGCTTGCGTTTACTGTTTATTTTTCTAACTCATATTCTTCTATAATGCTAAACGGTTCCATTTAATTATTTTTCACGACTAGATATAAGAAATAAACTCAAGATGAAATATACTAAATCTAGTCTCACTTTCATATATTTAGATTTGTGTATGTAAAATCTTACAAGGATGAGGATGTTAAATGAGCAGGTAATTTAAAAAAGGATAGGGATTGTACATGAAATCGGAGATTCTCGTCTTTCCTCTTGTTTCCAGTAGAGTGGAAAATCCAGCGCACCGGAGGAAATGCCACGTGTACACACTGCGCATGCCCGACGATTTTTACGTCGATCCTGCTGGGTGATCCCAACTTCCGTTGAAAGAGGAGAAGTGTCTCACACGATTACTCTGACAAGGCCTATCGTTACTCACCCGTAGGTAGTTGGACGGGGTTTCGGTAATGACCATGGCCCTGTGATCGCCACCACGTCAGCTAATTAACTTTTTAAAGAAATTAGGAGACGTCGCCGTAGACGCCGCTTTGACTAAACGCCACATCGTCAGAGCCACAGGTTTAAACGTTACCCCGCGACTGGACTGCCAGCTAGTTAGCTAGCTAGCTAGCTAAAGACGCAGCTAGCTATTCGCCAACCAAGCACCTTTAAATTAGCTCCTGGTGTCTATTTCAAGATGTCAACGGCGGGGTTCAACTCTCAGAATGGGACAGGGACGGGACAGACATACGCGAATGGTGAGTAACATTCAAATAAAAGTAAAGTTAGCTCCAGGCAAAGTAGCTGACATTAGCAAAGTCGCTAAGTAACAAGCTAACACTAGCAGTAGTTCTTGGAGCTTGGCTTTAGTGGCTATTTGCTAACTGTAAGCTAGCTGGCTGGCTTAGTAACGCTGTGACATAAGGTAGCCAAGTAAGAGCGAGCTGTCAGGTACAGTTACGTCTGGATAACTGCGGTTAATCTTGACCTGTGTTACCCCACTGACTTAGGAAAGCAAAAAATAGCTGCTATCGTTACGGTAGGCTAACTGTGCCTGCCTTGCTTATAAAATTTAGCCAGTGTTTGCTACATTTGTGCTGTCCAGGTGGCAAACCAACAGGTTGACAAATGTAACGGAGTCAGCAGGCATCAAAACTTTTACGTCAGGTGTTGGGATGTCCCATCCTCTCCCAGTAAACATAACCGTGGTGGTGTGATCACACCATCAACTCCTGTCAAGTTGCTCGGTTAGTCGAAACTTTTCCTGTCATATTAAAACGTCTAACGAGTTTTGACTTGTCTTTTCCCTCCTGTATCTTCGGGGCTTTTCCTTGTAGTTTGATTGCCAGTCAGTAATTCAATCTGCAGGTTCATTAATTATCTCGCTGTTGAGCAATGCTGATTTCTCTGTTTTTAGCAGGCTAAATAGCTCGGGTATGTTTGTGTCCTACGTTGTAGTGTACATGTGGCATATTGGGGATGATCCAGATATGTTACTGCAGAGCTTTCTCCAGGCTCAAGCAATTACCCACTTCAGCTTAAGATTACTCACACATCTCCACTAGGTTCTCATGACCGCTGAAGGGAAACAATCTAAATACACTCAGAAGCAGCTGACAAAAGTGTACTTGTGTGCAGCCCTCAGTACCGTTTCTTATCAATGCATGTAAAGGAGCTCTGTAATACTGTGCAGATGAAGCAATTGCAGCTCGAGTTTATAATGCGTCCATGGTGTTTTAAAGCTGTTGATTAGGGCTACACAGCTAATCAAAATATTATCAGAATGGTAATATAGTCAAGTGCAATATCCAGAATCCAGAAGCTGCAATTTTGTCTGACAAAACAGCAGAAAAGTACTGTAGTGCTGCAGAGATGCACTGGCCTACAAATCTTGTTCTCCAGATGTAAGAAAATATATTTGTTTGGTGCAGATGCCAATAAATGTTACTTGATCATGATTTTAATAGTTTTTACGCAGTAAATATGAAAATTGTGATAATTCCTACAAATTGTGAATCATTGCAATACCTGTCAAAGTAACTGTGTCATGACATTTCCTATACCATATCGTCCAGCCTTACTGTAGATAAACATGTATCTGAACATGAAATTGTTCCTTACATTCCCTGTTAATTGTATTCCTATCTCTCTTGAATCAGATGGATTACTAAGTATGTTAATCCAGCTCTGTTTTTGAGCTTTGATGAGTCTGAAAACAATGTGTTACTGACAATAGAAACAAACCATGTCACTGAAGCTGGACGGGATGAGTTTTCAGAACAATGCTTGTAAATGAATTCTTATCATGGGATATCTGTAATGTGAATAAACAATTCAATTGGGATTGAGTGATGTAATAATCAGTTACAAAAAGGAATTAGTGTGTATGTATTTCCACTAGTGCTGCCCCGCTGGTATTTGTTTATAACTGAATATTTTCATAGTTGATTCGTTGGACAGTTATTATCTTGATTAATCAGTTCATAGTTGTTTGGTGTATATAATGTCGGAAAAAATGGTGAAAAATATCAGTCAGTGTTTCCCAAAGCCTAAGGTGATGTCCTAAAAATGTCTTGTTTTGCTCACAATCATAAAGGAGTAAAGAAACCAAAATATATTCACGTTTAAGAAGCTAAAATCAGAGACTTTGACTTTATAAAAAGACTCAAACCAACTAATTATTAAAATAGTTGATGATTAGTTTTATAATCAGCTAATAATTGATTAATCATTAAAGTGCTAATTTCCTCACCAAACTGATGACCAGAATTGATGCACATATAGTAATAATAACATAATATGGCACTAAGCCTCATGTATGAAAACTGAAGGCAACTGTGGTGAATGGCGATGAAATGGTATGAAAATTTCATATCATAATTATCATGACCAAAATGGTAATGATTATCGGTATTGTTGAAGTTTTTATAAAATGTGCTCAAAATGTTTAAGTACTGATACAGACACTGATTTAATTTTATGTTTTACATTGAAAACATCTCAAGAATTTGAAATGCCATCATTTCCTTTGCAATGTCAGTGTAGGGCTGGGCAATGTGGACAAAATCAAATATTTTTGACCAAATTCCTTGATATCACTTGTGCAACAATATTGTGGGGATGATGATGATCTGTGTTTTTGGTAAGTAAGCATCAGTAATGTGGATGAACCGACTAGGTAGGAAAGGCAAATAAGAGACAGGTAGAACATCCCTTTACTTTAATGCAGCCTTTAAAACCAGAAAAAGACAACACTTACATGTATATCACAACATCCAAAGTCTTAGACGATATCTAGTCTCATATTATCATATAATACTTATATATATCAATGTTTTCATTTCAAACAAATCCTGCTGCTGTGCCTGCCTCTGGGAGACTGTTGCTAACTTTGGTTGATGTTGACTAGTATTTTTCAAAGTGCGGTAATTAAACATGTTTTTTTTTATGATAAATAAGATTCCTAATTGTAATACTAATTATATGGAATATTATTATGGAACAGGTAATCATTTCATCTCAAATACTGAACTGTTTCACATAAGCTCACACTCATCTCTTGACTGATTTTTATATTTTCTTGCATATTCCCATCATACAGCCTACTGATCAATGAGGCCAATACCCTGAGACTACAGTAGCAGTACATTAGTAAAGCCTTCCTTTGGGCATTTAACAGTTAGACGAACAACTCTACTGGCAGGACAGGCTTAAAGGTATACTATGCAGATTTTGTCTTTCGCTGTTTGTAAATGCACCATTCAAAGTTGGTCCATCCTCCTTGCCTCAGCAAGCCAGAGGGAGAGGGAGAGAGAGAGAGCAGTGGTGAGAACAAAGCAGTGAATCAGAGAAATAAAACGTAACTTTCTGATTGTTTAATGGCAATTAGTGTTTCTCTGTAGCTCAGCCCCAGCCTCCAGGCAAAACAGATACACAGATCTGCAACTCTTCAGACATCCATGACACAGACAGAGCAGAGCAGAGAGGAGAGACAGAGACAGCAATGCAATCTGGTCACTCGCTACATTTTATAAAAACCTCCCGACCTCACACCTTGCATGCTGTAATTGGCTGGGACACTACTGCCCAAAGGTTGACACCCAGGAACATCTTGAACACAGAAAAATAAATAAATACTGACAGGGCAAGGTGTCTGCAGATACATGGTCGCACATTTCAAATGGGTCATAGTAGGTAATGATTGAGAGGGATGAGTTTTTTTAGGAAAATCCTGCATGGTGTACCTTTATGGTATTATAAAGAATCTCTGGTAATAATTGTATTGTCCCACTTTCCCCTAGAAAGCTCTCATGTTTGAGCAGGAGCAGTTTCAGGGTTGCAGTTAAATTTCTCAGGTGCTGAAGACATACATCAACCAAATGCTCACTATTCAAAACTTTTGTTGTGATCAGTGTCCTCATGGATGACTATGGTCATTCCCCTCTTGATCTCTGATTTGCTGAGAGTTCTGATTCCACATCAGGCTCTTTCTGATTGGACAAGAACTGTAACTGACAAGGAGCTTTAGTTCTTAAAATTTCCCTGCTCTCAGGAAGGACAAAGATTTGAGGTGGATTATGTGCCTTCATCTATCTTTGCTCATTGAGAAGAGTAGTTTTCTAATCCCTGCTCACTCTGCTGACTGAGCTCTGCTTCCAGTTCTGTAGTGCAATACTAAGTGGATAGGAGTGAATCTGTTTGCATTATGTAACCATTTAGGTTGCAACCAGTGATACGCTGATGCTGCAATTTAAGTGCTGTTGCAGCTTTTGTTATTAGATTTATTTTTTATTTAGGTAAGACATTAATTGATGTTATGAATTGCAACTCACTCTGACCTACTTCTTCCTTTTTTCCACTGACTAGTATATTTGAGATCTGTTTTTTTGCTGTTGGCAAGACCTTGCATCATCTACTGTTTCAAAAAGAGTGAATCTCGCTTTGATATTTGACACCATGGTTCTGGGTATTTACATTTGGCATTCATTCAAATTGAGAAATAAATGCCACATTTTATGGTATGTGGTATCCGGTATTTGCACACACAATATACAATGAAAGCCTTCTTAATTGTGCAAAGTGTCTGGTGTTTTACTACAACTGTGTTCAGCCCCGAGGAAGCCTCAGAGCCCCTCACTCACTGCCACTGAGAGGACAGATCATGGTAAAATAAATCCGGGTAAAGAGATTAGACCCTGGGCTGTCAGTTCATTGGTCATTTGACGGATCTGAGTGGTTTTCACTCTGAGTTGTGCCATCTGTTTTTCATTCAAGTTTTTGAAGTGAACAGATTTAAACCTGAGGATTTGTTTTAATTAAAAGACCTTTGAATCACAAACAAAAGCCCATTTAAGGCATTGCTGGTCACGTCTATCTGGGAAGCTAATGGCTCAGCTTTTGAACATTTGAATGTAAAGATATCAAAATTTTTCCACTAGGCCCATCGATGTTCAAATATTCATTGTGTTGTTTTAAAGTTATGTGCATCAGAGGTTGCTGCTTCTATTTCTTTACATGCATGCTGATATAGACAAATGTTCACATACAATTGCAATTATCAACACAACAATGCTTCCTGTTGGTGTTTATCAAACATAATAACTAGTTGTATGTCAGTTTTGTTGGCACAAAGTTACATGACAGAGAGGAAGACAGAGAAGAGAGAGAAGATACTTTTACGACTGCTGTTGCAGCATTCACACTTGAAACAAAACAAAAAGCAAGGGGCATATTTGCACGTCCCCCTGGTGAGATAAAGTATATTGTATTGTCCCGGCAGGGAAATTTGTTTAGGTCTCCAAGCCACTGCATCACACAGTATACTTGCCAACAACAACAACAACAACAACAACATCTGCTATCTGTTTAAAACATGGATCACACATACACATTTGCATAGAACCAGGTATAATCAAACCAAATAATAAAATCAAACCAGTTTTAGTCAAGTCAGATAACCAATAATCTAAATTAAATTTGCTAGTTGCTAAATAAATACCATATAATGTGGTTACATGTTGCTACTTGTTGCTTGACCAGTTGTGTTTGATCTAAATTCTGTAACATGCCTGTATCACTCTTCCTCTCTTCTCCAGGTCCATCACAGAATCCAGTTGCCCTGCAGCAGCTGCCAGGAGTCGGCTACGGCATGACTCACCAACCAACCTACAATCCAATGCAGGCCAAAGCTCCTGCACCCCCCGGCCCTGGACTCTACCCCTCTGGGCCATACCAGCCTGTTCCCCCAGTCAGTTCCTACCAGCCTGGCCCACCACCCACTTCCTACCCTGGTCCTCCAGGCCCACCGTTGTTGACCAGGCCTCCATTGGGAGGTCCTCCATCCCATGCACCTCCTCAGTCTGCCAGCCCCAGCCCTGGTCCAAGGCTACCCCCGGCACAGGGCACACCTCCCCCTCCTGCTGTGTCCTCTAGTAGTTACTACCCAAATCCACAGCAGCCGCAGCCCATGGCCCCAGCATGGCAGTACAACACAGCCCCCCCACCAATGGGGACACCCACTTCCATGAGCACGCCTCCTCGTGGCCCTGTGGCTAATCATGTGAACCCAGCTGCAAGCTCAACAGCACCGCCACTGCCGCCACCGTCATCGGCAGCTTACAGCTCTCCTCCACCAGCCCATGTGTCCCATAGTGCCACTCAGCCCCCAGGCCCAAGGATGCCTCCCACCTCTGCACATGGATACACCCAACCAGGTAGGAACACAAAGCCTCTACTGAAGTCCAAACTGAACCATCCAGATGTTATGTTCAAATAAAGGATGAAATAATTACGCAGAGTAGAGGGGATAATTCCCATTTCAGCAAATGAGAAACTAATGAAGCACCCACACCTTGGGGTGCATCAATAAAAAGGTTAATCAGGTTCAATAAAATCAGCCCAGTGAACTTAAGCCAGTCAATTCAAGGGTCACCATCACATAATCAATTTAATTTTTTTAAAACATAAACTGTTTTTTAAAACATCCAAACATGTCCACTTCCCTAGGGCACGATTTCTGCGTCTCATCCCTTTTCACCTTCATTGTCTTCTGTCACTGACATGTGCTGCAGATATGCATATCTACAGTACTGACATGTTGGAGCTGGACATTGCCCTCTGCTCTTATGCTGAACATGTTGGCCGCCTACTACCTCTGGCTCGCTCCCAGGCACAGAGAGTCATTTACTCTGAACTGGTGCAAAGTTCGAATAAGAATTTTATTGTCTCCAGCATGATTCTTAATTACGAGTATGACGTGGCATTTTGGACTAATCCAAATTGTATTTTCGGTTTCTGGTGCAGGTTGTAATGTTTGGATTGTGGTGATATTGGCACACATGCGTAATCTTGGTCATCATAGCATTTTGAGAGACTGAAGTTGTAGTTTAATTTCTTGCCGTGAGAGTTAAAGGTAGAATCAGTGGCACTGGTCCCAGCTGTTCAGAAATGCACTGGAAATATACCAGAACGTCAAATACTGATGTTTTGGGTGAGCAAAACATCCCAAGCACAGCAAAACAATGAGACAAATAAGGAAATGCAGCCTTTGTTTTTAAAGAAAATGTTGCATATTATGCATTTAAAGGGTCATTTCGACTGAGAAGTATTTAGCTCACAGTGTCAAAAACAAAGACCACTCATAAAGAATCTCAGTAACTTTTTATGCCAACTAGTCATTAAGATTTTCTCTGGAGGAGGAAGTGGTTTTGTTGAGTGATATGAGCATGATTGAGAGGATGCTTGGGTAATCTGCAGCCACAGTGTCAGGATGACTTAGCATAGCATTTTGTAAATTAACCTTGATTTTTTTTTTCTACTTTTGTGCAGTACTTCTGCATCAAAGCAAAGGTCACATGATGGCCTCTTTATATAACCACCATATTTCTCAATCTTGTGGTCAGATTGAATTGAAAATTGCAGTTCACATTCACACCCCCAACAAGAAGAGTCTGCTTGATTTTAGTGACCTTTCCCCCAGCAGCACCATCAGGGCACATCTTCCCAGTACAATGGTGACAGTGAATGTGCTAACCAGAGAAATTATTAGGTCTTTGTGAAGATGTGTACTCTGTTGACCATTTTCTTGCTTAAAATATCACAAGAGTCACATAGAGTAGGGGTACAAATCTCTAGCCACCTCACAATTTGTTTGTGGACAGCCCAGACAGAAATTGGGTTTTAAATTTCTGAACATTGGCTCCTCTAGATTGAGACAGAATCTTTCAAGAGATAATCGTGGTGCATCTCAGAATAATCTTTTTCCCCCACGCCGAGTGTCACAAGAAGTTCTAAAATGTCTCATATTTTGGCTCTGTGGAGCAGCTGAAATGGTCACAGTGCTATTGAATGTTGTTAAGTCTCCAGTATTAACACTAACAACTAGTATTCAGTCAATAAATGAGTCAGATGAATGTAACATCATGTCACAGCACCGATATAATGTGCAAAAAAGTACTGTGCACAATGTGTAGTAAAGACGATTATCATTTTAGTAATTATCATGCAGCGTCATCTCAGTCTAATCTTTACTGCCTTGTGTCCCTGAATTATAGATTCTTCCCTATAGATAATCATTTGTCCTTATGATTGTCACCAACAATTATTGCTCAGACTTATCTCCTGATTCGATACTATCAAGACACTTGGTTTAATATTTATTGCAATTTTGTTTGCTTATTTAACATTAGACCATGGGAAAAGTTGAATTATTCACTTCTAGAGACTGTATATCATGAGTCATATATATATCATAAGCGTTGAAGTAAAATTGATCCTGTTAAAAGAACATCACTACAATCATGATGCTAACTTCTGTTAGCGTGTCAAGGGGAATTCTTATTATGAGTTAGCATTAAGCTACTGGATTATGCAGTGGTAATTTACATATATAAAAACTCATTCAGCAATCAAAAATAAAATCACAGTGCTCAAGAAAATAGATTTTTTTCTAACTTACCATGTTCTGTCACTGCTGGAAGAAGAATCATCCTAACCATTTAAGCATGACCTTAGTGAATGATGTAAGTATAAAAAAAATGGTGTTGTGTGTACTGCACACAGAAAAGTAAACATACTTCCTGCATTTATAGATCAATAAATTACTCAAGGAGTGTGTTTGACACCAGACAAGTGATTTGGCTGGTGTGTCTGTGGAAATGGACATGTCACTGTATGACATAAGCTGGCTTTGGGTCAGTATTACCACCAGCTGTTGTCGCCTCTCGTCAGATCTGATAATGTTACACATCAGTGACGCCTCGTGTCTCTTCCACATGATATGTGCTAACACCATGGAGAACTCTTGTAATACATGACACAGTGATTCTGACATCATTTTAGAAGTCATAAAGCTGCCTGAATGACCTCGCTGACAACATGTTGGTGAACACATGACAACATCTCATAAAAATGACTGCTGAAGTGATTGAAAGAAACTTTGATATGTGATTAATCATCATTTATCAAACAAAAATGCAAATTAGTTCCATCTTTTGAAATTTGTGGATTTGCTGTTTTTTCTCTCTCAGGAATTGTGATGAATATTGCACTATTTTGCCACATTATATACAAACGAGCAATTAATTATTCAGAAAATTGATCAGAAAATAATTTGCAACCTTAAGAAGAATCGTTGTTGTTGTTGTTTTTCACCAGGCACTGCACCTCCACCAATGAATCCCATGACCCCCCACACATATCAGCAGAGCAGAACTCCCTATGGCCCCCCACCTACAGGCCCACCACCAACCATGAAACCCACACCACCTCCTGCTGGACCCCCAATGGCCAATGCCACGCCTCCACCCCCCAAAGCAGATGGTAAGTTTTTGTTTGTTTGATTCTTATAATCTTGGCATGTTGATTTTTCTCAACCATGGCAATCATGAGGGCAGCGATACCAATGAATGCCACATTCAAATCTTCTATAGTTATCTGCATGGTCTGAACATAGTCTGATGCACTGTTAGTCTTAAAGGTGCTTAACAGAGGTTGCCTTGACTATTTTCAGTCATTGGCTGACTTTTTTTTTTTAAGCAATGATGGAAAAATATGAAGACCGTCCCTAACTTTGACAGATTAAAACACTGAGAACAATCTACTGTAACAAGTTCCCTGATGGCCTGAATAATTGCTTAATTGTTGCTAGTTGCTTTTTAGATATAAAGCGATAAGAGGGTCTGAAAAGTTGATTTCAGTAATCAAACTGAAAGGCGGACTCGGCAGTTCTCCCAGTATCTTTTTTCCTCTCCACCCCTGCCTACTTGCAGCATCCAGTGAACATCATAGAACACAAAGCATAGCTTACCTGCCACTATATCACACTTGTTACAGATCTTTACATATCTTGATATAGATCTTTTTAAAGGAAGAATTTGAAAATGTAAATGACAGTTGTCAGGACATAAAACCAATGATCTATTCTTCTTTACAAATTAAAACTTGATAGTTTAGCAATGTTATAACCATCAGTGCAAAATAAAAAAAAACTAATTATGACCTTAAAATTGAAAGTCATATCAAATTGTGGATTTGGAGAATCGTGACACCCCTAATAATTATGATGTGGATGATAAATGAGGTAAAAAAAAAAAAAGAGGGATTGATGCGGTGGATGATGAGGGACAGCCTCCACTGCTGACATGAAAAGTGTTGCACGTCGGTGTCTCTGTTAGTCTTTTCTCTCTGTGCCCTCATAAATGCATCATCTGTAAGTGTCTTCACTATATTAAATGTTATTGTGATCGAGTTGTTTTTGAAAATGAAATGCTATTAAATAAAATGACAGATAAAAATAGATCATAAGAGAATTTTTATGACCCTGTCCGTCAACATCAGACATCGAGAAAGTGTCTAATGCAAGGGAGACAGCATGACCAGAGTGTTAGTATTGTAGACGAATTGCAGATGGTCAGTTAGTTGTGTGGTTCTAGTGGGAAACATTGCAGGTTGAAGCCAGTTTGCCCTCAGAAATTAGGCAAATTAATTGGACGTTTGAAGTACATTGTGAAGTGACTGTAAAATCAAAACGCTGTCAGTGATGATCATGATATTGTATCACTTAACTGTATGTACTTTTTATGAGCCATATTTGTTCTGATCACCTTCCGTTGTTTCCCCTCCCTCCTCTCCTTCCTCCACATGCTAGCTCAGTGTGGGGGGGTTGCTAACAGCACTCTGTCCCCCACTGAGCCCAACTGCCAGGAGGCGGATATTGAATGTCCAGGTGTGGCCAAATCTGTCAGTAGCTGTTAGATGTTGTCAGTGCTGTTGTGCCCATCCTGTCCTCTCTTTCCTGTTATTCATTGTATCTAGAGATGCTCTCTTTTTTTTAATCCTTGACATTGACACCAAATATGTGTCTCTGCAGAATCCTGATACTGAGCTTCAGTCTGGTACTTTTAGAGAAAAATGCAGAAAATAAGTACATTAGTTAAGAAATATTAGTCAAGGTGCTTTGCTTTGATCTCTGTAACTTATGCAACTAGGTGTTAGTGCTGCTTCAGCCCAGTATTTTTTGTAGTATCAGTGCATCCTCTCTGTCATCCATTCCCACCATGTCACCCCATATGACCTCAAATACATCTTTAAAACACCATCCATCACTTCCCATCATCATCATTAGTAGAGTTGCTTTGCCTACATTCTACTTTGTGTCCATCTTGTATGTATCTTTTACTGCAGGTCCGATCCTTCCATCTCCATCGCCTGTGGTTAGGACACTGGGATACAAATAGTGTAAAAGTGTCACTAAAATTATTCACATCACATCTGTGTTTGCTTTGAAACAGGAACTGTGGCTGGCGATGGCCCACAAGCACCAAACAGCTATAATCATGTTGACAACAAAATGGGTAAGGCCATTTTCTGCCACATATTGGATTCTTTTCACACCAACCACATGTGCAGTGTCGGTTTACCAAGCAGTCGTTCATAGCAGCTACTCACTTGCAGAAAATGGGCAAGTGGTCCTCTTTCAAGTCACATCACAGTTTTTGTAGGAAGCAAAGCAAAAAGTGTTTATCTTCCTCACATTTTTTTCACTAACTTCTTCAGCACAATTTTAATACTTACAAATCACGCCCTGTTGCATTGATTTTTCTGTATTATTTACTAAGTACACAACATCACAGGAGTAAAGCTCCCACAAAGCTCATCAGTGACTGTCGTCCTGGCGTGCCGTATCCAATTGCAAGTCTCTCATTTTGTCAGGTTTAAAGGATCAGTCTGGAAATATTTCATACTTTTGACATTATCATCAAATCCTGTGAAAAGACTAAAACCAACACTGAACTAATCTCACTAGCAACTATTTTCTGCATCTCCAAATCCTGACAGAGCTCATTCCACTATGCCATAGTGCGCCATTGATGTTCACACACTACGAAAAACACATTTATGAGCCACAAGTTACACTGGGCATGTTCTTTATTTACCATGAAACACAGTCACTGTTGTTTGTTTTAAATCAATCCCACATAAACCATCTTGCTGCTGTAATAATCATCAGCCAACAATTCCGCATGAATCTGCATCTTAAAATAGACCCCAACAAATGCACCGTTCTGTTTGACTATCATTTGTTTAAAATCACAGTGCACAACTGTTTTAGAAGAGTACTGAGTCTTTTTTAAAGGTTAAAAGTTAAACCATAAGTTTGTGGGACTTGGAGCACAGTGACACAGTGTATTGTTTCGTTTGGTCTTTTCATTGCATTTTTTAACTGATAAAATATAAATACCGAGTGTATTTGCTATACAAACACAACAATAACCATAAATTTACAATAAACATAACATATACACACACACTACATACACACATAGATGTATATACATCCTTAGTATTATATGAAAAATCATGCCTATTGAAGTTCGTATTAAATATTTCGTCCTACTGCAGGAAATAAAAGAAGAGAAAATGGAAAAGTCAGCTAATGCTATTCCTAACCCATGGTAAAAACCAATGAACTCAAAACCAATGTTTTTGAAGTGTTGAATACATAAATTTTGCCAAACAGCACAATAGAGTTAAGTAGTATGTTTCGATCATCCTGAAAACCCCAAATTATATCAAAACGGGATAAATGTGAAAAGACTGCTTGTCTGCTTGCTTTTCATTGGATTTGTTGACATCCAGAAACAAATGTGGAATAAGTCCAGCCTCATCATTTGAAGGGGTTCATGTTTTCAGTCATTTTTACTCAAACTGAACTCGATTTCTGTTCCCTTTTCCTCCACAGCTGGTCTGCCGCAGCCTGGACCACCGGGTCGGCACTTGGGCCACTACCCCTCCCTCCCCCCTGGGTACCAAAACACCTCAACACCCCACAACGCCGCCTCCCCCATGCACCCTGCGATGCAGGCCGCCACGCAGCCTTACACTCAAGCACCTCAACCATACCAGCAGGTGAGAGGACAGTCACAACCACATGCTGACCGAGCTTTGCTAGAGCATTTTGCATATACTGTTTTTTTTGGCTTGCGCTCTTCATGGTTGTGGAACGATGTGGTCAACCATTTCTGTCATGCTTTTGCTTTTCACCTGGTACACATGCAAAACCTTTTTGTCAGTCCAAGCACTGTGGAAATGTTAAGTACTCTTTTGGTTTAACTTCTGTGCATTTGTAGAAGCAAATCTGACAAAACAAGGAGCAGTTAGTTAAACACTATCACTCATTTTTGCCAGCAAATAACTTTTTAGAGACCAGCTTGACACATTGGTTACAGATGGTGGTCAGTGCCATAAATGACTGTAAACAATTTGTAAATATCAAATTATATTTTTGTCTGCTGTGGCATGAAAAGACAAAGACTCTGGAGGGAATATAAAATCCTTGTGATCTTTTTGGGCTGTAAAGGGATAGGCTTGTATGACATACTTATTGATAATCATTGTACTACAGCTGAACAATTAATCACTTCACAATTTCTTCCAAAGTACAATATGGCTGCTGCAGTTTTCAAATCGCAGGAGGCACAGTATTGGTTATTGGTTGTTTTATCTTGTGTATCCTTGCTTTTATTGT
This sequence comes from Lutjanus erythropterus, assembly GCF_056507025.1. NCBI lineage: Eukaryota > Metazoa > Chordata > Actinopteri > Lutjaniformes > Lutjanidae > Lutjanus > Lutjanus erythropterus. The sequence continues at coordinate 29,483,609 of NC_139327.1, read as the reverse complement.
TTTAAGTGTTTTTCTTTTTCTGCTTTTTTGTTCAGCACTTTGTGTTATGTATAGTTATGTGTTGTGGATTATGAAAGGCAAACTGTGTGTCAGAATACCATTTTAAATTGGATATTGTTGCAGTGATGTTCTGCCCTGCATGTCATATTCTATAAACCTCAATGTGGAGAACCAGACAGGAGGACCAGCATGGAAACTAAACAATGTACCACACTGGGCAGGGTCAGCAGCAAAACATAGTTTAACTGCTTAAAAAAAGACCCACTTCAAAAAATCAATATCAGCCCAAGTGTGCACTGTATTTAGAATATTTTCACTGCTTGACCCTGCCTTCAGACAGCCTTTTCCATCAGGAAACTGCCATTATATAAGCTAAGAGTTGCTCTCTCTTGCTCAACCAGACTCCTTTGGTTTAGTTATTTTACCTCGCAGAGCACAGGCTCTACCACTGCGTCGATTTGTTAGTTTGTTTGTGTAGTTATGCGACTTTGGTGAATTTTAACTAACCTTTTAAGACATCAATGTCACAAGATAACAAAACTAACTAACAAATCAAGGCAGCAGTAAACCGGTAACTCACGTGTTCTAAAAATACTGTTTTGCAAATGGAGTCTGGTTGGTTTGGAGAGAAACATATGGTTTATATAATGTTGATTTCCTTTCAGAGAAGGCTGTGTGATGGCAAGGCAAAGTGATGAAATGTAGCAGTTAAATTGATATGTTTTCTTTTTAATTGGGGGTGTGTCGACAGCCATCTGCTGTAGGTTATACATGGATACGCTATTGATAATTACCTCCCACGATGCCACTTCAAATAATCCAAACGATCCCTGTAAAGTGGTCAGATTTGCAAGCAGTGAATATTAGCAGATATCTGCAACAGTTAATCAAAGCATGGTTGCCCATCCATGCTAAATGATTTGGCTGTCATAACTTTTTGGTAAATGGATCAACTGAGTAGCTGGCTGTTATCTCTTCTCTCAGCCACCTGGTGGCCCAGGGCCAGCCCAGCTGAGCCCATCCCTGGCAGCCATGAGCCTCCAGTCCAGCACCCCAGAGGCCCTGAGAGTGGTCAACCTGCTGCAGGAGAGGAACCTGCTGCCACCAAGCCCAATCCCCGCCCCGACACCCTGCCTCCCACAGGACCTACAGAAGATCAACTGCAACCCAGAGTAAGCCCTGGCCACTAGTTCTACTGACAACGTGTCTATATTTATTACCGTTCATTTGAGGAATTTCAGAAGTTTTGTATATGCTGTATACCACAATGTAGTGTGTCTTTAGAACCATTGTACATATCATATTATTCTCAGTACTCTAGGATGCACAACACCATCTGGCAAAGGGATGACTCAGGTGCATTTACATTCAAATTTTAATTAATATACATTGTCCCTTTTCAAATAAATAAATGAAGTTATTATTATTCTTTTTCAAACTATGCTATAAATTTTGGGTAAAATATATTAAACGCACCTAAAGTGGGACTTTTGCATTTTAAATTACTTAATAAAGTGAAGAACCAAATTTTAGATGTGTGTAATGGTCCACATTTTACACTAGATCAGTATAAGCATTTGTTTGTCCCTACATGTGTTGCTCTGCAAGTTGCTTGGCTATGTTAAAAGTTTTAAACCATGGCAAAGTGGAATTTCCATGGGTTTCCATGATCATCCATTCTCTTGATCCAGTCTGATGCTGTGCTGGTACATTTGAAATACTGAGGACAACATAATCTCTGCATGCAGTTCAAGTACAATAAACCTCTGTGTTTTTCTTTCTTTCCAGGGTTTTTCGTTGTACACTAACCAGCATCCCGCAGACCCAGTCTCTGCTCAATAAAGCCAAGATGCCACTGGGCCTATTGCTTCATCCCTTCAAAGACCTCTCGGTAACGCCTCAGTTCAATGTTTCATTTGCACACACATCAGGCAGTATAGCTGCTTTAACTTAAAGAACCTTTTATTGTCAGCTCTCTATGACAACCTCATTTCTTAGATGTCATGTAAATGTGAATCCTGGGGCTGTAGTTATAAAGCTTCCTAGTGCAAAGACTTGCTCCTAGTGGCAGAATTCTTAGAATTATGGGGTTTTTTTTGTTTTTGTTTTTTTAAGAATTTCCTCTTAAAGTTGAGAGCAGGTCCTGGTAAAGTTATTCACAAAGCACCTTAAACCTTAAAAGAGCTGCTAAGGTGAACACCTTTTAGGAGTAAGGAGGAGGACTTGTCAGAGGCTTAAGAGTTTCTTGAATGGCAGAAAGGTGACAAGGCTGCTACACATGTAGGACTTTTTAAAAATATATATATTGTAGATTATTTCTAAAGAATGGCTTGTAATGTATTCAACATTTCTTAAATATTAGTCATAATTACACCATGTCTTAATAGAGACTAAACCAATTTTACTGTTTCTTCTATGTCCGTTATTACTGAGTGCATTTCAACCAATTGCATTCTTTAAAATGAGTCATACCTAGCACTGGGGTCAATCACACCTCCACACTAAGATAAACGTTTCTGTCCCTTATTTGCCTAGAGTTGCTCTGAGAATTTCCCCTAAGTCAGTCGAAGGCTGGAACTACTAGCTAGAAATTTTTCGGTGCTCTCTGAAACCCTTTTCACACATGCACTGTAACTGTGGAGAATCTGCATGTGTGAACACAAATATCTGCATTTTTTGGCCCGGACTTAACCCTGGCAGCTCCCTTGTCCTAAGTCTGAGTGAGCTTCATGTGTGATTAGAGCATCAGAGTGTCCGGAGTCAGTGAGTGGGCATGTTGATGATACTGTGCCGTGTGCAGCTGCTCGCCTGTGAAGCCACTGATAGTTTCTTTTTCATGCAGACTATCTGCTGATCAGTGTCAGCCTACATGGGTTTTTTGAGCTCATGTTTTAATGTCTTTCTTTATTGTCTGTGATATGAAAACAGAATACAGTCAGAAAGGCAGTGCACCACCAAGTGTCTCTGCTGCTAGGTAGTGATTATTTTTCCCAGGATGGCAAAACATGGACTGGAACTCAGCTGATCTCTGCCTCTATCATCCTTCTCCGCTTCATCACAGTTTTTTAATTTCGAGGCTTTGTATTGATGTCAACACTAAGTCTTCACGGAGTCCTCCTGCTTCTTGTTCTGCAGGGACCACCCTCGTCCAAACCAAACAGATTATTTCTAACCCATGTGAACACGTCTTATTCGGACATTCTCCTAATGTGTGCTGCGTGTGTGAAAGGGCACATTTGAGCAATGTGCGGACCTGATTCTCAGGACATAGTTCAGAGTGCAGCTTGAGATTGATCTCGGAATGTTTCTGAATACAGCCCCTTGTGTACTGAGTTGTGGTAAAGATTAGGAGGAACACTGTAAACAGGGACACATTTCTCCCTGTGGAACCCAAATCTGCTGGCCATTCATGAGTTTAACCAAGATTTTACTGGTTTTTCTGTTTTTTGCACATGAATGAGAAAGAGTTCAGACAGAAAAATTATCTCTGTGGCAGCAGTTTGGAGGAAAGGGATCGTTGGAGGAAACGTATAGTAGCATATCACTTTGCAGAAGTTTAAAAAAAATCATCTACAGCCCCTTGTTTCCTAGATTTAGATAAAATGACTACTGCTGATATCAGACTTTTACTGATTAAACATTGAGAATCTGTTTAACATTTTTTTCAGAGTAGGTTTTGACTAAATACACCTCTGGGCAGAATCTGTCAGAATGAATTTGTGTGTGTTCCTGCGTTAATCGAGGACACTGAGGACAGAGATGTTGAGCAACTTGGACAGCAACAAGAAAGTCTTTATTGGAATGTCAGTTACAACGAGCTGCAAACAAGAAAATGAGTTAGCCTGGAGGCACTTCTCACACAAGGGTTGGTTTTGTTCTGTGATTTCCCTCGCAGCAACTTCCTGTGGTGACATCCAGCACCATCGTCAGGTGTCGTTCCTGCAGAACCTACATCAACCCCTTTGTCTCTTTCCTGGACCAGAGGAGGTGGAAGTGCAACCTGTGCTATCGGGTCAATGATGGTAAGGACTGACGACAGAGATATGATCTTCTGAAAGAGCTTCTGTCAGTGAGAGCACTGGAGGCAATCAACAAATTTTAAAAACAAAAAAACACAGCTTAGCAACAGAATGTACAGTATTTCCATTAAGTAACAAGTGGAGAAAATGATGACGGAAGACCTTGTTTAAAGGAGAAATCTGAAATATATTTACTGTAATAAATCATAAATTGAGGGCTCCAGCTTGCTATTAGGACTGCTTTACTCATTTTTGCTACATATTGCTCCGTTAATTTTCAACAAGCTGGTTTTGATTACCCCAAATTATTATTTTTGTTAAATTATTATTATTCTGCTACAGTTGTTCATTCGCAGAAAACATTTTGTGGATCATATTGACATCTGACAGACAGCTGACACTTTTCATCTTAGTGCAAATATCTACGGGCAAAACACAACAGTGGACCAAATCAGGCATATTTGTTTTTGATCTGAACGTTGGATAATGCCAGGTTCACATTTTTGTTGACATATGAGAGTCAAAGGTTTTCTACAGAGGGAATTTTGGATGTCTGACATAAATCAGAAAATATCGACAGTTTTCCATGTTTTTTGGAATAACTGTAATATAAAACAGGTTATGAGTGATGCATGAACAAACTTCTCCGTAGCGACTGATTACTTACATTAAGTCAAATACTTTTTGTATTACAAGTGTTCTGAACTTTTATGTTTAAATATGCAAATGAGGCGTTATCTAGTGCTAACTTTGTTTTATTACACTTTATCTGCTTGCATCTCTAGATCTCTCCTAAATTCACCGAACATTTAAATGTGTATTTTTGGATGTTTTCTTTCCTTTAGTCGGAAAGAAGATATTTTATAGAAGAAAATTTGATCAAAATTTAGAAATTGACCACCGTATGAAAAACAGTGTTTTTCATATTGTGTCTTGCTTTAAGTTTGCAAGCTTGTACTCCACGACCCCAATACGTATTTGCACCCTGAGGACTGTGGACTCTTTTTGCATTAGTAATGATTCTCCCCCTTATTTTTCCTTCACGCTCATGATTGAGAATTCAGTTGCACACAAAGTACACAGTGCACTCTTTAATACTACAACTTAACTAGATGTTTTGTGTGTTTCTCTGTGTAGTTCCAGAGGAGTTCATGTATAACCCAGTCAGCAGATCATATGGAGAGCCACACAAAAGGCCTGAGGTCCAGAACGCCACCATCGAATTCATTGCTCCTTCAGAATACATGGTCAGTTCAAACAGCTTCATTTTCTAAAAACATATTTTTTCTGAATAAACTAAAATAGAAAATGACAACATAATGTACTTGAAATAAAATTGTGCAGAACTCTGTGCTTGTGACAGTGTGTTTTTGTTGACCTTGAGTGACATGTGTTATGTTTGCCCTGATTTCCCCAGCTGAGGCCACCACAGCCTGCTGTATACCTCTTCGTTCTTGACGTATCCCACAATGCCGTAGAGACAGGATACCTGAATGTGTTCTGCCAGTCAATGCTGGACAACATCAACGCGTATGTCCAAATTACATTTCTAGTTATTGGAGTTGTTTATGAAGGTTTAATTGTATTTAAATACACTTGCTTAATAGAATATAAAATGATAGTTAATCATTCCTTGTATTCATTCAGCACTTGTCCATTTTGTAAATACTTATACAAGAAAGTGTCAAAACTTCCGCAAATACTTGTTGAACTTGTCTCATAATTTGAAGTAATATAATTCAACAAAAGTAGCAAAACTACATACTGCAAGGTTGGAACAGGGCTTTGTAAATATAGAGACAAGGATGTAATTTCTGTTGCCTGAGAGCTACCTTTAATTAAGCGTGGGTGTGTCTGTGTTTGTGTCTGTTTCTGTGTTTGCGTCTCCGTCTCCGTCTCTGTCTGTCTGTGCGTGTCTGTGTCCAAGGCTTCCTGGAGACACGCGGACAAAGGTAGGCTTCATTACCTTTGACAGCACCATCCACTTCTACAACCTCCAGGAGGGACTTTCCCAGCCTCAGATGCTCATCGTGTCTGACATCGAAGGTGAGACGCAGCTGACAGCAAAGGCCACATGCTCATTACTGCAGCAACTCGACACTGGCTGTGCAGTGTGCCAACTTACTGCACGAATCTAGAACTATAAGATATCAACAGATGTCTGACTCAACTGGACCCTGATTTCTAAATGTTAGACATATCTTTATTATGAATTTGCATATGTTGGTGGCCATTTGTGCTTTCGATACACAACACCAATTCCAAAAAAGTTGGGATGTGGTGTAAAACATAAACAAAAACAGAATATATTGATTTGCAAATTATTTTAGACTTGTATTCAATTGAATTCAGTACAAACACATGATGATTAATGTCTAAAGCACAAAATACAACAACAGAAACTCCGGACTGTTGAGCGCCTGAAGGCGTATATCAAGCAAGAATTACTAAGAATTTCACTTTCAAAACTCAAATTAAGTCCCTCCATTTCCAAACGCTGAGTCTTAAAGTGTCAAAAGAGGAGCTGATGTAACACAGCGGTAAAAATTACCCTGTCACAACTTTTGAAACATATTACAGACATCAAAGTCAGTTCAATATTTTTCCCAGTGTCCCTTTTTTGAAATCGGTTTGCTTAGTTATAATTTATGTATACACACACATTTTCACATACTTTTGTACATAGCAGCCTCAATTATTTTTTACCTTTTCATTTGTTCAGCTTTGTTGTCCTTGTCTTTAGCTTTTATGTCTGTTCTGGTCTAAGACCAATGCTAAAAACCAGAGTCAAATTCCTTGTATGTGTTCACATACTTGGGAAATTATTATTTCTGATCTGTTTAGTTATTGATTTCAAGTTGGCTGCACCACAAACAATGTTCTTTTAGTGAATAACTTTGTGGTATCTGCACCATTAAAATTAGTTTTTATCACTACTACAGTATGAGTGTGTACATGATTGTTTTCATTTTTTAAGAAATAAGTTTTTGTGCTCTGCAGATATCTTTTTACCAACACCAGACAGCCTTCTAGTAAACCTCAACGAATGCAAAGAGGTAAGAAAATTACCATGATTCAGGCTGTGTTGTGAAGCCTTATATTGTGTCTGATACGTCTAAAACTGATGAATTTGCAGCTTAGTTTTAGTTATGTTTTTTTTATGTCTTTACAGTGTGTAGGAATGAACATTAATAAGTACTGTGTATGTACACCTTGTAGCTGCACTGCAGAGTGACAGAGAACTGAAATGCCTCTGACTCTGACCTCCTTCAGATGGAAAAAAGATGAAAAGAGAACGTTTTCCCTCAGGGATCAATGATGGCTCACGGAAACTCACTCTCTTTTTGTTTGTTTTTCAGCTTGTGCAGGATCTGCTGAAGAGCCTGCCGACTTTATTTGAGAAAACCATGGAGACCCAGTCTGCCCTGGGTTCAGCTCTGCAAGCGGCCTTCAAGCTGCTGTCGCCCACCGGAGGGCGCATGTCTGTCTTTCAGACCCAGCTGCCTAACCTCGGTGTGGGGGCGCTCCAGTCCAGAGAAGACCCCAACCAACGGGCATCTGCCAAGGTAAGAGCTCTGATGGAGGGGATTGTCCAGGGCATCAGTGAGAAGTGTGGTGGACAGCATACAGTCAGACTAAAGAGCTGTGTATCCTACAGCAGTGTTATGTGACTGGCAAACACCAAATTCTGCAGTAAAGTTTGTCATAAAATAGATCTACAAAAGTTGACAACGCTCATTAAAGTAGTATCAAAAGGTGCACTGATCAGGATTTTTGGGCTGATCACTAATCACTGGAAGCAGTATCGACTGAACACAGGGTTCATTTGAAGCCTTTCTATTGATCATTATCTATTTCTTTAACCTTTCCATCACAGGTATTTTGGGACCCGTTAAAAAAGAACATGTTTGGTTTGCAGACAAGGAAAATCTGAATTCTCAAAGGAAGTCAGGGAATAACAGAGAAGTACAAATTAGTCATACTTCTAGTGCAGAACTGCACAATATTTTGACCACTTGGTTTTGCATTTTCAGTGCAGTTGAATCCAGACTTTGACAGAAAAACAACACAGACAAACAGGCAGAATCAATGAGGTCTTGTCATGAAAGCACCCTGATATAGTTGTGGGGAGTCATGGAAAGTGGTCAGGAGAGATCTGTCTTTGTGGCTTTATAATTATAATCATATCTTTTAATTTTGACTAATTGTATGTTAGTCACCTTACGTTTTTGAGCCTCATGGTCCCACCTGGTGTGTTTTCCTTCAGGACATCCAGCACTTATCCCCAGCAACGGACTTCTACAAGAAGCTGGCTCTGGACTGCTCCGGCCAGCAGGTGGCAGTCGACCTGTTCCTCCTCAGCTCTCAATACTGCGACCTGGCATCGCTCGGTAAGTCCACGGTGGAATGGATGGGAGAGGGTGGGTAGAAAAAGAGAGGTGGTTGGTTGGTTTATTGGACTGTTTGTTTACATGTCGGGTACTCAATACAGAATACACTGACCTGGTGTTGATAATTTGAGTTTTGCTAGGAGAGACAAATTTCTAATTTAGTTTCTGGTTGTTTTAGGTATATTCAACAAGAAGGGAAAATAATTTTACATTGAAAGTTTATGGGACAGTATTATGATTTAATTATTATAGGATGACTTAATGTGTATGTAACTACAGGCACTATTTTCCAAAGTGATTTCCAAAAAATAGCTTTGAAAATCTAGTGTTGGAACCTGTTCCTCAAAAATGCCAACTCAATTCTGAGTTTTAAAGACTAAGTTGGTGCAGCAAGTCAAAAACACAGCACATGCATAACACCAGATGAAAGCACAGGAGGAAAGAGTAGGAAAATTGGCTGTTGCTGTTTTGTTAAGTCAAAAAAAAGACTATCATCATCTCATCATTGCCTCATGTCTCTCCTCTTGTGTCCCTCCTCTCTCCCAGGCTGCATATCCAGATACTCGGCAGGGAGCATTTACCACTACCCCTCATACCACCACCAGCACAACCCGGCACAGGTGGAGTGCTTCCAGAAGGATCTGAAGAGATACTTAACCAGGAAGATCGGCTTCGAGGCCGTCATGAGGATACGCTGCACGAAAGGTCTGTTGGCACACGAACTGGCTCTTTGTCAGAAAATTAAATGCTTTGTGCTTCATAATGCACCACATATTTTCTCTGGGAGACGGGTCTGGACTGCAGGCAGGTCAGTCTAGTACCTGAACTCTTTAACTAAGAAGCCACGCTGTTGTAGCACATGCAGAATGTGTCTTGGCATTTTCTCGCTGAAATAAGCAGGGACATCCCTGGAAAAAGACATCTGAATGGCAGCATATGCAGTTTTTTGCATATGCAGTTTTCCATGAACCTCACCTCCATCCTCGCTTGTCCCACCTTAATAGCCCTAAATGTATTAAAATATTCCTAATGTATATTTGACCTTTAAGACTCCTTTCAGTCATTCTGAAGAAAACATAATATGTCCAAAGTCTGTCTACGTCTTTGTTGTTCTTTCTGCTTATTTTTGCTGCTGTGTTATTGTTATATTGGTGTATTAATGCATATTGATTGATTTCATCTCTCTGTCTCTCCTCAGGTCTGTCCATCCACACGTTCCACGGAAACTTCTTTGTGCGCTCCACAGATCTGTTGTCCCTTCCGAACGTCAACCCAGACGCTGGCTTTGCTGTTCAAATGTCCATTGAAGAAAACCTGGACGACATGCAGGTCGTCTCCTTCCAGGCTGCGCTGCTTTACACATCCAGCAAAGGTAGACACACACACACACACAGACACACACACACACACACACACACACAAAAAGAGCCAAGGTTGTCTTGTTTATAAAAATTAAAATGATAAAATTAATAAAAGTGAAAATATTTATCGGTGTGTCTTTATAGAAAGAAAACATGTTTTTTTTTTCTGTAACAGGAGAGCGGAGGATCCGTGTCCACACCTTGTGTCTCCCTGTAGTCAATTCTCTGTCAGACATCTTTGCTGGAGCTGATGTTCAGGCCATCTCTGGACTCCTGGCTTGCATGGGTATGTACCACAATATCTAACACAGTTTTTTATAGATTCAGACATGTTTTAAATACTGTGCTTAAATAATAATTTGTGTGTGATGTTATTTCCACAAAAAACATAATTTACTGAGTTTCCCCCTTAAAAGTCTACAATCTGTGAATATTTATCAATTTCAGAGGTTTAACCACTGAACACAAAATGTCCTCTGCTTTACTGAACGGTCCATTCTTAGTGCCTGTGCTCTGTAGGTTTCAAGTTTACACATCATAATTGTTTCAAATATGTTTTATTGAGCCAAAGAAAGTTATATATACAGTATACTGCAGTGTCAGTATAGTGGCTGAGAGAGGGTGAAAGGACAGGTTGGTAAACAAGTTTCAGTTTTGTTTTGTTGTTTTTTTATCTGCGTTGTTGTACACAGAGCAGCATGAAACCATGAAACTATCCTTCAAACTCACCACAAATGTCTTTGCGCATCTTTTCACTGACCTAACAATCACCAATTCTGGTTTGGCTGAAATAAATCCTTAATTCATTTGTTGAGAAACAAGATGATCTTGTGTGATGCATAATGATTTGACTGAGAAGAAGTTTTAGTTATTTATCCTATGCAGCCCAAAGCCCACATGTCTGTTATAACTCTGTGTTTGAGTTTACCAGGTACAGCTGTTTCGATCTCTGTGTACTGTAACTTTAAGCAGGATTGCAAAGATGAAGTAAAAACATGCAGTAAAACATGAGTTTGATCTTTTCTATGAAGCGGCACTCTGAAATTATTTTTCATTGTTGCAGTAAATAGTCTTTTGATTGGCCAGATACTAAATCATCGCTGGGTTTTCATCCACTTTACTGTTATTAGCTCTGACAGATGGAGATGAGTGGCGACAGCTGTGGTTACCTAGCAACCATTGCATACTGAGCAGTCAGATCTGTCCCGGCTCATCTCACATCTTACAGAACAGACGCTGATATTTTGCTCTCTTCAGAATTTGGCACAGAAAAGCTCTGACACTGTCATTTGTGCCTCACTTCGACTGATAGCCCACAGCTGCTTTGAAATGCTCTTTAATGTTGACAAAATACTAAAGTCTTAAAGTTCATTTGAAATTAATAAAAACTAATATGTGCAGCTATTAACACCATATGTTGTAAAGGCCCAGTGTGTAAGATTTACCGGTTTAATAACACACAGGTTTCTTGGAGTTTTTTGCACACTTACGAGACTAAAATGATTAGTATCAGTGAGGTTCGGTGCTGTTTCTGCCTGAGTTTTGAAGGGATGCTATACCTTCTGCAAACCAACAGATGTCACTATCTTTGCTAAGTTTGAACCCTTGAAGCTTTGACTCTTTGAAAGAAAATCTCAACGCTTCGTAAGACTTCAATAGTGCTGTGTGAAACTCTACGTCAGTAAACGTAGTAAGTAGTAGTTGTGACTAAACCTAAACAAACTGTGACTGAAGACTGAAAAAAACTGAAAATACCTCCTCCTTGTACTGACGCTGTGGCTCTTTATACTATGTCACCTGACAGCTTAAAGCTTGTGCTGAATCAAGTGCTCATGTGTGAAAGAGTTCTCATATCTACGGTTACCATCTAGACATGACCAAAAGAAAAATGTTCTTTCATTTCATTTTTTTCCATTTATCTACGTGACTCAAGACCATGATCACATGGTATGTCAAAGAAACAACAACATGTAGCATGGCTAAAGGAACAAAGAGGAAGGTTAGGCCTTCACTAAGACAAAGTGCAAAGTTGAGAGACATGGGGGACATACATGCACACAAATATAATTTAAAAAAATAAAGACAAGAATAACACATGTGCAAAGAAGCAGCGTGTTATATGTACAAATAGAAACATATTTCTAAACTTGACTAATTGAATAAGGTACTATATGCCTGAATCATGCATTATAGATGTGTAAATGGCATTGTACATGTGTAGTGTAAGGGAAAGAGCTTCATGAAGCATCAAGGGGCATTTAAATATGGCAGTAGTGCAGAGAGAGCTGTATGAACTGTGCAAGAGGCATCAATATGGCAGTAGAGCACAAATATCGTCCTTTATGAAGTTCCAAGTAGGACGGATATGGCAGAGCAAAAAATAGTCATGCAGGGAGATGTTGATTCAACAAAGGAAGGACACTGATGTTCTGACTCTTGCCTCTGTCCGTCTCTGCAGCTGTGGACCGTTCGGTGACGGCTAGTCTGAGCGACGCCAGAGACGCAATGACCAACGCTGCCATTGACTCTCTGTCATCGTACCGGCAGTCTGTGTTGACCATCCAGCAGCCCGGCCTTCTGGCCCCGGCCTGCCTCAGACTCTTCCCCCTCTTCATCCTTGCCCTGCTCAAACAGGTTAACAGCGTAACTTCGTTAATTTCCTAAATTCAGAACAGTAAAATAAAACTATTTGACATTTACTCCGAGCATGTTGTGTTTTAAACCGCACTATTGAGCTTTTACTGATCCACTTTTATGTGTTTGCGTGTGCTCCGTGCAGAAATCCTTCAGGACGGGCACCAGCACCAGACTGGATGACCGAGTGTTTGCCATGTGTCAGCTGAAGTACCAGCCGCTGGCCTACGCCATGCTGATGATCCACCCTGCTCTATACCGTATTGATGATCTGACTGATGAGGTGAGGAGGAGGAAACTTCACCTCAGCGCCTTCACATCTCAGCTACTGGAGACAGATTTCAGAAAATAGTGACCCTGGTTATAGTTTCCTTGAAGAGGCAAAAGGAACATCATTAATGTCCTTAACAGCTAAAACTCTAAAATCTAGGTGCTTTCTTTTTGGCAGTGGGCTGAACCGGAACAGTCATCCCAGTGTTTTCCACAGTTATTTGAAGTGTCTCCCTGCTCCTGAGTAATCTTCTCTTTTCTTCTGTTTTCCTGCCTCCTCAGGGAGCTTTGAACATCAATGAGCGGACCATCCCTCAGCCCAGACTGCTGCAGCTGTCTGTGGAGAAGCTCAGCAGGGAGGCAGCTTTCCTCATGGATGCTGGAACGGTACGGTGCTTTTAGAAATCATAACAGAAACACAAAGCTGATGTCTGAAACCTGAGGAAAAATGAGACACAACATTTTTGTCAAGCCCAAAAATGCTTTGGATTCAATAGCTGTGGGTTATAAAATGTTAACAGAGCGGTAATAATCGCACAGTAGGGAAGAGAATAAAAACCCATGCGGTGTACATTTTCTTTACAATTACATTTTGGGCTGTTAAAGGAACTGTTGGTATCAAAACCAGGATTCACCATTACTGTTGTTATTCAGTTGCCCAGTCAGGCAATTTGTTCTGTCAGTCGAAAACCCAAAGATATTCAGTTTAATATGATTTAAAAAAGAAGAGGGGCATTTTAATCGTTTCCGTGTTTAACAGATCAGCATGTTTATCCAAAAAGTTGCAGTAGGAGATTATCAGACTCGAAATCCTAAAAGTCCCAAATATTTAGATTTCCAAATGTAAATATCAGTTGATCACGTACCTTTGCTTTCCCAATAACAATACACAGGATGAGCTGATACTGAGCCTCTCTCTGCCATCCACACACCATCTGGTTGTTGGATTACAAACCTTTGTAACATTTGAGCTCCTTCAGCTGTGGGCTGAACGGTGAAAAAAAACAATGTAGTTCACCATGTCAGGACAGGAAGTAGAAGGTACTGATCTTCATCACCTGTTTACTGAGTTAAACTATCGCACCCTTTCCTGCTAACTAAGTCCTCCTTTTCTAAGTTTTTCAACTTTCAGATGTTTTCCTGAACATTTCCTTGGTTTAGACATCCAAAAATCTTAAATTGCATTTTCATTGTGTAAGCCATTCTGTTGGTTAGATTCCAGTACCTTCGAAATGGCCACACATCCGGGTTACTAACCGAACCGTGACGTCAGTGCAAAAACCACAGAAACAAACCAAACAAAGCTTGGGGTCAGGGGAAAAAAAGATTCAGCAGCTGCTAGTTTCTTATCTTCTTCATACATCTTGTGTTTTTTCCTGAATAATCAGTGAACAGAAAAAGAAACATGTTGCTGGCTTTTTCGGTGCTTCACTTTTTTGTTTGTTTAATTTTGTAGACTAGTTTGCAGACCATTTAGTAAAGTTTTCCAATTTGTGAGTTTAGTTTTTAGATACATTTTCAACATACATGAATATAACCATGATTATAACCGTGTAGCATCAGACATGAGTTTAAGCGTTAAATATTTGTCAGAAAACACAAATTTTACTGTGGATCCACTTTAATAACCCCAGGACTCACTGCACTTAAAACATCAACATCACAGTAGTAATGATGGAAGTGTGCAGTTGTTTCTAGTGATCGCTCTCAGTACTACCTGTTTATTTGTAATAATATTTAATATATGCCTTATTCTGTTCCAATAGGTGATGTATCTGTGGATTGGACGAAACTGCAACCCCAACTTCCTCACACAAGTCCTGGGAGTTCCCAACTACGCTGCTGTGCCTGATAATCTGGTAGGAAACCTCATGATGCAGCAGTTTCCTGTTTCCACCTGCTGTGGTCATTTTTCGCTCCTCCTCTTCGCCCCAAAGCTGTATCTGTCCACCAGGAGTTTATAACAAATGGTCTTGAGGATGGCAGTTAATTCACATACAGTCAACTTTAGTGTCACCCTTTACATCCTCTTCCCTGATGATGAAAACGTGACCGTCGCTCTCTCCTCCCACAGTATCTGCTCCCAGAGCTGGACACTGCCGAGTCACAGAGAACCAGAGCTTTCATTGGCTGGCTGAGGGATCAGAGGCCGTTCTTCCCCTCCCTGCATGTCATCAGGTGGGCAACAGACAACATGTAAACGTACAAGACGGTAAAGAGTCAAGTAGCGAGAGTGAAGAACATTAAAACCAGCCAGTGGCTGCTGGTGGGTTTTAATTGTGGATGGTGTCAGTCTGCTGACATTTTAAATGAATAGTTTGGATTATTTGAAGTGGAGTTTAAAAAGGTAATTATAGATAGTCGGTGTATTATCTACAGTAAATGGCAGTCAGGGAAGCAGCAGGAGTACCGGTGTAGGAAGCAAATAAAGCACTGCTGTGGATGGCTCACCTGAACAAGCAATACCAGTTTAATTTTACACTTTATCTATAATGTTCTCACCACTTTACCTTTTCATCAGACAGACAAAAACAATTATATTAGCCAAATATCACTCTCTCCAAACCAACCAAACTCCACAGGCAAAAAAGATAGTTTTGCCTCACAGAAAACAGGAGTTGCTGGTATACCGCTGCCTCAAACTTTTCGTTTGTTTGTATTTTTGTGTCTTTTGGTGAATCTGAACTAACCTTTTAAGACACCAAAGCCACACAATAATAAAAACAAACTAACTGATCAAGGCAGCGGTAGACCAGCAACTCCTGTTTTCTGTGACAGTATTTTTGTTGGTGACCTTTGAGCAATGCCATTTAGTGTCACTGTATTGGAGAGAAGGCTGACGCCTCTATGGCTGATATCTCCAGAACTCTGGAACTAAAACCAAAAAAATCTAGAAGGATAAACAGCACTACGGGCCAGAGGAAAATATGTACTTTTGATTTAGGCGTGAACTGTCTCTTTTAAGGTTAATAATGTAATCCAAAGAGTTTTTCAGAGTTTTCATAATGAAAGAAAACTCTTGAATTTCCCTTTGTCAGCACTTTGAAATGAAAGAGCAACTGAGCAACTACAGCTGACGTCTCTTGACCGGTTTTTATTTTCTCTCTCAGGGACGAGAGCCAGCGGAAAGCCAGCTTTATGCAGAACATGATCGAGGACCGAACAGAGTCGGCCCTGTCGTACTACGAGTTCCTGCTTCACCTCCAACAGCAAATCTCCAAATAATCTTCAGTGGGACTGTGCAGACGAGGAAACACTGAAGTGAGGATGTGGAACTGTGTGTGTGTGTGTGTGTGTGTGTGTGTGTGTGTGTGTGTGTGTGTGTGTGTGTGTGTGTGTGTGTGTGTGTGTGTGTGTGTGTGTGTCTGTGTCTGTATGCGTGTGTGAAGCAGACTGAAGGAATCTCCAGCTGTGGTGCGCCATCTCTCTGAGGAAAAAGCTCCTGAGCTGAACTGACGTGAAGTGTCACTCAAATCAAACTACGTGATGCAAGGACTGTGCGAGGACGGAGAGTGACAGAATTGATTCTGATGCTTATTTGACACTTTTTTTTACCCAGCTGAAGCAACACATTGGAAGAAAACAAAAAAAAAAGGAAAGAAATCCACAATGATGATGATGGTGATTGTGATTGTGTATGTCAATGATTGAATGAATCAGTGTTTATTCTCATAGAACAATGCTATCTTACCGAGGTATCGTTCAGATACAGTCCAGGCAAACGGATGTGTGAAGTGTTTTTTGTTCAAAAAGCACAGTCGTCTTTACTAAAACAAGTCAAACGTATGTATGTATGTATGCTTAAAGACTAGGTTTATGAGGATGTTTAGTGTGTTTGCGCTCAAAGACTGTTATCGGGTATCACCGGGAGTGTTTGTACGCAGAACACCTGAGCTCTAGCAACACTCTTAACATCGAACCCGAAGGACAGAACGTGTGCTTTTTATTTCCCCGTCATTATAATTGTGTGTCGAACAAATCTGTAGACTCTGTCGTAAAAAGGCAGACATGTTAAAGGTGTTTGAAGGCGGATCGACCTCGCTGTCACCTCTGCCTTGAATGTGTGGACTCGGCAGTGGAAAGTCGTTTTCTTTGGTCTGATCTGTCCTTCAGAAACTCTCTGTCATCTTTTCTGTCTCTGGACATCCAGAACACCTCTGGCAACATCGCTGTTCTGTTTGTTTATTTCTTCTTTTTTTTTTCTGATAATCTAATAATTTATGAGACTCCCAATCTGATTAAATTCTATAATTGCCTTGTATGGGAACTCACTTTTTATTATTAAACCTCTGTTCAAATACAGACTCTATATATGAAATATTTTAATATAATAGGATATGGGAAATTCTTTAACACAGACATAACAAAGCCATTGTGATCTTTTACTCATGCTTATTGATACTTGTATATTGAAAAGACTGCATTATATAAAGGTGAAGAAATGCTGATGATTTTAGTATAAACATCAAGGTGAAATGACGCTAAGAGAATAAAATGTTTGGGACTTTTTAAATGTAGTTCTGTGTTTTGGTGGGTGAACAGTGTTTATTCAGTGAAGATGAAGACTACAAAACAGAATATGGACCAATACAGTCAATTTTTCTCCTGACTGAGGGTGAATTGAAGTTATTGATTTGGTCTGATTTCATATGGTTTGTAATTATGTATTATATAAACAAAACAAATGTATTTAGGAAAAGACAAATATGTTTTGGTCTTCATGCACAGAATTGTTTCATAAAAAAAATGATGAAAATAAAAAAAATAGCCTGTGTTTGTACAGAGTAAATTGAAGAAATGTGAACTCAAGTCACATGACTTGGACTTGGGTCATGAATCAAACAGACTTGATTTAAAAAGATTTGCAGCTTTACACTAAATTACACTAAAAAACAGAAAAGGCAACGCTTTTGTTTTTGCTTCCATCTTTCATGACTTGAAGTAAAAAATGTCTTCCACTATGCAAAAACAAGTAAGTAAGTCTTAAGGTTAGAAAAGTGGGAGCAAAATCATAAGTGTTTTTGTTGAGTCTGTTTAATCTTAGCATTTCAGGAAAACCGCTTCCCAGAGAGTCAGAATCAAGTCTTCTATTGGACCATGGTAGTGTAGCTTAAACACTTAATTGTCAATGTGTGCTATATTGTCCAAGAAAGTTGAGAGTTCTCCTTTTTGCAGAGCTTTGCAAGCAGTGCCTACATGTACCAGGATGCATTGCATGCAAGCTTTGGATGCCCGCATCCATGTTATCATGTATCACCTCGTTATTACTTTGTTGGCCAATGCACTATGCATTGGCCAACAAAGTAATAGCATCTGAGTCAATATAACAGCACTGAGGAATGTGTTGTTTCAGTTGACTACATTTACCATCAACACATCAACGGTGCCAAATTTGTCTTCAGAGCTTCAAAGATTGATGAGCCACATCATTACGTTACACTTAAGCATGTAATCGTGGTTGTAAGTGCTCCACAAATTAGGTTTTAAATTAGGTTTGTCTTTTTTTACATTTATTAACACAGGTTCCTCAACAATAAGACTGGGTTGCACCAACAGAGCTAAATTTAATCCAGTGGTTCCCAAACTGGGAGGAGAAGAGTCTCTACAGGGGTGGTGTGTGGATGACCTGGGGAAATATCCAGTGAGAAAAACAAAGTGAATCAAAGTTAAATAAATATGATTTATGTATGTCTGTCACTAAAATTCAGTTTTGATCCTTTTGTAATCAGTTGCTTTGCTGGTTATTATTAATGACTGATAATTGTGGGATGGGAGCAGGAAGTTTCGAAGGGGGCCAGAAAAAGTGTGGGAACCACTGATAAAATCAACTTTCTGCTGCCCTGTATTTCTCAAAACACTGCATTGTTTGCTAGCTAACTAAAAAAGTAAAAACTGATGTAGTGCTTGCTAGCTACCTAAACATTACATTGTTTTTTACTCTAGGTTAAAAGTATAAAACTAAAATGAGGTTTAAAGAGAGTTTTAAATTAAATCTTCCTTAACTTTAAGCTAGTTTAAGTTTAGTGCATCATAGTTGAAACTTAAAGCATAACTTAATTAGATTTAAAAATGAATACTTGTTGGTGTGACCCTGCCATCTGACACAAGTACATTAATAATATTGGTATAGAAAAATGAGCAGCTCATAAAACAAGTTGTACACACTTTCACATTAACCCCTGTTGGGGAAATTCTCTGCTACTGGTGAATAACAACAAGGTTTTTATTTTCTTTGCAAAGAAAAGGTCAATCAGCATACTAACGGTCAGAGTGAAGAAAGACCCCGAACATGGGGGGACCTGAACATTTGTGCCTGAAGAACGCCCCCCCTAAGGTGTGTTTCACACCCTTTTGTCTGCCGCAGGTAACGGCACCGTACTCAGAGTGTTTTCACACTCTTTGTCAGGTACCGACTCCCTAGGGTGTGTTTCACATAAGGGGCATTCTGCAGGGTTTTGTATTCAGATGCTCCCATCATTAAGAGGTCTACACATGATAATTTAAAACATAATAGGACCTATCTTGGTGTACTCAAAGGGAGGTGGGGAATCTCAAGCAGTTTCAGCACCAAGAAATAAAAAATTGAAATTACAATTACACCCCAAATTATCCAAACTTTTACAACATGTTCATTTTGGTATAGGAGACCACCTGTCTGAGCCAGAGTTGCAGCCATGAGGTTATTTTCCATTCAGTTAACTGTATGTAAATTCACCGCCTCAAGTTTTTGGATCTATTTCTTCAAGGTTGGTGGGTGAGATTTAAACCATTTTATTGTAATCATTTTATGGGCTATTAAAACAAGAGCTCTGAGCATATATAGTTTGGTTTTTTTTCCTCAAACCCCTTAGAGATATATTACCAAGAAGCAACTGAAGTGGTTCAAATGGTCTGTCTACTTTCTAATTTCTCCTATTTCCCTTTTCCCACTAGACTTGTAATTTAGGACAATAAAAAAAAATGTGGGAATGGTCTCCTATCAAACCATGTCCTTTTTAACTGACAGGGTTAGATTTATTGCCATAGTTGGAAAATGGTTTCAAAAAATATCATTCTGATCTTTCAACCAAATTCTTTCCTAGTTGGGCTACTGAAGCATTTATGCCAAAACATCTCAGACCTCCTCCACTCCTCATTTTCAACGATGATTAGATTAGAAAATTCATCATCATTTATCACGGACAATCTTAAATCAGTTACACTCATTTTACGTTGGTTTGGCTAAAAACTTCAGTGATGTCCACGTCTCTGTCATCATAGGACAGTGTCAGACAGACTTCATCATGTTTAAATCTGCTGTATGGAGTTTTATTGTTTAATGTGCAGTTTTCATGTTAGAATAAACGGCAGCATTAAGACTTCTTCTTCTGCTTTATTTGCAGCAACAGTGTTGCTTTTTGCCGTAATGTATTTTGTATATTTTCCACAGCTCATAATTATAACAGCTTGATCATTTTGCTTTAAGTAAGTGGCTCGCGATCGCTTCATTTCATGCGGAAGAAGAGTCAAAGAGTCTGAAGACGAAAGCCTGGATTAACAAAGCGAGTTGATAACCACCGTCGTGATAAAACGTTATATCTGATTGCAGTTTTAGGCTTTGTCGATCCAGATCATGCAGAGAAAGCCTGACTGTGTTGAGCTTCCTTCGTAGTTCAGTACCTCTGGATTAGCCGGTAGCCGGGCTCGGCAGCGCTCGCCAGCCCTTCGGAAGTCCTCGGGAGTGTGACCAATCACAGCGGAGTGCGCTCGACGGGAGGCGTACCTGGAGGAGGGCCGGGGGGTGGAGTAAAGTACACAACCCTTTTTAGCGGGATGCAGAAAATACAAGGAGGCGATACAACGAGAGACACAGAGTCCTGAAGATCTGGGAGAGGAGAAATGGCGCAGCGACTGATTCAGCTGGATCGTAAAAAACTGAGCTGTTCAATCTGTCTGGATCTTCTGAAGGATCCGGTGACTATTCCCTGTGGACACAGCTACTGCATGAGCTGCATTAAAGACTGCTGGGATGCAGAGAGTGAGAGGAAAACACACAGCTGCCCTCAGTGCAGGCAGAGTTTCACACCGAGGCCTGTCCTGGTGAAGAACACCATGTTTGCAGAGTTGGTGGAGGAACTGAAGAAAGGGGGACTTCAAGCTGCTTCACCTGATCATTTCTATGCTGGACCTGGAGACGTGGCCTGTGATTACTGCACTGGGAGGAAGCTGAAAGCCCTCAAGTCCTGTCTGGTGTGTATGGCCTCTTACTGTGAGCAGCACCTCCAGCCTCACTATGATGTCGCTCTATTAAAGAAACACACATTGGTTAAAGCCACTTCAAAGCTTCAGGAGAACATCTGCTCTCGCCACGAGGAGGTGATGAAGATTTTCTGTCGCACTGATCAGAAAGCCATCTGTTATCTCTGCTCCATGGAAGATCATAAAGGCCACGACACAGTGTCTGCTGCAGCAGAAAGGGCTGAGAGGCAGAAAGAGGTCAAGGTGAGTCGCCAAAACATCCGACAGAGAGTCCAGGACAGACAGAAAGATGTCAGGATGCTTCAGCAGAGGGAGGAGGCCATCAATCATTCTGCTGATGAAGCTGTGAAGGACAGTGAGAAGATCTTCATTGAGATGATCCGTCTGATTGAACGGAGAAGCTTTAAAGTGAAGCAGGAGATCAGATCCAAGCAGAAAACTGAAGTCAGTCAAGCTGAAGAGCTGAAAGAGAAGCTGCAGGAGGAGATAACTGAGCTGCAGAGGAAAGACACTGAGTTGGACCAGCTCGAACACACAGATGATCACCTCCATTTCCTGAACATCTACCCCTCTGTGTCACGTCTGAGTGAATCTAAAGACTTACCTCTCCATCCTCTGCACTCTTTTGAGGATGTGACAGCTGCTGTGTCAGAGGCCAGAGATAAAGTGCAGGCTGTTCTGAGTGAGGGGGAGTGGGCAAAGATCTCATCGGTGGTGACTGGAGTGGATGTTTTACCAGCAGAGCCCAGAACCAGAGCTGAATTTCTGAAATATTCTCATCAAATCACACTGGATCCAAATACAGCATACGATTGTTTGGCATTGTCTAACAGGAACAGAAAAGCAACATTAACGTCAAAGGTACAGTCATATTTGAATCACCCAGACAGATTTGAGCACTTGTGGCAGGTCATGAGTACAGAGGGTCTGACTGGACGTTATTACTGGGAAGTGGAGTGGAGTGGGATGGTTGATGTAGCAGTCACATACAAGAATATTATCAGAAAAGGGAACAGAGAAGAAAGTGGATTTGGATGTAATGATAAATCATGGGCATTAGTGTGTCACAGTCAGTATTATGATTTCAGACATAACGGTGTTTCTACTTTCATCCGAAGCCCTCGGACCTCCAGAGTAGGAGTTTATCTGGACCACAGGGCAGGTACTCTGTCTTACTACAGCATCTCTGAAACCATGACTCTCCTCCACAGAGTCCAGACCACGTTCACTCAGCCCCTCTATCCTGGAGTTCGGGTTCCAAACTCTTATGGAGACAGTGCAGAGTTTTGTGAGCTCAAGTAGACAGGAGTTTAAGAGTGAATCATCTGTGTTGCTGCACAGTATATTGACATGTGTCTACAGTGTATATGATGAGGTGTGTCTGCACTGCAGAGGTCAAACACAGTGGGTGGGACTGAGATGTGTTTTCTTGGATTTCATGTTGTTTCGTTTTGTTGATTTTAATGAGAAGCTGAAATGAAAAGGAAACATTTTCTCCTTTAAATGACCTTGTTTGTTGAATTTAGATTCTCATGTTATATTTAGGAAAGACATTTTCATTATATACTGTACATGAAAAATGTTACACAAATTATCTGATGTAAAATAAATTTTGGTTCCCACTTTAAACTGAATTTTGTTATTCTTATGTCTGAAATGTGTATGCATGTATGTAAAATGTATAAATCTTTTTGGACTTTGAGCATTTGCTGAATTGATATAAGGTTAAAAAAAAATTTGAACATGATTTGTATAATGTTAGCATTTCAGGAAAACATTAGCTTCCCAGAGAGTCAGAATCAAGTCTTCTAATGGACCGTGGTAGTGTAACTTAAACACTTATTGGCAATGTGTGCTATATTGTCTAAGAAAATGGAGAGTTCTCCTTTTTGCAGAGCTTTGCCAGCAGTGCCTACATGTACCAGGATGCATTGCATGCAAGCTTCGGATGCCCGCATCCATGTTATCATGTATCACCACGTTATTACTTTGTTACATTGTTTTTTTACTCTAGGTTAAAAGTAAAAACTAAAATGAGGTTTAAAGAGAGATTTAAATTAAATCTTCCTTAATTTTAAGCTAGTTAAAGTTTAGTGCATCATAATTGAAAGTTAAACCATAACTTAATCAGATTTAAAGATGAATCCTTGTTGGTGCGACCCTGCCATCTGACACAAGTACATTAATAATATTAGTATAGAAAAATGAGCAGCTCATAAAACAAGTTGTACACACTTTCACATTAACCCCTGTTGGGGAAATTCTCTGCTACTGGTGAATAATGGAATAGTGACTTCTGCTGGCCAACAAGGTTTTAATTTTCTTTGCAAAGAAAAGGTCAATCAGCATACTAACGGTCAGAGTGAAGAAAGACCCCGGACATGGGGAGACCTGAACATTTGTGCCTGAAGAACGCCCCCCCTAAGGTGTGTTTCACACCCTTTTGTCTGCCGCAGGTAACGGCACCGTACTCAGAGTGTTTTCACACTCTTTTGTCAGGTACCGACTCCCTAGGGTGTGTTTCACATAAGGGGCATTCTGCAGGGTTTTGTATTCAGATGCTCCATTGTTAAGAGGTCTACACATGATAATTTAAAACATAATAGGACCTATCTTGGTGTACTCAAAGGGAGGTGGGGAATCTCAAGCAGTTTCAGCACCAAGAAACAAGAAATTGAAATTACAATTACACCCCAAATTATCCAAACTTTTACAACATGTTCATTTTGGTATAGGAGACCACCTGTCTGACTAAATGTCTATCCAGAGTTGCAGCCATGAGGTTATTTTCCATTCAGTTAACTGTATGTAAATTCCCCGCCTCAAGTTTTTGGATCTATTTCTTCAAGGTTGGTGGGTGAGATTTAAACCATTTTATTGTAATCATTTTATGGGCTATTACCAGTTTATTGTAATCATTTTAGTGGCTATTAAAACAAGAGCTCTGAGCATATATAGTTTGGTTTTTTTTCCTCAAACCCCTTAGAGATATATTACCAAGAAGCAACTGAAGTGGTTCAAATGGTCTGTCTACTTTCTAATTTCTCCTATTTCCCTTTTCCCACTAGACTTGTAATTTAGGACAATCAAAAAAAAAGGTGGGAATGGTCTCCTATCAAACCGTGTCCTTTTTAACTGACAGGGTTAGATTTATTGCCATAGTTGGAAAATGGTTTCAAAAAATCTCATTCTGATCTTTCAACCAAATTATTTTCTAGTTGGGCTACTGAAGCATTTATGCCAAAACATCTCAGACCTCCTCCACTCCTCATTTTCAACGATGATTAGATTAGAAAATTCATCATCATTTATCTTAAATCAGTTACACTCATTTTACGTTTGTTTGGCTAAAAACTTCAGTGATGTCCACGTCTCTCTCATCATAGGACAGTGTCAGACAGACTTCATCATGTTTAAATCTGCTGTATGGAGTTTTATTGTTTAATGTGCAGTTTTCATGTTAGAATAAACGGCAGCATTAAGACTTCTTCTCCTGCTTTATTTGCAGCAACAGTGTTGCTTTTTGCCGTAATGTATTTTGTATATTTTCCACAGCTCATAATTATAACAGCTTGATCATTTTGCTTTAAGTAAGTGGCTCGCGATCGCTTCATTTCATGCGGAAGAAGAGTCAAAGAGTCTGAAGACGAAAGCCTGGATTAACAAAGCGAGTTGATAACCACCGTCGTGATAAAACGTTATATCTGATTGCAGTTTTAGGCTTTGTCGATCCAGATCATGCAGAGAAAGCCTGACTGTGTTGAGCTTCCTTCGTAGTTCAGTACCTCTGGGTTAGCCGGTAGCCGGGCTCGGCAGCGCTCGCCAGCCCTTCGGAAGTCCTCGGGAGTGTGACCAATCACAGCGGAGTGCGCTCGACGGGAGGCGTACCTGGAGGAGGGCCGGGGGGTGGAGTAAAGTACACAACCCTTTTTAGCGGGATGCAGAAAATACAAGGAGGCGATACAACGAGAGACACAGAGTCCTGAAGATCTGGGAGAGGAGAAATGGCGCAGCGACTGATTCAGCTGGATCGTAAAAAACTGAGCTGTTCAATCTGTCTGGATCTTCTGAAGGATCCGGTGACTATTCCCTGTGGGCACAGCTACTGCATGAGCTGCATTAAAGACTGCTGGGATGCAGAGAGTGAGAGGAAAACACAGAGCTGCCCTCAGTGCAGGCAGAGTTTCACACCGAGGCCTGTCCTGGTGAAAAATACCATGTTTGCAGAGTTGGTGGAGGAACTGAAGAAAGGGGGACTTCAAGCTGCTTCACCTGATCATTTCTATGCTGGACCTGGAGACGTGGCCTGTGATTACTGCACTGGGAGGAAGCTGAAAGCTTTCAAGTCCTGTCTGGTGTGTATGGCCTCTTATTGTGAGCAGCACCTCCAGCCTCACTATGATGTCGCTCTATTAAAGAAACACACATTGGTTAAAGCCACTTCAAAGCTTCAGGAGAACATCTGCTCTCGCCACGAGGAGGTGATGAAGATTTTCTGTCGCACTGATCAGAAGTGCATCTGTTATCTCTGCTCCATGGAAGATCATAAAGGCCACGACACAGTGTCTGCTGCAGCAGAAAGGGCTGAGAGGCAGAAAGAGGTCGAGGTGAGTCGCCAAAACATCCGACAGAGAGTCCAGGACAGACAGAAAGATGTCATGGTGCTTCAGCAGAGGGAGGAGGCCATCAATCATTCTGCTGATGAAGCTGTGAAGGACAGTGAGAAGATCTTCATTGAGATGATCCGTCTGATTGAACGGAGAAGCTTTAAAGTGAAGCAGGAGATCAGATCCAAGCAGAAAACTGAAGTCAGTCAAGCTGAAGAGCTGAAAGAGAAGCTGCAGGAGGAGATAACTGAGCTGCAGAGGAAAGACACTGAGTTGGACCAGCTCGAACACACAGATGATCACCTCCATTTCCTGAACATCTACCCCTCTGTGTCACGTCTGAGTCTGAGTGAATCTAAAGACTTACCTCTCCATCCTCTGCACTCTTTTGAGGATGTGACAGCTGCTGTGTCAGAGGCCAGAGATAAAGTGCAGGCTGTTCTGAGTGAGGGGGAGTGGGCAAAGATCTCATCAGTGGTGACTGGAGTGGATGTTTTACCAGCAGAGCCCAGAACCAGAGCTGAATTTCTGAAATATTCTCATCAAATCACACTGGATCCAAATACAGCATACGATTGTTTGGCATTGTCTAACAGGAACAGAAAAGCAACATTAACGTCAAAGGTACAGTCATATTTGAATCACCCAGACAGATTTGAGCACTTGTGGCAGGTCATGAGCACAGAGGGTCTGACTGGACGTTATTACTGGGAAGTGGAGTGGAGTGGGATGGTTGATGTAGCAGTCACATACAAGAATATTATCAGAAAAGGGAACAGAGAAGAAAGTGGATTTGGATGTAATGATAAATCATGGGCATTAGTGTGTCACAGTCAGTATTATGATTTCAGACATAACGGTGTTTCTACTTTCATCCGAAGCCCTCGGACCTCCAGAGTAGGAGTTTATCTGGACCACAGGGCAGGTACTCTGTCTTACTACAGCATCTCTGAAACCATGACTCTCCTTCACAGAGTCCAGACCACGTTCACTCAGCCTCTCTATCCTGGAGTTCGGGTTCCAAACTCTTATGGAGACACTGCAGAGTTTTGTGAGCTCAAGTAGACAGGAGTTTAAGAGTGAATCATCTGTGTTGCTGCACAGTATATTGACATGTGTCTACAGTGTATATGATGAGGTGTGTCTGCACTGCAGAGGTCAAACACAGTGGGTGGGACTGAGATGTGTTTTCTTGGATTTCATGTTGTTTCGTTTTGTTGATTTTAATGAGATGCTGAAATGAAAAGGAAACATTTTCTCCTTTAAATGACCTTCTTTGTTGAATTTAGATTCTCATGTTATATTTAGGAAAGACATTTTCATTATATACTGTACATGAAAAATGTTACACAAATTATCTGATGTAAAATAAATTTTGGTTCCCACTTTAAATTGAATTTTGTTATTCTTATGTCTGAAATGTGTATGCATGTATGTAAAATGTATAAATCTTTTTGGACTTTGAGCATTTGCTGAATTGATATAAGGTTAAAAAAAAATTTGAACATGATTTGTATAATGTTAGCATTTCAGGAAAACATTAGCTTCCCAGAGAGTCAGAATCAAGTCTTCTAATGGACCGTGGTAGTGTAACTTAAACACTTATTGGCAATGTGTGCTATATTGTCTAAGAAAATGGAGAGTTCTCCTTTTTGCAGAGCTTTGCCAGCAGTGCCTACATGTACCAGGATGCATTGCATGCAAGCTTCGGATGCCCGCATCCATGTTATCATGTATCACCACGTTATTACTTTGTTACATTGTTTTTTTACTCTAGGTTAAAAGTAAAAACTAAAATGAGGTTTAAAGAGAGATTTAAATTAAATCTTCCTTAATTTTAAGCTAGTTAAAGTTTAGTGCATCATAATTGAAAGTTAAACCATAACTTAATCAGATTTAAAGATGAATCCTTGTTGGTGCGACCCTGCCATCTGACACAAGTACATTAATAATATTAGTATAGAAAAATGAGCAGCTCATAAAACAAGTTGTACACACTTTCACATTAACCCCTGTTGGGGAAATTCTCTGCTACTGGTGAATAATGGAATAGTGACTTCTGCTGGCCAACAAGGTTTTAATTTTCTTTGCAAAGAAAAGGTCAATCAGCATACTAACGGTCAGAGTGAAGAAAGACCCCGGACATGGGGAGACCTGAACATTTGTGCCTGAAGAACGCCCCCCCTAAGGTGTGTTTCACACCCTTTTGTCTGCCGCAGGTAACGGCACCGTACTCAGAGTGTTTTCACACTCTTTTGTCAGGTACCGACTCCCTAGGGTGTGTTTCACATAAGGGGCATTCTGCAGGGTTTTGTATTCAGATGCTCCATTGTTAAGAGGTCTACACATGATAATTTAAAACATAATAGGACCTATCTTGGTGTACTCAAAGGGAGGTGGGGAATCTCAAGCAGTTTCAGCACCAAGAAACAAGAAATTGAAATTACAATTACACCCCAAATTATCCAAACTTTTACAACATGTTCATTTTGGTATAGGAGACCACCTGTCTGACTAAATGTCTATCCAGAGTTGCAGCCATGAGGTTATTTTCCATTCAGTTAACTGTATGTAAATTCACCGCTTCAAGTTTTTGGATCTATTTCTTCAAGGTTGGTGGGTGAGATTTAAACCATTTTATTGTAATCATTTTATGGGCTATTACCAGTTTATTGTAATCATTTTAGTGGCTATTAAAACAAGAGCTCTGAGCATATATAGTTTGGTTTTTTTTCCTCAAACCCCTTAGAGATATATTACCAAGAAGCAACTGAAGTGGTTCAAATGGTCTGTCTACTTTCTAATTTCTCCTATTTCCCTTTTCCCACTAGACTTGTAATTTAGGACAATCAAAAAAAAAGGTGGGAATGGTCTCCTATCAAACCGTGTCCTTTTTAACTGACAGGGTTAGATTTATTGCCATAGTTGGAAAATGGTTTCAAAAAATCTCATTCTGATCTTTCAACCAAATTATTTTCTAGTTGGGCTACTGAAGCATTTATGCCAAAACATCTCAGACCTCCTCCACTCCTCATTTTCAACGATGATTAGATTAGAAAATTCATCATCATTTATCACGGACAATCTTAAATCAGTTACACTCATTTTACGTTGGTTTGGCTAAAAACTTCAGTGATGTCCACGTCTCTCTCATCATAGGACAGTGTCAGACAGACTTCATCATGTTTAAATCTGCTGTATGGAGTTTTATTGTTTAATGTGCAGTTTTCATGTTAGAATAAACGGCAGCATTAAGACTTCTTCTTCTGCTTTATTTGCAGCAACAGTGTTGCTTTTTGCCGTAATGTATTTTGTATATTTTCCACAGCTCATAATTATAACAGCTTGATCATTTTGCTTTAAGTAAGTGGCTCGCGATCGCTTCATTTCATGCGGAAGAAGAGTCAAAGAGTCTGAAGACGAAAGCCTGGATTAACAAAGCGAGTTGATAACCACCGTCGTGATAAAACGTTATATCTGATTGCAGTTTTAGGCTTTGTCGATCCAGATCATGCAGAGAAAGCCTGACTGTGTTGAGCTTCCTTCGTAGTTCAGTACCTCTGGATTAGCCGGTAGCCGGGCTCGGCAGCGCTCGCCAGCCCTTCGGAAGTCCTCGGGAGTGTGACCAATCACAGCGGAGTGCGCTCGGCGGGAGGCGTACCTGGAGGAGGGCCGGGGGGTGGAGTAAAGTACACAACCCTTTTTAGCGGGATGCAGAAAATACAAGGAGGCGATACAACGAGAGACACAGAGTCCTGAAGATCTGGGAGAGGAGAAATGGCGCAGCGACTGATTCAGCTGGATCGTAAAAAACTGACCTGTTCAATCTGTCTGGATCTTCTGAAGGATCCGGTGACTATTCCCTGTGGGCACAGCTACTGCATGAGCTGCATTAAAGACTGCTGGGATGCAGAGAGTGAGAGGAAAACACAGAGCTGCCCTCAGTGCAGGCAGAGTTTCACACCGAGGCCTGTCCTGGTGAAGAACACCATGTTTGCAGAGTTGGTGGAGGAACTGAAGAAAGGGGGACTTCAAGCTGCTTCACCTGATCATTTCTATGCTGGACCTGGAGACGTGGCCTGTGATTACTGCACTGGGAGGAAGCTGAAAGCCTTCAAGTCCTGTCTGGTGTGTATGGCCTCTTATTGTGAGCAGCACCTCCAGCCTCACTATGATGTCGCTCTATTAAAGAAACACACATTGGTTAAAGCCACTTCAAAGCTTCAGGAGAACATCTGCTCTCGCCACGAGGAGGTGATGAAGATTTTCTGTCGCACTGATCAGAAGTGCATCTGTTATCTCTGCTCCATGGAAGATCATAAAGGCCACGACACAGTGTCTGCTGCAGCAGAAAGGGCTGAGAGGCAGAAAGAGGTCAAGGTGAGTCGCCAAAACATCCAACAGAGAGTCCAGGACAGAGAGAAAGATGTCAAGGTGCTTCAGCAGAGGGAGGAGGACGTAAATCATTCTGCTGATGAAGCTATGAGGGACAGTGAGAAGATCTTCACTGAGATGATCTGTCTGATTGAACAGAGAAGCTCTGAAGTGAAGCAGGAGATCAGATCCAAGCAGAAAACTGAAGTCAGTCAAGCTGAAGAGCTGAAAGAGAAGCTGCAGGAGGAGATAACTGAGCTGCAGAGGAAAGACACTGAGTTGGACCAGCTCGAACACACAGATGATCACCTCCATTTCCTGAACATCTACCCCTCTGTGTCACGTCTGAGTCTGAGTGAATCTAAAGACTTACCTCTCCATCCTCTGCACTCTTTTGAGGATGTGACAGCTGCTGTGTCAGAGGCCAGAGATAAACTGCAGGCTGTTCTGAGTGAGGGGGAGTGGGCAAAGATCTCATCAGTGGTGACTGGAGTGGATGTTTTACCAGCAGAGCCCAGAACCAGAGCTGAATTTCTGAAATATTCTCATCAAATCACACTGGATCCAAATACAGCATACAAACGTTTGTCACTGTCTAATAGGAACACAAAAGTAACATTAACGTCAAAGGTACAGTCATATTTGCATCACCCAGACAGATTTGACGAAAGGTGGCAGGTCCTGAGTACAGAGGGTCTGACTGGACATTATTACTGGGAAGTGGTGTGGAGTGGCACGGTTGATGTAGCAGTCACATACAAGAATATTAGCAGAACAGGGACCAGAGATGAAAGTGGATTCGGATATAATGATAAATCATGGTCATTACGGTGTTATAGTGACAGTTATCATTTCAGACATAACGGTGTTTGTACTTTGATCCCAGGCCCTAACTCTTCCAGAGTAGGAGTTTATCTGGACCACAGGGCAGGTACTCTGTCTTACTACAGCATCTCTGAAACCATGACTCTCCTCCACAGAGTCCAGACCACGTTCACTCAGCCTCTCTATCCTGGATTGGCCCTTCCAAA
Source organism: Lutjanus erythropterus (assembly GCF_056507025.1). Lineage (NCBI taxonomy): Eukaryota > Metazoa > Chordata > Actinopteri > Lutjaniformes > Lutjanidae > Lutjanus > Lutjanus erythropterus. Next base: position 29,452,684 of record NC_139327.1, on the reverse strand, counting down.
CTTTTCTGGAGACACTGCAGAGTTTTGTGAGCTCAAGTAGACAGGAGTTTAAGAGTGAATCATCTGTGAGGCTGCACAGTATATTGACATGTGTCTACAGTGTATATGATGAGGTGTGTCTGCACTGCAGAGGTCAAACACAGTGGGTGGGACTGAGATGTGTTTTCTTGGATTTCATGTTGTTTCGTTTTTGTTGATTTTAAAGAGAAGCTGAAATGAAAAGGAAACATTTTCTCCTTTAAATGATTTGTTGAATTTAGATTCTCATGTTATATTTAGGAAAGACATTTTCATTATATACTGTACATGAAAAATGTTACACAAAATATCTGATGTAAAATAAATTTTGGTTCCCACTTTAAATTGAATTTTGTTATTCTTATGTCTGAAATGTGTATGCATGTATGTAAAATGTATTAATCTTTTTGGACTTTGAGCATTTGCTGAATTGATGTAAGGTTGAAAAAAATTATGAACATGATTTGTATAATGTTAGCATTTCAGGAAAACATTAGCTTCCCAGAGAGTCAGAATCAAGTCTTCTAATGGACTGTGGTAGTGTAACTTAAACAGAGCTTTTCCAGCAGTGCCTACATGTACCAGGATGCATTGCATGCAAGCTTCGGATGCCCGCATCCATGTTATCATGTATCACCACGTTATTACTTTGTTACATTGTTTTTTACTCAAGGTTGGTGTGTGAGGTTTAAACCAGTTTATTGTAATCATTTTAGTGGCTATTAAAACAAGAGCTCTGAGCATATATAGTTTGTTTTTTTTCCTCAAACCACTTAGAGATATATTACCAAGAAGCAACTGAAGTGGTTCAAATGGTCTGTCTACTTTCAGAATTTCTCCTATTTCCCTTTTCCCACTAGACTTGTAATTTAGGACAATCAAAAAAAATGTGGGAATGGTCTCCTATCAAACCATGTCCTTTTTAACTGACAGGGTTAGATTTATTGCCATAGTTGGAAAATGGTTTCAAAAAATCTCATTCTGATCTTTCAACCAAATTCTTTCCTAGTTGGGCTACTGAAGCATTTATGCCAAAACATCTCAGACCTCCTCCACTCCTCATTTTCAACAATGGTGCCGACCTCCAGTTCCCATCTACTTAAGTTGGTCTTTTCTCTCCAGACTCATTTCAGGCAATGAATGTAAAGCGATTTTTCCATCTCCCATTCACAGCTTTGGCCACTGGCCCAAAATGAACAGTGCCACCTGTCTGCAGCTGTTTAAGCCAGTACCAGCATTGAAAGCCCATGACCTTTGACCCCTCAGGTCATACTGCTTTAAAAATCCATGTAACTGTTTAAAGGATACACCATGTATATCTACAAATGCACATTAAGCCTGCAAAGCAGAAACCATACATCAACAGCATCTGGAAACAGAACTGACTTCTCTGGGCCTGAGCTCGTCTGAGATGAACTGATACAAAGTCGAAAAGTGTGTCGTGGTCTGACGATTCCACATTTGAATTTGTTTCGAGAAATCATGGACGTCGTGTCCTCCGAGCTACGTAAACATGCTGCTGTCACATCTTTTTTGAAAAGTTGCAGGCATTAAATTCAGAATGAGTGTATAGTTACAAAAAAAAAACAACAAAGTTAATCAGTCTGAACATTTAATATCTTGTTGTTATACTGTTTTTGATTGAATATAGGTCAAAAAGTATTTACAAATCATTTGCATTGTGTTTTTGTTTATGTTTTACACAGTATCTGAACTTTTTTTGGAAGGTCTTTTGGAGGTTTGTAATTACATTCTTTCCTGTAAGCTAAATTACTTATTGGAAACTATATTTATTTAAATGTTTATTTCTTGCATTCATTGTTCCTTTGTTGTTTTCTGAAACTAATGTTGCTTTATATAGTCCTGGTCATAATTAATAGGAAAAGCCGGTTCTGGTGCATTCCATTTTAATGCTGTCTCATGTCTCTTTATATATGGATCTTGCAACCCTTAGATTCTCTCTGTGCAGCTCCTCTGACCAAACACTGAGACAATTATTATCATCATCATTATCACTGTTATTAGGTTATCTGAGAGGCTCAGTATGACTGAGTGCAGATGACACTGCACACCAACCACTCCTCTTCCTAGAATGAAACACACATTATAACCCCACCCAGAGATTATTTATTGGCAAGAATAGGCCCCTCCTGCTCTATTCACGTCAGACACTTGTTCCCTCCCCTTTCGCAGATCTACCAGTTTAGAGATGGGTGTAAACACCATGTGATGAAATGCAAGAGCTGAACAGTCCATACGCTACAGATCTGTTGGTAAACATTAAGGAAATGAGCAAAGCTTTTATCTGGTAACAGAAAGTGAAACTTATTGTCATTCAATCAAGTCTAGAGGAGAAATGGCGCAGCGACTGATTCAGCTGGATCGTGAAAAACTGACCTGTTCAATCTGTCTGGATCTTCTGAAGGATCCGGTGACTATTCCCTGTGGGCACAGCTACTGCATGAGCTGCATTAAAGACTGCTGGGATGAGAAGAGTGAGAAGAAGACACAGAGCTGCCCTCGGTGCAGGCAGAGTTTCACACCGAGGCCTGTCCTGGTGAAAAATACCATGTTTGCAGAGTTGGTGGAGGAACTGAAGAAAGGGGGACTTCAAGCTGCTTCACCTGATCATTTCTATGCTGGACCTGGAGATGTGGCCTGTGATTTCTGCACTGTGAGGAAAATAAAAGCCTTCAAGTCCTGTCTGGTGTGTATGGCCTCTTATTGTGAGCAGCACCTCCAGTCTCACTATGATGTCGCTCCATTAAAGAAACACACATTGGTTGAAGCCACTTCAAAGCTTCAGGAGAACATCTGCTCTCGCCACGAGGAGGTGATGAAGATTTTCTGTCGCACTGATCAGAAAGCCATCTGTTATCTCTGCTCCATGGAAGATCATAAAGGCCACGACACAGTGTCTGCTGCAGCAGAAAGGGCTGAGAGGCAGAAAGAGGTCGAGGTGAGTCGCCAAAACATCCAACAGAGAGTCCAGGACAGAGAGGAGGTGGTCATGGTGCTTCAGCAGAGGGAGGAGGCCATCAATCATTCTGCTGATGAAGCTGTGAGGGACAGTGAGAAGATCTTCACTGAGATGATCTGTCTGATTGAACAGAGAAGCTCTGAAGTGAAGCAGGAGATCAGATCCAAGCAGAAAACTGAAGTGAGCCGAGTTAAAGAGATCGAAGAGAAGCTGCAGGAGGAGATAACTGAGCTGCAGAGGAAAGACACTGAGTTGGACCAGCTCGAACACACAGATGATCACCTCCATTTCCTGAACATCTACCCCTCTGTGTCACGTCTGAGTCTGAGTGAATCTAAAGACTTACCTCTCCATCCTCTGCACTCTTTTGAGGATGTGACAGCTGCTGTGTCAGAGGCCAGAGATAAACTGCAGGCTGTTCTGAGTGGGGAGTGGGCAAAGATCTCATCGGTGGTGACTGGAGTGGATGTTTTACCAGCAGAGCCCAGAACCAGAGCTGAATTTCTGAAATATTCTCATCAAATCACACTGGATCCAAATACAGCATACAAACGTTTGTCATTGTCTGACGGGAACAGAAAAGCAATATTAATGGCAGAGCAACAGTTATATTTGAATCACCCAGACAGATTTGATGAAAGGTGGCAGGTCCTGAGTACAGAGGGTCTGACTGGACGTTGTTACTGGGAGGTCGAGTGGAGTGGGATGGTTGATGTAGCAGTCACATACAAGAATATTAGCAGAACAGGGACCAGAGATGAATGTGGATTTGGACTTAATGAAAAATCTTGGACATTACGGTGTGATAGTGACAGTTATCAATTCAGACATAACAGTGTTTGTACTGTCATCTCAGGCCCTCGGTCCTCCAGAGTAGGAGTTTATCTGGACCACAGGGCAGGTACTCTGTCTTACTACAGCATCTCTGAAACCATGACTCTCCTCCACAGAGTCCAGACCACGTTCACTCAGCCCCTCTATCCTGGAGTTTGGCTTCCAAACTTTGCTGGAGACACTGCAGAGTTTTGTGAGCTCAAGTAGACAGGAGTTTAAGAGTGAATCATTTGTGTTGCTGCACAGTATATTGACATGTGTCTGTGGTGCTCAGCATATTAGTGATGTGTTGGTCATGAACGATCCGGATCTTAGAGCCGGCTCTTTGAAGTGAACGACGGGAGCCGGCTCTTGATTGGGAGCCGATTTGTTTTTTCTCCTCTTTTTTTCTGTTAAAGTCGCACATGATTGGTGGCGTGTGTGTGTCCACACTGAGTAGAAGGGGGAGGGCAGGAGTTATAGACGCACAACACAGTGAGCACACGAACAAGTGGGAGGGAGACGAGAGAGAACATGCTACAGACAGAGACAACACGCTTGAAAGGTGAGAAAATACACTCGTTTGAGATGAACTGCGCCTCGCCTGGAAAGTAGATGAGATCAGGCGGCCGCAGCAGGAAGTGGAGATGAAAATCTACAGTCAAGTTGGACAGTTTTCAACAGACTTAAGAGAGAATAGAGGAAGAGACCACCTGTAGGTTACCTGTAGTCTGCAGACCATGTTCACAGCTGAAGAAATAAAGTGCGTTCTTGGTCGCTGATTGAGGTTAAAATAGAAGAGATCCCCCTTCTGATACATGTAACATCTGTTCTTTTATCTGCCTTGTAAAACCAAGTCATATATATAACCTTTATTATTATCAGAAAAAATATCTGCTTGTTGACAGATTAAAACTTCAGTGCACAACAGAAGACTAATATATCCAGTGTTAAATGTTACAATTATACAGAAAATTAGTAATTAATATAATATGTGGTGTTTATTGTTAAAATTAAGCACTCTGCTTAATATTGTAGTACTGTCCTCCATGTTGAGTATGTTGAATATATAAATAAAGCCATATAAATAATAAGCACTTGATATAATGTATGTTTTTTTACATTAGTAATTCATTTTACATTATTTTTTGGTAATAAATGAATTTGAGTAACAAAAAATCTGAGGAGCCACTTGGGAGCCAAAAGAACCATATCGCTAAAAAGAGCTGGAATTCCCATCACTACAGCATATACTGTTACATATACTGAAATCAGGAAGTGATGTTTTTTTTCCCCTCGATCTCATGTTGTTTCATTCTGGTCAATTTAATGAGATGGTGAAATGAAAAGGAAATATTTACTTTCAATATGGGATTAAACAATCTTGTTGATTTTTTTTATTCTCATGTTATATTTACTAAAGATTTTCATTATACTCTCTGCATGAAAAATATCATATATGCAAAATGTCTGATGAAAAATCTTGTAGAGTTCTAACTTATAACTGAATTTAGTAAATGGGTTTATTCATGTCAGAAATATCTATGCATGTATGTCAAATGTATAAATCTATTTGGATTTTTGAGCATTTGCTGAATGAATAATAGATTAAAAACTTGTTGTATTGTATCTTCATGAAAATTATATGTATATTGCATATTTATGAAATGTCTATGTCAACACTATAAATAAATGAATATATATAAAGAGTAATTGACTTGTCTTCATTTTTATAGAACAGCTCTTCTTTAAGGATTCACAAAACGCTCATATTCTCTTTCCCTGTCACAGTATCCTCTTCGATCAGAGTGTTAAATATTACTACTACTACTATTACTACTACTAATAATAATAATAAGGTTTAAAGGGCTAATTCATTGTTAATGAAAACACAGTAATTCGTATTTTCAAGTGATTATACAATAATGAAACCATATATATGAATATAGTTTCTGCCATATTCTGCCAATAAATAATTGATATCTAATGGACAACATGGACAGAAGAAAACTTAGTGAATGTGAGTATAATTTTAAGCCAGACTTGAAAAGTTGAGAAATGCCAAGGCCACATTAATACTACAGACACCCAAAATCTAATCCGCAGTTTTATTCTATTCTGATAAATTTGAGTTGAATCGATTTGATGATGATAAAAAAGTAATAACCGTGTGCTTCCATCACATATTCTTTATAAAATGTCCTGTTCACATCACCTGACCAGTGTTTCCTCTAAGATCTGGTTCATGCCACCATCTTCTGGTCATGAACTCTATAAATATATACCTATTTACATATACAGAAAAATATAAATAAACATGCTAAATGGCTGGTACTATTGAAAAGACTGCATTACATAAAGGTGAAGAATTGCTGCTAAGAGAATAAAATGTTTGGGACTTTTTAAATGTAGTTCTGTGTTTTGGTGGGTGAACAGTGTTTATTCAGTGAAGATGAAGACTACAAAACAGAATATGGACCAATACAGTCAATTTTTCTCCTGACTGAGGGTGAATTGAAGTTATTGATTTGGTCTGATTTCATATGGTTTGTAATTCTGTATTATATAAACAAAACAAATGTATTTAGGAAAAGACAAATATGTTTTGGTCTTCATGCACAGAATTGTTTCATAAAAAAAAATGATGAAAATAAAAAATAGCCTGTGTTTGTACAGAGTAAATTGCAGAAATGTGAACTCAAGTCACATGACTTGGACTTGGGTCATGAATCAAACAGACTTGATTTAAAAAGATTTGCAGCTTTACACTAAATTACACTAAAAAACAGAAAAGGCAACACTTTTGTTTTTGCTTCCATCTTTCATGAGCTGAAGTAAAAACTTCTGCTATGTACAAAAAAGTTTTTCTTTGTAATTTAGGTCACAAATTTACTAACACAGATTTGAATAATTTTGTGAACAAAATTTGAGAAAACCAGTTCAAAAACCAACATCTGTGATGGTTAGTGCCCATGGCATCATGGGTAACTGTCACATCTGTGGAGGCCCCATTAATGCTGAAAGGTACATACAGGTTTTGCAGCAACATATGCTGCCATCCAGACGACGTCTTTTTCAGAAACGTCATGGCTTATTTCAGCAAGGTGCGTTATGAAGCACAAAATACAACAACATAGACCCTGTACTGTTGAGCACCTGAGGTTGTTTATCAAACAAGAATGGGAAAGAAAACCCAACAAAGTTAATCAGTCTGAACATTTAATATCTTGTCTTTATACTGTTTTCGATTGAATATAGGTCAAAAAGTATTTACAAATCATTTGCATTGTGTTTTTGTTTATGTTTTACACAGTATCTGAACTTTTTTTGGAAGGTCTTTTGGAGGTTTGTAATTACATTCTTTCATGCAGGGTAAATTACTTATTGGAAACTATATTTATTTAAATGTTTATTTTTTTTTATTGCATTCATTGTTCCTTTGTTGTTAGTTTTCTGAAACTAATGTTGCTTTATATAGTCATAATTACCTGCACCTGTGTGGAAGACAGGAAAAGCCGCATTCCATTTTAATGCTGTCTCATGTCTCTTTATATATGGATCTTGCAACCCTTAGATTCTCTCTGTGCAGCTCCTCTGACCAAACACTGAGACAATTATTATTATTATTATTATTATTATTATTATTATTAGTGGTAGTAGTAGTAGTAGTAGTAGTAGTAGTCCATTTTAACTGCAACTGCAACTGCAACTGTCAAACCACTCCTCTTCCTGGAATGAAGCACACATTTAAAACCCCACCCAGAGATTATTTACTGGCAAGAATAGGCCCCTCCTACTCTAGTCACCTCAGACACCTGTTCCCTCCCCTTTCGCAGATCTACCAGTTTAGAGATGTGGTGTAAACACCATGTGATGAAATGCAAGAGCTGAACAGTCCATACGCTACAGATCTGTTGGTAAACATTAAGGAAATGAGCAAAGCTTTTATCTGGTAACAGAAAGTGAAACTTAATGACATTCAACCAAGAGGAGAAATGGCACAGCGACTGATTCAGCTGGATCGTGAAAAACTGAGCTGTTCAATCTGTCTGGATCTTCTGAAGGATCCGGTGACTATTCCCTGTGGGCACAGCTACTGCATGAGCTGCATTAAAGACTGCTGGGATGAGAAGAGTGAGAGGAAAACACAGAGCTGCCCTCAGTGCAGGCAGAGTTTCACACCGAGGCCTGTCCTGGTGAAGAACACCATGTTTGCAGAGTTGGTGGAGGAACTGAAGAAAGGGGGACTTCAAGCTGCTTCACCTGATCATTTCTATGCTGGACCTGGAGACGTGGCCTGTGATTACTGCACTGGGAGGAAGCTGAAAGCTTTCAAGTCCTGTCTGGTGTGTATGGCCTCTTATTGTGAGCAGCACCTCCAGCCTCACTATGATGTCGCTCCATTAAAGAAACACACATTGGTTGAAGCCACTTCAAAGCTTCAGGAGAACATCTGCTCTCGCCACGAGGAGGTGATGAAGATTTTCTGTCGCACTGATCAGAAAGCCATCTGTTATCTCTGCTCCATGGAAGATCATAAAGGCCACGACACAGTGTCTGCTGCAGCAGAAAGGGCTGAGAGGCAGAAAGAGGTCGAGGTGAGTCGCCAAAACATCCGACAGAGAGTCCAGGACGGAGAGAAATATGTCAGGGTGCTTCAGCAGAGGGAGGAGGCCATCAATCATTCTGCTGATGAAGCTGTGAAGGACAGTGAGAAGATCTTCATTGAGATGATCCGTCTGATTGAACAGAGAAGCTTTAAAGTGAAGCAGGAGATCAGATCCAAGCAGAAAACTGAAGTGAGCCGAGTTAAAGAGATTGAAGAGAAGCTGCAGGAGGAGATAACTGAGCTGCAGAGGAAAGACACTGAGTTGGACCAGCTCGAACACACAGATGATCACCTCCATTTCCTGAACATCTACCCCTCTGTGTCACGTCTGAGTGAATCTAAAGACTTACCTCTCCATCCTCTGCACTCTTTTGAGGATGTGACAGCTGCTGTGTCAGAGGCCAGAGATAAACTGCAGGCTGTTCTGAGTGAGGGGGAGTGGGCAAAGATCTCATCGGTGGTGACTGGAGTGGATGTTTTACCAGCAGAGCCCAGAACCAGAGCTGAATTTCTGAAATATTCTCATCAAATCACACTGGATCCAAATACAGCACACAAACTTTTGTCATTGTCTGACGGGAACAGAAAAGCAACATTAATGTCAAAGGAACAGTCATATTTGAATCACCCAGACAGATTTGATCAATGGTGGCAGGTCCTGAGTACAGAGGGTCTGACTGGACGTTGTTACTGGGAAGTGGAGTGGAGTGGGATGGTTGATGTAGCAGTCGCATACAAGAATATTAGAACAGGGACCAGAGATGAATGTGGATTCGGATATAATGATAAATCATGGACATTACATTGTTATAGTGACAGTTATCAATTCAGACATAACAATGTTTATACTTTGATCTCAGGCCCTCAGTCCTCCAGAGTAGGAGTTTATCTGGACCACAGGGCAGGTACTCTGTCTTACTACAGCATCTCTGAAACCATGACTCTCCTCCACAGAGTCCAGACCACGTTCACTCAGCCTCTCTATCCTGGAGTTTGGCTTCCAAACTTTGCTGGAGACACTGCAGAGTTTTGTGAGCTCAAGTAGACAGGAGTTTAAGAGTGAATCATCTGTGTTGCTGCACAGTATATTGACATGTGTCTGTGGTGCTCAGCATATACTGTCACACATACTGAAATCAGGAAGTGATGTTTTTTTCCCCCCTCGATCTCATGTTGTTTCATTCTAGTCAATTTAACGAGATGGTGAAATGAAAAGGAAATATTTACTTTCAACATGGGATTAAACAATCTTGTTGATTTATTTTATTCTCATGTTATATTTACTAAAGATTTTCATTATACTCTCTACATGAAAAACATCACATATGCAAAAAGTGATGAAAAATCTGTTTTTGTTCTAACTTATAACTGAATTTAGTAAATGTGCTTATTCATGTCAGAAATATCTATGCATGTATGTCAAATGTATAAATCTATTTGGATTTTTTGAGCATTTGCTGAATGAATAATAGACTGACAACTTGTTGTATTGTATCTTCATGAAAATGATTTGTATATTGCATATTTATGAAATGTCTATGTTAACCCTATAAATAAATTAATATATATATAAAGAGTAATTGACTTGTCTTCATTTTTATAGAACAGCTCTTCTTTAAGGATTCACAAAAAGCTCATATTCTCTCTTTCCCTGTCACAGTATCTTCTTCAATCAGACTGTTTAAAATAATAATAATAATAATAATAATAATAATAATAATAATAATTATAATTATAATAATAATAACAGACAAACAAGAGGAACTGTGATGGGTAATTTTTTTTTTACCAGAAACAGAACAATCATTAAACGATTCTACACATTAAAAATTTAAACTCTGTAGTAAAGGCATTTCCAGTACTCTATCTGCAATATCAGTATTCCCTCTGTGAAATGGCATAAAGTCAACTGTTGACTCTGTTTATATTGTACACACTGTTCCTATTTTTATATTTCCCCTGTTTATATTGTTCCTATTTTTGAATTGCTCATTTCTTATATTGCTTATATTCTTATACCTCATTAATTATTTTCTAATTGATGCTTGTTTATATTTTTGCCGCCCAGTTTGCAGCTGTTGTGTTTCCCTGTTGTTGGACTAATAAAGGAATATTTTATTTTATCTTATCTTATCTATTAAATTGCACCCATATTACATAGGATTGCACATCTATTACACATAATTAATTAAATTAAAATGTGTCAAAGATCTCTATGTAGGAGTAGAAGTTGACCTCATGATGAAATGTCTTAAGCTGTAATCCTTACAGCAATTCCTTACAGTTTATTTGTAATGGTTACTTCTTCTGTTTAATCTATGTTAATTTCCTTTTTTTCTGTGTAAATACCTCGTATGTAGTGTGTATTCTTTTAGTTTTATAAGTTTTATAATCGTAAATTTGGAGGTTCCAATAAAAGATTTTAAAAAACACACAACAGAAAGCGAGGACTATATTCCAGTGGGAGGCAGTAATGCCTACTAACTGCTGTCAAACGAAGAAGAAGTGGAAGACGACATTTGACGACCCTGACGTCATCACGCACAACGTGTAGCACTGGCTGAAGCAACATGGCTCTGAATGGAGGTTTGTCAACTTCTGAGCTTATAATCAAGCTAACTTTGACATTTGTCTCGTTGACCTTTACTGGTGAGAAAGGACTGGTTTGTCGCGCATGTAGGCAGTGATTCTAGAGTTTTACTTTCACTAACAACCGTTAGATGACCGTTATCTGACGTTAGCCCGGCTGGTTTGCTAGCTAGCAGCTAGCTTATCATCATGTTTTGCAGAGCACTGCGGCAGTGCTAATCACGTTTAAAATCGACACAACGTTAACTAAAGAGTTGTTTAAATCTTATGTTAAGTGAAAAAGTATTGTCTAATCGAGTTAATAAAGTCAGCAACCTGCTAGTACAGAGAGACATCGCGTTATAGCACTGCTAAGAACTGTTTATAAGTAGTGTCAGAGCAGAAGCACTGGATTTTATGAGGATAATCGTGCACTGCGGTTTCTGTGTAGTTACATTAAATGAGCACTTTGTTACTGACTCCAGATGATGAAGACTTTGAGTGGGAGCCTCCAACAGAGGCAGAGATGAAGGTGATCCAGGCTCGCAGGGAGCGACAAGACAAAATCAGCAAACTGATGGGAGACTACCTGCTCAAAGGATACAAGATGCTGGGAGAGTGCTGTGATGCGTGTGGGGTGAGCGAAGTGCACGTTCATGTTGCGTTTGTGGTGCTGGCGCCCTTTAATAATGTATGAAAGGTGAAGATGTGGTGCTGAAATAAGTTTTTGTGTTTTGTAGACAATTCTTCTCCAGGACAAACAACAGAAAAACTATTGCGTCTCATGTCAGGAGCTGGACTCTGATGTTGACAAGGACAACCCTGGTATACACAACATATACTCTCGCATTCAATGCACATTAGTAATGAATACACCAGCTTTCTCTTCTCTTGTGTCTTCTGTAGCATCTTCACATTGTTTTCTTTCTGTCACGTAACACATCCAGTATTTACTGATACCAATATTTATGTGATAAATAAATAAGCATTCCATTTCTGTCACAATTTTACTCTCTTCCCCCCACTGCAAGAATCACCACAGCCTGCACCTGTCACCTTTTTTGTATTTGGGACTGAGGAAAGACAGGTTGTATGGTTGTATTGAACAAATTCCCTATGATCAAATCTTTCTATCGATAAATACTCCATCACCATTCAGTGTGGCTGTGGAGAGTCTTTTTAGCCTTAGAAATCTCATCAGAAGAACTGACCACGAAACATGCATTTTGAAAGAGTAAACCAGAGAGACAATTTCTGTGAATTACTGAATACATTTCAATATGAAAATAACTAGTTTTGTAAATTACCCCCATTTTTTAAATTTAAATTTAATTTAATGATCTCATTTAGCAGCACCACTGCCTCTGGGGAACACTAGATGGTGCTCCAGCAGGCCACGGTCCAGTCATTGAGAATGGCTGCTATAGGTTATATGGGGCTGTGGTTGGTTTCATAGAGGCAGTATTGTAATTTGCCTCTACCCAGTTTGCTGTCAGATCATCAGGACAATATAACCAACATGTGCAAGGAGGTGGTTTTCATTTTGGTAACTCAAAAGTACTCTAACAAGTTACTTTTCTCATTGGGTAACGCTGTTGTGTAACATGTTATTTTTTAATGGTAGTATTCTTGTAATGTAATGAGTTACTTTAAAAAGAATTACACACTGATTGTATATTTTATGTGTGCTTGTTCCTATGTCTCCTTCCTTTCCTTCTGTCCACTCGTCTCAGCTCTGAATGCTCAAGCAGCGTTGTCTCAGGTGAGAGAGAGACAGCTCGCAGCTCAGTCTCCTGCACCGTCCCAGGCCCATGAACTCAATGGAGGCCCCAGCAGCAGCAGTCAGACAAGTGTGTCAGTGCCCAGACCGGAGCACTGTGAGGGGGCCGCAGCAGGGGGGAGAGCTGCCCTGCCTCCTGTTGCTGTCCCTACTCCCCCAGCTCCTGCGTCCACCACAGCCCTCGCACCCACTCGACCTGTAGTTAGTTCGCAGAGCGCCGCCATCCAGCCTGTGTTGCAAGATGCCGAGGAGGCTGTTCTCACCAAACTTCGCTGGGCCACTACCCAGCTACAGAGCTCTGCCTCCCTGGAGGCAAGTATCCAGCTCTGCAGCCTCATCACCAGCTGTGCCACCTCACTGCGCACCCTCAGGGAGCTCAGCCAGTAACCATGGTTAAACAGGAACACCTCTATCCAGGAGCACTGACTCTGGTTCGCTGCTTTGCAGCATCTCTCTTTGGCTGCATTTAAAATTGGTCAAGAAAATGCACTTGAAATAGGATTAAAATGTCAAAAGTTTCTCTTCAGTGAAATGACAGTTCACTCCAAAATATATATTTTCCTCTTATCCATTTAGATTGTTGTGGTGTGAGCTGCTGAGGTTTGGTACCAATTTGATACCAGTCTGCCTTCTCTTGAATATAATATAATGGAACTAGATGGCACTTGACATTTGAAAAACTCAACAGCAATGTCTCCAGAAATCGTGACCTGATTATCCAAGATAATCCACAGACCCTGTTGTGAGCAGTTTCACTGAGGAACTTTTTTTTTTATTTTTTATTTTTTAATTTACAGTAAAAAGAAAATAGTTCAACAACAAACTGCTCAGAACAAGATCTGTGATCATCTTGAGTAACTGTTGTGTGTCTTTGATTTTGGGGTGAACTGTCCCTTTACCGTACTTATATGGCTGGCAGAAGTATGTTACATGGTTTCATAATATGCTGAAGTACAAATGTTTGAACATCTGTCTTTTTTTTTGTTTTTTTTCCTGCAATTTGTAAGTTATGATAATGAATGAATAAGAGCTGAACACTTCTAAATACACAGTCATCATCAATATTAATGTAAAATCCTCTGCAGTAACAGTCAAAAGTTTGGACAGATTTCTCACTCATTATTTTTTATTTTCTATAAGAAATGTTTCAAATTATACCAACAGTGTGTGAAGCTGTTATAAGAGCAAAAGGTGGCTCTGAAGAATCTAAAATATCAAAGAGCGTAAAACTTTTACACACTTGTATGTTGACGTGTGTAGGAGAAGACTTAGGGTGACAACAAAAAGTAAAAAGACTCGCACACGATCTCCTGCAAAAGATTTAATAACAATGAAAAACAGTGTGAGAATCTAAAATGTAAAATACATTTTTCCTTTTCACTTTTTTTTTTTTGCTTACTGCATAATTCCATATAATTTCATAGTTCCGATTTCTGCAGTGTCAATGAACAATGTAGTGAAATAATAAAAAAATAAAGAAAATACATTTAAAGAGAAGGTGTGTCCAAACTTTTGACTGGTACTGTGCAGCTATGGTTGAACACATCACTGGTGCATTTTTTTTTTTTTTTTTGCTGTTCAGTTTGATGCTCAGACAGGTTTCTGTTGTCTCTGACCCTCTGGTGATGCAAAGATTGTCACTGTGTGCTTCCAGTTCTGAGGATTTCATTGTAAATATATTTGATACATGATAATGGTGATGATGATGACGATGATGTTCACGTGATTCAGTGATGCTCAAATGAGACAGGGACAGGGCGACATTCAGGAGTCAGACTCATAATTCTTTATTCGTTAAAACATCTGGAGCAAATAAACTGTGCATTGTACATCAATAGACGGCACTTCATATTAGATATTAAAAGCCAGCTTCAGTGTTGTTCAAGGCAGTTAGAGTTTTCTAATTACGTACCTGAATAAAGCTTTGCCTGTTCAGGAGTCCTGCAGTTTGTTTTTTCCCACAAGAGGGCGCCAAATGCAAAAAAAAAAAAAAAAAAAAAGGACCATAAAGTTTATTAATTGAGAAATGCTGTATTTAAATAAGTAGGCTACCGTTTTATGTGGAAGCCCATTTCCAACAGTAAGGTAGGTCATAATTAATAGATTCAAAGACAAAAATATTACAATGTCAAACTTATTAGATGAGTCAGGATTCTGATTTGAAATTGAACATTAAAAAATGTTTTTTATATCATAAAGACTTATAATTTTGTTTTGTTTTTTCTCATAATTGCGACTTTTTTTAATCATGAAGTCAACTTGGCTTAACTTTTCTTGTAATTGACTTTTATCTAATATTTTCCACCTTTACCTCAATTATGTCTTCTTATCTCATTTTTGACTTTTTATCTTATACTTATGGCCTTTTTTCATCTCAGTTATAACTTGGTGGCTCGTAATTATGACTTAACATGGGGATTTGCGTTTTTTGTTTCCATGTTTTGAAGTACCTACAAACATGTAAATTGCATTTCTGTGTAAAACTTATGTATTTATGCTGCTTGAAAAAGACTTAACACACACTGAAGTTCTCTCTTCTCTGGACTTCATCATGTAAAAAACTGCAGAGCAGACATTAGTGTCGGACCAGAATACAGTTTGAAAGGAAAACAAAAAAAACTTATTGGGGTCAGCACTGAATATTTTAATATATAAGTAGATCTTTTAATCATAATTCTAATAAACAACTATAAATACACAATAATTACTACAAATATTCTTTAAACATGTTTCCCTGGGTAGGACAAACAATTTGTGATGTTTTTCTATTAAAAGTACTCTGGACCACTGGTAAAATTTTCTCTTACCTGAGAGATGAGCAAAAATAAGAATACACTGGTGAATCCCGCAAATCAAGGGATACAACAACGAACAAGAAAGAGAAATTTTGTTGAAATTAGACTTATTTTTCCTAAAACATCCCTTATCATCATTGTGAATGCAGGGTTCATAATAAAATGAGTCTCCCCTGCTTTACATGTTTTTTTTTGTCTTATTACTGTGTCAATACTGATATATGTTTTTGGATGAGTGAATATTTTCTGTTTGAAATAATTTCATTGTGAAGTTTGATTATAAATGTTACACAGTGTGGTGTTGCCATGCTTCATGTCCAAAACAAATATTCTCTATAATTAAAAGAAAGTCCTCAGAGACGGTGTTGGGGCGTGTCTCGGTCACGCCGGGCGGAGCTGCGGGCTGTCAGTCTGTGAACTCTCCCACACAAAGGAGAGGAAACAAAACAAAGGCAGGAAGCCTGACATTAACCCGGGCTTTACTGCTTCTCCTGCGGCCGGACCACATCCAGAAAACAGGCATGCACTGACCGGATTGTGCGCTGGACGCCGCTCCGTTCTGCTGCTGGGAGAGAAGAAAACGGCAGCTTTGGGTGGAGGTGAGACAGCACAACGCACTGGACTGACTGCGTCTGTCAAAGTGATCCATGCAGAAACTGTTGCGTCGCGTCTCCAGCCGAGCGACCTGTCCTCTGTCTGTGCAGCAGTGATGATGAACGGGAGTCGGGGCAGCCCGGCGGACTGTCCGGTGGGCGGCGTCTTCTCGGCGGAGGGTCTGCCGCCGCTCCCCAGAGGCCTGAGCGGCATCCTGAACTCCAGCGGCGGATCGTGGCGGGACATCGAGAAGGTGCACAGCAAGAGAGCGCGCATCCAGGCCGACATCAGCCGGGGCGGCGGGGACGCGCTGCGCGGTCACGGCAAACCTGGCGGACTGGACGCGGCTCTGGCTCTGCTGCGCAAAGAGATGGTGAGGCGGTCTGCTGGTGCCAGGGGCGGTTCTAGAGCAGGTTTATACAGGGGGGGGGGGGCAGGGGGGGCAGGCTGGGGTCAGTTCTGTCAGGGGGGCACATTCAACCTGGGACAAAAAAAAAAACAAAGAAAGTGACTGTTCAAGCTTTCAAAATTTGTGTCTCATTGTATGAAATAATAGCGCACAAAAAACAACATAAAATACCATGATTGATATTTTTGTCACTTAGGGCTGCAACTAATAATCTGTCGATTATACATTCTTGACTGATCAATCAATAGTTGTTTGTCTGTAAATGTCAGAAAATAGCGAATAATGTTAAAATAAACTATTCCCAAAGCACAAGATGACATCCTCCAATGTCTTGTTTTGCCCACAACCCAAAGATTTACTGTCATAGAAAATTTAATTTTTATTATTATTATTATCAAAATAGTTGGTGATTAATTTAATATGAAAACAAATATTCTCCTCCTGATCTGCACCTCTCTTCATAATAGTTCAAGTTTGGAGCCATGATTGTGGTGGTTTTGAAGCATTCATCATAAGTCTCTTCATTTTACCTCTGCTTACTTTTTCGCCCTCACAGTTAAGCTCATAACAACCAGTAATCATGGAGGACGTGCACACGCTACATGCGTGATTGTGACTACATAGCAGGCTGATACTGACACAAAAACACAGGAAAAACAAAACTTATTTTAAATTACATTTCAGTAATCTCATATTTTATGTATTTTTATTTAGAATTTTGTAGTATTTTGATAGTATTATGTGTTTTTAAATTAATTTATTGTATATGTCATAGTTCAGACATTCCTCCACATACCACTAGCGGGAGCCCATGTGCCACCAGTGGTATTCACACCCCAGTTTGAGACTCTAGGCTCTAAGTATGTTTTAACACTCATGCACTATTTTGGAAGGTGAGAGTACCCAAAAATATGTGAGCAATATGTGTATATGTCTTGAATGTATTTAAGTATGCCTAAAGTGCAGCTTTCAGTATAGCTGAAGTGCTTTCAATTCACAAAATGTAAAGTACAGCCATTGCAAACATTTAAAAAGTAAACCAAAGCATATCAAATCTATGTTTCGAAAATATACTATCACTTGGGTTTGGTGACAAAAAAGTTTGATGAGTTAATTCTGTCGATATCCACTTAATAGTTTAAACCACATCTCATCAGTGAAAGAGAAAGTAATGGTTCAATTTTATTATTATTATTATTATTATTATAAGACCGATTATTATTATGTCAAACTATTTCTGAGTTCGAAAATGAACTCACAGTTTTCTCATTTGTTGTGTAATCTTTGACGGGCAGAGCAAATGTTTTGTGTTTGCGGTCGCCAGGTCGGTCTGCGTCAGCTCGACATGTCTCTGCTGTGCCAGCTGTGGTCCCTCCGCGAGGCCATCCAGGAGTACAAGGGCTCCTCGCTCCTGTCCGAGGCCTCGTTCAGCGCCGATAACGGATACTCTGAGGACGAGGAGGAAGATGATGAAGTGGAGGAGGAGGATGATGAGGAGGAGACAGGAGGAGCTCTCTCACAGTCTCTTTCTTCCTCTTCGTCCTTGTCTCTGCCCCCACCCAGCAGCAACTCCAGGGACCAGTGGATCAAGGAGTCCTTTCATATTCCCTGATGAAGACACAGACACCCGCTCCATGCACCGTGTCTCTTACTGTCCTGTTACACTTGTTTATATGTCATGCATCTGTCCTGCAGACATTACATCCAGTATACAGTCTTACATTCTACATTCAGACACTTTTGTCGACCAAAAATACCTTAATTTGACATTCCATTGATGCCATTAGACGTGCTTTTGGAAACGCTTATGTGGCCTTTACAGATGCATGCATTTACATTTGCAGGATTTCGCTCCACTGCATCATAATATCAGGTTTGATATTTGGCTTCAGTGCTCATGTGTAGCAATCTGATAAGTTCAAGAAGCATGAAGTGACTTACACCTATTTTTATACTTTTTGTTGTTCTACTTGTTATCTCCCCACACACACTACATCAGGCCTGTTCAGCCGACCCTTCCTAATGTGTTCCTATAACAGCTGAGCGACCTCGGTACCTTGGTCCACTTTCTCCTTTCCTGTTTCCTGGACTTAGGGGGGAACTGTAAAAGTGACATGAGGCTGACATGAGAATGGGAGACATCAATTTAATTCAATTTCTATTTAACTTTATTGGCATGAATGTCATATAAACAATATCGCCAAAGCATCAAGGACAGAACAGTTAATAATAACATAAAAAATACAGTTCATTGATAAAATAGATAGTAGAATAAAGAAATGGCAGAAATCTATCTTCAGTCTGTAGCCCAATCAGTGCAAGACTGTGAAACACATCAACAGTATTCTTACAGGATATTTTAAATAATATAGCCTGCATAATTAAAAGTAATTTGATACAGGCAGCTGTTGTTTTAGCTTGTTCATATTATCTGTTACCACAGACTAATTTATTTTCAGGGCCAACAGGACAGGATTCAAGACAACTGCTCAGCAAGTCTGGTCATCCTGAGTAACATGCATTCATATCTTAACTCAGCTAGTGTTGGTAGCTAGTGTGTTTTTAGCTAGCTAGTTTGCTAGCGTTTTGCTAACGTTAGCCAGCTACTTGACTAGTGACTGGCTACTGTTAGCTAACTTAATTTGTTACCCTATATACCACTTTTTCAGGAAAAAGGAGAAAGCTGACTGAGGTACCAAGTTGGCTCAACTGCTATTGGATCACAGAGCGAAAAGGGGGCGGGACTTAGGAAAGGTGAGTTGGCAGGTGTTTACATTGTTTATTAGAAGATCATTATTTTATTAGCAGACTTATTAGCTGATTCACTTTATTACTTTTAGTTCTAACTCAGGGTGTTAAAGCAGAGGGAAATTTAGTTAAAGAGAGCCAAATTCTAAATGAAAAGAGATGTTAAATGCAACATTGTTGTTACTGAAACAACAAACTATACTTACAATCTAGGATTACAAAGGTGCATCGCTTTTTTTTTCGTGTCTTTTGGATACAGTGCTTCTTTTCTAACCGTGAAAACTAAAGTGGTGAAAAAAACCAAAAAGGTGCTTTTTTAAATCAACTTTACAACCCAGGTTTACAGGCCAGACAAAGGAAATGTAAACATCCGGCCTCTTGGCATGTTACTTCTTTCTAATCTGACCCTTTTGAGAAAAAATAATTAAATAGACCTGCTCTATATGACAGGGCTATTTAGGTAAACTTATGGTGAGTGATGATTACACACAACACTGACAGGTAAATACCATACCATACCATACAGTTGTTGTTGTTTTTCTGGCTGTGGGCCAATCAGATGAACACAAATCAATACATGCTGTTGACTGGCTGCTAAACCTGCTCTACCTGGCAGATAAATTTGCTGTTTATTGTGTGTTAAACTAAAAAAGAAACGAAAAATCGAGACAGAAACTAGTGAGACCAGATGTTATCAGCTTCTTGCTCATCATTGCATAATCTACATGCTGCTTTATTGCCACTGAAGTTGATGAAATATTATTGTGACATCTATGAACACGAGTGTGGGATGAAACAAGGTTCCAGACTCATCAGACTCCCCCGTTTGTAATCTGAGTAAAATAATCTCCTTTATCACTCGTTATTCTCTGCCGTTTAGCATCTTGACTGAAGAACAGAAGTGCTGTTAATCAATAATCTGTATTCTCTTTAATTCTTTGAGTGTTTAACACATTTTTCTGACTCAAATATGAGGAGAAATAAATGAAAATTATATGTAACTTGTTATTCTGTCATTTATAAATCTTAATTTACAATAAATGAAATTTTGTAGTGTTTTATGCCCCTTCTTCTGTCTCGGTCAGGACACTCCTGTAAAACATTTTTAATCTCAGTGAGGCACTGAGATTAATAAAGTTATATATAGGCCCATATACTGAAATACATTTTGTGTCATCTTGAGATTTCAATGGTCCTAACTCATAACAACACCTGAGAAAAAAATAGCAAATTATAGGAAATGTTCCTTTTCTCACAGGACAACATGCTAAAACAAGCTAAAAACATTAAATAGTCATTAACTGCTCATAGGTAGCATTCAAATGACACCAGCTGTCATCGACTTGCATGTCTTTAGTAGTTGTTATCTATCTTTTTGTAGTTTTCTATCTCTTTGTGGTCTTTTTTTTTTTGTAGTGGAAATGTTTAAATAGCCTTGGATTAAAATGCCTATCAGACAGAGTATCACACTTTTCAAGACAGTCAAATAACTCTGAAAATACAGCAAATTAAACTTATTTTATCTAAATCATAAAATAAAACAGCAGTGTTTAACACAGATGAGCGTGCTATTTCAGTATTTGAAATAAAGTTAATCAGAGGATGATATTGCAAATCATGACCAACAGGGGACACACTGTCTCCAGTCAGTCCTGCGGGCCTCCTCCTCCTCTGAGGTCAGGCTGAAAGCAGCGGAGTGAGGAAAAACCATTTGCTGTGGACAGAGCAGGAATGAAGGGGAGTGACGTTTGAGAAGAAAGTCTCATGCTGTTGTCTATTTATAATCAACATATGTTGTGGTTATTGTTAGAAACTATCTGCCTGTCTGTCTCTCTGTCTGTGTGCTCTCATCTCCTCATCAGGACATAGTTTTGTGGCGTGGATTATCAGCTAAATGTAAATGACGTCTGACTGCTCGCTTATTCTTTCTTCACACCTGTGTGTCTAATTTTTTCTTTCTCTGCCCCTCTTTGTTTTTTTTATTGTCTTTCCATTGGCTGTCGCTGCTATTATCACACCATGCAGTTACTGTAAGTATTGTCAGTGTGCCACAGCGAGTGATTATTTAAATAAATAGACATAAGACTGGAAGTCAGAGCGGTGGATGTCAGCAGGGAGAGCTGGGAAGGACAATGAGGTGTTAGTGGGGGAGCTGCGACACAATGAATGGCGAGATCAGCCCTTCATGTGAGGAAATGCCCCCATGTTGAAAAAATTATATGAGAATGAAATTCCAGCAGGGTGACAAACAACACCAGGAAGGACCCTGTTGACAGTTTTGTGTAACTATACACAGGTTTGTGTTTGGTTTAAACAGTGGTGGACCGTCTGAGAGGCAGGAGCAAAAAATATAAAATAAAAAGGGCACCAGCGTCAAGTCATGGTGCATTTATGGTAAAACAAATCCAAACCGTGGCTAAAATGCATTACTATATTATGAGTATAACTACAACACATCTGTAATAAAAACACACAGGGAACTATTAACTATTTAACTTTAGAGGCACAGAGAGGCCAACTACTTTTCTAGCATGTAGAGCACTGCATCATGTTTACACTGGAAGGGCACCATTGAGGGCACTTTATTGCATTTTTTGCCACTTGAAGGGCAATCTAGAGGGCACTAAATCATGTCTTCTACACTGGAAGGGGACCCTCTGGCCCTGCATCGCATTTTCTCCATTTTAAGGATACCTATTAGTCCACTGCATCAAGTTTTCTCCCCTTAGGAGGCCTTACATCACATTTTCTCCACTGAAATGGCACACTTCATTGTGTTTTCTCTATTGAAAGGGCACTCTAGAGGGTACTTTATTGCAGAATAGCATGCTAGAGGACACATTCTTATGTTTTGCCCACTCAAAGCGCAGCCTAGAGGACACTTCATCATGCTTTCTCCATTGGAAGGGGACCCTTGAGCAGTGGTTTCCAGCCTTTTTGTGCCTTTTTGTCCACCAATGGCCAAGCCAAAATCTCAAGGCACTGCTGTTTTCATATCCATGCAAAATGAGAAATTGATCAGGCTGACACAACTGATATAAGGTCCTAATAATGGCCAAACCTCTAATAAGGGAATGATCAGAAGTGTTCTATATAGATCACCCTTCCTGAACTGATATGTGGAGAATTGTGGGCTAATATTTTGTTGGTAATGTCCAAAACCTAATGTTTTACAGTGTACCATGCATGCTGCATACAGGTTGCAATGATAGTAGCAGCAAAAGTAGACGAAAAAAGATACCAGCAACATGGATGTACAGCAGTGAGTGAATACAGTTACAGTTTAATATAGAAGATACAGTTCATCATTACCAGTGAAAACAGCACTGACCCCTTTCAAAATAAAGATGTCATAATGGTTTGATGGTAAGAAAAATGCTTTTCAGCGTCTTTGCCAGATTTAAAATTTTTATGATAACCTACCTGACCAACAGCAGCAACAACTAGCCTACCAGCCAATCAGAGGTTCCCAGAGTGTGGATGGGAAAAAATTAGGCGTCATCAATCAGCGCCTCTGATGTTTCACACCAATAATTCCTGCCATCTGGCAACTGTGCAGCTAAAACTGGGGTTCACTTAGACGCAGGGTTTTTAAAGGATTTGTGTCTGTATTCGGAAATTGGTGCGTGTAGTAATTTCCAAAGTCATTCAGAACTTATTATATTGCAATAATAGTGTATGGTTGTTGCAAAATCCCAAGGTAAAGCTGGACTTGCCTCACGGCACACCAGTGTGCCTCAGAAACACTGCCCTATAAGACACATCATCATCTTTTCTCCACTGAAAGGCACCTTAGAGGGCACTTCAATTCATTTTCTTCACTGAGAGGGCACCATAGAGGACATTTCATCATGTTGTCCTCACTGGAGGGGCAACCTAGAGGGCACTTGATGCATTTTTTTTTTTTTTTCGAACATGGGAACACCGCAGGGAGGTGATTGCCAGTGATGAGATTGGTCTTTCATGAGAGGAAATACCTCCAAGTTGACAAAAGAAACAAAGGTGAGAATTCAGTTCCACCAAGGCAAGAAACCAGCACAGGAAAAGACATATATGCCACAGTACAAAAGTCTTTGTTGGAAGCATAAAATGTGGTGTAAAGTCTCTGTACAGAGATCTGTTTACATGGAAGTGTGTTTGAAAATGAAGGGAGCTGTAGGTACGAACGCACCTCTGAATATTGGACCTACAGTGTAATATTAGACCAACTCTGACTCATGGGAGAGTTGTTCCCCTGCTGCCGCCCTGCACTCACTCCTCCACCCCAGCTGCCTCCGTCCATCCATCCATCCCACCTAAAAATACACTCCTGCTCTCACTGAGGAAAATCCCAGTGCCTTGACCCAGCCTGAACACACACACACACACACACACACACACACAGAGAGAGACACTGACTGGCCCTCTCCATGGAAACTATCCCTCTGTAGTTGAAACACACTTTTCTGGAGAACGCTGGATGACGCAACTAAAAGTCAGGAAGTGACTGGAGTTCTAACTATGAGCTCAGTTTTTAAACAAACAATGGTTCTAATGTGTTTCATGCCACAGCAGTGGTTCTTGCATAAATGACAGCATGGTTATTAGCAAAGGCACTACATGACATAACCACACACGTTTGTCAGATTTTCTGTTATAATTTGTATGAAGTTCACCCTTTTTTTCCTCACAGAAGAAGCACTAAAAACGTTCCCTTCATATGATTCCTTAAGGATTTTCTTTTTTTACTCAGAACACACTGAGGACCCAAACGTTTGTTTATGTTGCAGTTTGTGTAAGGAGTTAAAGTGTCTGGACTACACTCTTTTTTTTTTTTTTTTTTTTTAAAGTGCTAATTATAGCATCTTATAGGGTTCTTTGGCTTGTCCTCATAGGAGAACCCTTTTTGGTTCCTGGAGGAACCTTTTATAAAGGTTGCACTTGGAACCCTTCCAGAGGGTTCTACTTAGAATCCAGCATAGGATTATACCTAAGATGATGGCCTTTTCCACCAAATGAGCTCTGGTTCTGGAACTGGTTCTGTTCAAGATCCTTGGAACATTGATGCTATCTAGTGAACCAGCTGGTGTTTTCATCAGTCTTGAGCAGAACCAGAGAACATTGCAGAATGCAGCACCACTTGTAGAATATGAGATGCCAACTTAAGTTCTGAAGGAAAACCTGCTATTTTTTTGGTTCCAATTAGGAACCAACCTTGTGGATTCCAAACCAATTTATTTCTAGTGGAAATGCTCTGAATGGTTCAGAATTAGATGCTTGAACCAGAACAAGGCTGGTTCTGTGTTGGTGGAAAAGACCTATGAGAGGTCCTCCTGTAGAGAACGCCTCAGTGGTGTAATGGTTCCAATGAGAGCCATCTCAGGGATTCTATCCAGAACCTTTCCGCCTTCTAAGGGTGCCGACAAGAACCCTCCCAGGGTGTTTTACCATAAATCCTTTCTTCTGAGAACCCTTTTGTTTTCCAAGGGTGTCATCTAGAACCCACCGAAGGGGTTCTGCCTTGACCCGTTTTTTATATTCCAGGGGTTTCATCTACAACCCACCCAGGGGGTTCTACAAATAACCTTTTTATATTCCAAGGGTTTCAACTAGAAGCCACTGAAGGAGATCTGGCAAGAACATTTTTATATTCCAAGGGATTCATCTAGAACCCACAGAGAGAGTTCTACCAATAACTCTTTTATATTCCAAGGGTTTCATCTAGAACCCACCTATAGGTGGTCCTGCCAAGAACCTTTTTATATTCTGAGAATTTCATCTAAAAGGTCACCCAGGAAGTTCTGCCGGGAACTATATTATGTTCCAGGGGCTTCATCTAGAACCCACTGAGGGAGTTCTACCAAAAATCCTTTTACGTTCCAGGGGTTTCGTGTAGAATCCACTCAGGGGTTCTTCGGATGAAACGGTTCCTGATGGAATCCCTAGTCTTACCAAGAACCCTTGACCCTTGAGAGTACCTTGAGTAGAACCTCAGCCTCTCTCAGGAAGAACCCTTTAGGAACCCTTATTTTTCAGAGTGTAGAGTATATGAGCGTTGTATCCTGCAGGGTTTTTTTTTTTTTTTGCAGAGCTGATTAAGTGAAAGAGTAATTGTCAAGATAAGCCTGTTCCAGTGACATAGACAGTGAGGATCAAAGTCTGCTGTATGACTGCAGACTGTTACCTCAGTGTCTTCACACACGGCCGCTCAGATAAAGACCTTTGCATACTGCTGCATCACCAGCAGACACTCTTTGCATATCCTGTCTCACTCTCTGCCTGTCTCTCCGCTGTCACTGAGGGGAAGGAGGGAGGGTGAACTCATTCTCGAGGCAGCAGCAGACCTACAGTATATTACAGGGCTTGACTAAGCGCTCCTTGTGGATTACTGCCAGAGAGAAAGAGAGAAGTTGTCAATGAGAGCCGCTGCAGTTGAAACTTTGGCTTCATATCAGGAGTTTATGGGCTGTTTGAGTGACAGCGAGCGGGGCGGAATCGCCGGTTCCTCTTTGATGCTCGTCTAATTACCAGTTCAGCCCGTGTCGAGCTCTTTCACTTCGTTACATGGCGACATTAACTCTGTGTTTTTTTAGTTTCTGGTCGTGATTCAACTTACTACCAATGAGCGCGAGTCGCAGCTTGTGTGAACTTCATCATCATCATCAGCAGCAGCAGCGGCGGCGGCAGCACGAGAAGAAGAAGAAGAAGACCTTTTAAGGAACTTTTAAGGAGACAGCGGACAAAGTTGGATTATTGTCGTGATTTCTTTCTTTTTCCTGTGTTTTGAGTTTTATCTCACCAGGCGAAGTTATGACTTCGGTGTGGAAAAGACTGCAGCGGGTCGGTAAAAAGGCGTCAAAGTTTCAGTTTATCGCCTCTTACCAGGAACTCACTTTGGAGTGTACAAAGAAATGGTGAGTTTTGGAGACAAATTATTACGTTAGTAGTTTTCATGTCCTGCACATAGGAGCGTTTCTCACTGTTTGAGGTGTCAATAACACGCAGAGGACGTGTTTAACTCTAAAACTTCATTATGACTCATGTTCATTCTCACGTCGTGGGTCTTTCCGCTACACTGGGGAGGATGAGGGCGTCCCTCATGTGTGTACATGTCATAAAAAAACTGTTCCGGAGTGACTGCGGGTTCGAGTCCCAGTCCGCACATTGACAAGCAGTGATGGACTCAGTCCCCGGTTGCTTAGGAGCACTTAGGCTAAGTTTAAGAATATCTTTGGAAAATATTAACATTATGAGTGATGCTGGGAACTTAATAGTGTAGATTTGATGTTAGCACTAGCAGTTTTCTTTTAGCTAGCTAGCCAAACGTTAACATGACACTACCTCATACATTAATATGCCTGAATTTACTTTGGATTATTATTATGTGCTTGTGCTTTCCATATTCCTGGAGGAGAACAACATTCTCATCTTGTTTTTCTTTTTCTTTCGTTTTGTTGTCCATTTTGGAGAAGCTAACAAGGGCTACCTAAATGTGTTTGTCAAACTAGCTAACAACTGACAATAATGCCGTCTGGTAAAATTAAAGAATGCTGAGTCAAGCGTAACCATGGTAACTGGACTGTCCATGTGCTGTATTACGACAGTAACTGCCGTGAACACTTAGGCGAGGAGACAGCCTGAGAGGCTTCATGCAGCACTCTTAAGTGAACACTTTAGCTTAGGGAAATATTTTGCTGAGTGAAAAACTTAAGTTTGAAACTTAAGTTACTTTGTGCAACCAGGCAAAGATCTTTAAAGTAGCAATACCAATAAAAAATAGTACAAACTCAATGACAAGTAAAAATCCTGCATTCAAAATTCTACTTCAGTAAAAGTGCAGAAGTATCGGCACCAAATGTTTGTATGTTTTACTGCAAAAATTTAGGAAGGCTACTTATTATCCAGTATGGCCCATTTCATAATAATGTGAGTTATATTAACCTATTGGATTTTGATTATTGATGTATTAATGTGTACATTGCTTTGACGTGGTAGCTGGTAAAGGTACAATATTTCCTTCTGTCATGTGGTAGAGTAGAAGTATAAGATACATACATACAAAATAAAAAAATGTATAGTGCAAAGATCAAACATAATACATAATGAAAAGACACAATATTCTATCTAATAGGTAGATAGATAGCGAGATACATACATACATACACAAATAGAAAACTCAAAAACTCAACTTAAAGTGACAGAAATTCTCATTTGACAGATCTCAGCAATAAACACATAATGCACTTTTATACAACATGATGTAACACATAATAAACATGTAAAACACATTCAAAAACATGCACATTTAAAAACTCACATGTGTAGAGAGGGAGTACGACTCAGCTGACGAAACAGGTCCAAGTACAGTGTCTATTTTAAACTATTCATAGTGGTGGTTGCAGTAGAAATAAAGGATTATTTGTAGATGTTTTTTTCAGGCCAGTGGGACTTTGTAACGTCTGCCTGATGACCGTAACTGGAAGGATTGGTCAAGCGGGTGTGAGGGGTCCTGTTTGATCAGAATGGCTTATCAGATCACTCCGGGTGTACAAAAATAGCAGAAAACTAAAATACTCCAGGAAAGTACCTCAAAAGTGTACTTACGTTCAGTACTTGAGTAAATGTTCTTTGTTACTTTTTACCACTGTCAAAAACAACATACATGCCAATACATGTATATACATGTATATATACTTTTTTACTTAACTTATGTTACTTCTGTTGTTATTCTGTGTTACTGTAACTTTGAAGCAATCTATGGCACAAGAATTTTCTCTTTCCTTAACAAAAATTTATCTTATCTCATCTTATTTTCTCTGCAAGACACAATACTGACAGATATGTAAAAAATATAAACAGTCTATATTTAGTTGAAAATGTACACAAGTGCAGACAATCAGACCAACCGACTGTGCAATTTGAGCAAAACATTGGTTTAATAATGTCCAACATCAATATTTAATAATTTATCATCATTTATTAGTACAACAATAGACCCACTTACTGTTATTTCATTTCAGAGATGCAGTAAAATCACTTTATAGGCCCCAGGCTCTGTAGGGCTTTACCCTCTTGTGCAATTTCCTGTTTTACAAAACATTTGGGAGGCGCCAGGTGATGCAGCATGCGCCATTATTCAGCTCTGACACAACACTGAACAGGAAAAAAAAAAACAAATCAAAATGATCAGTTTTATGGTTTTTACGACCAAGCTTAAAGGGGAAAACTGGGAATAATACTACCATCAACAGATATTTCTATTGAAAATATTCTTCAAATTACAGTATTCTCTGAAGAAGTTTCTCCAGTACCTTTAAACTTTTGCCTACATGTCAGTTTGGCCCACACCGCACCTTCTTATCTTTCCAGATTACACTGAAGTTAGGAATAATTGTGTAAGTGGCCTGTCAGCAGCACGATAAGAAACACAGATTAGTTCCCCCCCCCCCCAACAATGACTGGAGGCTCTCATCAATAAAGTTTGAGATCAGTCTGATCAGCAACAGAGAGCATGTGTTATCTGGACACAGAGAAGTGAAGGGATGAAGTGATTTAGAAAGAGTGACAACTCCCACATACAATATGATGAAATCAGTGTTAACGAGCCCTCGCCAGGGTGTTGTTCAGACACAGAGGCAAAAGTCAGAAACAACAGTGAGGAGGAGGAGGAGGAGGAGAGAGGAAAGATCTGAGTCTGAGGTCAATCCAAAGTTGCAGTCATGTTTTTGAAGAGGAAATCAGCTTGTTATTGTGTGATTAAACCGTGTATTCGGTGTCAGAGGTCACTGACAGTTGATCACATCAAACGTCAGATGAGGGAAATGAATCCTTTGCCACGTGGGGGGGTTGAAAATGTCTCACAAGTCACATGTTTGTGTACAAGTGTGTGTATGTGTGTGTGTGTGTGTGTGTGTGTGTTTGGGGTGTTGTTCTAATTTAGTGCAATGATTTGAGACCACTGGCTTTCTTCACCCTCACAGACTTGTTACTGTGATGCATATTTAGACTATGCATGAGATGATTTGCAACTGTAACTATACTGCTAAAAGTCCCAACTATACCAAGGTTTTCTTGTTAGAATTAGAAAATCAGTGTGTAGGATTTAGGGCAAAAGAGCCATTTTGACAAAAAAAAAAAAAAGAAAAAGAAAAAAAAAATCTGTCTAGAGCTGCATCTATTAAATTCTCTATTTTCTTCAGAGACTTTTGTTTTTTGGATTTGGCACCCAGCTAGTCTGATGAGACTTTAATTTAGAGGACAAAGTACTGAGCTTTAGACAACGGCTGTGACGAATGTTTTTGTTGATTAAATATTAAAACATTTTGTATTTATACATTGTCATTTGTAATGTCTTGTTTTTTGTTACCTTCCTAGGACTAAAGCAGTTTTGCTTTAGCTTGTTAACATCTTGTACTTCTATACTGATTTTCCATTAATGTGTGCTACAAATAAGTAAAGAATCACTTTAACAGTAATAAATAGACATTGAAATGTTTTTTTTTAATACCATTATTTATTTAATGTTCTCTCAAAGCCACAAAGAACCAGTGGAGGGGGGCAAAAGAGTGGCACGTGGTTCTGGAGATAAAACAATTTTATTTCCATTCTAGTTAGCAAAGGGCTGAACCAGTAGTTAGCCACTTGGCCAAAGGAAGACTCTATTGCACTTGCTCTGTGGGCTGCACAACACAGAGGCATATACAGAAGACATGCATCACTGCTGTATCCAGTTGTCCTTATACATCCATGCTCTGCAGAGGGGCATTTGCATTTTGTGACAGTTTTATGGCTTGGAAGGGGAGGGTGAGGTGAGCAGTATTCAGTTGGTTGCAATTTATAATTTTATCGCCAGATACCACTAAACACCCCGGTCCTTTAAATATTTAAAGCAGCTATAATCAATATTTTATTATAGCCATTTATCAAATGACAATAGACAACAGCGACAGGACGATTATCGCTTGAATCTGCAGCATCCCCTCAGCTTCATGGAGCTTTATTATGAGTTTCAGCTCAGCTCAGTGACTTTACACTCTCACCTCTCTGACATTGTGGTTTTCGGAAGTCTACAGGAAGTCAAGAAGTCTATTTACATGATAGAATGACTGGGAGAACAAGATATTCTCCATCACAAGCTCTGTTGGATGAAGGAAACAAGAGCACAGAGAGGCCAAAGATAAGAGGGGTCAGCAGTTTGTACATAACAGTCAGACAGTGATAAAGTGATGTTTACAGAGTGTATAGTGCCATAGACTTAATTAAATACTCAGCAACAGCACTATTTTTACAGTAACACTAAAATGCTTTATGTGACTAAGAGTCAGTATAGAGCAGCTGTGAAATATTCTAAAAAAAAAGTATTTTAATCTTGCTGTCACCCCCACATATTTCACTCTTCATATATTATCTTTATATGTTAACGTAGGAAAATTCATGCTGGTTCTACACGTGTAACTATGGAGTCAAACAGACTTACATTTTTGGCACTGGGAGCTCCCCAGTAGCAGGAGTCCTAACCAACTGCTGCATAACACACATGCAAAAATTCCTGTAGAAAAACAGACAGTGCCAGTTTTTAACTCGCTGTAATCCTCAAATTTTCTAATTTTATCCACACAAATTACATATCTGCCTGTTCAGCAAAGTCTTTCAATGATATGACCTACAGTTAAAAGTACAGTACAGTTAAAATCTCTATGAAGAGCAGCAATTAGAAAGAGGAGTTACTGTCACCATGGCAACCTTTTATCCTTAGCTTACAGCTGGGGACACAGCTGATATATATTTGCTTATTATACAACAGGTAGTTCTGACAAAGCAATGTGATTGGTCAGTCAGATATTTAGAGCTCAAATGCTCAAATCAGCATGATAACACACCGGGCTCATCACTAAAAATATTACTCTGCCCAGAGAGAGGATGTGTTTGAAATGTTTTTATTCATGTAAATAAATCACAAACCACAGTGTGCCTACATAAACTATGACTTACTGTTTGGCTATTTTTTTTTGCAGCTGTTAAAGTAACATTTATAGAATGATTAAATCAACTTTATTTAGTGGATATAATTTATGGTGCTGTTGGATTGCTGCTACACTGCCCTGTTTGGTGTGTGCCTCCCTAGTGTTGTGACCACAGTGGAAATCTTTAATGCCAATAATATGGATTGAAGCAGGAGATTTTGTAAGATTAGAAAAAAAATGCTGTGAATCTTGTAAAGCTTTTTTCAATGTGGTTTGACTTTTGGACGTCACAATGCTCAGAATTTATTGGAAATACATGTATCTTGCAGAAACTGTTCTGCATCCTCCATTAGATGTGTCGGTGATTCTGTGAGAAATGCTACTAGCTTAGAAATACATGTGAGGTTTGCAGATGTCGTAGTTAAATCTGTCCGTGGAAAATAATCTCTTTTCAGCAGATATCTTTGTTGCAGCAAGATTAAGCTAGCAAGGCAGTTTTGTGTTTGTATCTGTGGTATTTATTCATTTTGGGAAATCCCAGGATCTCCAGAAAGCATTTATATGAGCTCAAGTTGGCTGTTGACTCAACAGGGACTAGAAATCGTCTCTGTTGCTGGTCATTATTTAGGGTCGGCCAACTTGCTGGAGTAAACAAGGTTCCATTCCACTGACATGACTGGTTGTTTCCCAGTTGTTAGTCAAACCCCATGTGTTTTCAGAGAGACAGAGATAACACTAGCCATTTTTTTTATTCTGAGGGTGAATTGCCCTGCAATATGAATACAATTTGATTAAATCTTTTAGTTTTGTTAGTGTACTGTATAATCACTATATTACACTCAAGGGTGACTTTTAAAGTCATGGTCAGGACGGAGGTGGTGACCACACTGAAGAGCAACACACGCATAAACACATACACATACAAACACAGGGGGATGACAAGTGGAACCTTTTCCAAAACTCCCAAAAAGTTTTCAAAAATCTTTCAAAACTTTACAGAACATCTACAAAACTTTCCAAAATGTTCTAACCTGTTAAAATAATATGGTATGGCTATGGTGATATTAGTATTGGGATACATACCAAGTAAGGCTGCAAAATGAATCGCGGTTTTATCAAAATTGCAATATGGCCGAGTGCAATATCCAAATCGCAGAACCAGAACCAAATCACAGTATTCTGAAAAAGGAAAAATGTGTGAGAAAACTGCATTATAATGAAGTACTGTAGTGCTCCATAGATGTCCTGGCCTAAAAAAAGTTACTCTTCAGATGAAAGAAAACATGTTTGTTTGGTACAGACCCCAAAAAATATCATACCATCACGATCTTAAAAGGTTATTTTAATTTTTCAGTAAAAATGCAAAAAGATAATTCCCACTAATCCTATCACAATCATAATTTCAGTCAAAATAGTCACAATATGATGTTTTTACCATATCATGCAGCCCTAAAGCCAAGCACATCCACTCTTAATTTCTTGAGAAATTTTCCAGTTTCTTTTCCTGTCTGTAAATATGTGTAAATGAACGTGTTTTACGCTGTACTTATAAAACTCCCACATTTCAACATGGGTGGGGATGATGTTTATCAGTCATCTAGTCAGCTGTGGAATATAACTATTGTGTGCTGAATAACAAAACACCAACCACAAATGTGCAGTAATTACATGCTACTAAACTGCATTACACCCCTCATGTTTGTGTGTGTTTATAGCTCTCTGCTGTTTCTCATTGTTCCTGAACTCACTCGTCATAGACAGTTTGTGTTTGTGTTTCGGATCATACTTTCTTGTCTCTTGTGTTTGCTGTTCTTTTCTTCTTCCTCCTCTCTCCCCTCCTGTACGGACAGTGTTTGCCTGTGAGGCTATTTCTGATGCTACTCCTGACCTGCTAACACACATACCACATTAACACATGTACACACACGCATATCCCCCGTACTCGACCACTGATAGGCTGAAACTTGAAACAACATCCAAATCAGCATCTATAAACTATTTCTATTAATGTTCTAAAGAACATCCGGAGGTGATAAAATAGTTGTAAAGATCATATCTTTAGAGTTGGCTGTGAGGTTGAACCATGAACTACGATGCAGTACTATGAAGAGTGCTATCATGTACTGCTATATTACTTGGGGTCTAAGTGTGTGCGTGTGTTTGTGTATGTTTTCTCGTGTAGGGGGTTCCTTCTTCCTGTCAAGAGGCACACCTCGCATTCAGACTCAGGTCACATGACTCTGCAACTTCCAGTTTCACTTCCTGCAGAGGCTTGAGAAAATACAATAGAAACACATGCGGGATACGCACACACACACAGTACTTACACACAGACGCGCTGTACACCGTGTTTGCTTAATTACAATAAACAGCTGCGTGACACATTTACAGCTTCACCAAAACTACTTCTAAATTCCAGGCTACTTCAAAATGAAAGTCAGTTAAACTACAGCTTAAAGGCGTAATATGCAAAATAAGAGGGCCTGTATCTGCCTGTATGTCTTTATTTAGAACCCATTATTTTACTGTGGTCAGGATGCTGTTTGAGATTTAACAATCAGCTATTTTTCTGGTGCATTTACAACAGCTACTAACTCAGCCTTTAACTACTATAAAGAAAATTAGCTTGTCAAATAAAACTACTTTCAAAAAGCAGTTCATCTACATCCAAACATCCAATCATGGAGGTACAACTGAACTGGCGCTGAGTGAAGTGTATGTGTGTTTGATTTAGGGACTAGTGCAGAACAGTCCTCACTTATGCAGCCTGAGGAGGTGTTTTAAGGAGAGGATAGGGAGCAATTGTTGAGGTGGAATCAGGAAAATGCTAAATTAAGTCTATTCATTTGATTGCAGACATCTTGGTTGAAAACCACAGGTGATTTTACTTTTTTTTTTCCCTAAACACAATTAGCGCAGCATCCATCTGCTGTGGACCAAACGATTACGACAGTTAATGTTGCTTTCACAGAATATGCAGTCAATTAACACATTTCTAAAATGCTTACATTTTCTTTACTCACATGTTTTTGAATGAACAGATCAGTAAAGCATTGAGACATAGCTGATTTACAGCAAGCTGTGTAAAATAGACCAACCACAGCTGATTCCAGCCTCAATCTGAGACGTAGCCAAGTGTGAGCTTCTTTCAGTTATTTGGGTATATCCAATACAAAGCAAACTTTTAGACTTGATTTTGTTCAGTGTGGAAACAGAACAGCAAAAGGGAGCAGAGAGAAAAAAAACAAATAATGTTTGGATGAGGGAGTGGAAATGTTGGATGAGGGAGAAGAGTAGTGAGACCAGGACCAGTTTCTTTGTTTTTACTTTTTTTTTGTGATTGTACATTCAGTAAAAATAACTCATTCACCTTCAGGTAGTGTGTTTCCAAAAATGCAGAGTTTTGGCATTCAACCAAACATGTAGAGTGGTTTACAATAAAAGGAAACTGAATTATAAAAAAGAAA
Organism: Lutjanus erythropterus; assembly: GCF_056507025.1. Classification (NCBI taxonomy): domain Eukaryota; kingdom Metazoa; phylum Chordata; class Actinopteri; order Lutjaniformes; family Lutjanidae; genus Lutjanus; species Lutjanus erythropterus. The sequence continues at coordinate 29,417,961 of NC_139327.1, read as the reverse complement.
AAAAAAAACTGTGGAATTCATTTTGTGTATTGTATTTAGGAAGAACTGAAACATGAAGAGTAATGCAGTTTCTGTAAATGCCATCAACTATTAGTATTTTGAAAGTTGTGGTGCTTTGACTGACTGTCTTCCTCTTAATTAGAAACTGTGCTATAATTCTTTTTTGTATTTTGAAATGTGGTGTTGAAAATTAACTATTTGGCTAATCAATGTAGGTGTGTTACTGTGGTAGGAGTTCAGAAAAGTATCTTAAGTGCAGGTAAACTAATAAAATAGCAAGTGATTGTCTACATGTGGTTAACTACACCCCAACACTGCATATTAATACCATGTACTCGCAGTCATCTGCATAAACACACACACATCAGACTCTTGTCTTTGACTCCGAGGCATCATAATATTATTCAGCAGTGACAGTCACAAGACCTTCTATTAGACTTTGTGCCGGCTCATTTGTATAATATCCACTTTGTTCAGAGACATTATCTAACGAAGTTCAAACGTGGTAACGTTTCGTGTCAGTGTGGCGAAATGTCATTTCTGTGTTTTGATGTGTGTGTTTATGTTTCTGTAGGCAACCAGACAAGCTGAGGGTGGTGTGGACCAGGAGGAACAGACGCATGTGCTCCAAGGTGAAACCACTGACACACCACAAACACACGCACACACACACACACACACACACACACACGCACACACACACACACAGTCTCACTATGTTGTCTGTTTGTGCAGCTCCACAGTTGGCAGCCTGGAATCAAGAACCCCTACAGGGGTATGGTGGTGTGGCCTGTTCCAGAGAACATCGACATCTCTGTTACACTCTTCAAGGTACTAAAACCAGCACACACTGTTCACACTGTGCACACTGTGCACACACTGACAGGTGACAAATTAGAGGAAAAAATAAATAAATGAGTGGACAAATGTAACAAATGCAGATGCTTCCAAACTGTGTCTCCTCCACTATAAATATAAAATGGTGTTCATCCCTCCAGTAGAGTTCAGTAACTCTATTTCAGTCAGGAGTGACTTCATTCTGAGAGAGCAAATATTTTCATTTGACATGTGCACAACAGGTTGAGGAATGGGAATAGTCTGGTGTGGTATATTATATATACTTATTCACTCCCTTATGGAGTGAAGACATTGACGATGCTGAAGATCTGGACAGGATGAGGAGTGCACTTCTGTGAGCTTGACTTGGCTCTGGATATGCTGAACTGGGGCTGAATGAGGCGGAGGAGAGCTGTGACGACTGTCTAAAATGAGAGCTGACAGCAGCAGAGAGGAGAACAGATTTAAGGCCCGGTCACACGTATGTGAAAGCTGAACTTGACGAGTAGAAAGGACGCAAATTCCCAGCCACCTTCCTTAATTTATCTACGTGTGACCTGGCCCTTAAAGTTTGACAGCTGGCAACATTTACAAGGAAATGTTGGAAACAGCAGACACACAGATAGTTCGTGTGACTTTATTGCTTCTTCTCGTTTCTTCAGGAGGTCAATGCAGATGAGTTCGAGGACAAAGAGTGGACCTTTGTCATTGAGGGTGTAAGTATATCTTGACAACTTGTCTGACTTGTTTCCTATGAAGTAAATGAACCCAACTTATTTATTTTCTCAATAAAGTGCCCAGACTTTTATGCTTCTCTATACTCTTTCAGCTCTACTATATTAATTTCACAGCTTACTAATTACTTTTCAGATTAAAATTTTACAAATAAAACAAATGACCAGTGTCTAAAGTACAATGAATTGTTTTTGATTACCCAAAAGTGTATAGAAAGTTGTCAGAATTAGTTCCACCCTGACAAACTAAAGTACAGCTTATATGTTAAAGCATCAGTAGTAATTATCTAACAAATATAATAATATAACATTGACATCTGCCTTACTGCAGTGTGAGTATGTTTACTTTTGTATAATTGAATTACATGTTTGTGCCAATACTTCTTCTTGAATACAGGACTTTAACTTGTAGTGGAGTATTTTTATTGTGTTGCATTATTATTTCTGCTTTAATAAATTATCTGAATACTTCCTCCACCTCTGCTTTTGATTCTTTGAATCAATACGATTATTTAAAATACTAAACATATCATGGTTGTTTTTGTTGGTCATGTAAAGGAGAACAAGGGGCATCGTAAGGTGCTGGCATCAGCAGACATCAACCTGAAGCGGTTTGCCAGTCCGACGCCGACCCAGACCGACCTGACGCTGAAGCTGAAGCCGCTGTCTGTCAAAGTGGTGGAGGCCACGCTCAAGCTGTCGCTGTCATGCGTCTTCGTTCGTGAGGGGAAAGCCACGTGAGTTACTTTCAGCTGCTCTGCATTCATTAACAAAAGCTTTCATTGTTTACTAGCTACGTAAAAGATTAACAAAGTGTTCCTTTGTTTACTAGCTAGCTAAAATGTTAGGTAGCCTATTAACGATGGCTTGGAAGAAAGCCCTAATTTCTCCTCTTCTGAGCAAAACTTCTTGGCTGAACAGCAGAGCCGGTGCCTGGCAGCAACTGGCAGATTTTTTTACTTGATCAAATTCAAAGAAACTTCCTCAAGTGTAAATTTAAATGCCATATCAAATTTTAAATTGGTGCAACAGAATTGAATTAAATCTAAGTCTAAAGTAATAACTAAAATTTGGTTTAAAGAGAGGTTTAAATTTGATCCATTTTAGTTTGAAGATTTATGTAGCAATGCAATGTAATGATCAATATTTGTTCTCATGTTGTTGTTCCTCAGTGATGAAGACATGCAGAGTCTGGCCAGCTTAATGAGCGTCAAACCAACAGACATCGGCAACCTGGACGACTTCAATGAGAGCGATGAAGAGGAGGACAAGAAGTCCGTCACAGCTACAGGTAGGTTAGACTCACACAAACGCTGCTTCTTCCTTCTGATCTGTGAGTTATTTCCTCTGACACTTCTTCCTCCTCCACATCTTTTCCCTCTCTGTTCCTCCTGTCACCTCTTCTGCTCTACTCTTGTCTGGCCGCCGCAGTAGTTCCACACACTCTAGTTCGCCCAAACCGCCCTGCTCCCCCTCCACCGGACAAGAGAAACTCCACTGGAGCCATTCTCCCGGCCTCAGGTAGTTTCCTCTTCCCCTTTTCTTTCACTTCCCTCCTGGTGTTTGTTTGTCTTGGCAGAGGAATAGGGGGGTCTGAACAGGCGCTCGCTCTCGCCCTGTCTGTTATTGGGAGGCTCTGTTTGTATTTCACAGTATTTCACACACTCATGGCATTTGTTCTGCATACCACATATTTCTCATCTAGACATTAAACGCTACTGAGAATCATGTGATGATGCCACAGAATGGACATGGTGTCCAGGGACACTTAACTGTAACAAGTTAAAAATGCGTAACAGAAGCTCAAATCGCCATAACTCTTTATGACATTAGACTACTTGGTCCAAGCGGTGGAATGTACAACCTAACTCCAAAAAAAGTTGGGATGTTGTGTAAATTGCAAATAAAACCAAAAGCAATGATTTGCAAAACTGATTAACTTTGTTTTTTGTAAATAGATGTACATTCATTCTGAATTTCATACCTGCAGCACATTCCAAAAGTGTTTGGACAGGGGCATTTCTACCTCTTACCTCTGAACAGGTGTTTTTTGAGCATTTCACAACTTTCCCAGTCTTTTGTTTCACCTTTTTTGAAACATGTTGTAGGCATAAAATTCTGAATGAGTGTACAGTTACAAAAAACAATATCAGTTTTTGTATTGTTTTCAATTAGGTACACGTCTAAAAATATTTACAAATCACAACATTCTGGTTTTATATATGTTTTACACAGTGACCCAACTATTTTGGAATTGCGGTTGTAACTTAGGCCCTGTTTACACCTGGTATCAGTACGTGCCTTTACATGTATCTCGAGTAACCACCCCAAAGACCAAATGCGCTGTTTTTAACTGGCTGCCCAACAACAGAAGCCGGCACGCTTGCACAGACGGAAATGAAACAAAACCAAAGTTATGCAGTTAATTTCATGAACCAATCATAAAAAAATCCACCTCAGTTGCTAAGTGGGTGCAGCAAAACATTAGCTCCCGCTGCTGCAGCTGTGTTCACTATATTTAGAACATTTTCACAGCTTTACTTTGCCGTCTGGCAGCCCTTTCTGATGGGGAACTGAAGCTGCCACCGAGGCTCCTTTTAAAAAAATTGTAATTTTTCTTTGAGACACAGGAGTTACTGGTCTACTGCTGCCTTAATGTGTGACAAGTAACGCTAGTTCAAACTCCAAATCATGTTAAAACGCTAAAGTCACACAATAAAACAAACAAACTAACAGATTGAGGCAGTGGTAGTCCAGCAACCCCTGTGCTCTGAGAGGTGAAATCACTGTTTTTATCCAAGGAGTCTGGTGGCTGTGAAGAGAGCATAGATGGTGACTTTGTTTTTCTAATAGTTCTTAAAGTTTTCACTCTTTGTGGAAGCCTAATGAGAAACTAAACTTTGATAATATATATGCATTTTACTCTTTAAAGACTTCCAGAGGGTTTAAATGGGCTATAATTCCATCACAATTCATCAAAATTCCATATTTTGTTTGTGGTGTTGCTCAAACACATTAGTCATGTGATTAACAAAGGATCCTCATGATGGTGGCATAATGTTGCAACATGGGATCTCAGCGGTCATGTGATTTTGAACATCATTTCATTTTCTTTTCCAATTCACAACATTTTCCTTCTGTCTTTTTCATCGTTTCTCTTCCTGCAAAAATCCACTTTTACTGATCCATCCATCCAACCATCCATCCATCTATTCATCCAGGCTGTGAACCGGATGGTGTTCTCTCCCGCCCCCCTCTGCCCCTCGCTCCTCGCCCCTCGCCCCGCCGCTCCCGACACCCCTTCACCGCCACCCCTGTCCAGTCCGAGACCCAGCCTTCCCCTGGCCCGTCCCCTCAGCCCTCACCCAGATCCAAGCACAAAAAATCATCCAACTCTCTCGCTTCTTCTGACCTTAATCCTCCAAGCTCCCAGGCCACAGCGGCTACTCCTCCGATCCAGAGCGCCTCCTCTGTCCCGCCTCTCTCTGATGTGTCTCCTGCGAATCCTCCATCCTCTTCCCTTCATCCTTCTCCCACCAAATGCTCTGAATCTGTCTCTGTTTTACCTGCTGCATCAGTGGAGCCTTCTTTAGCTACAGATTCCTCCTCAAATACCTCTGAAATCACCTCATTACCTCCCAAACTTCCCGTCCCTTCATTGTCATCACCTCAGAATATCATAACACCATCCTCCACGGCTCCCCACAAGTCCTCTCTCACTGTATGCACCACTGTGACCCATAAGACCACCTCCACTACCGCCCAGCCTCTCCCCTCCTCTCCCACTAAGACCATCCTGTCCTCTGAGCCTCCATCCACTCACCCTCCACTCACCCGGACCCTCTCTCAGCCTCCATCTCTGCCCAGAATCTTCCAGTCAGGCTCAGGAAAAGGTATCAACAGGCTGGCTGGCAGACAGGCATGCTGCATGCTTTCACTAACTGATTCATCATGTGTGATGGCTGAGATGGTTTGACCTCGTTTTCCGCATGATTGAGCTTCATGTTACTTTACAAAGTGAGATGCTGTATGTACTACACTACTTGTGGACAGTGTGGTGTGTTGTGAGGAAGATTTATGCATGATCAGGCAAGAAGAACAGAGGAATTAAATACAACTTTCTTGTGAATTGAACCAGTGTACTCGCAAGTCCCGGAGGCAGAGAAAAAAATGGAGGTTTATTTAAAGATTTAGATCACACCATTGTGGGGCTCTAATCTTATCCAATAGTCAGATCAACTTATCAAAATCAATCGTATCAAAATATGCACACATATATATATATATATATATTAGTCTGACAACAGCAGAGTAAAAAAGCAGAAAATGGGTCAATAAATAAGTGAATGAAGTGAATACATTAGTGGTTGATGCTATATTGATTCCAGTGTGTAGACCAGAGTGTTGCACAGTTGAATTATTATTGCACAAGTATATGGTGGAGTTATTGCACAGAGTTACTGTAATGTCAGGTCATTATTGCACGGTTGAAGTTATACATCATATGTGCAGAGAAAGAGATGAGAACGAATTATAAAACTTTTTGGAAGAATTGAACTTTAAGAAAGTTAAACATTGAATTCAGCCTTTTTAATGATATCACAGTAATAACAATCTGATCACTGTGACACCACTAATTTTTGGAAAAAGAGCCGAACTAAAGAGCTGTAACTTCCTTCTTCCTTTCTGTCGTGTAACATAATTAGTAAAGTGCATGAAGAGAAATAATAGCTCACCTGTTCCTCTTTCACTCTTTACATTTGTTTATTTATATTCCTCTTTTCTTCGTCACTCCTTTTTCTACTTTCCTCTCTTCTCTTCAGTTCCTGTTTCACATCAGCGGCGCCCCCCAGAGGTTCAAACTGTGGATGAACTGACTTCAGTTTCTGGTTTGTCTCTGCTTTACTAAAGAGATGCCAGTCTGATATTCTTTTCAAATATTTAAAAATCTTTTTTTCTTCTCCCCTTCCTTCTGTTTGCTTATGATGTCTTTCGCTGTCTGTCCTCTCTACCAGGCCGTTCTCACATTTTCAGACCGCAGATCGTCAAATCAATCGCCCGTCCCACCTCTCCCTCTCCTTTTGCTGCTGATGCCCCTTCTCTTGCATCAGCACCTCCTCTCCCCTTATCTCTCCCTTCAATTTCAGAGTCAGGTAACCAACATTAAAAGTAACTTCTTATTCCCCTCCTTGCAGTCTCTTTGCCTATTCTTCTCTCTTGCTCCTGCATTTTTAATTTGCCAGCCTTTCTCCTGTGTCTCCCCTCATCATTTCACTCATAAATCTGTTAATCTCTAACATTTCCCTCTCCTCCTCGTCTTTCCTGTCCTTCCTCTCTACTTTCCTCAGGTGTTCAGGGGGCGTGGCTGACATCTGGTGCTGACATCACCCCCGTCCCTCTGCTAAGTAGTCCGGACCTCGATGCTCTCTGTGACCCCGTGGCTCCAGCCCTTCCCGCCTCCCTCCCACGCTCCTCAACTCCTCGCTCCTCTTCTCTGTCCACCTCTGTTTTATTCTCCTCTCCTCACGCTCAGCTCATTGTCTGTCCCTCTGCTCCTCCTGCTCAGTCAGGTACACCAGCAGCACGAACGACTAATTATAGTTAAAAGTGGGGATGTGAGAAGATTAGTATGGCAGGAAAATGATGATGTTTATTTAACATCTAAAAGTGCCAGGTTTTTTTGTAGATCTGTCATACTTAATGTGCATAGAATAATAATAATAATAATTACATTGCCAAAAAAACTGTTTGGTTTGCTGCTTCAGTTCTTGTTCTTTATTTGTGCATTTAATAAAACCAAAAATATTCAGTTTTGATGAAAAAAAAACATGAGGGCTTATAAAAGAAACCCACCAAACACTGAAATGCTGCCACACATTTACAGACATAAATCTCAAAAAAAGAGAGAGAGAAGAGAAAAGTGAAGAGAGAATACAACAATAATATTATTTATTATTCAATTTTATTTATATAGCACCTTTCAAAACCACCATTACAAAATGTTTCACAAACAGGGTCAAATAAAATCAAGCAGGAGAATAATGAAATACAAAATCAACTTCATAAATAACAAATAAAACAGATAAATCAGCTAAAAAGATAAACTAATGGAAAAATAACCATTAAAGAAAAGATAAAATAGATAACAGATAAAATCCAGTGGTAAGAGAGCTGTACTCCTTCGAAAAAAGCTGTTTCTGATCTTTTTTAAAAATCTTAAATAGGCAGTGACTGCGCCTGCAGAGCTTCCTGTTTGGTGCTGGGGAGAACGCCCTGACCTTCTGATTTGTTCCGATATTAAATATGTTTGATTTTATCAGAACGTCAAGACGAGAAAAAGACTTAAAACTGGTCGGATTGAACTTTTTGAGATTTGGTGGGGGGTTAAAGATTCTTCCTTTGCGTGGCTCAAATGTTTGAAAAGAGTAAAACTGTATGATCAAAAAGTGGAGATGCAAAAGTGTGTTTGCTCTAATTGTGGGGGCGCAGCTGCTCTGTTTGCTCCATTGCTCAGCAGCCTGTGCACCCACCATCTAATCAAACAATCCTCCACCCGTCAGCGTGTTTTTCAGCCACAGTTGTCGTCCTTTCTTGCAAAGATCTCTCATAGTGTAACAATTCATTATCTGACCTTTCTTTTGCTCTTTATAGGCTCAACGTCCCCCCTCACTCAAGCTGACAAGGAAATAACTCCAAGTCCTCTGAGCCGAGCCGAGACAAACCAGACGGCGGTCAACATCAGACCAGCCCAGGATTCAAAGGCGGGCGTCACAGAAAACAAAGCTGAACCAGAGAGGATCAGGTGAGGTCATGGGTTGAAACCACACGAGTGTTTAATTTTAGACTGCTCGGTTTGGATCCTTAGAGATGTGTTTGGCTGTGTGAAGAGAAAATGTGTCAGCAGACCACAGAGCTGAAGAAGAGGCGTCCTCGAGACCGGTGGCAGCTCCAGCAGAGATTTGGAGAAGCATTAGAGATGACAAAACTTGTTTACATCAGAAAATGGGTCAGAAAAGATGACAAGCTTTTAAAAAGCCAGAAAGCTCAGATTCTTCTTCCTGTTCTTCTTCTTCTTTGCGTTGTTTCAACAAGAACAATCTTTACATCTTTACGTTCTTGATGTTGCATGATTGCATAAAGGAATATGTCAACATTTTGGGAAATATAATTAGGCTTATTTGCTTTCTTACCACAAGTTATAGAAAAGATCTCATTGCAAGCCGGAGACAGTTAGCTTAGCTTAGCATAAAGACTGGAAACAGGGGGAAACACCTTGCCTGGCTCTGTCCAAAGGTAACAAAATCAATCTATCAGCATGTCTTAGGCTCACTAATTGACAGAGGTGTGGACTCGAGTCACGACTTGGAATCGAGTCAGATTTGAGTCACATATATAATGACTTTAGACAAATTCAAAAAAACAAATTGCAACTCGACTTGGACTTTAGCACCTGTGACTTGTGATTGATTTTCATTTAATTTTCTTTAATTTCCTGAATCAAACTAATGCAATTCAGTCTCAAAGAGTCGACACTTAATTCCCCAGATCCACTTTGTTTGAATCAGTCCAGCAGCATCCAATCAAGTTGCGGCAGAGAACAATGAAGAACTAAAATTAAGTTAATGAGCTCCAGTTGGAAAAAATGATACCAAAGACAATTTTGTTCAAAGACAATTTTTTGTAGAAAAATTACTCAACAAAAAATTATTACATTCTGCAAAACATGAGGGTCGAAAATCATAGATGCGAAACGCAACTACTGCCAACTGGCATTTGGTGAAGAGCTCATTATGACCAGTTTAGGACTCGAAACTCAAAGTTTAGGACTTGGGACTTGAGTGCAAAGACTTGAGACTTACTTGTGACTTGCAAAACAATAATTTGGTCCCACCTCTGCTAATTAACACATTATATCATGTTTGTTTTGTTTCCAGCCAAAAAAACGAAGTCCATGAAGTCTCTGCACCCAGACAAGATATAATACCATTCAAATTAAACAAACAAGATGTAACATGTTAATTAATGAGCTTTAATATGTTGTTAACCTCAGAGGCAGAGCCAGGCAAGCTGTTTTTCCTGTTTCCAGCCTGTTACATTAAGTTAAGTGCGGTATCGATCTTCTCATTTAACTCTCAGTCAGAAAGAGAAAAAGAGTGCTTCCCAAAATGTCAGAGTTTTCCTTTAAGGTGCACAACTGTAGATTACCCCAGGTCAGAGGTTCTCAGTTTTTTTTCACAGCCATGGACCCCTTGCATGATGGAAGATATACTGAGGACCCCCTCATGTTTGTCCTTTCGAAAAAATTTTAAGTGGTCTTATAAGAATAAAAACTATATTAGACATGTATCAAAAACATTTGAACACAGAATACCCATAACACACACACACACACACACACACACACACACACACACACACACACACACACACATCAAGAGAGATTGTGTTTCACTCTTACTGCATATATAAAATAAAATGATAAATAATACACAATAAAATATAAAATATATTTAAAATGTAATAATCAAAAACATAAAAGGATCAGTAATAGGCCCAGCCTTGAACCTGAATATGATTTTTAGATTTAAAGAAGAAGATTATTTGTTGAACTATGAAGCATTTTGTACACAAATAAATAAAGAAACATTTTTTCATGATAATTTAAATGAATCCTTTTGAGAACCACTGTCCTCGGTAATCCAGCAGTGCTGTTGGTGAGTTTGTCACTGTTGGAAGGTGCATCACAGATTGTGAAGAAATTTTCTCATTATTCCTCCTCCAATCTTTCGTTCTTGTCTTTTATATTTTGCACAACAAAGATTGCAACATCTGTAAAAACACTGTAAAAACAAAAAAGTTGAGTAAACACAAAATTTCAAGGCAACTTCCAATAGATTTTTGAGTTTTTAGTCCAGTTCAAACTCTTAAATTTTGGAAAACTTTACCAACTAATAATGTTTTGTTGAGATAATTTTAACTTTGTAGTGTAGAAAAAATGTGTACATTGTACAAACTAATTATTTTTATCATGTGACAATGTTTTGTTTGAGATTTGGGCAGGTTTAGGGTTATGGTTAGAAAAAGATCATAGTTTAGTTTAAAATGATCACTTTTCCCAAGATCTGGAAACATTTTAAGCAAAAAATAAGCAATGTAGTAACATAATCTTGATCCACACATGAGCAGCACTTCCTAGTTTGACAGTTAGATCTGAGTTTTATGAGCCGTGTGTTTTCAGAAGACCCTTATTCCCCCCCTTTACTTTGAGTAAATTATGTTTTGTTTTGGTCTGCTGTTGCTCTACAGTGACCTCTATGGTAAATGTTGTATAGAGCACCTTTAAATACAAATTTTGGGGGGTTTCTTAAATTCAAGGATTGAAGTTAATCTAAAATAAATAAACAAATAAATAAATTAGACTTAGTTAAAACTAAAATATTCTTGCCTTGAAATTACAGGTTTTCTCAACTTTTTTTTTTTTACACTGCAGTAGCACTTTTTTGAACTGATTATAGTCCAAATGGCCTCAAGTTAACCCACTTCGGTGCTGACGGAGGCAGAACTTCATCTTGCTGACATGTGTGGTTGAGTAACAGTTGATCCGTGTTTGTTGATCGAGGGCTGAGAGTTTTGTCGATCCACAGCTGCTTGAGGCCTCATGGCTGCTTTGTTCTTGGTGTTTGTGCTTCCTTCCTGCTAACATGTGCTAACAGTTGCAGAGTGTTTTTGTACCCTGCGTCCTGTTGCACTGACCCTCGGCAGTCTGAATAATTATCAGGTGGTCTTTTATTCTGCGCTGTGACCTGCCCGTTTTCCCACCCTAATCACCTCCTGCACGCCGTGACACCTCACCCGCTCGTCTCCTGAGCCTGACCTCCAATATTTCTGTCCCCAGTCCTGCCCAGTCACGCTCAGAGCTGATAATAGCCCCGCCCCCTCCATGGCCTTTCTCCTGCTGTGAAAGCTCCACCCACCAGCAGCCCTCCACCACTGTTGTGGCGGCATTTATCACTACTAAAAAGCCAAAAGTTCAGGGGAATACTGATATGAAAAAGCCAAGTACTGTTAGCACCTTTAAGGCCGAAAAGCCGCCACTGGCACAGCCTGAGCCCGAGCCCGACTTTGATGACATCATCTTTGAGTCACTTAACCAGAGACAAGAGTCAGGGGGCTTGTTTCTGGAGGAGGACGACTCTAAGAGGGATACTATCAAAAGGTGTCCTCCGGGGTGAGTATTTGGATTCACAGATAAAATAAACATCCAGAACTTAAGCACTCTAACTAACTCTAACTCTATAATCTGTCATGATAAATACCCAGTTAGGGGTTTAATTAATTATTCTGTTAGGATGTAAAATATGAAATAACACCAACATTTATATTTTGTCCAATTTAATTATATATTCATCAGCATGCATGCCACTAAAATGTAATGATTGCATATATTTAAGGTATTATATTTCTGTAGGATAATAATCAGCAGAGATCCAATTCACATTTTAGATTAATCTAGAATTACTAAGACTTAAAAATAAACTTGTTTAAACATAGCAAGAGCATGCACACATTAACACTCTTCCCACCCTCAAACATCAGACATGTAGGGAAAAAGTGGAAGAACGATTTAACAGTGCTGCTGTTTTATTTATCAATTTCAGTCATTAATTTTAGCCTGACCACTTTTCAGGAATTGCATAAAAGTGTTCCATATTTCTGTAAATTTATTTGATTTCCCTCTGACCATGTAAGTTAATTTCTTCAAACAAACAGTTACATTGCCAGTGAATTAGAAAATAAAACATTTGACCGATTTAACGTGACTTCTGGTATAAACCACGCTCGCATCGTTCTCATATCCGAATACAGATACAGATTATTTTCTTGATTGAACAGATACAGATACAAATAATAACGTCTCCGCACCTCCAGTTGCTTCTGCTGCTGCTATGTCTTGTGTGCTTTTTTTAACTGTGCAAAAAAATAAAACCAATTAAGTTGGAAACATTGCTATTTGTAGTGAGTAAAGGTACTTTGTGTCAAAATTTCAGTGCAAAACACAAAAATTCTGCTAGGTGTTGCTGCTGAAACAGAGAATTAGAACTGTCCCCGTTCTCTCCTATAACGTTCTTAAAGTTCTTAATTTGTTTTTCAAGTGAAGACAATAATGTTGGCAAGTTGGAACATGAGACCGCTTGCAAAGTTTCTTTGATAGAGACATGGATAGTTGCTAAACAACCAAGACTCATCAGCAGTACACTCTTTACTCCTTTACTTACTACTTTTGAAATTATTTTACAGTTCACTAATAAGACGTAACAATCTGTAGTTGTATTAAATTAGACAAAGGCTAGAAATAATATCTTCTGTATCAGTCAGTGTTAGACCCTTTATTTACACCTTTATCAGACTTTATTAGTGGGTAATTAGGGACACATTAGAACAGAACTCTAGTGTAAAATAAAGCAAAATTGCATATGTGCTACTTTCCCATTATTGTAACATTGTAGACAGGTAATCTGATTTCACTTGCACTTTTTAATAGTGGGATAGACTAAACTAATAGACTTTAATTTACAGTACTGTTTTAAGGTGCCTCTAATTACCCTCTAATAAAGTCTAACAAGGGTCTAATAAAGAACATGTTATTTCTAGTTTTTGTCTAATTTGATATTGATTTATTAGTGCACTTTCAAATAAATTGCAACCTAATTTATACGAACAAATTTATATAAAAATAACATTTTAAATTAAAGTACAGACATTTTTAGGAGAGTCAGGTACCTGCAGGTTTGTATTTTTGTAATTCAACAAAGTTATTGCACATAAAATTGAAAATGGTCAAAATGGCCGTCTGTTCTGTTCTGCAGTCTTGAACAGAAAACCAATGAAAAGGCATCTGGAGAAAAGCAGTTAGAGGGAGCAGTGACGGAGAAGGAGGTGCTGATGAAGGCAGAGCAGGAGAAAGAAACCCTAAAAAAACAAGAGGAGGAAAACAGGAGGAAGAAGGAGGAAGAGCAAAAAGCGATGCTCCTGAAGCAGAAGCAGGAGGAGATGAGAAAACACGAGGAGGAGAGGAAGCGATTATTAGAAGAAGAGAAGAAGAGACTCTTACAGGAGGAGGAGGAGGTCAAGAAGGAGAGGGAGAGGAGGAGACAGGAGGAGGAGAGACTCCTGAAAGAGAAGAGAGATAGGCAGGAGAAGCTGAGGGTAGAGGAGGTGGAGAAAATGAAGAGGGAGGAGGAGGAGAGGAAGAAAAAAGAGGAGCAGAGGAAGCTCCTGGAGGCGGAGGAAGAGAAGGAAAAACTGAGGAGGGAGGAGGAGAGGAGACTTGAGAAGGAGACATTCTTGAGGAAAATGAAAGAGGAGGAGGAGAAAAGGCTGGAGGAGAGGAGAGTGTTTGAAGAGCAACAAAGGAGGAGGGAGGAGGAGAAAAAGAGGCTCCTGGAAGAGGAGGAGAGGAGGAAGATGAAGGAGAAACGCTTGAAGGAGGAAAAAGAGAAGGAGCAACAGAAAATGAAAGAGGAGGAAGAGCGAAGAAAGAGGGAGGAGGAGGAGAGGAGAGTCAAAGAAGTGGAGGAAAGGAGAAAGAGGGAAGAGGAAGAGAAGGAAAGACTCTTAAAGGAGGAGAAAGAGAGGATAGAGAGGGAGAGAAAAGAGGAGGAGAAGAGGAGGAAAGAGAGACTGAAACAGGAGGAAGAGGAGAAAGAGAGGCGACTGCAAGAGGAGAAGACGAGGCAGGAGGCAGAGAGGAAGAAAAAGGAGGAGGAGGAGGAGAGGAAAAAGAGGGAAGATGAGAAGAACAGACAAGCTGAAAGGAGAAGAAAGGAGGAAGAAGACAGGAAAAAGAAAGAGGAGGAGCAGAAAAGAAAGATAAAAGAGGCGGAGGAGGAGAAGAGAAGGAAGGAGGCTCAAGCGGCTCCCGTCTGCAGTCTGGAGGCAAACAAGTCAGACGAGGACAAGCAGAAGATGAGATCTCTGGGTTTACACACACTCACACCTCTGTCCTCTGCTCCTCCTCCTCCTGCTCCACACCTCCCTCCTCTGGACAAAACCAGCATTACATCATCCTCACAAATTCTCAGCCAATCAAAAGACAGAGAGAAGACCCCTCAGTCAGTTAATAAAACGAGCTCCGCCTCCGTAAACTCCAGCGAGCGGTGAGTTACAGCACAGAAATTAAAAGAAATTATTTCACTGTGGGTGATTTATTTTGTTTTTATACCTCACGTGGCTGCCATCTGCTTTTTAATCAGCAAATAAAATCAATCAATCAATTAATTAATCAGCGTTTTTGAGCTTTTAAAGGTCACTTTTGTTGCTCTGATTCTCCTCAAAAGTGGCATCAACTTTGATTATTTTGATTTGATTATTTCTCTGTTTTGTGTGGTGATTATTTTGTGTTTCTCTGCTCATTTTAAGACTTTATTGATTGTCTCTGTGGTAGGGGTGGGCTGATTGATCCCCAAAGTATTAATACTACCAATACTAAGTCTTGTTTTGAGTATCGATATATGCTACAGTCACACATGTGCAAGTCACAAGCAAGTATAAACTCTCAGGTCTCAAGCAAGACTGATGATATCCCTGGTTTCAACATTTAAATTAGTTAAAAACAGCGGCCATTAGAAGTTTAATTGTATTTTTATAAATGTTAGCTTTATATTTTGTGGGAATCTATAACAAGCCTCCCAAATAAACAGCAACAGAGAATGGGATCATGAGAGTTAGACAAGGGAGTGAGATTCATGTAATAGATGAAGTTGATCCTTGAATCCGCATTTGATTATTTTTGGATTATCCCCCTTCCATGATAGCTGCCGGTCTGCAGTAGGTTGCCAGGTTTGCTCATATCACACTAGTCACACGTTTAGTGCTGCACTCTTTGCTTCTCCGCCGCTGTTGTGTGTGCATGCATTTGATTAGAGAATTCACACAATGAGCATATGTTATTTACACCTGGGAGCAAGTCGTTGTTTTGCAAGTCACAGACACTTCCAAGTCTAGTCCCAAGTCCTTAACTTTGGAGTTTCGAGTCCTAAACAAGTCAAAATGTGCCCTTCACCAAATGTAACGCCGTTTTAACAACAGACTTGCTGTTCTTTGTGCAGCTTCAAATGTTGACTGAAGTTGGAAGCTGTTGCGTCCCTGTTTCTAATTTTCGACCTGCGCCTTTTTTGCATACTGCAGTAGATTTTTTGTTGACCAACAAACAACAAAACAAAATTGTCTTGGGTGTAATTTTTTTCAGCTGGAGCTCAGTAACATGATCTGAGTTCCTCGTGGTTCTCTCCTGCAGCTAATTAAGCGCTGTCAGATTGGAAAGTGAATCTGCAGGGAATTAAGTGTTGAGTTTCTTGGAATGAGTAGTGTTAATGTTTGTTGATTCAGGAAGAGAGGAAATAGCCACTGGTGTCTTTTTTGATTTTGTCAAGTCAAGTCTTTAGTCCTCAAAGTTATGACTTGAATCTGAGTTGAGTACAGGTCACGTGACTTAAGACCACACCTCTGGTTATTCACCATTAAAAGCTGTCCTTTATTTTTAACACACGTGTGATGGAAAGAACGTAGTCAAAAGACAGTGACAATTATTAAGTGGTAATTAAAACGTATTCAGAATTAGCTTATTAATGAAGCATTCTCATAAATCATGACACATTACCAAACTGCTTCCAATAATAAAACATTTTGATTCAGTGATTTTGAATTTTGTGGTATCGCCCACCCCTACTGGTTTTCCTGTCGAACTCTTCTTGATATTTTTCCACTTGCCTTCACTTTCTTTCAATTTATTGTACATTTTCCTCTTTTTCTCCCCTTATTCCAGTCTGGGGCAACCCTCTGCCTTAAAGGAAGGTTCATTGTTAAATATTGTTGTCCCAGAAAAGAAAATATCTGCCGCATGTACTCCACCTGGCCCCAGTGTTACATTAGAGGTGTTGACCCCGGTGCCACCTCCTCAGAGGCTGTCTGATGCAGAGGTTCCTCTATGGAAAGTGCTAGAGGGGAGAAGTGGGAAAGATACCCCTGAAAAAATCTCTGCCAAGGAGGGTTCAAAACCTTTGTGCAGAGGGTAAGAATGGATGAGGGGACGTCTGTCTGTCCGTCTGTCTGCTTCTCAGCTTTATCTTTCTTTCTGACCACCTGTGTGTCTGTCTGCTTCGCTGATTGTCTGGCTTCCTATTGATGGAGTAAAATGTAACACCCCATCTCCAAAAAAGCTGGGACGTTATGTAAAATGGAAATAAAAACAGAATGCAATGATTTGCAAATGCTTTTTGACCTATATTCATTTGAATACAAATGAAAGAAACAAACAGATTAAATTTATTGTTTTTTGTAAATATAAACAGTCACCAAAAACACTCATTCTGAATTTAATGCCTGCAACAGGTTCCAAAAAAGTTGGGACATGGGCAAGTTGTGATACATCACCTTTTCTTTAACAACACTAAGTAAGTGTTTGGGAACTGAGGACACTAATTTCTGAGGTTTTAAAAGTGAAATTCTTTCTCATTCTTTCTTGATATACAACTTAAGGTGCTCAACAGTCTCTGTTGTCGCATTTTGTGCTCCATAATGCACCACACATTTTCAATAGGAGACAGGTCTGAACTGTAGCCAGGTCAGTCTAGTACCTGAACTGTTTTGCTACGAAGCCACACTGTTGTATCACATGCAGAATGTGTCTTGGCGTTGTCTTGCTGAAATAAGCAGGGACGTATCTGAAAAATATGTATCTAGATGGCACCATATGTTGCTCCAGGTACCTGTATGTACCTTTTAGCATAATTTCAGGCTGCAGTTTTCCACTTTGTGTCAGTCCGTCTCAGATGAGCCCCAGAGAAGTCAGCAGCTTTTCTGGATGTTGTTGATATATGTCTTTCTCTTTGCATGGTAGAATCTTACCTTGCATTTGTAGATGCAAACTGAGTTTAATAACAGCAGTTTTCCAAAGTGTTCCTGAGCCCATGTAGCATCCTGTATATAATTAGCTGGGTTTTTAATGCAGCGCCGCCTGAGGGGTCAAAGGTCACGGGCGTTCAGTGTTGGTTTTCAGCCTTGTCCCCTACTGGTTGGTTCCACCAGGCACGACACGTCTGCACCATGGCTTTGAACCGTCCTCCACAAGTCTGACCAGATTCTCTCTACTTTTTCTGTGTCTGACTACCTGACTGCTTGACGTGCTCTCTGCTAAATGACGTGGCATCCATTAAAAATAGACTTGCCACATATTTGAAGTGGAAAGCTGCTTCTGGGATACCCCGAGGCGCCGCTGGTTGAATCACAAGCATTGTGTAGAATGGCAACAATCAGCTCAGGGTGCCATGGCACGTGCAGAGATTTCTCTGGATTTTCTGAATCTATTAGTGATATTATGGATTGTAGATGGTGAAATCCTTAAATTCCTGCAGATTTTTTGGAAACATGTTGCAGGCATCAAATTCAGAATGAGTGTATATTTACAAAAAACAATAAAGTTTTTCAGTGTGAACATTACATATCTTTTCTTCGTACTGTATTCAGTTGAATACAGGTCAAAAAGCAATTGCAAATCATTGCATTGTGTTTTTATTTAGGTTTTACATGTCCCAACTTTTTGGGAAAATTGTAATGGTTTTCTCTTTCATTTGTTTTCTCTTTTCTTCTATCTCACACAGAGAGGATGCTGCTGAGACAGACACCCCTGTCAGGCAGGAAGTCACAGCCAAAGACTCAGAAACACATCCCATAGTCCCACTTCCAGCTCAACCCGGCGCTCCACCACTTAAAGAGGAACCCAGAGAGCCAGAGGGACCCAGTGTGGAACCAGCAACCTCTCCCAAACCAGCCAGCGAGCGCATGGCTTTGGCGCTGGAGCCACTGTTGCCCACAAAACCAGAACCAGCACTGCGGCCGGAAGAAGTTCTCCATCCATCAGGAAAACCACAACAGGAGGACAAACCAGCCGAGGTCGAGGCTGGTGGTCAGGAGAGTTCTGTCAACAATGAGGAGCCGGAGCGCAAGGCAGAGAATCAGCTGTGGGCGACTGTGGAGGAGACCACAGCAGAGACCGGAGGGATGGAAAGTAGAAAGAGCACTGAGGAGAAGGAAGAGAAGCAGGAGGAGGAGGAGGAGGGTGGTGTAACAGGGGGGTGAGTCAGTGATGGTTCCCGTGCAGCTCAGCATGACATGCCTGGTTTTGCACGCAAACCTCCACACACAGACAAACACTCACACACACCTGTACTGATGTTCCTGTGTGTTGCTGCAGCCTAACCAGAGCTCACTCAACAGCTGCAATTAACCTCATCTGACGCTTCATCTCAATCTCCGTCTATGCTGTTAGACCGGTGCTTCAAATGGAAATGATTTCATGAGAGCTTCTGATGAGTAAAGAGCAAAATTTGTGTGCGTGTATGGGGCTGTCTGTGTGTGTTTGTGTGTGTGGTAGTGCCTGCACAGAGGCAGATGTGTGTGTTGCAGAGGAGCAGATGGAGGCGCCTGCTGGCTTCATGTCAGCAGTAGTTGGGGTGTTGTACAGAGGGTGAGTCTCTCTGCCGGCCTGTCCTTAAAACAACTTGTTATGGTGTGAGATATTATGCAAAAACGGTTTTGCAGACCAAGCATAAATACAGTCAGAACATACCGCATATTGCCACTAACTTCTAATAACTAGAAGTGCACTGAGAGCACCGACCTTTGCAGAGGCCTATAGTGCACTCTTCTGTTGTATGCAAATCTGCAAAAGCAAACTATTGCTATTGCTTGTCCTTGTGAAGTGCAAAGTTTGTATATTTCTAAGGTTGGGCATCGAGAGTCTGCTAATTGATTCCTACACAAATTTCAGTCGTGCCAGTTTCAAATTACACCGTCCACTGCAAACACCTACCGTTTATCAACCTGGCGATCTGTCTGCACCTACAGACATGTGAGTTGAATGCATGCATGTCCTCCCGTCTCCTCCATTGGATCATGAGTTTAGCATTAGTCTCAGTTAACCTACTCAGCTGTTGCTAACTTGCTTGACTAGCAGGCGAATAACACAAATTGTGTGAGTCTTGTAACGATCACCTGTGCGACCAAATGCTTTACAGGGATGGAATAACCAGAAAAGAGACCACTGCCACCTAGCTAAGCTTAGCTCAAACTAACAATATGGTAACTCTAACTGGTAACTTCTCTTTAATATCCATGTTGGAGTGTATTGCAGACTAGTTGCATGATATGTGTGTATTTCCATTCCCATAGCCACACCTTTGTTTGAGAAAAAAAAAAACATTATCACAGTTGTGACATGTTGCAATTGTTCTCCAGTGAAACGATTGTCCCCAAGTGCTTCATCATCTTGTCTGGTTTCTGTATGAAGATTGAGCAACTACATGTGAAGGCTAAACATTAAAGGGACTGGTACCCATCTTGTTGCATTTTGAGAATAAACCCAAAATGGTATTTCAACTTTAGGTTAGTTGAGATCATTGAAAGTTAGCCTTTATTTAACCAGGAAGACATTTGTGGGAGATGTGGCCAAGATAGCACACCATTATCTAATACTGGCCATGAAATGTAGGAGGATATTTTTACTATATTTAAATTAATTATCATACAGCATCATTGATCTGTTTAGAGAGACATTTTATTACATTTTGATGAGTTTAACTTTATCTTCATGGCAGTTATTCTATTGTGAACTGAATGCTACATGTACCATTAAACACACATTGTCCACGTAGCTTAATATTGAAGGAAAACCTCCAATGGACTGCAGAAACTGTATGCATTTACCAGTAGGAAGAAGCTAGCTGTGTATCTTTCTCTGAGCTGATCTCACCTGCATGGCACCAGAAAGTCTTTTCACCCATTTCTAATCCTGCCAGAGGCAGTGTAAGTGCCAGCAGACCTTGTTATGTTAAAAGTTGAAGGTGTAGGGTGGTTCTCAGTCAGTGAAACGAACAATGAATGTTTCCTCTGTGTGCTTTGGATAAGCACCAACACAAAGTCTGAGGAGGAACTACTTATTCACGCATGCTGTCTGGCTGTCTGTCACACTGTTCAGAGCCTGGCTGAGGTCATTTCAGGGTGAGCCACTTCTCAGAGTTGTCCTGACCTTCGTGTCTGTCCCTTTAGCTATGAGACAGTGGCCTCCATCCTGCAGACAACTGGACCCACTGATGCAGCTCATCCATCCCGCTCTGCAGACCTGCACATGAGTGATGAAGATGAACTGTGTTTACATGAAGCAGATGCAGAGATGCTTTGCTCTTCTGAACCAGATCCAATGATTTCACCTCCCACGGCCTTCTCTGACAGGACAGACAAACAGAAGATCAACGAAAAGACTGAATCAGCTCAGAAACCACCAGAGTGTCCATCCTCACAGGGGCTCAGTCTGGTGGCAAGTCTGAGACTGGCAGCTATTGAACAGGAGAAGGAGAGGGAGAAGAGGGAGAAAGAAAAGGAGAAGGAGAGAAAGAGGTTGGAAAAGGAGAGGAAGGAGAGAGAAAGGATGGAGAGGGAAAAGGAGGAAGAGAGGAAGAGGCTGGAACAGGAAAGGATGGAGAGGGAAGAGGAGGAGGAGAGAAAGAGGTTGGAAAAAAAGAGGAAGGAGAGGGAAAGGATGAAGAGGGAAAAGGAGGAGAGAAAGAGGAAGGACAGAGAAAGGATGGAGAGGGAAAAGGAGGAGGAACAGAAGAGGCTGGAAAAGGAAAGGATGGAGAAGGAAAAGAACGAGGAGCAGAAGAGGTTGGAAAAGGAAAGATTGGAGATAGAAATGATGGAAAAGGAAAGGATGGAGAGGGAAAGAATGGAGAGGGAAAAGGAGGAGGAGAAAAAGAGATTGGAAAAGGAAAGGATGGAGAGGGAAAGGATAGAGAATGAAAGGTTGGAGAGGGAAAGGGTGGAGAAGGAAAGATTGGAGAGGGAAAGGCTGGAGAAAGAAAGGATGGAGAGGGAGAGAATGGAGAGGGAAAAGGAGGAGGAGAGAAAGAGGTTGGAAAAGGAAAGGATGGAGAGGGAAAAGGAGGAGAGAAAGAGGTTGGAAAAGGAAAGGATGGAGAGGGAAAAGGAGGAGAGAAAGAGATTGGAAAAGGAGAGGATGGAGAGGGAAAGGATGGAGAATGAAAGGTTAGAGAAGGAAAGGTTGGAGAGGGAAAGGGTGGAGAAGGAAAGATTGGAGAGGGAAAGGCTGGAGAAAGAAAGGATGGAGAGGGAGAGAATGGAGAGGGAAAAGGAGGAGGAGAGAAAGAGGTTGGAAAAGGAAAGGATGGAGAGGGAAAAGGAGGAGAGAAAGAGATTGGAAAAGGAGAGGATGGAGAGGGAAAGGATGGAGAAGGAAAGGTTGAAGAAAGAAAGATTGGAGAGGGAAAGGATGGAGAAGGAAAGGTTGGAGAAAGAAAGATTGGAGAGGGAAAGGATGGAGAAGGAAAGGTTTGAGAAGGAGAGGTTGGAGAGGGAGAGGTTGGAGAAGGAAAGGATAGAGAATGAAAGGTTGAAGAAGGAGAGGCTGGAGAGAGAAAGGATGGAGAAGGAGAGGTTGGAGAGGGAAAGGCTAGAAAAAGAAAGGATGGAGAGGGAAAGAATTGAGAAGGAAAGGATGGAGAAGGAAAAGGAAGAGAAGAGAAAGAGATTGGAAAAGGAGAGGATGGAGCGGGAAAGGTTGGAGAGGGAAAGAATGGAGAAGGAAAGATTGGAGAGGGAAAGGATGGAGAAGGAAAGATTGGAGAGGGAAATGCTGGAGAAAGAAAGGATGGAGAGGGAAAAGGAGGAGGAGAGAATGAGGTTGGAAAAAGAGAAAACAGAGCTAGAGAACAATCAAAGAGAGGAAAGGGAAAGGGCAGCGAAAGAGAAGGCAAATGTGGAGGAAAAGAAGGAGGGAGAGATGGGAAAGGAGAGGAAGAGAAAGGAAGAGGAGGTCATGAATAACCAATCAGTTGAGTGGCCTCCTCTGAGGGAAGCAGAATTGGATGACATTGCGTATGACGAGAGGCTGCAAGGTGATGAAGAGCAATCAGAAAACAAGTCTGAGCCCAAATTATTGAAAAAGATTGACAATAAAACTGAAGTCAAAAAAGGTAAATCCAGCTTGAAATCTGGTGCCATCCCGATGTGGCTGAGAGAGGAGGAGGACGAGGAGGTGGAGTATGAGAGAGGACAGGAGGATCTTGGCTCCATCTGGCTGGCTGAGCTGTACATGGGAGGGGAAGCAGGGTGAGTAAGGGGGAGGGGGGTGAGTAACCTTGGAAAGAGTTGGCTATATGAGAGATCTGCTTGTTGCCTCTTGCAGATCAGAGGATTGTGCCTGTGCGTTTTTTGTTTTTTTTTTGCCCATGCATCCTCTAATAACCGAGGCTTGACTGACTCACAGGAAAATAATAATTGCTAAGCACTATCCTTCACTTACTGTGGGTTTGGCCTTTTCCCGAAGGTTTTTTCTCAAGAAAGAGTTGTTTGTTGGCACACTGAGTCATGTCCTGTGTGTCTCTCCCAAACAACATCATTACTGTGTTATTTGTGAAGGAACCTACAATTTCCTCTTTGCATCTTGCCCCAAGTATGACTTAAAACAGTGGTTTTTAAACTGAGGAGAGAAAGAGAGTTGGGGGGTGAATAGGTATTGTAGTTTGATCCATGAACAAACTGCAAACAGGGACCGCTGACAGCTAAGTCGACATATTTTTAATCGTGCCAATTGGCCAAACTGTAAACAAAAAACAAGCTAAAACATTATACATCTACATACTACTAAAGGGGCACACATGTTAGGTACATTTAGACATCCCCAGATGATCGGTAGGTGACGAAATCTCCACTCTGGTATCCTGAGATTAGGTGCACAGATGCTTTAAGGAACTTGTGTAATAAATTACCCAGTTGCCCATCATGGAATCTGTCCTGTATTGCAGTTGTTGTCATTTGTATTTGGAGAGAAAAAGGGCAAATGTGCAGTAGGAATGCAGCAAAAATGTAAAAAAGGTGAAGCTGAATGTTTCTGTCCGTAACTATCCCTGTCTATATGGCTGATATGAAGGAATATTTTAAGTCATCTACCATTTGTTCAGTACTTGCAAGTAGCATGTCACAAAGCATGGATGAATGGATCGGCTTGGTTGTTGGATACTGCAGTTCAGTGGAGGCTGAAGCATGTTGAAGTTTGCATTGGTTGAGTCACATATTTTTATGCATCTAACATGTCCAGTTTGGAATAATCTCACATAGCCAGACCTCTGTCCCGTCAAACTTATGGAAAACCAGGAAAATCTTGTCCGAAGAATGGGGATGTCAAGACTTTTTGAAAGCTTGAGATGCTCGCTGAGTTTGGTAGAAGCACTTTTAGATAGTTTTGGATTCAAGCAAAGGTTTCAGTTAACTTAAGAAAAAAAAAAGTACAGCAATAACCAAAAACATGATGGAGCTCTGGCTGAGTGAGATGACTGTGGTACAGTTTGTTGCCAGAGGAGAATGGAGCATGACAAGGATATTGCGGTTGGAATTTCTTTAGGTTCAGCTCTGAAATCTCATTTTCTGTCTTCAGCCCAGGCCACCAGCCCCTTGCTGTTACCCAGAAGCCCCCACTTCCTCCCCGTGGACAAACCTTTAACCAAGTCTCTGCTGCCAGTCAGCCAAACAAACCTGAGCAATCTCATCCTAAACCTCCTTTGGGGTCCAAGCATGAGGAAGGAATCAGCCAGATAACTAGGGGCAACCCTTCTCCTCAGTGTAGTGAGGCACAAAAACAGCCAATGAAAGGCCTGGAGGTAGCAACCAATGAGGAGGGAGAATTTGTTCAGTCGTCAGTGGTGCCTTGGCCCCTCCCTCCAAGCACAAACACTGCCACCAAACACATCAAGATACACACCGATGCAAACATCAGTGAGATGAACCATGCCACAAAAATGGCTGAAAGGGCTACAGATTCACACAAGAGTCTAGAAGTGAGGGCTAATGAAGACACGAGTCACTCCAGTTTAAACAAACACACCACAAAGAGTGACAGTCACGCCCGTGATCTCAACCAAGTCACCAAAGACCAACAGCTCCAAGAGGAGGAGAGGTTGTTATTGGCTAAAATCCGTCTGATGACAGGCGGCACGTCTCCTGTCTCTGGCCCTCGCAGTATGAAGCGCCTCATCCCTGACCCTCGTGAACTTGACTGTGACACCACAGAGGTTGTTGATCACAGTCAGCGACACATGATTGTTACCTGCTTTGATACCCTGCAGGAAATATCACTAACTGAGGCCACAGAGCTGGGGCAAAATCAAGAAGGAGAGGAGGAGGATGTGTAAGTCAGCGTGGGCTGTCAACCTGTGCTGCTCTATGAAATGACTGAAGCCTTGTGTTTGTTTGGGTGTGTGCGGAGCTGTAGACTTGAGACTTGAGTCAGGCTTAAGTCACAACATTGAGCACTTGATGACTTGACTCCTGAAAGATTTGACAAGACTTGAGACTTGAAAGCAAAGTCAATGAAGTACAAAATACTGACCCAGTAAAATACCCTCGCAAAATGAATAAGACAACAATAAGCAGCATTTTAGAGCTGCATATCTTAAATATTTCGTTATCAGGACTGTGTATTCATCAGTGTAAGCTAAGTTTAAGTCTACAGCCATGTTAGCCGCTCAGTGAGGCTGTAAAAACAGGATTGCTTTGAGCTAAAAGCTAAGATCAGCATGCTAACATGCTAAATGACAATGCTAACATATACACGTTTGGCAGGTATTTACCATGTTCTCGGTCATAGTTTATCTCAAACAGCGTCCCCCTGGGGCTGAAAAATTAAGCCAACACACAAGTGCCAAAATAGGCAGTTCGAATGACCACCGGAGGCTGGCTCCAAACGCAAGTCACTCTGCACAGACCTCCATGTTAAAATGCTCAACTTTACATTATGAAATAAACAAGACAGACTGGTACAAAAAATGTTTTTCGTCTCTATAGATAAAGTTATTGTCAGATAGGTGCAATGGCAGCTGATGCTGACAGGAATGTCATTAGTTTTACAGATATTTGGTCATACACCAAAATACTGGACAAATTAAAATTTTAATTTGGTGCTGATGCTAGATCAAAAGTTGAGGGATCACAAAAATTATTGCAATTCATCCTGAAGGGGACATGGAAGTCTGTAACTTATTTCACCGCAGTCTACCCAGTAGTTGTCAAGGAATGTCACTGAAAGCCACAAATGCCACAATATTGTACTTTCTGTGCCTGTAGGTGCACAAGGGTCCACTGAGGCCAGCATGACATAAATTTCATCATCAGAGGATGTATGCATAAGCTTTGTGTGGACATTTGCGTACCCCAAACTTTTTGTGACCACACTGGCTAGTTTGTAGACATTTCCATACGGCCAGACATCACTGGATTACACACATGTGGAATCAGTCCTCCAGTTAGTAGTATGAACAGAACTACTACCTGTCCGTGGTGTCCACAGCTGCCCATACATGGGTTCATTTAGGAGTAGGAGTATAATCCAGGCTTCATGGTGATGGTAGAAAAAGAGTTTAGGGGATCTCCAACAAGGATTCATCATTTGGGGACCACTGATGTATCTGGCAAATTTTATGTCACTTAAGCAAATATAAGGGTATCATCAAAGTCAGTATGATTCATCCACTTTTTTTTTATTTTAATCATTTCAGGTTGGAAAGTGGTGGTGTACTGTCTGACTGCCAGAGAGACTGTCAGACCAATGTCAATAGAGAGAGGCTTGAAACACCAGCCACACAGCTTAGAAAGAAAAATGTTGAAATGCTGTGTCATGTAATGAGACCTAATTTTTACTTGTCTTGGCTAACTTAAAATTTGACTTGGACTGGTCCAAAAAGACTTATAATGGTTCTGGCAATAAGAGCGTGTGTGCATGGGAGGTGTGTTGTAGTTTCAAGAACTGCTGCCATGTAGGACAATCTGGTGAATCTGGTTGGTTCTTAGGTAAACAGCATAGACCTACAGTGAATCAATCATGCTGAAAATATATGTTGCTGTTCTCTTGAATGCTGTATATGTTTTCTATCATGCTCTCTAACATCATGCAAGTGTTGCAGTGTTTCACATCAGCAAGCTTGCACGTCTCTCGCTCGCATCCTTGACTCGCAATTAACGATTCTGATACCGGGCTGCTTTCTTTGACTAAACAAAACCTGTTTTCTTTACTGTTGTTTATGTTGTGTCTCCTCTTAGGCCAAAAGTCCAACCGGCCGATGTCCCCGATGGTGCAAAGAAGAAACCAGAGGAAGCCTCCAGCACACACACTGACAAACACATCACTCCTCCCCATCACTGTGAGATGAACACGTCCCGACTTCCTACGTTACTAGAAGAAGAAACCTCCGACCTGAAGTCCCCTGAACCTGTTAAAATGGTCAGAGAAGAGGCTGATGGGAAGGACGATGCAGCTGAGGTAAATATACATAATATACACAATCAAACCGACGCACACGTGCAACCAAATCTGAGCTTCTTTCTCCTCCTCTCTCCTCCTGCAGGACCTGGTGAACTCCAGCCAGTCGCTGCTCCAGTGGTGTCAGGGCATCACCAGTGGGTACCGGGGAGTAAAGGTCACCAACTTCAGCACGTCCTGGAGAAACGGCCTGGCCTTCTGCGCCATCCTGCATCACTTCCATCCAGACAAAATGTTAGTTGGTCAATTGTCAGAAAATTAATTGGCAACTTTTCCATTTTACAGATCTATAAATTGAATCTCTTTTGGTTTTGAGATTTTGTTCAGACAAAAACTTAATTGTTATGTTTCAGGAAATTGTATTGGGCATTTTTTTTGCTATTTTCTGACATTTAATGGACAATTGATTCATCAAAAAAACAATCAGCAGATTAATAGTTAAGGAAAATAAGCCTGACATTGATTTAAATGTAATAAACCCACTGTAGGTATGTTGTCATTATTTTATTCCCTGATTTTGTCCCCATCAGAGATTTTGACCAGTTGGACTCTCATGACATCAAACTCAACAACAAGAAGGTGAGGACGGGGCTCACTGTAATTTATGTTATTTATTTTTTTTAATTGTCTTGTTCCTCAAAATAAAATTTATGCCATCAGAATAATCTGAAATATGTCAGATGTCAAAAAAACTATATATCTGGCTTTAAATGCTGTGCTGTGAACATATAAACTGTCTGTCTGTTTAGCCAACAGTGGACAACACAGAGCTGTCCACTGTTGGCTAACCCTAACCTCCTCTGACAAAAAGTTTGGTTCTTTGCTGATGACGTTGTTCTTTTCCAACCACATCAGGCGTTTGACGGTTTCGAGGCGCTGGGCATCTCTCGCCTGTTGGAGCCGTCCGACATGGTTCTCCTGTCCGTCCCCGACAGGCTCATAGTCATGACCTACCTCAGCCAGATCCGCTCGCACTTCACCAACCAGGAGCTGAGCGTGCTGCAGATCGAGCACAACAGCAGCCAGTCCAGCTACGGCCTCGCCCTCTCCGGTCCTGCTCCCACAGATGTGGACGCCGCCGCTTTCTGCATGGCCAGACTGAACGAAGGAGTCAGCCTGGAGGAAGGAGGGAGCAGCACGCTGGTCGTCCCGCCACCGAGGACCAAACGGCTGCTCAAAGGTGACACTTGCACTTTAGCTCTATTTTAAATTCTTGTATGCTTTAATGATTATCTTCATCTTGATTCATCCCATCCATCTTGATTTATATTCCAAGACATTTAACCTCTCTGCATCCAGTAACTCATGCTGGATGAGGCTTTCATGGAAATGTGAAAATAAAGAGACAAATGTGGAGCAAAAAAAGAGTCGAGTCAGAAAAACAGAGAAGCAAACAGGAAAGGGGAAACATCAGTGTGTCTCCAGGGAACTGAGGAATGTGAAGTAGCACAGTTTGAGCTGAGGAGACAAACAGCAAGGATAAACAAATCATTAAATCAAGTTTACAGCACCTCGCTTAAGATTCTAGCAGGTTTTACAAGTTTCCCAGAGATACCAAGTACAGAATGTCACGCTGAATCTGAGGAAGTGGTGCAGACATAAACGTGGCATTTAGGATATAAATATCTCTCATGAATGAGAGTCATAGTGTATTGTTCTAATTTCAAAGAACCCAAAGTGTCCTGACAACATATTATATCTAACAGCCTTTTGCCACGAATAAAGGGGTCCAACATGACTGGATCTTAAGATACAAAGAACGTTCATGTTTTGTTGAAGTCCCTGTGGACAAAAGTGATGGTATTTCCACTGTAATAACCACTAAAATAACATTGTCTAAAGAAAAATCTGACTGTTTTTAACTGGCTAATGTTCCTCTCACTGTAACTTTGGCAGGGAGAATATAAACAAAGGCTCGTTTCATCTGATTTAAAGGAGAATCTGACCCGGTTGAAGGCATTAAGAATAACTGCACAGATAAAGTCGTAAATCAGCAACAGGTCTTATTTTTTGTAGCATGACCTCAATATGAACAGTCATTTTTGGAAATCATGCGACTCTCATGTCACTGAGTTGCATGAATTTTCTTGAAAAACTCTTGTGGAAAGGCGCTGACAGGTGGTGTAAAAGTAGCCGTCCTGATATTTTGGGTGAAATCTGTTTCTGTGAAGAAACAGACAATCCCACCACTCCTGGGTCCGACTGCACATCCACACAACCCTCAGTACAGAAGTCCCATCGCTCCACAAAAACCCACAATTAAAATGCATGTCTTTCTCCTCTTCCTCATGCACAAACTCCCTGTTTTCCACTGCTTATCAACTTATAAATAAAACCACGAATGCTGACTTCAGTGGCTTCTGTACAGCAGCGTGCTGCATATGGAGTCTGTTTCTGTTCTTTTGAGTATTTAGATCATTTCAGGACCATGACCAGTTCAAACTGGAATCTGATACTGGCCACATTTAAAAGACAGTGGAAACCACCAAACAGAAAAATTAGATCTGAGTAATAAATCAGAGTTGAGCACTTGATAAGACTTGTGTGTATGTGTGTGGATGTAACCTCAGAGAATCAGAATGTGATGACAGTTGTGGGATTGTGTGCTTTCGTTGGAAACTGTTGATCAAATCTGATCACAGAATTATTACTTTTTCAGTCTTGGTATTATTATTATTAGTCTTTAAGTCTCGAAGGAAAGTTACTCAGGAGATTGTGTGGAATGACGTGGCTTCAAAAGGTTAAATCCAACTTCTGATAGTTGTTCTCATCTGTTTTCAGTGGATGAGTCATTAACCCCAGTCCCACCCCCACGGTCAATTAACAAAGCAGTCAAATCTGGATCTAAGGTAACACTTTGTCTTTACTTTTTATTTTAACTATCTGAAACCATCACATAGTCTATATTTACTGTACGTGTCAGCCTTTTGATAGTTGCTATATGTGAAAGTTTCATGTTTTCCTTGTTCAGGATGAAGACACAAGCACCGACTCTTCAACACAAATCACTAATAATACAGGTTTGTACCTGAAGACTGATCTTTCAGTGACACATTAACACCATGTCTCAACCACAAGTGAGTCAGTTTTTCACTTGCATGCCTCATGCAACCAGAAAGCTCTTGTTTTTTTAATCCAGGCAGCTGTCTGTATCACATTCCAGCTGCATCTAATTGCTGTAATCATGACCTGAAGCGTTTATTTAGACTTCATGTCTATTTTTTCAACAATATATGCGTAAACACAAGGCTGGTGCCCACTTAAAGGCACTGAATACATATTTTTTATCCACATTTTGTAATCTAGATGTGGAGCAGAGTGTGTTCCAGAGCCAGAGATCAGCTCACTCTGCTCTGGTTTAATCACACAGATTCCCCCTTCACTTTACTCAGCAGCTGGGAAACAAGACATGAGATCTTCTTGAGCTCCTCAGTGTTTATTTGTGGGCAAACTGTACATTTACTGCCACTAGACAACTTTACAACTAAACTGTAATCCCTCTTCTCTGATCTCCATCACCTTTCATTTAATTTCATTAATTAGGATCTCCATTAGCTGCAGCCGGAGCAACAGCCATTCTTCCTGTGGTCCACACTGAACACAGTACTGTATTTATGACAGTACATAATTGTAAAAAAAAACTTACCACCACCACAACAACAGCAACAACAAACAAAACACAATACAACACAAGGCAGGATCAAACTCATCAGCTCAACACATAGAAATAAAAAACTAATGATATGATAAATATGTGCCATATTACTAATAATAAACCTAACCTATTGTATATATATATATAAATGAAAACAGTAATTAAAGTGAAGAAAACACAGAATGAAAATAAATAAATAAAAATGCACATATTCAATGAACTGTACTTGTGTGTGTAAAGCCATGTCTGCACCATCATTTAATTTTTAAGCAAATATATATATTTTGGATTTGAAACCTTCCATGTAGACTACAGAAACTGAAACAGCACTTTTTGTAATTTTTGGCTTTATTATGTACTGATACATCTGTTTATTCAATGTTTTAAATAAATTCTATGACAGTTGTACACTTGAATGTCTGCATGCCATTATCTTTATTAGACTTCATTTATATAGTTTTACATTCAGAATCCAGGATGAGATTGAGTTTGACACCCCTGTTACAACATTTAAAATATTTACTCAACTTCCCATCTGTATTCCTTTCTTTGATTTGTCCCATGTGTGTTCGTCCATGTGTGCAGAGCCGCAGAGTGCAGCTGAGCCTCAGCCTCCCAAACAAGAAGAGGAAACAATGGTCAGTTATGTGTTCCTCACCGAGTCGCTGCTTCTTTTCTTTGACTCTGACTCGCTGAACAAATCAAATGATCATCATTAACATGACTGATGGCTGCAAGAGGCACCAAATCACATTTGCTTTAATCATCAATTCATCATAAAGAAAACATTTCCATTATTTTTCACATTCTGCATTCACAGCTTGTATTTTTCATCCTTTTGGCTCCTCTCTAATCTTTTGACCCTCTTCTTCTACTTGTTTTCCCTCTTTCCTTTGATCTCCTTCCCCACCCCCTTACCTCTCTTCGTGGCGTCTGTCTGCCGTTGTCATGTGTATGTTCATGGGTGATTGTGTGTGTGTGTGATGGGGCTTGTGGTCAGTGTCTGCAGGACACCAGTCAGTACGTGCTGAGCGAGCTGGCAGCGTTAGAGACGGAGCAGAAACACATCGACAGCAGAGCTGCTGTGGTGGAGAGACGACTGCGAAGCCTCATGGAAACAGGTGAGTCTCACACACCAGCAAAAAATATACATATTAGATTAGATTTTATTTTGGAAATTAAAAATATAAATAAATAATTCATGACCAAAAAGGAGAAGGAGGAAGTGAATACTTAAAGTCAAATCAAGTCCTCACCCTGTTTTACATTTCACCAATAAACTTTCTGTTGATTGTACATACAGGAAGTGACCGTGATGAAGAGGAGAGACTGATCCAGGAGTGGTTCACTCTGGTGAACAAGAAAAACGCTCTGATACGCAGACAAGACCACCTGGAACTACTGTAAGACCTCTCGCACACTTTACACCCGATGTTCATACATGCACAGTATACAACACACTTACGTTTCTGTGTCTGATTATCGATTGTGTTTACAGGCAGGAGGAGCAGGATCTGGAGAGGAGATTTGAGCTTCTGACCAGAGAACTTCGGGTCATGATGGCCATAGAAGGTTAGTGGTGAAAGAAGTATTCAGATTACTGAAGTAAAAGTAGCAGTACCACAGCATGAAATACTCGACTACGACTGTATTTTAACGCTGGAAAAACTGACATCAATACAAAAGTTTAGTTTCACCTTAAACTGGAGCATCTGCAGATTAATTCCATACCCGTCCATGTTATGATCCACCAAAGTTAGGCACAGTATGAGATGGATAAATCCCTGCTTTATTAGGTTTGCCACAATTGGAGCGTTCAAAGTCCGCTGGTAAACAAATGAGAGATGTGGGCTTCACTACTCACTCACAAAATCAACTGTAGGTTGAATTAAATTCAGTTGCTGGGGACGATCTAATCAGCCCCATGCAAAAACATTAACCTTCTGGAGAGCCAAAAACATCCACTGGGACATGCAGGCTGCGACCTTTGAAAAAGGCAACATCAAGTGCAAATAATTTTTCAATGTCAGCTTCTGTGAGTTTTTCCAAAAATGTAGGTTTCTATCTCTGTTCTAATGGTGTAAAATGCACCAGGATGCCTCTAATGTTCTAAATGAATAACCATTTTTAAATGTATAGGTTTGGACTTGGACCCGTTTTTTTTCCTTTTCAACTTTAAACAGTTCGGTGAACCCAGGACACTCAGTTACAACATCATTACACTATTCTGTGCATAACTGAAACTATACTTAACAAAAAGACTTCACTAAAAATGCATACATCTAGATAAGAAAATGTACACTATAACATACTATACAAAAAAAAAACTTCATTCAAAACTTCATCTTTGCTGGTTGCATCTGACAGGTGGCATTGCAGTAGGTGCTTCATCATCTGTCGCCTCGTGGTGATCTGCGCTCTACTGAGTGCACTCTTCTATTATGCTTATGGAAAATTTATAACTGTCAAATATATATATGGTGGAGGAAAAAGTACAATAATGTCGTGGAGTGGACGTACAAACTAACAAAGTAAATGTACAAGTCAGTGAATATTTGTGTAGCACCTGTCATACTTGTTAGTGCATTGAAAGTGAGTTACAGACAATTTACAAACTGATCATGTGACAGTAAAGCTGTAAACGGTAAAACAATTTGAGACCAATGCACACAAGAAATAAAAAACTATACAAACAAAACCCATAAGACAATTCCTCTTCCTATTTGTTGTTTGGCACAAAAACAGCTAGATGCTAAGTCTCCTGCTCAGCAGCTCTCACTAAAGTGTCCTTTGTCCTGCAGACTGGCAGAAGTCGTCCACTCAGCAGCAGAGGGAGCAGCTGCTCCTTCAGGAGCTCGTGTCTCTGGTCAACCAACGGGACGAGATCATCAGAGACATCGACGCCAAGGAGAGAGGGTGAGCGTGTGTGGATGTATAGTTGTTGGAAAAAGGCAAAAGGAGTCATAGGTAGAAGAGAGAAAGCATTTGGAAAAATACATGTATACACTGTATATGTCATATTATGTTTTGAATTACACTCCCAGATGAATACTTGTAATCTTGACAAAGAGTTAATATCATATGCAGTATAATGTGTGTTTGTGTGTGTGTGTGTGTTTGTGTTTTTGCAGGGCGCTGGAGGAGGACGAGCGTCTTGAGCGCGGTCTGGAGATGAGGAGGAGAAAATACAGCAACAAAGATAAATGTGTCCTACAGTGAGAAGAGAGGACAAACTGATTTTTACTACTGAGCCTCTGAAGTCTCCAAAGATGATTGTGTTTTCTTTTTTTTTTTTTTTATCTTGTTCATAATTTTTGCAAACAAGATACAAACAGGACTTTTAGGGCTCCATCACATTATTGTTTTTTTAGTGCCTTTATTTTCCCGGAGAACTGTTAATACCCATCATGAGTAAACCTGATGGGCTGCAGACTGTGTCCTCTTTGAAAGTGTTTGCCTTTAAAATGAATATCTTTTCAATTTGTCTTAACGTAAAAGTATTATTTTGATTCTATTAATGTGTTTTTATTTATTCAAATGATGTCAGATTGTGACATGTGGATTGCACATATGGTTTTTTGTGTGTTTTTATCTGTTTGTTCAGTATTTAATCACTGGCTTTTCCTATTCTTCTTCTTCTTTTATCTAAAGAACAGGTTCCCCATGACAACAGTTTGTCAAACTGTGTGAAGGCAGAAATGTGCCTCACCCTTGTAGCTTTTATGGGAAATCGTTTACAGTTGCTTATAATCTGCACACATCAAGAAATTTGTTCTGTTTCTTGTGATATTCATCTTTTTGTTTGACATTTCCACGCTGAAGTTGAAAAATATTTGGTGGTAACATGCCAAGACATATTAGACGTGAAAATAGCATGTGAGCTGGACTCAAACCCACAATGTTGAGCGCAGAGGGAAACATCACATTTTGATAAACCCTGAAAGCATTTCCACTTATTTCAATGTTATGATTGTTTTCTTTTTTTAGATGTTTAAAGTGTTCTTCATATTATGGAGTTAATAAATCTTAGGATACTCAAGGTTGTTTCCACCTTAAAGTGTTTATTTAAAATAAGACCCTGAGTCTGGGTTGCACCAACAAGGATTATTGATTAAATCATGGCTTAACTTTAAAACATGTTGCACTGAACTTAACTAGCTTAGAATTAAGAAGAATTAAGCGAAAAACTCTCTTTAAACTTCAGTTTAGTTTTTGCTCTAAACCTAAATTGATTTACAGTTGCTGCATCGTTGCAACAAAACGCTAAACTGGAGATCCAGTATTAACATGACACTTACACTTGAGGAGGTGTAACTTGGCTAACTAACTGTTTTATTAGCTAGCAAAGAATGTAAGGTATTGTTAACTTTTTAGCTAGCAAGCAAACAATGACTTCTTTTGCTAGCTAGCTCAGTCAGTTAGCGTCCTCCCCTCTTTTATACCTACTGGATCCCAAAAGCCCTCAAATTTAAAGGCTAATTATTTTTGTTTGGTTATTTTAATTTGGGTAAACAAGCATCTCCATACTTATTTAATTTCAGATTACATCAATAAACCTGAATTTACTTGGCTAAACTGAGATTAGTTTTTAATTGTTTAGTTGTTTAATTAAATTAATCTTTGTTGGTGTGACCCGTCTGAATGCCTTAAATCAGCCATGATGTGTCTGATCGTGATGTTCATGCCTGCTTGATTCACAGAAATGAAGCGGTTTGCTCATTTTTTGTGTCCTTTGACTACTGTGTGCGTGCTTCTTGAGGTATGCTGATAAAGTGGTACTCCGCTTCACATCACTACTGTATGTCCATCACACACTGTATACCTGATGTTGCTGTCTGTATTTATGAGGTGAAGATGTGATGAATGATACTGATAAATATGTTGAAGAAAAATAAATATTGGTTGGTTTGCTTAAATTTGGGCTGGATTTTTTGTAAGTTTAGCCTTTGACACAACATGAAAGTGTGAAATAATAAGTCAAATCGACTATTTATATTGCACCAAATCAAAACAGAAGTTACAATACTTTTCAAATAAAGCAGGTCTAGATTGTATGTCTTTTCAGTATTATTTACAGACACACAACAGTAAAGTACAAAGTAACTGAATACAAAATTTCACATTCACCCAGTGATACAAAGCAGTTACAGTGATGTAATGATATGGTAAATGTCAGCAGGCTCTACTCTCAGAGCTCCTCCACTGTCAGGACAGGAAACAAACACCTGTTGTACGTCCCCCAAAGGACAGAACTAAGCGTTCTTGGTTCAGTTAAATTCTGGGTCAGTTACCATGGTAACTGATGCCAGTGCGACTGAAATAAAATATTGAATGAAACAAAAACTGATACAGATAAAGACAGAATGTTAAGTATATAAATCTATTTAATATATAAATAAATATTAAATTCTTATTCCATGAAATTAAATTTCATATATAATTTTGTTGTTGTGTCACTGAAGCACTTTATTATTAATTACTGACTTTGATTAGCTATAACATGTAGAACTGAGAACAAAGTTAGTGCATACTAAGAGGAACTTTTAATTGACCCCCACTGCCCCAAGGGCAAATGTTCAGCAAGAATAAAGGGTAGTTCACTGAAAAATGAGAATTTCACAGGAAAACACTGTTGTAGAATCTCCCAAACAATCTAAGTATATGGTAACCAGTTTTCAAATGGAAAAAACAAACAAACAACTGGCCAAAAACAAAAACAGCGTCCACCCTGCTCATCTGGTTTAATCCAAGTTTCCTAAAGTCCCAACATGCTGTTTGCACATCGTCACACCACACACACCCAGTTCAGACAGTGTGCACATGAATGTGGCTCCAAGATAAGGATCTACAGTGAGGATTTAAGCTAAAAACACAGTGTAAATAACATTTTAGTCAACTTGGCATGTCAGGAGTTATGGGACACTAAACAAGCAGTATGGAGGCATTTCATGTTTTTATTTTGTTGTTTTACATTTGAAAACTGGTCACCATTCATCATAAAATTCAAAAGTCAAGCAGCTTTCAAAAATATAAAATTTGATTGTTTATTTTTAATCGGTTTACAAATTGCAAAGTGAGTGAACAGAAGAAAAATCTAAATCAAATCCATATTTGGTGTGATCACCCTTTTCCGTCAAAACAGCATCAATTCTTCTAGGTACACTTGTACAAAGTCAGGGGTTTTGTAGGATTATAGTCACATGTTTGATTAACCAGTTATACCAAACAGGTGCTAATGATCATCAATTTCATGGGCAGGTTGAAACAGTCATTAACTGAAACTGAAACAGCTGTGTAGGAGGCTTAAAACTGGGTGAAGAACAGCCAAACTCCAAGGTGACGTGGTGGAAGACAGTTTGATGTCACAGGTCAGACACCATGACAAGACTGAGCAGCAACAAGACACAAGAAAGTTATACTGCATCAGCAAGGTCTCTCCCAGGCAAAGATTTCAAAGCAGACTGGGCTTTCAAGATGTGCTGTTCAAGCTCTCTTGAAGAATCATAAAGAAACAGGCAACACTGAGGACCGTAGACATAGTGGTCGGCCAAAGAAACTTAGTGCAGCAGATGAAAAACACATTGTGCTTCCCTTCCAAATCAGATGTCCAGCAGTGCCATCAGTTCAGAACCAGCAGAAACCAGTGGGACACAGGTTCACCCATCTACTGTCCAGAGAAGTCTGGCCAGAAGTGGTCTTCATGGAAGAATTGTGGCCAAGAAGCCAAACCTCCGACATTGAAATAAGGCCAAGTGACTCAACTATGTATGAAAACAGAGGAACCGGGGTGCAGAAAAATGGCAGCAGATGCTCTGGACTGATGAGTCAAAATATGAAATATCTGACTGCAGCAGAAGGCAGTTTGTTCACCGAAGGGCTGGAGAGCAGGCTGCATTTCTGTAAATGGAGTTGGGGTCAGGATTAATGGTGTCCTCAGTGCTGAGAAATACAGGCAGATACTTATCCATGCTGTTTGTGAGGGAACATGGACTGTTTGGAATATTTCAGTCATCAAACTTTTGCCCTTCAAGAGCCAAAACTGAAACTTACTGTTGGGCCATGAGCCAAAAGCACACACCCGATGTGTTGTACTGGTACAAAATGATACTAAGATCTAAGTTCCATAACTTCCTGTGCAAGGAGTCGCTCTATCCGTCTGCTCAGATTATGAAAAAATAATTAACAATACAAGATCCTATTTAAGGAGTTTTTTATATTATTTTGTTGGCTTTTGCCTTTATTGAACAAGGCAGGTGAAGGCAGACTGGAAAGGTGAGAGAGACAAAGGAGACAACAGACAAAAATAAAACAGCATAAATAACAATTTATATATTCCTTCTTATTTAAAGCTCTGTTTTTTACTTTCAATAACTGGATGGTTTGAGACAATTTGTTTTAGAGGCATTTTTCATTCTTACTTATTATTACTTAAGTATAAGAGTAATGTACTTAGTTACATTTCACTACTGAAAGTATTTACAGTGTAGTTAAACCATGAACAGGAACAGGTTATTCAAAAAGGTCAAGTCAAATGTAAGTATTGTCAAAGAAACATCTTCACATGGTCTCACAGGAAAGCGTCCACGTTCGGCCCAGACATGAAAAATACACATTTATGAAGGTGCACATGGTCGTCAGAGGCAGGAGGCCGGGGTGGATCGGTGAGTAATAACAAAGGACTCTTACATGGGAGACAGTTTGGTTGTTTGAGACCAACAGTCAGCATCGATTGTTTTAAGGAAGTAGTTACCTTAGCCAAAACCACAATGTTTTCCTGAACCCGACCAAGTTATTTTGTTGCCTAAACCAAACCAAACTGTGACCGTCACCTGATACGTTTCTCAGCAAGCTTAGTTTTGAAAGTTTATCTCATCTATAGGACGCAGCTTTCAGTCACCAGCGACAGCTGATTTTGTTTTATCTGTACCCCTTTGAGTTATTTGATAATCAGTGGACCTCACTGGTCGTCTCCCGGTTTAAAGCAGCATGGATTCGATTCCCAGTCAGTAAACGTCTGATTTTCCTGTTAGTGTTACAAATTTCATGCATTTTCCTTAACGAACAGTTAAAATTGCTAAGAACCAAATAATCATTAATTAATAAGATACAAAACATGCATTTTTTTCCCTCAATTTGTTTCTCAATTTAAGTTAAAGTTTCCTTATTTAAAAAAAAAAAAAGTTCTGCCAGACAAAACTAAAAAACGAAAATATCAAATGAGGGGCAATTAATGCAATTTCTAGACTATTGATTAGCTATCAAATAATACATTTTTGATCTGTTAAATTCTTAAGGGTTGCTATGTTGCATAATGTTCATATATGTTGTTTTAAAATACATAACAGCCCTATTTTGAAAATGTAAGGAGTAGAAAGTACATATATTTGTGTTTAAATGTAGGGAGTAAAAGTAAAAAAAAAAAAAAAAACTCAACTAGAGTACAGATACCTGAAAAAGTACAGTGAAGTATTTGTATTTAGTTACTAAGAGCAGCAGACATCTGAATCAACACGTCTCAAACAGTCCCAGCCAAACAGTATTAGACAGGATCTAATTTACAGGATGTCGTCTTTTGTCAACTTCTTATACTGTAGCTTATCTGTTAAGAGAATCATTACTGTCAGAGCGTGTGTGTGTGTGTGTGTGTGTGTGTGTTCCTGGTAGAGTATTAGAGATAATCAGCTTCTCTCTGCAGCAGATCTCCACTTCACTGGATCCACTAATCTGAAGTGACAGACAGAGCCGAACAGATCCATAGCATGATGAACCTGTTAGCTGTTAACTATTAGCTCACCTGAGGAACTTCCTGCAGCTCTGATAGCAAACCCTCACTTCTGTCATGCAGGAACCAGAACATGGCCGTATGACACAGGTGGAGCACACACATACGAGATGTCAGGTGTGTGTGCTGAGCTGCCTTCTGCTCGCCTGTGTGTACGTTGGCAGTTTGTACGTCTGGAGAAGCAGCTTACCCAGGTATAAAACTCACCAGCAGACCTGAGACGGCACTGTTAGACTGGACTGTTAAACTGTTGCTCTGTGTGTGTGTGTGTGTGTGTGTGTGTGCGTGTGTGTGTGTGTGTGTGTGTGTGTGTGTGTGTGTGTGTGTGTGTGTGTGCAGGGACCACCCCAGTGTGATAAAGCGTCGCTGTGCCAGTGTCCTGCTGGTCTCTGCTCTGTCACCTGCAGTGGTAAAAGCATGGACACACTGGGCTGATGTCAGGGTGAGTACACATGCACTGAAAACATGATCAACATACAGTAATAGCAGAGTTCCCAGCATGCATTGTTTTAGAGTTAAAACGCTGCCGAGTCCCTTCTGTCTATTGTTTAAAGAAAACATATAAGTTGAAAACTTCTCACAATGACGAAAACATGGCCAAAAATTATGAAGGATAGTATTGAATTGTTGAAAATGTAATAAATTCACTGAGAGTAGTTTGACGTTTAGTCTTTGTGCTCGCGCTGGACGAAAGTATCTGTGAGTTCTTCAAACTGAAAATATAAGAGAAACTCAAATTTGTTCAAATTCGACTGACAAACTCAAGGTTTTTTGGTCCGGACCGTGCTGGGGGAGGTTTCACACCAGGAATTTTGATTCGGATCAAACTGAAAACTCCCTCAGATCATCAAGTCAGCTGCGTCTTGCAGTTCCCAGGTTCAAGCTCGTGACCTGAGGGAACCGAGCTGTCACTCTGGAATGCACTCCCTGCAGAGATAAGATCCTCAACATCTGTGTCCACTGTCAAAAAACACCTAAAAACTAATTTCTTTAAGATGCCATTTTTATTAAGTGCCTGTATGTTCAGATCTACTTCTGTGCGTACGCTGTGATGAATCATGAGAACAGAGTATGTGCGTACATGTACACACCATCATGTATGTTTATAAAGCTACACTGCTGTGTTCCAGGTCAATGTGTCAGTGTTGGAGTTGATGGGAGTTCGTTTGGAAGGTCTGGTTCCTGCAGCCACACTGCCTTTGCTGCTGACCGTGGTACGTCATCGAGTCACAAGAAAGAAAGACAAAAAGAGATTCTTCTCTTCCTACAAATCTTCTGCAGAGAATATTTCATTTGTTGAAATTACAAAGATTAGACTCCATTCTTAGCGATGAAGGTTCTCCCTGAAGGACTGAGGTTATACCTGGAACCATTTGCTTCCTTTTTTTGATTAAAGGGTTTGTCAAGGGTTCTTTGTAAGACTATGGGTTCCATTCAGAATCCTTTTCATCCAAAGAACTCATTTTGGAGGAAAGAGTTCTTCAAGGATTGTTGAAGTCATCCTTGTTAAAATATGTTTTTTCAGTTTAAACAATGGTAACTGTCACATAGATCAGTATGATAGATGATCACAATATACAGTCTATATGGGATCCAAAACATTTTATGTCTCATCTGTAGAAGATAATGTGGTTCCTCACAGAACCCCCAAAAGACAAGAGGGTTATAAGTGAAATCCTTATTAAAAATTCAATTTCATTCTATTATAGTCTAATATTCTAAAATATTTAGATATTTTAGATATATTTTCATATTTTAGACAAAATCCTTGTAATATAAGTGTTCTCGGTAAAACAACCT
The DNA here is from genome assembly GCF_056507025.1 of Lutjanus erythropterus. Classification (NCBI taxonomy): domain Eukaryota; kingdom Metazoa; phylum Chordata; class Actinopteri; order Lutjaniformes; family Lutjanidae; genus Lutjanus; species Lutjanus erythropterus. The sequence goes on along the minus strand of NC_139327.1, from coordinate 29,376,769 downwards.
GGGTGGGTTCTAGATGAAACCCTTGGAATACAGAAGGATCATTGATAGAACAACCAGGTTGGATTCTAGGTGAAACCATTGTAATACAAAAGGGTTCTCCGTAAAACAACCTGAGTGAGTTCTGGATGAAACCCTTGGAATACAAAACATTTCTCTTTAGAACAACCAAAGTGGGTTCTAGGTGAACCTTTGGCATATAAAAGATTTTGGTTCATCCCCCCTAGAGAGGGTTTTTTTAGTGGAACCATTTACACCATTGAACCTCTCATATGGGGGTTCTGGGTGGAACCTTTCACAGATGGTTCCAGGTATAACCCTTAATGTTGGGTTCTAGGAAGAAGCCTCTGAACAGTTCCAAGTGGAACCTTTATAAAAGGTCCTGCGTGGAACCAGAAAGGGTACCCCTGCAAGGACAAACCAAAGAACCCCTCATGGTTCTAGTTAGCACTTTATATATAAACGACTAGAGCACCTGTTTTTAATTTAATCATATTTATATTTTTTCAACATATCAGAAGTAAAGTCAATCTCAGAACCGTAAAGTTATTTGAGTAAAGATGAAGAGACCTCGGCCACAGAGTGTTCTGTAGCTTCAAACACTACTCTTTGGATCCAGTTTCCCAGTTAGAACATTATATTTATGCTGCACTAAGGCAGTCTTGACATTTCAGACTCTGAACTTCTATTCCCAGCGTGCTGCAGTGTGGCTTTACGACCTTTATTACATGTCTGCATTTTGCAGTGAAATCCCATGAGCACGTTGAAACCACATATTGGAAAAAACGTCCCGCGCAATCTGTAGATCCTCCTCCTTAATCTTTTTTATATACTTCCAAAGGATGTAATAAACACTTGATTCTATTGTAAACATCAGGTATTTTATCTTGGTCCGCTGGTTCATTCTGCGATGGACGACCCCGAAGGCTTCACGGGGGAGCTGCAGTCTGCACTCGGTGGGTTAAACTCTCTGTCCACTAAATCTCATGTCCAAAGCATCAAGGGTTTTTTTTACGTGTGTGCTCGCGTGCATTTGATGCGTCTGTCATCATAAAGTCTTGACTTTATTTTTCCAGATGTTCAGTCCTGGAGGCTGTGTGTGACAGACGCAGTGTGGCTCAGGAACCAGGTGGTGGCACCAGCGACAGAGGAGCTGGTGTTCAGAGGGGCCATGCTGCCCATGCTGGTGCCCTGCACTGGACCCACAGCTGCCATCTTCGTGGCTCCGCTCTTCTTCGGTGTTGGTATGGCAACCACACTTTGAGAATGTAAACAACTCAACATACAATGTATTTATCACATTTGCAGTAAATATTAAGACTGCATTGACTATTTGAACACAGTTAAGGGATAGTTCTGTTTTTCTTGAAGTGTGGTTGGTGAGCAGAGTTTCTGCAGGTTTCAGAAAGTCAAATTTAAGACTTAAGAGGATAAGATATTCCTATTAGTCCCACAATGGGGGAAATGTGAAGTGTTAGAGCAGCCAAGTGGACAGCAAAACAGAGCACCAATAAAAAAAAAAAAACAATAAATAACAAGTATGTAAACAGGAGGAAACAAAAATATAGGAGCAATATAAACAAGGGGGATTAAAAAAAAAAAAGAATGTAAACAGTTTGAAATATAAAGATAGGAACAATATAAACACAAGAAAATATAAAATATAGGCGCAAAGACAGAAGAATGCAATGCACAATGCAGTGCACAACTTCATAAAAGTAATGTTAATCTCATTAATCCCATGTATTTTTAAGGCCTGTCAAAATCATATTTAAACAATTTTAAGGCTAAAAATTCAGATTAATTTATTTTAGACTTTTTAAGATACTGCGGACACCCTGATAATGTACTTATTCATAGTCAGTGTATTGTCCCCCAGTTCATAGAACCAGCAGGGGTACTGGTCTAGGACTCTAAACAATGCACTGCTGTCCCACAACAATGCAAACCAACCAATCGAGGCAGCTGTAGTCAACCAATTCCAGTCCTCTGCAAGGTAAAATTACTGTTTTTACTGTCTTATATAACAGTGGTTTCCTGTTGGAAAAGGCTGTCTGAGACCAAGGTACAGTGATGAAAATGGTCTAAATATAGCATGCACTCGAACTGATATTGATTTTTTTTTAAGGTGGCCCCTTTTTTCAAGTATTTACTTTAGTTTTGTAACAGGATCATATATTCATTGGATTTATTAATTTTTTTGTTCAAATAAACTCAAGAGACATAGCTAATTATTCATTGATTTAACACTAAGAATGACCGTTTTTCTCTGCTATAACGGTACTGCTTCAGTGTACTTAGTGGCATAACAATTTATAATTATGTCAGACATTAATTGCTTAGAACAGTGAAGACAACAAAACCCAAAGCAAAAAAGGAAATTCATTAACTATCGGAAAACTATCCTATGTAGGATGCTAATCCCCCACATGGCTGTTGAAAGGGCCAGGCTTCCTATTGTGCAAAATACTTCTTTTTACTGCAGTTTTCCACCACAGTTCATAACTACTTTATGGTGTCATTCTAGCCCATTTCCACCATATCATAGAGCAACGGCGCCTCCATAAGGACAGTATGAGTGTCATCCTCTTGGTATCAGGTCAGTTTGCTTTACAAAACTCTCTTCCAATAGAACAAACTGTAGCTAATGGGTTAAAATAAAGTTAAATACATGTGTATTTTTGGGAATGTGATATGGTTATTGGATCAGATATAACTCTGTCAGCGTTCTAGTACAGCACACAACTGCATGAATTAACTTTTCAGCAGAGCCGAGATCAAAAAGTGGCTGATGGGAACTGGTGGCACAGTGTCATATGCCGGTGTAGACATGCATGCCAAAGATAATACCAGTATTATTTGGTTAGTTGTCACAAAGTATCACCATAGCCAGACTGGCTAACAAACTCCAATATTTGCTTTGGGTATATCGCCCAGGATGTATGAAAATAATTTGTATATGCATCGGGGTGACGGTGTGACAGTGGCCATTAGACATCAGCATATGCTGCTGTGCCACTAGTGATGTACCATCAGACACTTTTTCATCACTTGTCACTTTTATTTACTTTTGCTCCTGTTTATGCACCAAAGTCATCTGTATCCAAAACCACAGAGATTTTACAAAGGAAGGCCATTAATTTTGCATATTTTACAGAAATATATTTTTTTCTTTTGTGCTGTTCTTTTGCAGGGATGCAGTTCTTGTACACAACAGTGTTTGGGGCCTTTACTGCCTTTATATTCATGAGAACTGGTGAGAGATCAATTGAGCAGAACACTGACTTGCTGCGTTTCCACCACAGGGACCTGCGTCTAAATTATGTCCTGGAGACTTAATTTCATTCCCCAAAAACTCACTGTATTTTGCAAAAGTACAGGAACTTTGGGAGGTTGGGCTCAAGTACTTGCAGCATTTTATTATTGCCACCATTTTTAAAAGTTTGCTGATGCCAACCAATTAGTTTTTTTGTTCACAAAGTATTTGACAGATGCATTTTCAGATATCAGTGGACTTATTTGACTGGTCTATTTTGGGTCTTTAGAGTGTGGTGGAAATGCAGACAACAACGGTGAGAAGGAAACTTTTAGCTCCTTGAAAAGTAAAGACCGGGACTAAAAGTCCTGTTTACTTTGGGTGGAAATGCAGCTTTGCTAACACCTTTAATACCCACCTCATTGAATCTGTAATGTCTTTCTATAGGTCATGTTGTGGGTCCAGTTTTGTGCCATTCGTTCTGTAACAGTCAGGGTTTGCCTGACATCAGCTCAGCCCTCCAACACCCTCAGCGATCAGCTCTACTCTTCTCATATCTGATGGGGCTGCTGTTGTTTCTGGTGTTACTCTTTCCGCTGACGGACCCCTTCTTCTATGGTGCCATTCCCATCTGCAGCCTGGCTCCCCCTCCAGCGTCTGTATGCCAGATTCAGTGAAATGAAATACACTCCTGCTCTTAAAACTACATTTTTTTACTTAAGATTTTATTGTGTGTTCGGTTTTCAAATAAAAAAGTATTTTTGCACAAAGAGCGTGTGAGCATTTATACTTATACATATATGTGTGTGTGTGTATGTTTAAGTGTGTGTGTGTGGGTGCCTGAGAAGAGAACGATTCAGACATTTCCTGCATGGTTGAAAATATTTCCTACTGTATTGAAACACAACACCAGTACAACTTTCCCTGGCTGAGAGAGAAATACCAGAGGTGTTTGTGTGTGTGTGTGTGTGTGTGCGTGTGTGTGCGTGTGTGTGCGTGCGTGCGTGCGTGCGTGCGTGCGTGCGTGCGTGTGTGTGTGTCACAGAGAAAAACAGATGAACTGTGAAAGTGAATGAGTGAGAAGGCGAGGTGATGGAGGAGACAGCAGCAGAGAAAGACATAAGCAGACAGCAGAGATGGGAAGTAACTAAGTACAAATACTTAGTTATTGTACTTAAGTTGCTTTTTTTAAGGTATCTGTACTTTCCTTGAGTATTTATTTTTCCGACAACTGTTTGCTTTTTGCTCCCTACATTTGAACACAAATATAAGATCTACACTACTCAGAGTTTCAAAACATGTTACTTCAGTTTTAATGCATTTGACTGAAATTATTATTTCTATTTTACATCATTATTTTGCGTGCCACCTTCCTAATATCAAGACAGATTTCAACCTAAATGGATGAAGCAATAACACATAGCAAAGACAATTTCTTAGTCTATCTATCAAGCTCATCAGATGTAACACAACGAAAATGACATAGCGCGATGAAAAAGTAATAACAACAAATCAGTGAAAAATGTAACAAGACAAAAAAGACATAACAAGATGAAAAACAATGTAACAAGGCAAAAAAAGACGACAACTAGATGAAAAAGATATAACAACAAAAAACAGGTAAAAAAGAGGTAACAAAATAAAAAAACATTGTAAAAGATGTAACAATACAAAAAAGACGAGATCAAAAACAAAGTAAATGATGTAACGAGACAAAGAAAACGTGATGAAATGAAAAACAGTGCAAAAGGTGTAACACAACAAAAAAGACAAAAAGATGAACAACAAGACATAACATGAAAAACAACATGTAAGATGTAACAAGACGAAAAACTAACAAGATGAAAAAGACAAAACAACACTGAACACTACGTTAAACACATAAAAAGACAAAAACAACGTATCCAGACAAAATAGAAGAAAAAAGATGAAACAGACAAGAGAGGGAGGCTCGACCGGAGAACAGTGAGGTTCAGTTAACTCTGCACAGAAACAGCTGGAGGAAATCATACTTTCAATTTCAAATTCAGTTTCAGAGCCTGTACTTTTTACTTTTACATGAGTAAAGAAGTTGAATCAGTACTTCTACTTTGACCAGCCTTTTTTTTTTCTGTATTTTTACTTGAGGACAGAATGTGTGTACTTTTGCCACCTCTGGCAGACAGAGGAAAAAGAGACAGACAGACAGAGACACAGACGCAGAGGCCAACAAACACACAGAGAGAACCAAAGTGCAGAAGGACAGCTATGCGAAGTCGCATTCATAATAGGACAAATAAGGCGATGAGAGTCAGACGTGTGAGAAAAAACATTCGCAGCCAGAAGCAACAAGAGCAAATTGAAGCCAAGAGAAGAGAAGAGAAGAGAAGAGAAGAGAAGAGAAGAGAAGAGAAGAGAAGAGAAAAATAAAGGGCAACAGAAAAGTAAAGACTGAAGGGGAGGACGGGGGGAAACGTTAGTGTGTCCCCAAGGAAATTCAGAATGTGGATCAGCAGAGTTGAGAGAGAGGAGAGAGTGGAGGAGATTCGGGGTCAGTGGAAATGATGAAGCTTTGGGACTGAGAGGTGAAAGGTGGTGTCGGACAATTGAGATTGATGAGACAGACTGATGAGCTAATTATATTGTTTACAACCCAAACTAGACAAGACGCATTTTCTCCTGTAGATGCACACAGCTCTAAACCAAAGTTGTGCATAATAATCATCTAACTTCATCTCCCTGCATCTGACTCACTCATACTCTTCAGATGTTTTCATGTCTGGTTTCATTTTTTTTTTTTTTTTTTTTTTTTTTTTACATTTTGCTGGTTTTTAAACTCTTGTCCTGATTTTTTTTTTATTATTATTATTTTAGCTGTATTTTTTGTAGGAATAATTAATTAAAGGACAAGTTAGACATTTTGGGAAGAGTTAGATCAGATACCATTCTCAGTAAATATTATAGATGGCAATCCTCCAAAATCTGTCTATTAGCTCATGTAAAGCTCACCAGTAACATGTTGTATCTCTCAGAATTTTGTTAGTAGAATAAGAGGTGGCTGTTCAATACGAATATTCAAATATTCGTTCCTTTTTTTCATATAGGCTATCGAGCAACACTTTACTGAATTGCCAGATTTTTGAACAGGGTTTGGTGGGACGATCAGGGTGACAGCGATGCTGATGTAATACAGTAAACAAGCCACGTTAAACCTTGGACTAAAATCTCAAACGGGTGTATGCTAATGGATGCTAACTATGCTAAGGACGGATCAGAAAAGCGCAACATTTTTTGTGAAGAGTAGTTATGTAACAAAAGACAGAAACTACATTGTATTAAAGGACCAACGTGAGGGATGTAATGGCGTCTAGTGGTGAACTTGCATATTGCATATACTTGGTGCAAAATGTGAAAGGTTGTATAGGGCCAGCGTTTGGATTGTCCGTTCAGGGCTACTGTAGAAGCATGGAAGTGCACCATGGCAGCATCCGTGATGGAGGACCTCCGCCCTCTGTAAACATAAATGACTTGCTCTAAGGTAACAAAACACAACAATTGTTATTTTTAGGTGATTAATACACCAATGAAACATGCATGAATAATATATTCTATTTCTGCCATATTCTGCCAATCAATTGCACACACTGGACCTTAAGTTGCTTTATCCAAATGATGTTTCCCCTGTAGAAAAGAAGAAGTGCTGACTCTGCCGTTATCTCTGGGGACCGAAATGTCCCCTGAATTGCACTGCACACTGACCAACAAACAAACAAACAAACAAACAAACAAACACAACCGTTATATGGAGGGTTAAATCATGCTGGACTATATCTTGGCTGTAGCAGTGACTCCGGGAAGTTACAGGTGATATGACGTGTTAATTAACGTGCTTTAGAAGTGCTAGTAGGCACATTTTGTTACCCCTGGAAAGAGTAACACTAGCTGTTCCACATTTACAGTCTTTATTCTAAGCTAAGCTATTTCCTTTAAATTGTTGTACCTATAGATATGGACCAGCTGTGTGTTTGAGCGGTGAGTGTGTAACAACACCAATTCTCCATTACTTATGTTGGCAACAAACCTTCTGGTCACAAACTGGGGTTTCTGTTCTGTTCAGCACTGTGAAGTGTTGGAAAAGGTTCGGTTTAAAGAGATTAGGGAGGGTTTTTTCATGATAATCTATATTTACTTAAGAGAAAGCTGCAGAGTTTTCATCATGCTCCCTTTTTGCTTCGCTTTCATACATCTCAACTTAGTCACTCTTGGGATCTGTCCAGTACAACAAAGTCATCGGCTGCTGGCCGCTGAGAGTTTAGGGATTTGGGACAGTTTGCTGCTCTGAATCAAGCTTGACAGCAGTTATTGCAAGAAACAACTGTATTATCTATTTACCTCCCCGGCGTTTTCCCCTGAAAATTACACTGAGATCAAATGTAACAACCTCCAATTTGGAGACCACCTCGGAGACCGCCAGGTGAACGCTGCCTCACAGTTGGGAATGTGAAATGAAGACAGCAGAATAATAGAGAGCAAAGAAAGACAGACTGTTATGCAACGTACATAACTGGTCTGCAGAAGATTTTAGCATCGTGGTTAGGAAATGATTTACCTTCTGTTTCTGATGCTGAGTCAGGTAGTTTACTGTTGCTCTGCTCTTTTGAGCTGGTTTTGAGAGGCACACAGTGAAAACTGAGGAACTTGGAGTACAAAATGTGTATTTTCAACAGGAAACGACCAAAGAGAATTGACTTTTCCAAAGAATTGTTCATGTTGGTCTGTGCTTCAACAGCCGAGCAGCTGAGAAAGCTTTGTAGAAGCCATGGATGCAGAAAGGAGAACTGGATACAGCGTTAGAGGCAGCCTCTGTTGTGTTCTTGTGAAAGCTGCTCAGTGGAGTATGAAGCCAACTTCCACGTATGATCTCATGCCTATGCTTCAAGGTCCCACAGAGCGAGCGTAGTAGACTCCCTTTGGCCCAGTGGCGAACTTTAACTATAATAGGGATACAATTATTTAATTGAGCAACTCTTCTCGGCTTTCCAAATGTTTTTCGGACTGAATGGATCAAATACCTATATTAAAACAAGTCGTTCTGGGCCACAGTGCATCATGTGATGTTGTTATGACACGGTTTGACCGTGCCTTCAACCTTGGTTGAATGGGTGGAATTTATGTTATCTTTCTCCCTTCCTGTTTCCTGTACTTACATATACGTGCTATGCACGTCTATGTTAAACATGGGTAAAAAGTTGTTGCTGGTGGACCTGTAAGAACTTTAATAGTCACATCTTGAGTTAGCTAATGTTAGCAAAATGCAGCTAACTTGGACTAGTCTAGAAAGCTAGTAAGCTATTGTTTGGCCAACATTAGCCATCAGATATAACCAGCTAGTTTACAATTGATTTTATTACCTTGCTACTTAGGTAGCATTTTGATACTATCAGATGTAACTAGCTAGTTCTTGATTGATGTAGATTGGCTTGCTGCTTAGCTAGCTTTTTGATAGCATAACATATCGGGTGTGACTAGCGAGCTAATGATTGATGCAGATTAGCTGGTTAGTTAGCTAGCATTTTGATGACATTAGCTACCAGATTTAACAAGGTAGGTAATGATTTATGTAGAAAAGTTAGCCACATAGCTAGCATTTCACTAATGTTAGCTATCAGATGTAGCTTGCTAGCTTGCGATTGATGTAGATTACCTTACTAGTTAGGTAGTGTTTAGATAATAACTATAAGATGTAGCTAGGTAGATAGCAACTATTTTGATAATACTGTATGACAAATCAGATGTAACTAGCTAGCTAACAATTGATATGACTGATGAAATGAAAAGTGATTTTCTTTTCAACATAGATGAGGCTACCACATAGCACATCTAATGGTACATTGTATTTCAGCTGGTAAGTATGAAGTGAAATGCCTCCTGAAGTTGGATTTCCGACTCAGAAAGCTGAAGCAACCTCACCAACCCTGAGGTCAAAGTTCAAGATGACTGCTCTGTGCATCAACAGTAGTGAAAGCTTTATATTGTTATTATTCTGTCTCTTGTGTCTCATTAAATCAGTCAAAGTAGTTTCTTCCACTTGTTATACTAGAGCACAGTCAACTTGGATATGTTGCCATAAATGACCATGGTTCTGCTGGATGCCAGGCTTTTGCAACAGTTATTGAAGCACAGAGTGAAAAGGGGCGGGACTTAGGAAGGGTCAACGTATAGTAGTCGTGCACATCCAAGAACCATTTGAGGCAGGTGCTGGACTGACAAAGAGAAGCAATGAAGACAGAAAAAGGTCTGCACACTCTGGACTTAGGAAGGGTCAATAAGTGGAAATGGTGCAGAGAGAAGTCAGACGTGTGGTGGGTTATCTCAGAGGTCCTACACATCCGGCGCCTGTCTGCCTCTGTCAAAGCCTTTGTGTCCCGTCCCTTTCTTGTGGAGTTTTCATCCTTTCTTCTCACTGTTAATGCATTTACCATTACACACATGCTCACAGACAATAGCTCTGTCTCTGGAGAAATATGACTGTATCTTGACAGACACTACAAAGTGTAAGATGTCTGTGTGTGTGTGTATGTGTCTGTGCCGTGTCTATGGAAAAGCTGAGTCTATCATCTGGTAAAGGAATAATCTGTCAGGAATTATCCTTTCCCAGTGCGTTCTCCCTCTCGCTTTCTGCCTCTCAGCAGTTTTTTTTTTTTAAGCCTTAACTGTTTTCTGGTGATTTTCTTGCAGAGTTTCTGTTTGTCTGAGGTTTGTTTATACATGTGTGATTCTTCATGTGCAGCAAACTCCAATTGCAGGCCAGACAGTCGCACATTTTGAGTCACCCGAGCCTTTGATAGTCATGCTCCTCTTTTTTTTCTTTCTCCAAAGCTTAAAAAATGGTTTTGGATAGAAAGAGCTCAGTCACTGCAGTTTCCATCAGCAGCCATGTTTGTTTTAAACTTGCCATATGACTTCTAACTGGAAATTCAGTAGCAGCTGTTCACACAATGGTATTTTCCATTTTTTGCCAGTTTAAAGAATGCAATGCAAGAATACTTGTAAGTTAGAATGATTTACAGCTTGTTTTTCAGCTAAGTAAGTCAGTGAAGATACAAATTAGATTTTCCAGATGGTTGCCAGGTCACAATCTGAAAATATTTTTCCACTGGAGCTAATCAGTGGCTAGTAGGAGGCTGTGTTTGAACTGGGCAGCTCCCAGGTGTGAACATGAGTGAAACTGAGCATGAAAGAATGAGGACATGGCTGAAATGCATGCTCAGTAAACTATTTCAAGGTTAAATAAAGGTTAATAAAGGTCAACCAGCATGCAGGCCCTAGCTGTGATGCAGACAGGCTTGAAGAGTAATGGATTACATGTAATGGGAGTATGTAATTAGGACTATAATCCATTACAGTTACAGGAATCAAATAATAATAATAATCAGATAACAGATGAATTTACTCAAATGAATTACAATATTAAAATACATTTTAAAATAAATAATGATGCTGGTGAAGAGATGTTATAGTCATATCTTAAGTTATCTAAAGTTAGAAAAATGCTACCTAACTTGCTAGAGAACAATTAATGTATATTAATTAGCTAGTGTTTTGCTAACATTGGCTATCAGATGTAAGTAGATATTAAATATATATTAATATTAAAGCCTCCCAGCCCTGGATGCAGGGTTACTAACTAGCTTTCAGCTGCCTCTAAACATGTCCAAACTCTTTTAGTTGATGGTTGAAGTAACTGCAAACTTCAGCTGGCGGTGAATTGTTCCTTCTGGATCGAACCGTTCGACAGCGACCCCAGTCTGCTCAGATATTTGTGGTAAAGATTTGTTGACAGTCTGGGTGTGGAAGGAGGGCATTCATGTCTGCTATGAAAGATGAAACATATGGACCTTGTAGAAGAAGTGGATAAAAAGTATCGTCTTTTTCCTCCACTGCACAGAAATCACCAGGAATGCCTACACTCCATTATTTAACCACAAGGCCGCAGCTAATTGCTTCAGCGTGTGTGTGCGCGCATGTGTGCGTGTGTTCATGTGTGTGTGTGTGACATAGGACACCAGCGGTCGGGAAAAATGAACAACTGACGTGTCCTGCTGTATTTGATATGGCACAGACGGTTCAATAAGCCTGCGTGACCCGAGACAAGGAGGAAATAACAATGCCATCGGTGTGGAAACGTGGTGAACTCGTGGCAGTCCAGTTTATTTAGAGTCAAGACAAACATTTTAATTGTCAAAGCAGAGGCAGACAAAATGTGTCGTGACACTTGCAAAGTTAATTAGTTTCCAGACTGCTGGTCCTGCACGGCCATGATGAATCAGGCTATTTATATCCATCCAATGTGTAACCAATACAATACAAATACAACTTTTATCTACTTTTATTTTCCATTTTGGATGAAGTCCACTGACTTTGGTGACTCCCTGACTTTTCCTCATGGGGTTGACATGGTTGATGGATGGTCATAAAATGTGCACTGTAAAACTAAAGGCTCAAATGAATTATTTGTAATAAGTAATGACAACTTAAAATTTGTTTAGAGATCCGACCAACTAAAAATGTTGAGTGTCATTAGAAGTTTTTAGAATTAAAAAAAAATAATGAGGGAGCTAAGGTCACTAAAAACAGTTTTATTTATTGTTATATTGAGTGTGCTGAACATGAAATAACATGTTCTTATACTTAAAAATTATTCAATTGTGTTGACTTATTGCAATGAGAGAAGTGAATACAAATTCTGAGTTGCAGTCATTGAAAATATTTGAGTTGGCTTTATCAGTAATTTTAATTTAAGTGTAATCAAAGTGCACATGTAATACTAACTCTAAATATTTAAGTTCTGATAACTTTGAACTTGAGTTTGTTGTAGCAACGGATTGCCTTGATGTTTTTGAGTACTGCCAACTTATTCAGGTTTCCAGTGTGGCACAGACATTCATGGTGCCCAAAGGATGAATCCAAATAACTTCAATGATCCCTGACTTTTCAGCTAGCGCTAAAACCTCCCTTAGAACCCTTCAACATCTACCTCATTGATTATTTAGTAAAGGCGCTTGCGGCCTGCAGAGGATGAATCAAACTGACACTGGTGATTTAAGTGAATTATCTCAACTACTGACATCATTTGAAGCCAGAGTCTGCGCAGTGGTGATCAGGGTTGGAGACACGCTTTTGAGTTCCTGCCCGTACAGTCGGCTGACTCAATTGCGAGCAGAGCTCAGCTGTCAGTTTTGCCTTTATTAGATGGGGACAGCTGAAAGGAGGTAGAGAGAGGGGATGACATGCAGCAAAGGGCCACAGGGGAGAGTTGAACCAGCGGCCGCTGCAGAGCGTCAGTACATGGGGTGTACGCTCCACCAACTGAGCTACAGGGGTGCACCTTCTTAAATACGATGATTTGAGTTTCTAAAATTCAAAGCTTTAAGTTTATCGAAAGAAGAAGAGTAAATTATCTCAACAAAAGATCAGTAGCTGGTAAAACTTTTTCAGAACTTAAGAATCTGAGTTGGGCTCAAAACTCAAAAAACTTTCACAGTCCATAGCCTTGAAATTTGAATGCCTTTCGGGAGAAATGTACACTGTTATTCCCTATTCCGGGTTATTGTGTTTCCCCATCTAATTTTGTGCATAACTCAGCCCTTGGTCTTGTGAAATTCATGTCGTACACTCTTCCAGTGAAGGATGGGTGCCTTGTGTGTGTTATCAATCCAGATACCAAAGGTTCAACGACCACCAAAGAACATCTAATCAAGAACAGCTACAACAGCTGCAAAAATAATAGAATTAGTGGTTGAAGTGAAATGGAGAGGCTTTTGGAGCTGGAAGGTCCGGTTCAGCTGCTCGGAAACTTGAAGTTGAGAATGTATCAGAGCCAGTAACGATATGTGGCAAGTGGCTAGGAGTCAAGGAGGTAGAAAGTAGGCTGTGACCAAGGAGGTGGTGGAGTATAAAATCAAAAGATCTGTATGTTCCATTAAAGGTCTTTGAGTTGGGAGATACAGCAGCTTGGAGTTACTGTAAGTAGATTCATGTGAAAAGGGGGAATTGGGGAGCGCAGGACGATGGAAAGGAGAAGTTTTGTCTGTTCTATCAATTACATTTCTGGTATGTGTCTCTGGGGGCGTGGCTGTCTGCACCGGGGGGAGGGGTTTAACCAGGCTGAATGATAGAATAAACAGAACAGAAGAGTGGGAGGCTTCGGGTAAAAGCTGGGGTTCTGGTGGAGAGATTGCTGACTTTGGGGACAAAATAATGAGACTAAAAGAGAAGAGAAGAGTGGGAAAGGAGAAGCAACGATAAGATAAGGAAAGGGGGGAAGAGCGTGAGGATGCAAGAAAGGAGAACAGGGACAAGGGGATGAAAGAATAATAAGGAAGGGGAGAGAGGAGACGGAGAGGAGGATGGGGGTAGTCCAAGAAAAAGAAACCCAGAGGAAGACAGGAGGAGGATGAGGGATGTGAAGGAGGAGGAGGAGGAGGAGGAGAAGGGGGAGGAGAACAAGACCAAAAGGCTCTTTAGGTTCTCCAGGATCCTGAGGTTTTATGTTTGTTCTCCCTCTAGTTCCGATGGTTGTTACATAACTGGAAAAGACTGCTGAATAGTTAGACTGTATATATTCTGTCTGCCAAAACCAACACGCCTCACAGCCAGCCGACTCATCTGCTGTACACAGACAGAAAACAGGCTCCATCACCAAAGCTGCAGAGTAACTAAGTACTTTGTTACTGTACTGTAGTACAGATTTTTCAGGTATCTGAACTTTACTTGAGTGTTTATTTTTCTGAAAACTTTTACTCCCTTCATTGTAACACAAATATCTGTATTTTCTATATTTTCAAAACGGGCTTTGTTACTTTAGTTTTAATGCACCTCCAGGGAATTACTGATTTATTATTATTATTATTATTATTATTATTATTATTATTATTATTATTATTATTATTATTTTTGCACTGTCCTCCTCCTCCTCAACCTCAATGGACAATAACAGATAGAAAAGACAATTCCTTGGTATATTCATCAGTTCATATCACGGATGACAGACAAGATGACATAAAAGATTTAACAAGACAAAAAATGATGTAAAACATGGAACAAGATGAAAAAGGCATAACAAAATTTTAAAAAATGACGTAGAAGACATAACAAGACAAAAAACTCCAAAAGACATACAAAGAAAAATGATGTTAAAGACCTAACAGGATAAAAAAAACAATATGAAACACATGAAACATACACACAATATGTAACAATATGAAAATCCAAGTAAAAGACATAAGATGAAAAACAACGTACAAAACGTAAAAAAATAAAAATGATATAAAACACATAAGAAGATGAAAAAGGCATAATAAGACAAAAAACGATGTGACAAGACAACAAGATGAAATCAATGTATCCAGGTGAAAAAGGCATTTAAAGTTGAAAAACAACGAAAAAGATGTAACAACAAAAAATGATATAGAAGACAAAAGACGAAAATGGACATAAAAAACGTAAAAAGATGAAAATGATGTAAGAGACAAAAAACAATGTAACAAGATGAAAAACGTTAGAGATGCAACAACACGAACAAATGATGTAAAAGACAAAATGAAAAACAACAAAAGTTGAAAAAGACGCAACAAGATTAAAAATGACACAAAAGACATAATAATACACAGAGCCTTGACTGTGAGGTTCAGTTGCACAGAAACAGATGGTGAAATGTCCTTCAGAGGATTACTTTTTACTTTTATTCTTTGAGTACATTTCAGAACCTGTGTTTTCCCACTTGTACTTGAGTAAAGAATATGTGAACTTTTGTCCCCCTCTGTCCATCACACATCAGTGCCGCTAAAAAACCGATTCAGCTGCTCACATACAGCAGGATTTTTCCATCTCATCATCCTTTGTTCAGACGCTACAGCGGCTGAAACTTTCACTGTCAGTGTACTGTTTGCATTAAAACACTCACCAGACGTAGAGGAAAGTTGCAGCCTGCGATAATGACATCAAGCTGCCTAAATTTTGTTGTGGCAGGTCACACTTTCCACAGAGAAAAACGTGATGAGCATTTATGTGAAGGACTATTGTTGCCCAAACACTTTCCCCACTTACGTTGCTTTGATTGTTCAGCAGCCCAGCTTGTTTGTGTGTGGTAGACCTTAATTTACAGTTTTCTCACCCAGTTGTTTGAGCTTTAAATCTTTAACACCGGGTTTGTCAAACCGGGGTCCAGGGACCAACAGAGGTGCATGAGTGGATTTGAAGGAGGTCCACAGCAAAAAAAGGAATATGATATTTGGACTTTTGTCACGTTTTTTGGAAGCTGGAACAACAAAGGATAAAATTGGACTGACTGTTTTGATTGAGTATGATTAGCTTGACCATTCATTGACTATAAAGACTTAATCATCTCTGACCATAAAAATAAAATTACTCAGAACGGATTCCCTAAGACGAAATCCTAACCTCTGTGGTCTAATGTGCATCTACTGTGGGTGTTCTTGACATAAAAAGCTTGGGAAACCTTCAGGGCCTGAAAGAGGTGGAACCAAGTCATTATTTTGTATGTCACAAGTATGTCTCATGTCTTTGCAATCAAGTCCCAACTCAAGCTCCAAGTCAAAACAGGGAAGTCCTGAGTCAAGTCCCAAGTCAAGACTTACAAGTCCCAAATCAAGACAAGGAAGTCCTCAGTCAAATCCCACCTTGAGATAGGGAAGTCCTGAGTCAAGTCTCAAGTCAAGACTTACAAGTCCCACATCAAGACAGGGATGTCCTGAGTCAAGTCTCAAGTCATGACAGGGAAGTCCTCAGTCAAGTCCCAAATCAAGACAAGGAAGTCCTTAGTCAAATCCCAATTTGAGACAGGGAAGTCCTGAGTCAAGTCCCAAGTCAAGATGGGTAAGTCCTGAGTCAAGTCCCAAGTCGTGACAGGGAAGTCCTCAGGCAAGTCCCAAGTCAAGACTTACAAGTCCCAAGTCATGACAGAGAAGTCCTGAGTCGAGTCCCAAATCAAGACAAGGAAGTCCTTATTAATATTTAACTGAAATGACAAGCTTACCACAACCCTAACCAAAGGGAAGTCCAACACTTTGTATTGCCATTATTCACCTCATCTGTAATTTTCAACCTGCGAGTTTTGCATGCTGCATATGGTGATTTTCTTGTTTTGTTTTGTTTTGATTTTTTTGTTACACGAACAAAATTATCTTTGGTGTCATTTTTTCCAACTGGAGCTCAGTAAAGTAATGTTTGTTCTTCATGTTTCTCTCCTGCAGAATTGATTGGATATTGTTGGATTGGTTAAAACAAAGTGGATCTGGGAAATTAATGGTGCGTTCTCTTTACCTTGGATGTTGGAGCTGGGAATGACTTTATGCAAGTTGACTGTGTTCAAGTACAAGTTGGAAAATAACTTTTTTATGCTCGACACCAAAGCATTATGCAGTATGATACACGTACAAACACCAAAGCGACAGACCCACACATAGAAGCTTTAATGAAACACAAAAGACAGAGGTGCTATTAAACAGGTTTCACTACTGTTGTTGTACAGAGCACCCATTTTGGATTTCCCAGTTCAAATTGAATGCATCACATGTGTTGATTTGCTGTGAATGAATAGCGGTAACATCAGTTGATTTAAGAAATGAGGAGAAATTAATTGATTTGTGGCACGCTTTAAAAATATTTTTCAATCTTTGGTCTTTTTTCTTTTTGACAAGTCAAGTCTAAAGTTATCAACTTTTGTGACTCAAGTCCAAGTCATGTGATTTGAGTCCACACCTCTGGGGCTTGGATCCTCAGCATCACAGTGACTGGCTTCCTTTCATATCCTTTGCTTTTCTTGCAGCACAGGCTATTTTTCTTTTTCAGCCTTTGACTTTTCACCAGACTTCCCATTCATGGCGAATGACGGATCATGTGACAGCAGTGGAGGTACCCCAAGTCTACACTCCTGCTCCCCAGCTACTGAGAGGTCAGGCTGATGCACATCTGGCATTTCCTGTTTCCTCTCCTCCATATGCCCCCGAGTGGTAGCCACACACACACACACACACACACACACACACACACACACACACGTACTGAAGAGGAACACTTATGCATACACTTAGACATCTGTGCCCATATGAAGTTATTGTATAACAGCATAAGAATGAACCCACACATACACTCGTTTGCAGTTCCACAGGTACTCCTGTTCCACACTCAAATGTTTCCATTGGGCTGTAAAAATGTCCAGCTGGTACCATGGACCTGGTTGAAAAGAGAGAAAAAAAAAGAGAGGGAGTGGTGGCAGAAAAAGAAAAAAAATGGAGGGAAGACTGGAGATTAATAAATAGATTAAGAAATAAAATAAAAAAGATGTAAAAACAAATGACAGGCTGAGAGAAAACAGGAGAAACGGACAGGGTGCTCTATGAGAAATGAAGGTGCTAACTAGAACCATAAAGGCTTCTTTGGTTTGTCCCTGTAGGAGAACTTTTTGTCTCCTAATAAAGCCTTTAATAAAAGTTTGGAACCCTTTCAGTTCTACCTGCAACCAAACATAAAAGGTTATACCTAGAGCCATCTGTGAAAGCTTTCACCGAGAACCTCCTATTAGAGCTGCTACAGAGAACCCTTCAATGATGTAATGGTTCCACCCGAACCTTTCTACTTTCTATGGGTGCTGACAAGAACCCACACAGGGTTCTATGAGAACCTTTTTTATATTCCAAGAGCTTTGTCTAGAACCATACCCAGAGGGATCTCCTGATGAGCTTTTTATATTCCAAGGGTTTTATCTAGAACAAAAAGAAGTGGTTCTACTGAGAACCTTTTAATATTCCAGGGTATTTATTTAGAACACACTCACTGGGTTCTACTGGGAATCCTTTTAAATTTCAAGGGTTTTATCACACACTCAAGGACATTTTCCATCAAATGAACTCTGGTTCTTGAGCTGGTTCCATCCAAAAGCCTTGGAACCTTGGTGCTGTTTAGTGAACCATCCCGTGTTTCGGCCAGTTTTGAGTGGAACCATTGTAATTATGGAGGGCGTTGCACAATGAGACCGAATGGCTCTGAACCAGTTTATTTTTGGTGGAAATGCTCTAAACAGATCAAAATTAGGCATAGGCTGGTTCCTTATTGTTAGGAAAGACCTATGAGAGGGGTTCTTTGAAAAACTTTTCATATCGGTACAAAGAAACCTTGACAAAAGGATTTCAACAATCCTCAACAACAATCTTTTTTTTTTTTCCACAAAGGGTTTTTTGGCTGAAAGAGGTTCTTGGTGGAAGTGTTAGTCTTATAAAGAACCCTTGACAAACCCTTCTTCAAAAATGGTTTTTCAGAAGCAAATGGTTCTAGCTAACCCTTCTGGAACCCTTATTTCTAAGAGTCCGGAGGAGAAAAAGAAGAAGAGGAGAAGGAGAAGGGGGAGACAATCTCTGCATCTCACAGAGCTGACAAACACTTTCCACTCCTGTGGATGCTGTGCAGCATGCACTATTTGAAGCCTGCATGTGTGTGTGAGTGTGTGTGAGTGTGTCTGAAGCCATAGGCAAGATGGGGGGACAGAATGGTGCCGTATGGTTTTCATAACTCTCTGAGGGTTTTCAATTCTGCTTCATCCCCCCCCCCCCACTCCAACCCGTCAACCCCTCCAGCCTTCTCTTATACACTCACACACTTCTCTACCAGCCCCCTCTTCCAAAAACACACAATTCTTTTTCCTCTACGTAGCCCCCCCCCCACCCCCCGCTCCACCCTCCCCCATCTTTCTCTCTTTCTGAGGTTCAGTCAGAAAGCCAACTTTGCAGAGGCAAGAAAGCCCCAGCAGGATCACATACAGGAGAGGGTTTCTGTCACTGAAACTCATCAGATTCATATATGGACTCTATTTAACCCTGGACTCTACTGGTGCTTCACTGGACTTTATTTTGGACCTTACTGGACTGAACTGGACATTCGGAGGGATTCCACTGGACTGCATTGGTTTTCTATTAGCTTTACTGTGGCAGATGTGGTGACAGTTTTCTGATGAATGGAGTTTGACTGATTCTGCACTGTAGAGCTTTTTGACTAAGGGCTTGGGCAATCAAAGGTAAATTAAGGTAATCCAATGACAGTTTTGGGTTTATCTGCCTTAGCGTATTTTGAGTAAAAACTCAGTTTGACCACATTATTTATTAAAATAAGTCCTGTTTGGAAAGTTTGTAGGTGAATCTGGGTCTGGTTTGTTTGGATAGGAGGGGCCAAAAGAGGTATTTTCCTTTATTAGATTATTTATTTTGATAATAAGGTTTTGAATGTTGGCCTAGTTTTGACCTCATGTCTTGGTGGAGGATGCAAAAGACCGTCAGAAGCAGTAGCAGCTGCAGCAGTATGAGTCTCCTGTGTGTCCTGTGGCTGCTGATGGTCTGTCTGGCTCCTGGAAGCCAAGGCCAGAGGCTGAGGGAGACGGCAGGGGGGGAGCAGCCAGCAGCCAAGGCTCAGCTGGCGGAGAGAGATGCACTCTGTCACCAGGACGGATGCTACACGGTTTTCCTCCAGAAGAGGTCCTTCAGGGAGGCTGGGCGGAGCTGCAGGGAGCGAGGTGGGACCCTGGCGACGATGCACACCGAGAAGGCAGCGGGTGTGGTCCATGAGCTGCTGTCGGCCATAGAGGCACAGGGGACCAGACCGAGGCTTCGCCTCTGGATCGGGCTGCACAGACCGCCACGCCAGTGTTCATCCACCCGACCACTGAGAGGATACGTCTGGGTCACAGGCAAAG
This sequence comes from Lutjanus erythropterus, assembly GCF_056507025.1. Classification (NCBI taxonomy): domain Eukaryota; kingdom Metazoa; phylum Chordata; class Actinopteri; order Lutjaniformes; family Lutjanidae; genus Lutjanus; species Lutjanus erythropterus. Next base: position 29,356,775 of record NC_139327.1, on the reverse strand, counting down.
TCTCAACTTTTTTGGCATTTGACCCTTCATTGTTCCTAATACTGACCTTCATCACCTTATCAGCAATTGACCCTTCCTATGTCCCGTCCCCTTTTGCTCCACTAACAGTTGAGAAAGCTTGATACGCAGCAGAACCTCAACCACCTGTTTTATGTACTTAAGATATGCTATGTGCTAAGCTTGTCTGTTTAAAATTTTGAAGATGGTTAAAATATATTGCTGGGGGGCTTGTTAGCAACCAGATGGAACTAGCTGGCTGACAACTGATGTATATCAGGGGTTGTCAAAGTGGGGGGCAGGCCTTCCCAGGGGGGCTCCAAACAGTTTCAGGGGAAACTCAGTAAATGTAGGTGAATTTTTTTTTTTACATTAGTTATGAAAAAATATGACAGAATGGCCTAAATGTATGTAATTAGGTTAAAGACATTGTTAAGAGATACAATATTGGTGATTTGTACCGTTTTTACCACTCAGAGACAGAAACTAATTTTACCTTCAGACAGATCATTTTTAATTTCTTTTGTGTAGTCTGAAATTATTTAAAACAGCAACATGAGGCTATCTTGGCTCAAATGGAACATAATAATGGCTCCAGAGACATCCAGAAATTGAGAAAAACGAAGCAAGCAAACCAGCATTTATGTAGATTACATTGATGTAGATTAGCTAGTCAGTTAGCTAGCGTTTTGCTAACACTAGCTATCTGGTTGAATTAGCTAGCTAACTATTGATGTAGACTTTCTAGCTAGTTAGTTAACCTGGCCTGAATGTGTGTGATATGATTGAAGAAGTAGAGCTGCAGTACTGAGAAGACTTTGAAAACCCCTGATGTACATTATCTACTTAGTTAGCTAGCATTTTGTTAACATTAGCAAACCTAAAATGTGACATTATTTGTTGTTTTACAGGTCTCCTGGTAACATCTTTTAAGGAACTTCAAAATCTGTTTTTCTTTTCAACATAGACAAGCCAACCACATAGCATATCTAAGTACAGGAAGTGACAATGTGATAAGAATGATCTGCCCCTCTCTGGGTCTGATTATAATCTTAACCTATCCCTAACCAATCGTCACTCCTCATGCCTAAACCTATCCAACCCAACCATAAAAGGCAATGAATTCTAGCCAGTGGCATAGTAAGCCGGGTCCTTCCTTCGTCATCCTAGGAAAAGAAAATAACAGGAAAGGGGAAAGTTGACCAAGATTGCGCTTGGCACCAAGCTTACTACTGTGACTGGAGCACAGAATCAAAAGGGGCGGGACTTAGGAAGGGTAAATTTTATTGGATTTTAAGAAGTGAGCTCAGACAAAATTGGTCCAAAATAGGCAAAGATACACAATGGTACATTTTTTCTTACAATTAAGCATTTGAGTTTCCCAACCCCAGTCATATTTCTAAAGACCACTGCACTCAAGTTTTTGACTGTGATCTAATGGAAAATATGTGGGTCAGTATAACTGAGGCTAAATCTGTACTTTTGCTAGTTGATTGCCTACTTAACTAAAGTGGTTCTGGCAGTGTCTGTAGACTGAATTAAACAATTTGACATGATACAACAGTAGACTTTCAGTCAGCATTTACAGCCATTGGACCTGCTTCAATATTATTACTTCCACACACATATCAGTTGTATCACCTTCAGGTTGTGGTATTGAACAGAGGTGGGAAGAAATTATGTACTAATACTTTGTTTCTGTACTTTAGTAGATTTTTCAAGTCGCCACCACCCCAACATCAAGACTGGTTGGACGACAAAAACAATATAAAAGACTTAAAAAGACAAAAAAAGACATAACAAAATGCATTAAAGATGTAACAACAACACAACAAGACAAAAAAGGCATAAAAAATGTAAAAAAAAAAAAAAAAAAAAAAAAAAGTAACATGACAAAAACAACATAACAAGACAAAAACAATGTAAAAAATGTAAAAAGACATAAGTATGACAAAAAAGATGTTACAAGACAAAAAAAACTATGTAAATGGTGAAACAAGACGAAAAAGACGCAACTAGACAGCAAACAATGTAAAAAGTGTAACATAACAAGACAAAACCAAAATAAAAAATGATGAAACAAGACAAAATATGACATAAAAGATGCAACAAAAAGTATGTAACAAGACAAAAAACAACACATAAGACATAACAGGACAAAAAACTAAAAATATAAAAAGACATAAAAACACTATAAACAATGTCAAAGTAAAAAAAAAGAAACAGCTGGTAGAAATGCCCTTCAGAGGGCTAGTTTTTACATTTATGAGCCTGTACTTTCTTACTTTTACTTGAGTAAAGAAGTTGAGTTCGCATTTCTACTTTTAGCAGGGTCTTTTTTTTTTTTTTTACACAAGTATCTTTTGCCACCTCTGGTATTAAACTGTTGTGTTGGCCCCTCTAACGCTGTCAGAGTTTGGTCCTTGGGCCAGCCTCCAGAGCTCTGCACTGACTGCATGGTTATTACATTAACTTCTTTTGTTTCACAGAGACAGTGCTGGCGCGACAGGGGAAGTTCAATCCCCTTTTGACCTCACTGCTACCCCTCAACCTGATTTAGTCATTACACAAATGTCGCTTACTAAAAACCAGATGGGTGTTTTATCACTCCAAGTGTTCGCCTTGGCTTTCAGTAAGAAAAGACTTTAAATCTTCAAGAGTTATGTGGCCAGCAAAACTGTTATTTGTTCCAACTGCCATGATTTAAAGGGCTGGTTTACCTAAATTAGAACAAAACATGTTTTCTCACTTATCCCTAGAGGTATTTAGCAATGTAGCTAATTTTGGTTTTATTTTACCAGACATTTTTTTCCTACACCCAACTACAATGAATGCGAATGGAAGTTTGTTTGTTGTGGGGCTCACAGCATTGAAAAAATACTGATTATGCACTGCATAATCAATTGTGGATGTGGCAACAGCTGTGCTGACTGATGGTGAACTAAAATATGCTCTTACAGATGATAATGATTCAGATCCTTCAGCTGTATTTGTTACTGACTGTGCAGTATTCACTGTCAGGGAAAGTGCCATGCATGCAGCGTCAGGTCCGACAACATGTTAATAAAAGCAACACATCTGTCAAACTACAACCCAGATATTCCAATGTCAAGTATTAGCATCTGGAAATCTTAAAATCTGAAAATATGAGATAAATGAGGTGCTTTTAAAGTCCATATGTGTGGAATTTGAAAATATCTGACTTTGGTGACTCCCAGTGGTAGTATTAAGTACAACATTGTGGCAGACAGCAATGCAAGTTGCTACAACCTCCATCACTCATGGAGCCAACCCAGAAAAGATGACAGGAAACAGGGTAAGAGCAACACATAGACTCCACCAACTCATATTTGCCAACATTCCTGATTTTCCCAGAAGACCCCTGTTTTTCATTTCCCTCTCCATATTTCCTCTATAATCACAATTCTCCTGAATTTCTCCCGATTTCTTTTTTCCTCCCTTTTTTTAACTGTTGACATTATACAGAGTTTATAAACCCTACGACCCAACAGGTCGACTGTTGCCAGCACAGAACAACACAGCTACACTAACCAGACTTCTTAAGAAGAATTCCTGTTCTGTAGGAAAAGGTTTAAAGGAAAGGGGCATGTATTTAGCAAAATCTGCTGTGTCAATTTTCATGTAGGGGCAGGGGGAAAAAATAAGTTAAAGAAAACGGATGAATATTAGTTTATGACAGAGATTTACGCAAGGTCACGCTACAGGGATGAATAACTCAGTATTCTTTCATGAGAAGTAGAGGTAAAATTAAAAGTGCTGAACATAAAAGTGTTGTTGCAGTGTACTCAGAATTTTGTTAGTTTCATTCTTTAAAAGTCATCAGAAACAAACAGGAAACAAAGCCTCTGAAAGTCAAATGTTTTGGTATCAAAATCCTCCCTATTTCTGGGTTCTTAAGTTAGGTTAAGTTAGCAAGTATGCACCAACTTTTTCAAGAGTGTCTCATTTTTCTACAAACAAAAACCATTGCCATTTGAATAATCTGAAAAATGATCAATTCATATACAAATTTTATGCATAGCAGCTTTAATAAAAATCTTATTGCCTCAAGGATTCAAATGTGTCATCTGTTGCATGTCTGTCTGATGTGGGAGAGGTTTCTTCCTGAGGTTTCCTCAATTGTTTTCCCTGTTAAAAGGGTGTTTGGGGGAGTTTTCCTCACCTGACTTGAAGGTCAAAGGACAGAGGGTGTCATATCTTGTACAGATTGTAATTCTCCCTTAGGTGACTGGTGATTTTGGTTTATATAAATACAATGTGACTTGACTCGTAGAGCTATTAAAAAGAAATCTAAATACTATAAGAGACATTGCATACTGTTTAACATAAAAGAAGGAAACTAAAATGAGGAAATTTCTACTTTTACTGACTTGGTCCTTGTCCTTATGTCCCAACAGGAGACCAGGATGGCCAGTTCACCAACTGGCTCCGTGAGGACTCCCCTGGAACTTGCGCTGCCCCTCGCTGCGTGGCCATGACCGTCCACACCTCTGAGAGCGGACGTGAGAGCAGCGACAACTTCCGGTGGCTGGATGGCTCCTGCGCACTGCCGTTGGACGGATACGTTTGCCAGTACAACTACAAAGGGATGTGCCCACCGCTGGAAGACGAGGGTAGAGGTCCAGCTGTTTACACCACCCCGTTTCATCTTGTCAGCACCCTCCTGACTCACGTCCCCTATGGGTCAGTAGCTGCATTACCCTGCCCTGCAGATAGCTCGGACCCCGATGCTCCTGCTGAGCAGACCGTGCTGTGCATGGAGAGAGACGACGAGACGGTGGGCTGGTCCAGGGACGCCCCACTCTGCTCGTCCAGTGCAGCTCCACAAAACCAGGACTGGTGCAGCGGGGATCATGGATGTGAGCAGTACTGTCAGAACACGGACACAGACTACTACTGTTATTGCTCTGAGGGTTTCATGATAGATGAGGATGGCTACAGCTGCAAGCCTGACCCCCTGAGCCCAACTGACCCTCCTGAACTATCCTCTGACTCTGCCGGCCCCACTGAGCAGCCACACATGAAAGAGGTCTGCGTGAAGATGGGGTGTGAGTACGACTGTGCCGAGACACCTCGGGGAATCCGCTGCACATGCCCCCCGGGCTACCAGATGGGCCCAGATGGCCGCAGATGTTCTGATGTAGACGAATGTCAACAGCAACCATGCCCACAAGTGTGTGTCAACATTCCTGGCACCTTCCACTGCACCTGCCACGCTGGGTACCAGCCAGACGACGAGGGCGAGTGCGTGGACATTGACGAATGCCTTGATGAGGGCAGCTGTGAAGGCATATGTGAGAACACAGTGGGGTCTTTCACGTGCCTCTGTAACCCCGGGTACGAGCTGAGCAGCGGAGGGGAGTGTGTAGATGTTGACGAGTGTGTCGGGGAGTCGCCCTGCCAGCAGCAGTGTCTCAACTACATGGGAGGGTACCAGTGTTACTGCGACAACGGCTACGACCTGCAGTCAGATGGACTGACCTGCCAGCCCTCGCCTGATGACGAAGAATACTCCACTCTTACCCCTGACCCAAGTGACTCTGCTCACATACCCAACTTGGACCCTAACCACGATAATCCCTGGTCCACCTCATTCACCCCAGACCCAAACTTTGAAGCTGAGACTAACTTTGACGTTGACTGGGTGACAGAAGCCCCTGACATTTCTCATGGTGGCTCAGATAACCACCTCAACCAATGGGATGCCCTGGCACCAAAGCATTATCACACAGCCCCACCCCCAACACAAAAAGATAGCACAGGCAATGAAATTGATAATGAGGCTGGAGCTAAGGCAGGAGGTAGAGAGGCCAGTGACGGGGTGGGAGCTGCAAACGGGTCAGCCACTGGGACTAGGGACGGGGAAGGATCTGAGATGGACGGTACAGAGGACGTCACAGCGGAGGCAGAGGCCGGATCTGGTGAGGGTAAACGAAAGCACGACAAGAGCTGGCTGCTGGTGGCCCTGCTGGTGCCACTGTGCGTGTTCCTCGTAGTGATGCTGGCTCTGGGGATCGTCTACTGCACCAGCTGTGCTGTGGACAAGACCCTGAGCTTCTCAGACTGCTATCGCTGGATACTCCCTACGACGCCTCCCGAGAGGAGGGACGGCAAAACCCAAGCATGAACCCTAAAATAAACAAACACAAGCACACAGATGTGCTGAACGCCCAGATGTTTGTAACATTTCTCTTGTGGTGTAGGACTGGTCACTGAAACTACCGTTTGGATTTAGTACAGCTGACTGGCTCTCTGATATTCATCAAGGAAACTTAATACTTTCTGTTGCACACCCTTTGTAAATAATTCACCTTCTCATCATGTTTTTTAGAATTCAATAAAACCAATAAACTGATGAAACACTGTGTGGTTTGTATAAGCCTGTCCTGGTTATAACCAGAGGTGGGAAGTAATGAACAAATTGTATGAATCTTGAAACGATTACTTCATTTTAGTAATTTAGCACAAGGCATTACAAGGACAGGATACTCTCTACACGTACAGTCATGTAGCCTAAGTAAACCTAAACAAACAAACAACCAAATAAACAAAAACCAAAAACCAGAAAAGAGACCACCTTAGACCACCATCACTCTGCTGTGAAGAATGCAGGAGGACACTCAAAGAATCAGAATCGAGAATTGCTGTTGCTTGACTAGCATATGAATAGCACAAAATATGCCAGTCATGTAACTGTCACCTCAACTGAGCAAATGCTATGCTACAAAACCTTTTCAAGGACGGGATACTCTCTGTCATTTCAGTAAAGTAGCCCAAGCAAAGCCAACATTTTCGAGAAACCAGAAAAGAGACCACCCTCATTATGGTTATCTAGCTAACGTTAGATTAGGTCAGTGTTCATCACCTAAATTTAGCAAATGTTAAGCTACAAAACACTTTACAAGGATGAGATACTCTCTGTCATTACGGTAAAAAGCCCAAGTAAAGCCAATTTTTTCAAGAAACCACAAAAAGACCACCTTTATTATGGTTATTTAGCCAATGTTAGTTTAGCTCAGTGTTTATCACCTCAATTTAGCAAATGCTATGCTGCAAAATACTTTAGAAAGACATGATATTCTCTGTTGTTACAGTATAGTAGCCCAAGTAAACCCCAGAATATTCAAGAAACCAGACCACTGTCAATGCTGTTACCTAGCTAACATTAGCTTAGCTTTCCACTGGAAACATTCATGGTGATTGGCATTTCAAACAACTCTTCTGTGAGGAACGCAGAACACTCAAAGAATCGTAATCGAGAATTAAGAATCGAAATAGAGAATTAAGAACTGAAATCGACAAACATAATCACAATTGTTAAAATCTAAATGATATCCTGTACTTTGTCAGAGTTTTTAGATATCTGTACTTTACTTGAGTTTTTAATTTTTCTGACAACTTTTTACTTTTACTCCTCACATTTTAAAACATGTACTTTATACTCCATATTTTCAAAACAGGCTTTGTTACTTTAGTTTTGCATTTGAGGGGAATTATTGATTATTTTTGTTTTGCATCATTGTGGGCTGCCTTCCCAACATCAATCAACCTAAAAAGACCGGACAATGAGAAATCATGATTCCTGGCTGTATCCATCAGTGCATATCATGCACAACAGATGTAACAAGACAAAAAAACGCAGGAGCAGGAGACTTGACTGCAGAGAAAAGGTGAGGCTCAGTTAGCTTTGTGCAGAAACAGTCAGTAAGAAATGTCCTTCAGAGGGCTTCTTTTTACTTTTGTACTTTGAGTACATATCTGAACCTTCACCTTTTCAGTGTTACTTGACAAAAGAAGTTGAATCAGCTCAGGCCTTCAACTTTTACCAGAGACTTTTTTTTTTTTTTTTACACAAGTAAGAATATGTGTCCTTTTTCCACCTCTGGTTATGAGAGAAAATCAAGAAGTCTAAGATAGAAGGAAGAGACATTACATCACTATATCCCATGCTTTGTTTGGTACCACACTAAAACTTCTTGCTGTTGGTCACCATAAGCTTCAATAGAACTGACACCAAAGTCTGGAGCATTAAATGTTCTGTAATGATGTAATGATCCTTCCCTCTTTTTCAGTTTCCTTGGAGAAAATGATGTCTAACCAAGGGGATGAACAAAATGAAAGTCTATGTGGAAAGAATGTGTGGTTATGGTTTTATCGTTCCATGCGTGTAAAACCAAATTAAAGACTTTGGTGATTTTCCTGTGCCAGATTTTCACTTTCACTGAGGGTGGGTGGGGGCAGGGGGAGGGGATGGTGGCAGGAGAGGGAGGAGGGGACAGTTCAGGGGGAAAAGAACAGCCACCACGTGTGTCACCGTTGAGAGGGTCCTCTCCATGTGTTCATTACCGGTGCACAAGGTGTATCAGGGACAGATTATGTTGCGATACCTTCGATTATGGAAAAGGAGTCCGACGAGGATGGGATTCGAACCCACGCGTGCAGAGCACAATGGATTAGCAGTCCATCGCCTTAACCACTCGGCCACCTCGTCCTGTAAGCCCTATATGCAGAGATATCGGTAATTATTTATTTCCATATATACATCCTTCCATTGTTCTATTATGTGTGGTGTAACAGTATCTTGTGCTTGTTTTAGACGTTAAGAGTTGTTATCTTTAGTCAGAAAATTACGACGTGAAGTACACCGAAAAATCTGGCGCAGCCACATCATGATTGGTTAATATTTCTATAAACCACAATTCCCGAGCTATGATTGGTTGAGGGGCGGGTCTAACGTTGAATGAATACAGGAAGTGTACAGCGTGAGACTGCAATTTGACGTTCGCCGGAGCTAAGGTAAGAAGCTGTTGAGTTGGTATTCTCAGTTATACCTCTCGAAATGAACCAAATAATGGCTAATCATGCCTAGAATTGAGTATGCGTAATATTTGTGACTTAACGTAGTTTATATAAGTTGTGGCAGTGTGTTTAAATGCACCCAACACACAGCAGTCCTGTTAGCATGCACGCTAGGAGCTAACGTTAACGTTGACTTAGCTGTTGTAGCTTGAAGAAACGTTATTTTTAATATTTATCTAGCCTACATGCTGTCTGAGTGTTGCTGTGCTGTTAGTAGACTGTTAATCTTTAGATTTATTGCTTTCAACTTTTAGGTGCTTCACGTACATATTCATTAACTTATTCTTGCTTTTATTGGAAACTGAAACAGAAAACTGGCTTCAGAAACTTAATTTAACTGACTGCTTCCTCTTGAAAGCAGTCAGTTAAATCGTTAGATAGATCAAGGTTCAGGGACGAGCACCTGCTGCCTGCCTCTAAAACTTTTAATGGTACTGTATAGCTGTAACTAGGGTTGGAAATTTTAACTTTTAAAATATGAACATCTAGCAGCCACTGACAGAAAAATGTTCAAATTCACCAGCCACTCAATAGTAAATCATTATTTTGTGTCTGAAACCTACAAGCTGCTTTCATATTTTACCAGCATTTGCCTGGCTGTAATTAATTTGAATAACTCTTGGTGGATCTGTAGCTTAACAGTTACTGTAAAAAATTCTTAAACCTTTCATATGCCATTACACACACTTAAATCACAGCACTTCCACCCTTTGCTTCTTCAAAAGCAACTTAAAATATGAATGAATGAATAAAATAATGAATTAATATTAGTGCTTTAATTATTATAAGTTGATTAGACAGTTGACTGGTAATATATTAAATAAATATGAAAGAAATACTAGATTAATTATGCTTTGAGAAGATGTTTTTAATGAAATTGTAACAAAAAAAAACAAAAACAAGTTTTGGTGCTTATCTCTGTATTATATTATTGTAAATTGAATACCTCTAGGCTTGGAGCTGCTTGTCTGACAAAATAATCAATTTAAAGACCTTAGTTATGCTTCTAGTAAACTGTGATGGTCATTCGAAATATTTAATATGCTAAACAGTTAAAAAAATTATCAACGGATAAACTGATACTGAAAAATAAGAATTATACTGTCTTTATTTGTCATTTCAACCATACAGTACATGGTGAAATGAAACAACATTCCTCTGGGACTATGATGCCACATAGAACAACAGAAGAATGTTAAGTTAGAATCACAAATCTTTTACTGTTTTACTGGCACATCAGTATAACTGTTCTAAATGAGCCTTTGTCTGTTGCTACAGCACACAAGCTGCTAAACCTGTGTAAACCTTAGACAGGTGTGCAAATACTTCCTAGAGCTCACGCTCACTTCTAACCTGCAATTCTGCTTTTATCTCTTAATCCCACACTGGCTTTCCTCATCCCATGACTACCTCTGTTCTTTCATCTGTCTCTCATCTCCCATTTTTTTGTGTCCCACGTTTCTTTCTCATCCCTTTTAAACTTCCTAACGTCATTTTCCTTACCTCATCTATTCCTCTCTCGTTATAACCCTTTCCCCACTTTCTCTTCCCCTCTCTTAATTCAGTTCCTTATCGTCAGTGTTAAACCTCAGATTGAAGATGGTGGACTCCCAGTACTACCTCCCAAATGACATTGGCGTGTCTGCACTTGACTGTGGTGAGGCCTTCCGTTTGCTCTCACCGCAGGAGAAGATGTACGCCCACTACCTGTCGCGCGCCGCTTGGTACGTTACTTTTCTCACGATGTAGCAAGTTCAAGTCAAGAACTGTTGGAAATCAAGAAATCAAAAAAAAGAGACATATCTCAGCAGTTTTAAAGAGTAAAAACTTGAGTTTATTGAAAAACTGAAATCCTGCTGACCAAAAACACATGTACTGTCTTAGGTATGGTGGTCTGGCAGTGCTGCTGCAGACTTCCCCAGAGTCGGCAAACATCTTTGTATTGCTGCAGAAGATCTTCAGGAAGCAGACGCCTGCACAGCTGGAACAGGTCGCCACAGCAGTTGGACTCAGCGCTGAGGAATACAAGGTACGCAGTCTTTGTGTCTTTGGCTGTTCCTGGTGCCGTCCCACTTCTTTTCTTCCACGAACTAATACAGATGTTCATGTAAATGAGTTTTATCATATTGTTTCTCGTGATCTTGATCTTTAGGCCTTCTTGGTGTATGCAGCAGGTCTGTATGCAAACATGGGAAACTACAAGTCTTTTGGAGACACAAAGTTCATCCCAAACCTACCGAAGGTAAGAAGGTCTTGGCGGGCCGGGTGTAAAATCCAGTTCAGCTGCTTTGTGAGTAGTTTAGCAGGAGGTGGACACAATAAGATGAACACCTGTAAAATCTAATGGCAATAGGACAGTGGCATTAAATATGGTCTTAAGAATTTTTCCATAATTAATTCAAACCTTGTCTAACACAGCATCAACATAAACAAAAATATTACACATAAAATATTGTAATTGTACAAGTGTACCTAATAAACTGGCTAGTTAGGGCTTGTGTCTCCTTTTTTGTGTGTGTCTCTGTTTTTTTATGCCTCCAAAAACTCCAGTTTTTGGGTTGTCCATCTGCCCAATTCTTGAACGTGATATCTCAAAAAGACCATGAAAGAATTTCATAGTTCAAGGTCAGAGTGCCCTCATGTTTATCCCATTCTTATGAATATGATGCCATGGGAATTTGGCTCAAATGCCCACTGGTACTAGTTTGGAGTTCAAGTCACTATGACCTCACAGACACTTTCTGGCCATAACTCAAGAATTCATATGCTAGTTATGACAAAATTCCTTACAAATCTCTAATAAGATAAAACGATGAAGAGATGACATTTTATATCCAAAAAGGTCAAAGGTCAACTTCACTATGACATTGTAATGTTCAGCTCTCTATCGGTCCCTCTCTAACTAGAGACAGCATGTTTCTCACTGGGAATTATTCACATGTCAATATAGTAAGAACTTACATTTCACCATAAATTACCCTTAATAACTTTTATTAAATTCCTTAAAAGTCTTCACTACATATGTTAAATGAGCGTGAAGAGATATGGATGTAAACTGAAACTCAACTGGTTGATGGAGGCATAAAACCACAAGGTGGTAGTTCTAGTTTTCACTATGAACACCCTCCAGCAGATGCTTGTTTTCAGCAGCAAAACTAGGGTCCCCATCTAATATAAGATTGATTGCCTGAGAAAACCTACAGTGACAACACCAGCACTTTTCTGAAAAGTTTAGAGATTTTCAGCCAGAGGCGCCTCGGTGCAGTTTTTCCGGTGCTCGGGAAAGAAATGCTTGGCACTGCACCTTTTCTCTAGTCGACTGCATGGTGCTGCTGCAGAGTCTCACTCCTCATTGGGAACAGCTGTAAAAAGATGCTTTGTGGACGCAGACAATTTGTGTATTATATATTATCTGTAATGCTCCTTTGCTGCTGCTGTGACACATGTTAAGCTGTCTGTGTTTATGGTATGTCCACCCAGGACAAGCTGGAAGCTCTGGTGAAGGCCAGCCGGGCATTCCAGGAGCAGCCCGCCGAGATGGGGGCTCTGTGGGACAGCTGCTCGTGTCTCCTCTACTCCCTGGAAGACAGGCAGAAACAGCTGGGGCTGGGCGACAAGGTGGGATCTTTCATCATTTAATGTAGAGTTCAGGCCAGTACTATTTAATGAAATAACCATTGTGTTGGATGGAATGGTTTAGAGCTGGGACTGGAAAGTTTTGTTCTTCCTGGCAGGTGTGTCTATTCCCATCCAAAAGACCTCAGGAGTTGTTCTTCCTCTCCTCTCCCTCTTTTCATTTTTGGGGCGTTACCTGTGTCAGATAAATTTAATATAGTCCTATCAATGAGGTCACCACTATGCTCTGATCACTTGGTGCGTTACCCTTGATGCATATATTTATCTAACAAAGAGGGGAATACACCTTTGTGTAACATACTGCCAGATACGATATATTCCTGAGGGTGATCATGTTTTCTCTACATAAATTTAATTTATAAATTTAAATCTATATTGAAGGCAAATTCTCTGCGGGTTGAGGTCCTTAGATTGGCTGCCAAAAGCAACACTTCCCCTTCAGGAAGCGAGAGAACCCCAGACTTTCAGGGGTCACTACAGGTGAACCGGCACTATGGCCTCTATGAGAAAATACACGGCTCATGAAGTATTTTTGCTTTGCTTTTCTTCAGGGAATTACCACCTACTTCTCAGGAAACTGCTGCCTGGAGGATGCTGAGCTGGCTCAGAAGTTCCTTGACTCGAAAGTAAGCTGAATTCATCCCTAAAATGTATATTCCTATTTCAGGGCCCCTGTGCAGTATAGAAAAGTATGGAATTTATTTTTTTTAGTAATTTTAATATCTGAATTATGTATGGAAAAAAGACAACAGAGTACAGAAAAATATTTGTCCTTCCAGACTATACTACAATAACAATATATTATTTATTTGACATCTTAAGAAAAATAATTGTTTATGTAGCTCCTAACTGAGGCAGGAGCTTGAACTGAAACAGCCTCCAGAGGGCTGGTTTGACATTCCCAAATACAATAGCATGCACAGTTTGAATGTAACACACATGTTACAATTTGTACAAGTGTTTATTTACATAATAAACATCTTGCTATTTATACACAGATGTCGAATATGGTTGGGAAATTTTACTCTGGAAAAGTATGGATGGAATTTGGAAAAGGAAAGTGTTCAGGAAGCCTCTCATTTCCATTGTTTTTTCTCCAATCTGTAATAACCTCTACTTTCTTTTCTTCTGGACTCCATTCTCACAGCTCAGTCTTTTCCACCTCTTCCTTCCATTTTGATGGTTCATCCTGCAGCTGTGTCTTTTCTCGCTCCTCCACGTGTCTTTTCAGTCTGATTCTTATCTGTGTTCTTGTGCGTTTTGTTCTCCAGAAACTGTCTGCCTACAACACCCGTCTGTTCAAGAGGGAAAACGGAGGTAAAGCGTGCTACGAGGTGCGCTTGGCTTCAGCCGTGCAGAAAGGTCAGAACTACAGTTTTAACCAGAATAACATTTATATCATACCATACTGCACTTGTGACAAATCTGGTGTGCATATATACCACATGTCATGTAGACTCCACATATTAAGTTAGAGACATTCGAACTTGTGAACATTATGATTTTCAGCGACTGGAACAAATGGATGTGGAGAGGTTTGTTTATGCAACTAATGTTGTTAATGATGCTACACAGTCAGATATTAAAGCAGTGAAATGTTCGCCACTGCATCACAGACTGTGCCGTGGACGGGGAATGTGATTCCTGCTGCGGTAACTTCAGCTTTGAAGACAAAGAATTCACTGTGAAGAGGGGAGACTACGCGCCTCTCATGGAAAAAGTCAGCTCTAATCTCCAACAAGCACAGGTGAGAGCGTGAGCAAGGGATGTTGGATATGATCTGTGTTCAGTCTTTTTTCTTCCAGCTGTTTGGAACCACAACATGAAACAAAATCACCAAAATATGATCCCTTCCCACACATCCTGGAAAACAACTGACAATTTTTTCAGTCATGGAAAACAGATGTAAAATGAAAATCTTGTGTTGTCCTGCAAAATTATTTCAACATTCCCCCATTTTTCTTTACAGAGAATAAACTGCTAGGTTTTCTGTCACAGCTCGCCAATTCAGGGAAATGATGGGAACCCTGACAGAGCGATAAAGTATAAAGAACCGTAGTTGTTAAATTGTTGGAGTTGATATAAAATCGTTAAAATGCCTGAAAGTAAAAGAAAAAGGAGGAACAAAATGATAACCTGCCAAATTTGCATCTTAAAATGAATGTAAAAAGTACTGTCCTTTGGCAAAGCTGTTTTAGGAAGACGGAGGTGAGACCAGAAGCCAAAATCCTGCTTCAATTCCACTTTTGAAATTCTTGCGTTGTTTCCAAATACTTAACACAGGCGTATGCTGCCAACGAGAACCAGAGAAAGATGCTGGAGGAGTACAGACGCAGCTTCACTTTTGGCTCGGTTGAAGCCCATAAAGAGGGCTCGCGCTACTGGATCAAAGACAAAGGACCAATTGTTGAGAGGTGAGCCACAGCAATATCAAATGAACACCTGCTTAATTTCAAACATATTTGAATCCTACTCTTTCAATAACCTCTGAAACCTTTCTCTCTCTCTGCTCTTTACTCCTCGTTACTCCTCTGCTCCTCCGTCTTCGCTCCTCTCAGTTATATAGGCTTCATAGAGAGCTACAGAGACCCATTTGGCTCCAGAGGGGAGTTTGAAGGTAACTACCTTAGTGATCAACAGCAGTGATATTAACATGTTTATTGGTTTCCAAGCTGTGATGCGGCGTTCCTCTGCAGGTTTTATTGCTGTGATACAGAGCTGAGGATTCGTAGGGGAAAAATAAATAACACTGATTGAGTTACTTTAAACAATTACTTAAGTAGATGTGTGCAGCTTTATAACTCCAGTAGGTAGTTTTAGAAATGTTTCCAGCAGTGATTACATTGATTTTACAGGGACACAAACTGTAAAGAACAGAAAATGTTGAATAATTCAAATTTCCGGAGGGTTTGTATTACCAGGGTGTTTCCTTCATAGAGGAATTTTTGGCTCTCTCCAAAGAGGAGAGAAGGAAAATCACCAGTGCCAAAAGATGAAGAGGAATAAAAATAGCAATTTACAACCTCCCCAAATTTGTTCAATGGCAATTTATCCAACAAATGTTGAAGAAGCAGAACATAAAGCTAAATACCTGTTTGCATTCCAGCAGTCGACTCCTCTTCCATCCGCAGCCGCTGTTTTCTACACATGTGGCTGGCAGGGGGGAGAGAGGAAAATCAATTCTCCCAAGTATCATGAATCTTTTTATATGCTATTCCTATATATAAATAATAAGCACTTATTTGGTTAGCTTGATGCTAACACATAATGGGAATGGTGGTGTCTGGCTGTCTAACGGTACATTTAGTTGAGGCACGCAGGAAAAAAAAAAACTACATTACACCAAAGATGGGGATTTTTAGCGAAATATGTACTCAGCCCTATGAATGTTTGCATAAAGATTATCAATTATTGGTTTTTCTAACAGGAAAGTGCATAGATTACTGTCAAATAAGGTAACACAGAGTCACTGCCCTCACAGTACGTGGACCAATCAAGCTTACTATCGTGCGTTGTCACCCCCCAACGGCCCATCCTGAACCAAAAGCCCCTGTGATTACTGTCCTTTTTTCAATATTGGTCAGAAATGGTTTAAGTGCTTTTGTCTTTTTTTCTATCGGTCAACATTCTAACTTCGGGGTTGTGACGTCTCTCAAAGGTTTCGTTGCGGTTGTGAACAAGGCGATGAGCGAGCGCTTCGCCAAGCTGGTGAGCTCAGCAGAAGTCCTGCTCCCCGAGCTGCCGTGGCCCCGCGAGTTTGAGAAGGACACGTTCCTTAAACCCGACTTCACCTCGCTGGATGTTCTCACCTTCGCTGGGAGCGGAATACCAGCCGGCATCAACATCCCCAACTGTACGTACGCTGAGACGTGGACGTGTGTTAAACTACACGTTACGTTAAACAGCACAGTTCAGTTGAAGTTTAAAACGTTTTTGCTTTATCTTTGTGTTTTTGTGTGCAGATGATGACATCAGACAGTCAGAGGGCTTTAAAAATGTGTCGCTAGGCAACGTGCTGGCTGTAGCCTACGCCACACAGAAAGAAAAGCTCACCTTCCTGGAGGAGGAGGACAAGGTAACGCATACAGCTTCATGAGTCTCTTTCACGCCACCTCTTGTCTGTTTCACACACTCCCTTAATTACGCATTATCCTCTGTGTATGTGTGTGTATTGTGTGTGTGTGTGTGTGTGTGTGTAGGATTTGTTTATCAAGTGGAAAGGACCATCCTTCGAGGTGCAGGTTGGACTTCATGAGCTGTTGGGACATGGAAGTGGAAAGCTCTTTGTTGAGGTGAGTCAAACATCTCATCAGTTGATATTCAGGGATTGAATTTAGTTGATTTCTCCCTGGTTATGTTTGATTTGCTGATATTTGACTAAAGACTCACTGGTGAGAAAATAAAACCTGTTTTTTTTTTTTGTGTGTGTGTGTGTGTGTGTGTGTGTGT
The DNA here is from genome assembly GCF_056507025.1 of Lutjanus erythropterus. Classification (NCBI taxonomy): domain Eukaryota; kingdom Metazoa; phylum Chordata; class Actinopteri; order Lutjaniformes; family Lutjanidae; genus Lutjanus; species Lutjanus erythropterus. The sequence goes on along the minus strand of NC_139327.1, from coordinate 29,339,813 downwards.
GTGTGTGTGTGTGTGTGTGTGTGTGTGTTTGTTTTGCTCCATCTCTTCCTACAGGATGACAAGGGCAAGTTCAACTTTGACCAGAGTAAGGTGACCAACCCAGAGACCGGAGAACCCGTGAGTTTGTTTGTGCTCACTTCTTTTTTTTTTTTTTTATCTTTGTGTTGAGTTGGTTAAAAGAAGCTAATGGTGTGAGTGTATCTTTTAGGTGTCCAGTTGGTATCGGGGCAGCGAGACATGGGACAGTAAATTCTCCACCATCGCTTCCTCTTATGAGGAATGTCGCGCCGAGTGTGTCGGACTCTATCTGTGTCTCAACAAGCAAGTGCTGAGGTACGTCATGTGTTGCTTGTAATGTAAACTCACTGTGGTTCTCTGTGACTTTGACACAGATGTATGTTTCAGTCATATAGTTTATAAATAAACAGAGGCTATGGGTCTCTTCCACAAAGTCCACCTTGTTCCCAGAACAGTCAAAATCAAACACTGGCTCTAGATACAACCTTTCATGAGTTTTGCTGCCTGTGAGGTTCTCCTTCATGCCTGGAGGGGGAGAGTGAGACGAGGTGTTGGTGGTGAAATCTGCAAGCTAACAGCTAGATCCCAATAAATCCTGCACACTGGTCCTTTAATGAGTTGTTTAGTTCTCTTATCCTGTTGTTCGAGTCTGTACAGTGGTGGCTTTTTGTTATTTGTGACTCTGACACTTTATTGATGACATTTTGGGTTGAATAATTAATATCATCAAGTTGTTTGTGCTGTTTTAATGAGAATACTTGGACTGGACTGGTTGTTATTTATGGTAAAAGCCAGATGATTTGTTGCTGATGGCCAAAACGCTAACTGCTACCTTTGTTTGGGTGTCTGTGTGTGTGTGTGTGTGTTTGTTTGTTTGTCTTCAGTATTTTTGGCCATGAGGGCCAGGATGCGGAGGATGTGGTGTACATCAACTGGCTCAGCATGGTCAGAGCTGGACTGCTGGGCCTGGAGTTCTACACACCTGAGAGCAAGAGCTGGAGACAGGTAATGTGTCTGCTGCTTTTCTCCACAGCATGCCGTCTGTCTCACTCTTTACTTGGACTGGTTTACAGCACGTAATGATGAATCATAACTTTAATTTATATGGAACTTAGAGACATGCGGTGTAGGGAGAACAATGTTTACAAGACGAGTCAACATACAGACCATTAGGCATGTGTTCCTTACAACCTGCCTGGCGCAGCTGCATGTGTCTGTGTTGTTTTATAATTCAGCCTATAGCAACTCTGTCTGTGTTTATAAGAGTGTCAGGACGTGTATATACAGTCAATGTCACACATATGTGTGCGTCTCTCAGGCTCACATGCAGGCTCGTTTCGTGATCCTGCGCGTTCTGCTGGAGGCCGGGGAGGGCCTGGTGGGCCTGGAGGAAGTGACGGGACAGGACGGCAAACCTGACGCTCGAATCACACTGGACCGAAGCAAGATCCACACTGTGGGCAAGAACGCCATCCACAGGTTCCTCTGTAAACTGCAGGTGTGTGTCCATACTGTTAGCTGAGTCAATGCAACAAGTACAGCATATTAAAGAAAATACAACCATACCTGGAAAAGAGCTATATATAATATATATAATATATAATAAAAATGTAAATGTTGATAGTTGTATTATTATTAATTGTCTCTCTAACTCTGCTGACGTCACCCAACATGTTGCTGACCTGATTCCGCTGTTTCGTAGATCCTCAAGTCAACAGCAGATGTAGAAGGAGGCAGGGCTCTCTATGACGGCTACTCCACCGTCAGCGACAGCGGCGCACACAACTTCCTGCGTCTCCGGGAGACGGTGCTGCTGAGGAAGGAAGCTCGTAAGATGTTTGTCCAGGCCAACACCAGAGTCAGTGGTACGTACCTGCATCTCAACACATTATGGGGATTAACGCATGTTTTTACGTCTGCTGCTGCAGCAGTACACCAGTGTCATGGTAAACTGTGATATGAAATTTAATTGTTATCATATCATGTACATTTACATCTACAGTACTGAATTCTACAATATTGTGTTGTTTAAAAGAAAATCTAATTTATATCAAGTTTAACGTTTGTCAGGTCAATATTTTGTGAAATTGTACTGAAGCCTTTGTTCACCTAAAAAAAAAAGCCTTCTGTTTTTACTTTTTCAAGTGTCATGGAAACTAATAATATAACAATAATCATAATTATGATTGTGTAATATTGTGATTTTTCTGAGACTGTAAAAATCTCATACGGTTGTAACTCTTCTTTGTATACGTATGGGATTGTGAAGTGTAAAAAGCAGTTGTAGATTCCTGCACTGACGGAGTAAATTATTAACCGTGTGTTTGCTTCCGTGTGTGATTTCCAGGGGACAGCGTAGAGCTGGTGGAGTATGAAGGCAGCGCAGCAGGTTTGATTCAGTCCTTCACCGAGCGTTTCCAGGATGACGTAGAGCAGCTGGAGGCCAACCTTTTGGAGATGAGCAAAAGCGACGCCTCCTGCTGGTGCTGATGGATGGACGACCTGCTCCACTGGCTTCAAAAATACCAACTGAAATCAGATTTCTTTTTTGTAATCGTATGTAAAAGACAGACTGATTCTTAGTGGATGTTAAAACACACAAAACTGCAAAATGATCCAAATCCTTTTAGAAAACACCTCTGAACGGACAGAATCAAAGTTTCATACTTCAAATAAAGCCATAAGACGAGAACAGATCTGCCAAAGACACCAGCCACAGTTTCTCCAGCCACGGTCCAAAGTCAGGTCTGCCTTTGATAACAGGATCAAATACAAATAAATGAGCTGATAATTAATACAACACCTTCACTCTTTTAGATGCATTTAGTTTTTCTAATAAGAAGTGTTGAACTGTCAATTAAACCAACGCTGCCTGACAAAAAAAAAGGTTCCTGGTTTTAGACATGTATGCAAGTGACTGTAGGTAGTTCTCACTTTCTAATAATGACAAAAATCAATCATTATGCCAGGTTTTATCTTTACTCAACATGATGTTCACAGACTGGTTTTTACAGTCAACTTTCAGGCTGAACCACTGCAGCTCATCCATTAAATTAAATGTTTGATGATTTGACAGGTTAAGACTGTTAACTTGCTGCCACGACAGCTGAATTTTGACTGTAAGGCAAAATAATAATAATCATGAATATAAGATTTTTTGCCAGGTTTGGTATATAGAAGCCTTGGATTACTTGACTGTATAAAATATTCTGTGTCTGGAAGGCATAAAAAATTCTGTACGTAGGAAATGTGGTGCACAAATAAAATGTCTTTGATAAGATCTTAGTGGTATTTTTTTCCTACAAGGACCACAGGACGCTCGCACATTTCACTTTTATGAAATTCACCCACAGTCTGAAATTGACTTAGAGTATATTTTAATGATGACAAATTGCTCTTATGATTTCCGTGGGACTTTTATTAAATTGGTACACGTCTGCAGAGAGGAGTTGTTAAATTCAGTTAGAAAGATATCGAAGTAAGAAGGCATCTGCGGTGGCTTCCCATTAAAGGAACATTAAACCACTCCAGCCTATTCAGTGTACTACAACAGTGGACAATTACATTTTAATACCGTCTCCGACAAGGAAACGGAATCAAGTCTCTGAACCAAACCACTGTTCCTGCAAGAACATCTTTAATTATCAGTGCCTGTAAATGATTCTGACATCTAATCCTGAAACACAGCAAGTTTACAAAAGGATGATCCTCTTATTCTGTTTATTCATTCTACAGTCAAGCTAGCTGAATTTTTGAAAAATAGTGTTTGATCGTATGGCAGCATATTGCTGCCACACTAGAAAAAGAAAAACGGTAAATCTGTTATAGTGTGAAAAGTTTGTTATAACAAGATGCTTTTTTATGTTATAACATGTTATTATGACAAAATATATTATTATCATATACATATGTTCTAACCATCAAGTTGCATGAAAATTGTTTCATGCGGTTTTAAATTACAGCAAGGTCTTTTCACTTTCTTCTTGTAACAAAACTATTTTGTAATAATGTAAAACATTTCTTGTTACAACATGGTAGCTTACATTTTTATAACATCACATAGCAATATAAGTTAGCATGTTATAATGTGATAAGTTTTTTCTTGTGATAACATGAAAACATCTTGTTGGTACAATAAACATTTAATGTTTGACGTTAATGATACTGACCGTTTTTTATTTTTCTGGAGTGGAAGCAATATGCTAAAGTAACAATTATTTTGATTTGTAATTTCAATCAAAGTTTCTGCAATTTGTAATTTAATTAATTTCAAGAAAATGCTGTTATCAAAGGAAACAGATGGTTCTCTGTCAGGTAGGAAATCAATCCCCAAAAACTTGGGTACGTGTAAGAAAATGGTTGGCAATAAAACAATAAAAAGTTAATAAATGCAGAACAAACTATATTATTATTAACATCTTTGGTTTTGTAAAATTAGTTAATTTAAAGTTTTGTTCTATTACTCTGACTCTTTGGGATGCTGTCAGCATTTCTACACTGACTAATTCTACACCGAGCTTCACGATATCACATAATATCACTCAGTTAATGTTTGTTCACTAGAGGCTCGTACCATCGTCCTGTTTGTGGGGCGAGGGAGGTGGAGTCTCTTCTGCCCCCTCGAGGCTGCTGAATGAACTGCAGCTGTCCGTGTCACTTAGAGAGGCAGCATTCATCTGTAAAACCAGACCCTCTTCCTCCTCTCCCATCTTTTTACGCAGTTCCTCATCATCTTCGTCCTTATTTCCATCCGCACCCGCCCCCTCCTCCTCAGCCCCCGTCTCTGATCTCTGCTGATCTGCCCTTACAGGAGCAGCAGGTGTATGATAGGCCTGCTCCACCAGCTGGGATAAGGATGGAGAGATGAATGGAGACAGAGAGAAGGGGGCTTTGGGAGAAGGAGAAGGGGACTGATAAGGAGAAAGAGAGGGCGAATCGCTGGGTGAGTCATGTGGAGAGAGGGAGAAGGGGACTTTGGGAGAAAGGGACGGGGACTGATACGGCGAGAGGGAGGGAGACGCGCCGGGAGAGTCGTGAGGAGAGAGGGATGGAGACACTTTGGGGAAAAGGGGAGGGGCAATGGGAGCAGCAGATGGGGAGAAGTAAGGGGAAAGTAGGGGAGAATGGGAGAAGTTGATCCTCGGAGAGGGCTGCATGTAGTCTGAGTCGTCTGGAAGATTCTCCGTCACTGTTAGGGGCTGAGCTGGAGCCTCCTCTCCCATCACTCCAGCTTTACTTTTCTCTGCCTCCATCTGCTCCTGCAGCTCGGGCCGGAGGTGAGGAGTCGCTGACGGAGGCTGAACTTCGCTGGAGGCGTCCTGTGTCCGCATCAAAGGCCAGGGCTGGGATGCCTGAACGGCTTGACTCGGGACTTGCCCTTGTTTCAGCGCTTTACATTTTCCTTTGGTTTTGGGCATCAGAGGTGGTGGAGGAGGAGGAATAAGCGGCGGCGACAGCAAAGTTGACGTCTCTGTGGAAACGCGAACCTTGATTGGATATACAGGAGAAATACAAAAGAAAAGCACAATTAATGTTTTTTTTTCTCTGCATATTGAGCACAAAACTCTAAATTACAACAGTTGAGATGATGTACAAAACGTAAATAAATACATAATGCAATGATTTGGAAATCATTTTCAACCTCTATATAGTTGAATACAGTACAAAGACAAGATATTTAAAGTTCAAACTGATTAACTGTAAATACACACTCATTCTGAATTTGATGCCTGCAACAAAAAGAAATTGACAGGAGCAGCGGAAGGCTGGAAAAGTTGTGGAATTCTCATAAAACACCTGTTTGGAAAATTCAACAGGTAAACAAGTTAAATGGTAACAGGTGACAGTACCATGATTGGGTATTAAAGGGGCATCCCTGTATGGCTCAATCGTTCGCAGGCATGGACGGAGTGAGATTCACCACTTTGTGAAAAACTAAGGACGAACAGTCCAAAAGTTTAGGAATGTTTCTCAACTCGAAACGGCAGGAACTTAGAGCTTTCACCATCTACAATCCATAAAGTTCATCTGAGACCATCCAGATTGTTACCGGGATCTGCCAGGATCCGTGATGGTATGGGTGTGTGTTAGTGCCCATGGCATCATGGGTAACTGTCACACCTGTTAATGCGACACACAGGTTTTGGAGCAACACATGCAGGCATCAAATCCAGAATGAGTGTGCATTTACAAAAAAGTGAATAAGTTTGAACATTAGGGTTCTTGTCTTTGTGCTGTATTCAATAGAATGTAGGTGAAAGATGGTTTGTACATCATTGTTTTCTGTTTTTATTTACATTTTACACAGCGTCACTACTTTTTGGAATAAGGGTTGTACACCAAGTCAGAAAACACATTTTTCAGAGGACTTTAAGTGCTGGAGACACTGTGGTTTTATGAATGTTCATCATTATCATATGTTTTGGACTGTAATGTCATTAATTTCTTTTGGCAGGACATGCAGAGACTGTACTCAACACAAAGACATTTAGACATTCTTCTCCTTTGTTTGTTTTTGTTTTATCTTACTTTTGCCTAGTTTGCTCGATTCTGAAAGTGGCCGAATATTTTATTTATCATCTCATAATATGAGAGTAACAATGAAAAACAGAATAATTCATAAATTATTCTCCCAATAAAAAACATTAATTGTAGGGTAAATCCGAACCTTGAGGCTGCGTTTGAACATGCGGCGTCTGGACAGAGCGGTCTGGGACTGCAGGAAGAGGGGGTTGATGAAGCAGAGAGCACCCATGCCGGCGCCACAGTCCAGCTCCCTGGGGCTGCGTGTCGTGATCGGACAGAACTCGTGGAACAGGGTGGGGTTGGAGGCCGGTTGTTTGTTGGTGTCGTCTGATTCAGGTGCTGTCTTGTTGAGCAGACTGTCTGAGTCGGGCTGTGGAGCTGCGTCAGGCTGAGCTGCAGAGCTCGTCTGTGGTGCAGCAGCAGGCGGGGCCGTGGTTACAGCGTCTGGCTTCTTCTCCTCGTCCTTCTGGGGCTTAGGCGCCTCCCGGGGCCCACGGACGTTTAGGCGGGAATTCCAGAATTCTATAAAAAAAAAAATAGATGTGTTATTTCTTTATAGTGAAACAGTGATTTCTGCTTAAAAGACCAGTGTGTAGGCCTGTTGTAGATTTTTTTTTGTTTCATTTTTAAACTTGTTTAATGGGAACCATCACATTTTACATGGTACAATATATCAGAGCCCTCAAAAATGGTTAATTTACTTTTTAATTTGTATTTGTTTAAAATGTTGTATACCAAAAACTCATTGGACAATAATACTACAATAAAAACTCAGATGAAACAGATGAAAACTTTTAAAAAGTGTCTTTTACTAAATAATAAATCTGCTGTGCACAGCATTTTATGTTAATCTGAAATTCTTTTTTCCTTTAAAAGGTAAAGTGCTTCTGCTTTCCTTCTTTAACAAAAGTAAGCACGTGCAAAAATTTGGCATGAATTTTAATGAATTAATTACTTGTGTGCAACAGCAAAACAACAATAATGCAGCAGTGAGTGGCAGTAATTTAAAAAAATACAATATTCAATACACTGTTACATCCCTGTATAAAAGCTATTTTAAAAAGTACATTTATAGCATAAATACTGTTGATTATGATATAAAAAGTCAATAAAACAACAAGTCTCTCTGCCTACTCATTCATCCTTCAGTGAACAAAAGGAAAAACTACCTACGCAGACGTCTTTCCAGTGTTTATGTTTGTTACCCAGCAGCTGTGAGGTAATTTCTGTCTGTGTTGAATGAGCACCTTGCGTAAATAAATCTTTTAAAGCCGGGGTACTTAAGGTCGAGGTTACAAAATCTGCTGTCAGGAGACAAGGAGTCGCGTTAACCAACCTATTCCCATGTGCGAGATGGACTCCAGCTCTTTGTGGGACGTCGCTTTTGCAATGGCTTCAGGAAGCTCCAGAGGGAAGGGTAACACGTCTCTGACACACAGACGATTCGTAACGTTAACACCAACATTAGTTCTCGCAGATCATTAAAAACAATGACAGCGTTCGATGTAGAAAAGGAGGAAAAAGAGGATAACACACTGTGGATAGACGGGGTAGAAAAACAGATCATGAAGGAGGCTTAAAAAGAGAACAGCCGAGGATGATGAGAGTGAGGAAGACGAGATTTTACCTGCTGACACAGTAGAAGGAGATTAGTCTTGGGAGATCTGGGAAGCTGATGGCTGAAGTCTCCAGAGACAGAGCTGGTGGGTGAGGAAAATTCATGTGTAAATACTGGAGCAAATGTACAGTACATTTTATAAAACATACATAAGCATTTAAATCGATTTCCTACATTCCAGTCAAGGGATCAAATATACATAAAATGCTGCTTTTAAAACTAAGTAATATAAAAAATAAACACAATCTGCATTATGTTCATATCAGTGCATACTGGACACCAAATACACTATATCAGCCTATAATACCCACCATATGATGTATCAGTCTGGCTCTAGTTACATGAGTGGTGGTGAGTGAACTGACATAAGCACTTAAGAATTAAAGTAGTTGCGCTCTTTGTTTTGTTTGGGTAACTAAAGCAGATTAGTATCTTGATATGTGACTACACTGGTCTGACTCAACATTTCCGTTCAGTCTGGCTGGCGTTAGAAGTGTTTCGTGGTCAGACGCAGGAATCCCATTTTAAAGCTCGGGAGGGTTCGGGTGTGCCGTGCTCTTACTGGATTGTTCCTCCCTGATGCCAAACTGCTGGACGAAGGACGGCACGCTGTCATCCGCCAAACGGACACACAGCACGTTTCTCCGGGATGTGCGAGACTTGCGCACCAGGAAGGTCTGCAGGACAACATGACAAATCACTGAGCCTGCGGTATTAACATGAGACCTGAATGATCAAACTACAAATGTGACAAATTTTTATAAACTCTGATTAATGATGTTTATGACATATTCTTAATTATGTTATTTGCCTTCTTGCATTTTTGGCACATGTTGTACATAAAGTTATTTCTTTCTTTGTGTAAAGAACATTGTCTCCATTTGTCCCAGCATCAGCTATTAATATATTAAGGGCCAGATTTACTAAGATCCCAAATCAAGAGTGCTAAATTACATATTGCACATTTGGTTGGTGTGTGTTTTGCAGGTGATCTGCTAAGAATAACTGTGTAAATGACTGCAGGCGCAAACACTGACAGCAGTATTTAAATGAGGGTTTTGCGTGTTTTACAGGTTTCCCCCACAGGGAGTTTGGATGGAAAGCAGAAAAACCGCAGGCACAAAATGAAATTTGATTCCATGGATGTGTTAGCGGAAGAGGCAAACAAACATATTGTTGAGTTACAACAAAAAATATTCAGGAACAACAGATGAAATTTAGAGAAGATGGCAAGATATAAGGTGAAGAACAAAAGAAAAATTAAAACTTCTTGAACTTCTTCAGAAATTAATAATAATAATAATGATAAATCCAATGAGCAAAAGACAAAAGCTGTCTCTCTCTCGCTCTGTGGGACACTTGGGCCATTGTTGCACACAACAGGAAGCTGGTCAGTGCTGTATCTGTTCTGACAATGACCATAACTGCCCTGGCAAGACAGTGGTGAGGTCTCTCAATCCAAGCAGTCCCGCAGCAGAGCAGTTGGGCACTGGAGGGGGAGGACAGGTGCTCTGGGGAGAGAGGAGCGCGCTGCGGGAGAGACATGCAACCTGCCATAAAACCCCAGTTTGAAATGTAAGGTTGGCAAAAAGAAAGAAATAGGAGGATATAATAAAGGTCTGTGGGCTATAGTGGCTGTGAATGTTTCGTTTGGCTGCAAATAGGCTGCAACAAATTTATGTTTAACTGTGGTGCTTTTCTGTGTCAAGGATTGTTGAATGGCAACTAAAATAAATGCATATCCACAGCAGCTCATGAGAAATGTCTTTACCACAATAACAGCGACCATCTGTGCGAACCGATGAGCATTTCTGGCTTGGTAAATCACAGAGAGTGTACTAAATTACCCTATTTGTATTTTCCCCTCCCATTATTTTGCACACTAGAGTAGAAACGCCCCATATTGTGTATTCATTAAGGCAAACATACTAAATGGACAGTACAGGCTGTCTTAAACATCGTTAGTACATCAGTTTGCACATTTGTTTGTTTTCTTACACGCATACCTTCAGTAAATCACTGTGTCGCTGTGAGGAGCTGGGAAGAGACACACTCTGTGGTGCGCTGGGACACACTTTTACTTTCGCTGGCTGTCGTTAATTACTTTTTTTGTCATCATGATAGAAAAACGTTTAATTTTCGTGCTGTCAGTCACCTTTTACCTGCTGACAGTGTAAGTAAAACATGAGGCTCATGTAAGCTGATATAGAGTTTTAGTGTGACACTGAACTTAAAATGAACGGAACAAATAGTCAAATCTTTGTATTGAAAGGCCAGATGGACAGTAGTGTTTGTTTGCATAAAGAACGTGGAAGTGAGATCCGATCACTAGCGGTTACTTGAGATACAACTTAAAGAACTTAGAGCTGTCCACTTATGTTTGGATCACCAGGTCTGAGCAGCTTCACTGAGCGCATGTGACAGTATGGACTTGGACAGAGCAGGCTAGAGAAATATACAGTGTGTGTGTGTGTGTGTGTGTGTGTGTGTGTGTGTGTGTGTGTGTGTGTGTGTGTGGCTCTGACCCCGGGAGGCTCTCGCCGCAGTATGTGCAGTGCGGTGGCAGGGTTGATTGACAGCTGAAGCCACACAGGAACTGTGAGCAGGAGACGGTCCAGCACGCTGATGCTCTTCAGAGAGCCTCGTCCCCTTTGATGTCCCTGGAACTTCCGCTGTGACGACTGGGTGGGCTCCGGGAAGTCATACAGCGGTTCCTCCTGCTGTGCCATCTACACACAACACATGATCATTAATTATCCTGCAGCTGATCATGCACTCCTCTGGTGTGTGTATGCTACAGGTGGTTATTAACTGTCCCAGTGGCTCACACTCACAAGAGGAAGATTGGTGGGATGGCTGCACACACACAGACAGACAGACACACACCTGCGTAATAAATGTGCCTGGATTGGGACAGCAAGTCCAGACTTGGTAAAGTGCAGCAGCTCAGACAGAGCTTGAATGAAATATGAAGCACTGGGAAACAAACGTTTAAAATATAGGCACAGAAACAGGATGAACAAACGTCACAAAAGGCGATGCAACGTTAAATATTAAAAATAATGACAACTTGCAGTGATTAAGTTGGTTTCAGGTTATTAAACAGGTCTGTCTCCTCGTTACAGCTGCAGTCTGACCGCCTGGGCCTGCATGTCAACATGTGTCTGGATCCGCAGCGCGCATTCCTCTGAAACATTTCCTCCTCAAACTCATGTTGCACTCACAGTCTTCCTGCTGTACAATCACACCACTTGTTTTACATCAAATCTAACTTTGCACAGCACCATTCTCAGTTCAGCATTACCTAACTCGTTGTTTACCTCTTTGCCCCGATCCCTCTTCTTCTTCTTCTTCTTTTTCACCCCCTCCGGATAAACTTTAACTCTTCCATCAACTCTTTTTTTTCCGCCACGATGAAAAGTGAACTTCTCCTCCACTTTGGCCAGTCATAACCTGTGTTTCCACATCCGGAGATGTCTCCCAGCTGTGGCTCCTCCTCCCTCCCACCTGGAAACTAATACGTCACAAAGCTGTGTCTCATGGGAGCGACTCACATGTCCCAAATTTAATTGTTAGTAGGTTTGTTGTAGTTATGTTGTACGGCCATAACGTGGCCAGCAGCAGTTTAACATAAGTATAATAATATTTGCTGGGAAGCAGTTTTAATGTTGTAACATTAACAACAGTATAATAACATAGGTAACACACTTGTAAACTTACTCTCAAATAGTAGTAAGAAGTAAACATCTCAGTCAAATAACACTTTTTTGAAGGTGGGTTGTACGAATTATTATTTTTATTATTATTATTATTGCATTTTTACTTGTATAGAACCATTTCAGTAAAATACGATTACAATATTACTTTTACATTCCTTGAAACATCGTAAACAGATTTAAAAACAGCAAGGCTGAGTTGACAACAAATAAAATAAATACAAAGATGAATTTAAAAAATCTACTAATAATATGTGTACGTAATAAAAAAAACAACACAATCCAGAATTCAACTTTAATTCAACGCACAGACTCTATTAGCAAATCACACAATCTTTTTTATACACATTTTAAAATATATATATATATATATATATTAGTAGAAAAGGTCTAGTTATTGTACATGACATGCAGTGGCATATAGTGCTTGCTAGAGACAAGTGACAGTACTAATGTTAGTAACGCAACAACACAGCCCTTAACTTCTCCTTTTCAAAATAATAGTAACAAGGTAAATCGATTAATATTCAAATCAAATATTGTTGTTGTTCTAATTTTCATCTTTACTGATGAACTGTAATATAGGTTATTATCACTTAGAAATAAGGTAGAGTTTATGTTCTTTTGGTCCGGTTCATTTGATGTATGTGAAATTTGCTAAAAAATTATTATGCGAGCCATACGGACTTTCCTGTGAGGCTGCGGTGTCACGAAACATCGTGACAAACCCTGGTGCGGTCGTGCCTAAAAGGGAATCCTTGATTTGCGAAACTCTCGCGAGATTTGTACGCATTGTCTCTTCATTGGGCACGTTGTCTAAACGAAAAATGTCTTATGGCGTGACAGCGAGGTGATTTAAGATATGCGTACGCTCTCGGACAAAAAAAAACTAGGGTAGGGTTACGGAAATGTATGGTAATATTATTAACACAATAATTACTCTCGCGAGATTTTTCGCTGATCTAGTATTCCCTTATGGACACACCGTGATGAAACTGCGCCCCCATGGCTGCCAGCGCACCACAAGAAACCGGAGGCGGATGTGATGTTTTAAATACAGCTCCAGGACCGCGTTGGGTAAGTCTGTGTAGCTGCTATGCTGGCATAATTAATGTTTTCCCTCCATTTTCTACAGAATTAAAAACGTGGTTGGGTTAACAGTATAAAATATACTTTATGACAGCTCATTGTTACTGTTGTGGAGCTCTAGCATAAGCAAACGTTTTCACCCACTGTGATGAAAATAGCTACGTTAGCGTTAGCTAGCTAGCTTAGCCACCGTTAGCTACACGGTTAATGTTTGCGTTTAACAAAATGGCCAGCAGTGTCAATAGTTTATAGCTAACTGTTGGTCGTGTGAATGAGCTTACATGTTACCATACATTTTCTTTCATGTTACCGTTTGCCTGACATTTGCTAGTTAAATGTGCACGGCTCCCTTTAGCTAACTTCATTGGATCAATTTTCACCGCGAAAGTTAACGGTTTTATTAGCTTAGCTAATAGTACCTGACACTTCTTACCAATTAGAAATGTAGTAGTAGTTAGTTAATGGCTTCAGTTCTGTATATTAATCCTGTCTGGTATTACCACTTAACGGTAAAGTTGATTAACACGAGCTACGATGAGCAGCCACTTGTTAGTTTGCTGTTGAGTTTCACTGACTAAACAATCAGCCAAAGTATCCAACTTAACGAAAATATAATTTTTTACTGTTTTTACAGATGACTGGTTGAAACAGAGATGAGCGGTGAGAACGTGAAGTTGTTTGTGGGGAATCTTCCTTTAGATGCAACTCACGACGAGCTGAACAAGCTCTTTGCACCGTATGGAGAGATCAACACCTGCTCTTTGCTCAGACAGTATGCCTTCGTTACCCTGAGGGGAGAGGGGGCAGCAGACAGGTAATCAGCTGGTCATCACCATTATTACGTTTTTAAAATTAATCGCCTTTCTAGAAATGTTCTTGCATATCTTGGGGATAGATTTAAATGGGAATATGAATTTATTTTTAGGTATAGAAGGGTAGTTTTTGCTGAAATAGAAGTTTGTTTTTACAATTGTTGCTTCTATTGCCAATGTGTTTTTAAACAAAATATAAGCCTGAAAAAAGTGTTTGTGCCAATGATAATTGGTGGGAATTCGTCATTTTTGCAGTGCAATTTTGATTTTTATTGGACAAAAAAATAATAAGATTGTGATAATGTAATATATGTTTGGGTCTGTATCAATTCAGTTGCAGTTAATAGTTCAGTCATAGTATGAATTATAAAATATGTAAACACACTGTAGGCCCTATATATATTATCAGTATGTACATAGGAAAATGTACAGGTCATGTAAAATAACATTAAAAGTAGAATGAAAATATTTTACAAATTATGGTGCAGTGATGAAAGAAAGTACAGGGTATTGTGTCATAAATTATGAGAAATAAACATTGTATGGAAAGGGGCATGTATGTTACAATAAAGTGGAAACCTCTCATAGTGATCACGCCTGTCCAGGTCAATGCATATGACCATCTAATTTACGTTTGTGGTTTATTTTTTATTAGATGAATATGAAGTAATGAAATTGACAGTTTTGCTATTTGATGAATTTTATTAACTGTCTCATAATACAGTACTTTTGTTTCTAACACTTTCAAATTACTGTATTAATTAAATTGCTGCGTGCAATTCAAAAACATAAATGCAGTTCAGTACTCTACAGAGATGCAACGATTAATGGATTAATCAATCGGTTAGTCAAAAGAAAATTAGTTGTCAGCTATTTTAATAATCGTTTAATAGTTTCAGTCATTTTTTTTTCCAAGCAAAAATGTCAAAAACGTGCAAGTTCCAGCTTCTTAAATGCAGGGATTTGCTCATTTTCTTTGTGATTTATAGAGTTTTTGGGTTTTGGTCAGTTTGTTGGACAATAGATGCAATTTGGACGAGGTGGCTTTGGGCTCTGCTGAGCATTCTTAACATTTTTTTTTTACTTCTTTATAGACTACACGATTAAACAAAGTAACCAGCAGATTAATCGATAATGAAAGTCAACATTAGTTTCAGCCGTAGTACTGTAGATAAAATGTAGCTTAATTTAGTTTTGCTGCTGCATCTGGTTGTTTTGTTTGTCATGTTTATCATATCTGTTCATCATGAGAGAATTCACTGTATTATAATACTATTATTAATAAACAACACAATGGAAAGTATTATAAAAATGTACAGAAATACGTATCTACATTACAAAATGACAATAGTATTATTAAAAAAAATATATAGAAAGGTGCATCAGTGTTACTGTCTTACAGATTAGAAGTTAGTATTAGACCATACCAGTGTGCCTAGTGTTTATAAAGCACTATGTAAAAAATATAAATCTTTGATGACAACTGCTGAGTGTATTTTATGGTTCTGTCAGTGTTTTTACAACTGAAAAAGCAGACTGAGTCTGGGATGTGAAATATCTAAATCAGCCTTGAGCAATATTTATGGCTCTCAAAAGGAAACTAGCACTCATATTGAAAACTGAAAATTCAGATTGACCTAGATCAAACAACAAAATTAGCAAAGTTCATAAATGTCTAAAGTTTGCATAATCAGGCTGACAGGCCTGCTGAGTTTAGTGCTGCAGTATCTTAAAAACATTGAGGTGTCAGAAGAGAGGTTTAGAGGCTTCAATAGAACTGAATCCCTGCAGAATCAAAAACAGTATCGTGAATTGATGAGATCAAAGAAAATTTGGGTTGATAAGTCTACAATTACAATTGATGCATGAAATTTCCGGTTAAGTAAAACCAGTTGTGAGGCTACAATCAACAGTTATTTTCATTGTTATTCTGTCGATCATTTTCTTGACTAATCAATGAGTTGTTTCATCTATAAAATGTCAGAATGTCTTGTTTAGTCTAAAACCCAAAGATATTCAGTTTACTGTCATGGAAGAGTAAATAAACCAGAAAATATTCATGTATAAGAGGCTGAAATCAGAAAAGTTTTATTTATTCATTTATTGATTACTATTGTTCTTGCTCTCACAGGGCCATACGGCATCTTGATGGCAAAGAGTACAGAGGCAGACCCTTGGTGGTCGAGGAGTCACGTGCACGCCCACCCAACTCTACTAAAGTGTTTGTGGGGAACCTCAGTGCAACGTGTTCAGCAGATGACTTGCACGGGCTGTTCTCAACCTTTGGAAGAGTTTTAGACTGTGATAAAGTCAAGGGTGAGTCAGAAAGCCCCTCACCAGTGCTGATGGTACAACAGAAATCTATGCACAAGTTTGCATGAAAGCTTAATCAGCCTGATTCCAGATTTTGTAGAAGTCCTGATCTGTAATGAATTAAAATTTGCTGGTTGAAGTCTAGTCATTTACTAGACATTTACTTTTGAAATCAGCGTCTCATGTAAACATTGTTCTCCCCGCTTCCTGTTTACTCTACAGCCAGATTATGCTCAAATGTTGGCTATGCATTTGTGCATATGGAGAGGAAGGAGGAGGCCCTGGCAGCTATTGAGGCACTCAACGGGACCATGTACAAGGGCCGTCAGCTGGCCGTGGAGCTGTCCAAAGCCCAACCTCTGATCAACCAGATTGTGACGCCTGGAAACCCTGGTGCAACAGGTGGACATAAAGGATCCATTTGTGTTTTGCATATAATTCAGTGGTGAAAACTACTAGTGTGGATGTTCTCATCATGCTTTCTTCTCCTCACAGGTGGCAGGGAGGGTCTTCTTCCAAGACCGCCTCCATCATTAGAGCATCACCAGAGTCAAGCGGCTGTGCTAGCGGCAGCTGCAGCAGCTGCAGCTGGACTGCCCATACAAGTGAGTTATCTCTCTCTAGCAGGGCATCTGCTATCTTTGTAAAACCTCTGACTTATTACCTCTGAAAACTGAGACAGCTAGTTAGTAGGATGTGCCTGATTACTGGACTAAACGATTTCTAGATGGAACCAGAAATACTAGTCAGTTAAACTTATTGTACAGTACAGCGCTGATTAACTGTTGCCTGTAAGATGTTACATGGATGCCTGTCACACATCAGATAACAGCCCCCCTCCCTGTGCCGAAGGCCAGATGGCCTGGAAGTTATTGTAATCAGCAAAGTGGGACAGATGCTTGTATAGCTTGTAAAACCAGCGCACTTTGACAGAATTTTGATCCACGAAATTAAAATGAGGTTTTATGTAGGCTGCGTCAGAATAAACTACCATATAACCACTCAGCTAGAGCAGTGTGTAACCACATTTCAGCAGCAGTTAAAGCATGATTTGATTATTGAAGAATATGATTTTCTGCTTCAAATGGCCCTTGGTCCACAATGTTTGTTCTGAAAATAATTAACCTTATCATTTAATACATTGTTTTCAATTTTCAGTGTTTTAATGTGGTTTTTTTTTTTTTCAACCTTTAGACTAGTTGACTATCCTAAATTGAAATTTCCATTTAATCAACAGGGAAATTAGTTGCCAGAACATCCCTAATTGTTGTTAGACTTGCTTTTAACCTGATACTTTGTAAAAAAAAAAAAAAAAAAGTACTCTCACATGTCTTTGACCATTATTGTGATTTAGATTAATTGGTTTCAGTATGTTCAAAATGTTTAAATGCTCGTGTCTCTCATCTTTCTTTGCAGGTTCAACAAAGTGTCCACAACTCATTCTACAACACCACATCCTTTGACCCCACCTATGCTGCTCTGAAAGGCATTACAAGCGCCAAAGGTGCAGATGGGGTCATATATGGTGCTCTCGCCAGCCAGGTGTATGGGTCCGTTGCTGACCAGGTGTACCAAGATATAACCAATCACAATTCTGGACCCGCCACCACTGTTGAAGAAGTAGAGCCAGCAGTCCAACCAGATCCTACAACACTTTTCGAGGCAGCACGAGCCAAGTTCTTTCAGGAGGGACAGAAGGTCTTTTAACAAATACTTCAGTAAAATCATTTATACTGTTCTTCTCCTTGTATGTTTTTGCATTTTATGTATATTAACTGACATAATTCCACTCAAAGGTTCTGGCAGAGCAGCAGGCAGGGAGGAAAGCAGCAGCTTCAGACAATGAGCGGGACCGCAGCCCAATCAGAGGAAACCGAGCCCCCCTCCTCCCCGACCCTGTTCCGGGTTCCTTTGCTCAGATACGACCCAAACGCCGCGCCCTGCTGCCAACACCACCTGGAGGACCTGAAGAGCCCCCAGCTGCCACGACCACACCTGAAGGGTCAGACCCTGTTGCTAGGTACACATAACATGTTTTGATAGAGGAGTAAGTTACATGAAAAACAAGCACATTAAGCCCACTCACATTTGCACATATTATAACAACAATAGTTTATTTATAGCACTGATAAATCAATAGTCATGTTTCCATTCAGGCTTGTACAATTTTCTCTTTTTTTCCATACCTTCCTGACATTTTCTAGTGTATTATGGCAATATTGGTGTAAAACTTGTGTAAAACAGCCCAACTCAACTGTACCCCACTGCTGATTGTCATAGTGCTTCTGTTCCCACAGTTCGGGAAACAAAAAACACAGGAGCTTTGCTCTGGGCTTGAGAAGCTGCAGCTTTTATTCACAAACTGTAACCGACTATGTACATTTACTGGTGGGCCAACAGCTTCGCTGCTCACCGTCTCTCCACTTAGTGCACAGTTACTGTCAGACTGTGCTGCTACATTCACTACACTACTCTGACCAATTAGTAGTCTGCATTGTTTGCTGGCTCACCTTTATCATTTGAACTAAATCCAAAATACTCCTAGGACCGAGGCATTTTTCTTTTTAATACTTAATCCCGCTGTTGTAACTTAATCCCCCAGATGCCACACTTCTCAGCTCAGCTGCGCTGCTTGTTCTCCAGTAGAGAGACTGACCTCAGGTGGCATGTGCTCTGCACAACAATACATCGCCAGGATATCAATTTAATAGAAGGAGGAGCATCTGTATTTAGGATGGCATTGGCAGTCACATACTGTTTGGATTTCTTAACACCCATTAAAGCCCATAAAAAAATCATAATAGAGTCATAACTGACCTTGGTTGCAGTTCGAGGTTTGCCTGTCAACAGTTCTGCAGAGGTTTTTTTATGATGGTGGCCTATGGGGGGAAACACTTCTTGGGCAGGTGGGGAATTTTTTGCTGCAATCCCATGAGTGGCTACTGGGAAACAATGGAGGAAAGGCTAAGCCACAATACTTTAGCAAGGTTTATATATTACATCTATGGTCAACTGTCCCATGAAAGAATAATTACAACATGGCTTTCTTTAGTGGAGAAAAAATCCACAAGACTTTGTTCTCTCATAGATGGCCAAGGTGACTGGGTTTTATTGGCAGTTGGCAAACAGCTGGTTTTGTTTCTGGTTTGCAATCTCTAGTTCTTCTATTCTGTTTGTTAAAATAATTTATAGTACCAACTTCTGGCCAAACTAGGCATTGTGTAGTTTTTTCACTCCAAACCAGTTGATGGGACCGCAAAATTCACATTTTCTTTCCTTTTTTCTTTTTTGCAACATATTAAAATTGGCTTGAAATTTGCTTTATGCTTACATGGGAACATGACTAATGATTACAAAGCACTTCACGAAAACATTACACAATTTAAAAATACATCCACTTGTCCTTTTTTAGATGTGAGATGCGATTTTTAGACTAATTTGCCTCATTTCTTCTCCAGATCTTACACAGAATACTACCAGCAAATGCATCAATATCAACAGTATCAACAGTACCAGCAGCAGTACCAGTACCTCCAGTATGCTTACACCAATCCTCCTCCGCCGCCACCTCCACCTCCACCGCCCACCACACAGGCACAGGCCTCCACCACAGCCCCTGCGCCCCCAGGGACATACTCGGCACCCCCAACCTATGCTGCATCGGGAGCCTACGCAGCGCCGGGAACATACGACACCTCGGGAAGTTACGACGCCTCATCGGGGAGCTACAACGCTTCATCTGGGAACTACGATGCCTCGTCTGGAAGCTATGACGCATCAGGCTACGGGGCATCAGGAGCATATGATTCATCGGGAGCTTATGCTGCAGCGGGAAGCTACTCCGCATCCACACCGTATGAGCAGACACCCGCACACGGGCAACCCATGCCCCAGCGCCATGATTACCCTTACCACACGCCAGAACCTCCTTATCGATAGTCCCACTCCCCAAACACTCCTTCCACACTGCAGATTGTGTGTGTGCGTGTGTGTGTGTGTGCGCGCGCGCGTGTGTGCGTGCATGTGTATTTACATAAGGGACAGTTATAAGAGGAAAATCAGAGAGGGAGCAAGGTTCTAATTTGAATGCATCTCCACTTTTCTCCATCTTTATCTCATCTCTAGGTAACTAGCTTGCCTGTCAGTTGATGGCGGTTGAGTGAAGTGGGCGATTATATGAGTTAATAACAAGGTGTTCAGACAAGTAGGGCAGGAGAGAAGTTGAACAGCTAATATTGGAATATTGTCATTCACATTCACAGTTTCTGTTAGATGTTATAGAGGCACAGCTGGTTCTTTGTTGAATGTTAAGCTGAAACGTATATCTGGACAAAATTGCACTCAGAAGCCAGGTTGGGATCCCGTGGGAGAGAGTTTTTGTGTGCTGAATCAAGGCCTTTTAATTACTCTACATAAAAATGTGCACAAAATAGGACAAATTCTCATCCAAAAAATTAGTACAGCAGTCCAAATAGTAAGTTGGAGCCGTAGACTGTAAAGGTTGAAATCCTATTTACTGTACGATCTATGGATAAAGCAAGTTGTTTGCCCAGATTTGGGGAGAGCTCTACATGAGCGCAGGACACAAGCAACAAAAAAAAAAGTAAATTGACAAAAACTAAAATGACAGAAACAAGCAATAACAAGTCTTACTTTTTGAAATGATGAGCTTTTTATATCTATCAGTTGCTTGTCGATGTAAAGCTAAGCCCATGATCCTAAAAACAAAAGTTCACTGCTCTGAAAATGCATACTAGAATTTGTTTGAAGTGACTGACTCATTAACATATTGGTCAGTTAAACTGTTATAAACATCTACTCCTCATAAAAGATTATTAACGTTTCCTTACTACTCATAAACACATCTCAGCTTCCTTGATCACATGACATGTTTGACCATTTTCTGTGCTGAACAACTAATCATTTAATTGAGAAAATTATCAACAGATTAATCAATGAAAGTAAACGTTAGTTGCAGCCCTTATTCCGTTTAAACACATGAGCTGGTGCCCTGGCAAAAAGAGAAAATGATCCATCTGGCTCCATCTCTACTTCTTTTAAGAACTCATCTTGCAGTGATGATGATTCAGGTCTGTATTGGCTCATATTTCTCCATGATAACAATTTAAAAATATACATCCAAACCCACACACTAGTGTTGGTGTGGGAACATCTGTGTGGCGTATGTAACAGGCCTTGTTTGAATTCAGCTACATTGACCCTCCTGTAACAGCCAGTCTGTTCGTCCAGACATGTAACTGCCTCATTAGTGATGCATGTCGAAGAGAAAGCAGAACAGAAGTGGAATTGGATTTGAGCGATACATCACCCAGATTTTTGTTGCCTTTACTGAAGAACCTTCATTTTCATAAAGATGGAGAATGTTAATTGACCAGATTGTCTTATGTGTCAGGTTGGTTTCAATGAGCTGACAGGTTAATGCTTCTCAAGCAATTGCCATTTAATTTTGGGTCATTGAAATCTTCGATATGGCAAAATTAAGAAACTGAAGGTTAAAGAGAGAAATTCTGCACTGCCCAGTCAGTGTTGGTGGCAAATGTAGTCAAGTCATGCAATAAATTCCTCAGCCCGAGAAAACAGGTTTCTCCTGCTGAAAAATCTGTCCTTCCTGCATCCAGTGACAGCACTAGATGCAGGAAGAACTACAGGTTATTTCAGCTTGGATTTCTAATCTCCACCTCTGCGTGTGTCCTAGATGAGTAATTTTATCACCTAACACTTTTTTTGTGGCCAACAAAGTAATTGCAATAGTTATAGTGGCGATAACACGACAGCATGGGTGCGGGACTCAGAAGCCGGGCCGCAATGCATTGTGTTACATGTTGGCACTGCAGCACAGATTTGTCAGCAGGAAAACTGTTTTCTTGGTCAGTATTGCAGCACTGAGAAATTTATTGCTTCAGTTGACTATGTTTACCATCAACACTGGTTAGACAGCCACATAGAAAGGGCAGAATTCATGCTTTAAGCTATTTTTGACCCCATTAACTCTGTAGCGTAGTCTACCTGTTGTTTTGAGGCTGTGAAGAATGACTACAGACTAAATTTGTAGTCCACACGGGCCTTCCTGCTTAATTTGTGATGAATATTACCAGGCTTATTGTGCGTGGTTGACGTTTGACAGTTGGGAGGGAAGGCAGAGTGTGAATTTTTGTCATGACTTTGATTAAAAAAAACATAAAAAATACAGTGTAGATGTCCAGATGTTTTCAGCGAAGTATTTGGCTAGGATTCTTTCTTGGAGTGGTTTACCATAATTTACCTTTCTTGTGTTTTCTTGCATAGCCCAGGCTTTCTGAAACAAATCAAGATGGAACAAACAAGTCCCACTCTAGGGAGTTCAATATATCCTCTCTGACCGTTTTGTTAAAGGTTGGTGTTTGCCTCTAGAACATTAGAACAGAAGTAATTCACCTTTCTTTCTAGTTCAGTTTTGTGTGCTATCAGAGCATCCCGTGTGAAAAGGAATTGAGTGCATCCACATGATTTTAGCTAACTCTCAGTTGAACCCAGGATATTTTTTATCAGACTGAAAAAAAGTTGTTTTTGTTGGTTTTGTACGTATTTGCATTTATCAAACTTTGAGGGATGGCAGCAAGCATCGTATGGCCAATGGCATTATAGTAGATGGTTAAAGCTGTGACAAGGAAAATTTAAATTTTTTGAGACGCCCATGGACAAAAGTGGTTTCCACAGTATTAACCACAAAATATTTAGTCACAACTAAAATTTACTAAATAAATATCTCCGGCCTGTTCACCGGATTTCACAGAGAATCTGACCCAGTGGCAGCCATTATGGTTAACTATAATGACCAAGCCTCTCACTTATTGTTTTGTTGTATTGTTGGTCATATACAGTCACCTGTATCAAATTGAGACAGTTTCATAATCAGTTAAAAACTCCTTGTAGGAGCTTTAAATTTACAATTTGTTTTCAACGTTTTCTATCATCATTGGCTTTTGTTTCAATCCCATCAGCTGCTGTCATGCCTCCGCTTGTGTTGGAAACCATTAGTGTTTTTAGAGGGAAAGTTGAGCTAGTTTTCATACCTGAAAATGTACAACTTGGTACTCATGTAAATAATTAAAAACCTTAATTTGCCGACCAACATTTGGTTGAACGGTAAGAACATTGACTGTTAATATTAAGATGATTGTATTTCTACCTAAAAACGGTTGGAGATAGCAAGTAGAAGCTGATGAAGTAGGACAGTTGAGTCGGACCGATCTGTTAAAAGAAAAAAAAAAAACAGGCAACCTGGATTTGTGTGGCTGAAAAGGATTACTGTCATGCTTGTAGCGAGTGGTGGGTGTAAAATCAGACATTGCGTACGTTTAGATCCGAAAGAGATGGCAGTGATTCACCGTTTGAGCTGAGAGCAGGTACAAGTGTGTTTTCTAAATGCGGTGCAGTGTGGCGTGATGCTGATGTGTGTGTGTGCGTATGTGTGTGTAGCGTTAGGGTTATTGACTGAGTGGATATGAGGTGACAGTCTCGGCGCTGCAGGTGAATATGAAGGTTGTTTTGGATTAGGCAGAGGCCGTCGATTTTTCCCGAGCAGCAGTGAAGAGGGCCGATAATGACCTTTTCCTTTCCCCTCTTCTGATCTCACCAGAAACACACACACTTAATTTTGACACTGGCTTTCTCTGCATTCACACCCCTACACTTGTATCTAGATGTATTTTAACTGGGTTCATTGCATCACTCATGTAAGGCAAACTTAACGTGCAGATGATACTAATGCACACCTGATTCCACCTGTATTTTTTTTACAGTAGCTGTTCCGTTCGTGATTGTACCACACACACTACTCATCTTATTTCTTACTCGCCACCTCAGTTGGTAGTGCTTTCTTTGTTAGGTTTAAGTGACACATATCCTCTCTAAAATTTTCCACATTATTCCACCTTCTCCATGTGAACTGTTAGTTGCATGCCTTGTTGTTGCTGCTGCTCCAGCCACCTTCTTCCTCTTGCTGATTATTGCAGCTAGAGTGGGAGGGAGCCAAACTGAGCCCTTGCCCTGGACGTACGCCACACGCAGCTGTAGCGTGGGATGGGGAAAACAGCAGCGTTAGGCCTGAAAATGCTGTGGACGATGGGGTGCCCCCCCACTAAGGTAAACACTCAGACCACACACTCCTGCCCCTCCCCGAAACACGCGTACACACTCACAAACACACTCTCATACACACATACAGATACACCTGTATCCATACCTCCTATTCCTTACCTGTCTTCAGGGATTTTTCTTTGTCAGGATTTTTTGGAAATGGATCCCCTGCCCTTTTTTAATGGGAGATGACCTTTTTTTTTTCTTTTTTTTTTTTCTTCCTGATCGTATCCCTACGTTTTTTCCTCCTCTGCTCATACATTCCTGCTCCCAACACACTGACCGCTCACTCGCACGAGATTTGGAGGACACGTCTTTTAGTCTAAATCTGAAGCTGTTGTTAGAACATCATCGTATCTAACAGCCCGTCACTGACGAGTACCAGGCAATCACAGCCAGAGCTGGACGTGGGACATTTTAGGTAGGATGGGTTTGTTTTAGTTTTTGTAAACGCGCCCCTGGGGCCACTTCGGGGTTAAGTGCCTTGCTTAAGAGCACATCGGTAGGCCCTTCATTTCAGAGTTGAATAACCTGGCTCAGGATCGGTTGCTGGTTCAACGCTCGACTCCCCCCCTCTCCCCTAAAACAGCGATTTTTGATGCCACATTCAACTTGTATGAATGACAATGAACACAAATATTATCATTTTGTTTTAAATTACATTTTGTCCTATGTTCTTTGAAATGTTTAATTATCAATAAAATAAATTTCAACTGAACTCATAGCTTCTCTGTGTGAATATTTGAAGATGAGAAGATGCAGATGTTGCAAATAGAAACAGCACCTGGGGACCCAAAACTACGGTGTTTAGGAAAATCTGGGGACAAAGAGACTTGTCATTACAAATTAAATTATTATATTTATGCATAATGGCCCTGGAATATGTCAATTGTTAGGCGTTCAAATATGAAAAATTGGAGATGGCACCGGACCAAACTTTACACTGCATCACATGCAGCTTATACACTGTCATGGTGTTTAAAATAAAATTGTTTTAGTAGAAGTATTATAACTGTAAGATATGTTCAAATTGTGTCTAGCTACCATCGATGTGCACCAGTCAGAATGTATTTGCACTGCAGTTTGCAGAGTTGAATTTAATGATCAAACGGTTAGAAATAAATAGGAAACAGTCACTCGACCAATGAATAAAAGAAAAATAAAAGCTTAAGAAACGGGTTATTACAATTTGTTATTCAACAGCCAGCAGAGCTTCCAACAAGAATAAGTGCTCATTAAAGACCTAAAATTTGACAACTCCAATCTTGACTCGGTGCTTAATTAACATATTATAACCCCAATTCCAAAAAAAATTGGAACGTTGTGTAAAAAGTAAAAAACAAAGCAATGATTTGACTTGTAATGAATTGAAAACGGTACAAAGACAGTTTTTTAATGTTTAAACTGAAACCTTGTTTTATTTGTAAATAGACACTCATTCTGAATTTGTTGCCTGTGACATATTTCAGAAAAATGTGTGAAGGCACCGTTACTGCTGAAAGGTACATACATGTTTTGGAGCACCATATGCCGCCATCAGGACATTTTTCTCAGGCATGTTGCTGCTTGTTTCAGTAAGACAATGCCAAGACACGTGTTACAACAGCATGGCTTCGTAGTAAAAAAGTTCACATACTAGACTGACCTGCCTGCAGTCCAGACTTGTCTCCTATTGAAAATGTGTGGTGCATTATTAAGCGCCAAAATATGACAACAGAGACCCCGGACTGTTGAGCACCAGAGGTTGTCAATAAAGACAGAATAAGAGGAGTCGAAAGCAATATTCTAACTGTCAAAACTTCAGCGATAAGTGTCCTCAGTTCCCGAACACTTACTGAGTGCTTGTAAAAGAAAAATGTATCACAGTGGTAAACATGACCCTGTCCTAACTTTTTTGTAATGTGTTGCAGGCATCAAACTCAGATTTCAGAGTGTATATTTACAAAAAGCAAAGTTTAAAATATCTTGTCTTTGTACTGTATTGAATTAAATATAAATTGAAGATACACTGCTTCCCAACATTTTTGGATTTAAGGTTGTGCGGTATTACTTTTAAAGTGTTTGTGGAGGAGTCACCAAATGACTATAAGAGCTCAGCATCAGATGACGTTTTATTCCATTTTCTTCCAAAAACATCAACCTATGCTTTTCAAATAAAAACCAATAATTTGATAACAATCCAAACCTGTTGATAATTCAATCACTTTGATATAGAAAAAAAGAAAATTGAAGGTATGGAACCTCACTCCCTGCTAACAAGACTTTTATCATGGACACTGCTGAGTTTCATGCCCTCGACAACGATGAACAGTTTACAGATGGACACTCGAGTACTGAATGAGTGCAGTGGATGCAGTATACACAATACTGAGGGTATACTGAGGTAATATGATGAGTAGGCCTATGTACGTAAATGGACGGAGGGTGGAGCGTGAAACTGCATAGACATCATGCGCCGTTCACTGGCATAACAACATGGAAATGCAGTTTCTGCCCTGGTTAACATGTCGGTCTGGTTTCCAGCCGCCAGATTAGTCCGTGAAGTAGCTTCAGTGACGAATACAAAGGTCCACTTTGTAGGGATCCTTGTTGAGTATCTGCAGATACTTGAGTAGATAATGGTCTTGAGAGTCTTTATAGAAAATACAAGACAACAAGCAACCCATTATTCTTGTGAGTCCCCCATTCTTGAGAACTAGGACAAGTCGTGACCTACTAAAAAAACGTTTTAATACCAACAGTCCAGTTCCAATTTTTTTGGGTGAAATTTATTCTTTTAATGATTTATATATCTATAGTTAATGAAATATTTTGGTTTTATATAAATTTTATAATTTCTCAACTTGCTCTGTGCCACAAAACACGAGTTTTGATCAAGAGTTTGATCTTTTTGAAGATATTTTTCCTGCTCAATCAAAAAGTAAAAATCAAACCTACCTAAAATTATGGTTTTGTCCCAGTTCTCAAGAATGAGTTAAGTATATCTTGACTTAGTTTACCTCCTATGTCCTATTAGTACAGTTAGAGTGCAGGTAGCATTGCGTGCGCTGACTAGTTTTGAACTTTTCTAGTCATTCTTATTAGACTTGTATGAAAAGGCAGGATGAATTGAATGTAAGCGAGAAAATGCTTTCTCAAACAGACTCACCTGTTGAAGCAGGTTTTTCTTGTATCATTAACTGAGAAACTCGCTTTAGGACGCTTATAGGAAAGTTCTAGTTTGCCTCATAACTTTTATGTTGTGTGTCTTAGACTGATTTAGCAGGGGAGAGGAAATTAGGGACAGACGTACTCTTGGTGATGTGCTACAAAAAAGAAAGTGTGCAGAGACATGACTTGACAGACATGGGAATTTTACCCATGTTCACTTGAACAATGGAGTTCAAAACAGTGTCACTGATCTCAAAACCCCCTGTCCAGGTCTGCACACTTTCAGGCCTGGTTTGCTGGAATTGTCTTAAAATAAAGTTGAAGCTTCTTCCAAGCCTGGTTTCAGGAAACCAGTCCGTGCTTATAGAGGGATGACTGGGAAAGAATAAGTCCAGTTGATGGCAACAGACAAGACAAGACTGGGCAAACACGTTAAAAACACCACACAATATGGACCAGACCAAACACGTATTACAGTACTTTGACTTTCAATCACAACCTCCCATGATGCTGCTGGCATAGTATGAAAAAGGAGCGAGCATTCAAACACACGTATTGAAAATAGCAACGCTTTAATAAAGAGCGATTTTACAAGACTGCAATGTCTAGCTAGCTAGGTGATAACTGGCATTGACATCCATGGGTGTTTTACAAAGATGCAGTTATGGTAACTGGGTTTGAAGTTTGATGGGTTACTTGCAAGTTGCATTTCTGCATGCGAGGCAGCCTTCAAACAGTTACAGACCCCTACATTGTAAAACAGTTGATTTATGAATGTCAATGAACGTTCATGTCAAGAGGTAAGTAAAAAATCTCATGGAGAAATTTCCTTAACATTTTCCAAACACACCGGTAAGTGAGAGTTCACACAATGGTCATGCTTTTACCGGGCACACAAGCCAATAAAAAGACGACACTTAATCATGCAAAAAAAAGACAGTTTCTTTGTCTTCAAAAATAAAAGACCAAAAAAAAAAAAAAATCCTTTTTGAGTTCTGATATCATCCATCCGTAGTGACCTTGAATAAGAAGAAGCTGCGCTTTGATGATGACTTTGGTGCAAAAAAATGTTCCTGTTTCGAAGAGGACAGACCCTGTCCTGTCCACTTCCTCGATGAAGACACTCTTGGTATAGACCAGTTGTGATAGTTTACCCTTGACCCCCCCTACCCCTGCCACCCACAACCCCCCCCAACCCCACCCCCCCTTTCCTCCTCGAGATGGACACAAACATCACAAACATCAAACCCGCCCTCCCACCCATCCCTGGATGATGACACCTTCAAAATACAACCATTCAAACACAGATACAGCAATAAATTGTCCCACGTACAGTACGTCATCCAATGGGGCTTCGATCACTTTACAGAGAGAGCACGTCTAAAAACACATGAACGGCATTACCTATATACAGAGGACACAGTAACAGTCAGAGGTTGGCCCAGGATGGATCGAGCTGCGTCGTGGGAGCGAAGTGCACGATGAGAAGAGCATTCAGCTTGACGGAGAAAAGACAAACCACTGGAACGACGAATAATGGAGGAGAGTGAAACGACAATTTTTCCAAAGGAGATAATCCAAACGTCAGCTGGCCTCTTATTTCAGATCGTCAGAGAAAATCTGCCCGCTCGGTGTCGGCGTCTAAACACTGAAGTCTCTCGCTCTGCTGGTAGTAGAGTCGTAGCTGCAGGGAGATTGGTTTTTGCGTAGCCAGCAGTTACAGTTCAAGGGGGAGACGTCACCAGAGCAGTCGCGATTCTCTGACGGGTTTGTGCGGAATCACCAGCGGAGAGGTTTCGCTTTGAAGAAGATTCCGGGTCCGATGACTTGGGGGGGGGGACTTATTTTTTTTGTTATTTTTGCATTTTTCAGCAGATGAGTGATCCTAGAGCCACCTTAATTTGATGTTGGGTTGTACAGACTGAGACACGGTCACAATAACACTCACTGCTAAGTTAGTACACGCTACCAGCTCACTAGAGACCTTTCATCTCTAACCGAGGAACATGACCCTGTTTATCTCTATGGGAAGGCATGTGCACACAAACACACATACAGTACATGTACATAGAACAGACACAATCAATAGAAAAACGACTTCATCCCCCAATCGATTATTGCCCCTTTCAACTGTACATCCCAGCAATGATTTTAGGTTTTTGTGCAGCAGAGCGTTGTCCCCTCTTCGAAGGTTTGTGCTATATATATATATATATTGTCTGTCTTGTGGGTCCAACTCGACCTTGAATCTGCCAGAAAAGCCACATTAACATTTAACGTCTCATTAAAGCCTCCCGTCTCTGGCTGTCTGAATTAATCTGCGTGTCGTCACTGCAGGCATTACAAGGGTCCTGATCGACAGACATTACCCTCGGCTTGCTTTCCGACGGATGGTCCACTCCTCATCTGACTCCTCTGACTGACCTTTAGCTGTCCTGCCTGAAAATGTTAACACTACATTAACAAACCCTTATCTGTGCTAGCAATGTCTCGAGACATATGCTGCAGTAATTACGCATTCCAGCTTTTCTGGGCTTCACAGGAGACTAATTTTGGACAGGACGAATGCTCAGGACAGGGAGGACATCATACAGTTGGGAGTTGGACCGTTTCTGATTGGCCAGACTGAGAATCGCCTCCTTACTGATACCCTCTCTATCTGGCTCTCAGTGCATTTTTCACTACTTTTAGAGCAGTACGGGTATAACAGAACAGGTTAAAAGAAACAAACCGAAAAAACAAAACAGCATTTTGTACAGAAACCTGATGTGGACACACAAGAAGTACAACACGACAGCAGGAAACAGCTTCTAAACAGCCTACAGATGGGTGGGAAAGACAGATTGCATGATATTGCACAGCTGTAGAGCAAAAAAAATAAACATAAAGGGAACAAAATACACAGTGTGTACAGCACGTCCCCAAGTAGCAAAGTTAGAGTAAGAGGTTTACATCCAAATGCGATGCCTGGGTCTGGCTCAGTGCTTTTCA
The DNA here is from genome assembly GCF_056507025.1 of Lutjanus erythropterus. Taxonomy (NCBI): domain Eukaryota; kingdom Metazoa; phylum Chordata; class Actinopteri; order Lutjaniformes; family Lutjanidae; genus Lutjanus; species Lutjanus erythropterus. The sequence continues at coordinate 29,309,442 of NC_139327.1, read as the reverse complement.
TCAGTTAATTCCAGTGCAGTAACACGTCGGTACCTGGCAACACAGCAATGACATCAGGTACCAAAAGAGAAATACATACCATCCACACACACAGAAAAGCGAGCGTGCCCGCAAAAATTATCGTTCCACGCCGGATTCTTGATGTGAAGTTGGCAATTAAGAACAAACGGAGCTCATAAAAAGACTCAAAATGGTAATGTCGATGCAGCACATTGAAATGTAGAAAAAGGGACACGCACACACGCATTCAAACCAATCACATCTGACATCAGGTGATGGATGACACGCAACAGGAAGAGGAAACGATCCGAACAAGATGCTGAAATCACCTACACAGACATACACCCTTGGCAAAGTTCACATTGAGTAAAGTGCCAGCAAACAATCCAATCAGAGAAAGAGACGTCGTGTGTCCTCCGAGTTTGATTCGGTCGTGGGATGGAGAGGGAAGTGGGTGAGTTTGGTTTGTACAGGAAATGATCGGGATGAGGAGGTCAGGAAGTGGCGACAGAGCTCGCGCGCACTTCCCGTAGAGCTGTCAGTCTTCGTAGCGTCATCACAGGTCGTGATCGCCGTTTTAATTGGCAAATCAAACAGAGGATGAGTGGGATTGATGCGGAGCCTCTGGCGCCCCGGCATAATAGATTCAAAGACAGAGAGATCAGTAGCCACACGGAGAGAGGAGAGGAGATTAGAGGGTCAGGCGGCGTGGAAACAGACATCAGCATTTCTCCTTCTGTCCGTTCCTCTGGTCCTCTCTCCTTCTGCCTCTCCCCTCCCTTTTTCCTCTCTGTCTTCTTTCTTCCTCCTCCTCGGCACTGGATTTGGTTCTGGATTTGTTTTCTTCGACTCTTTCTCTCCATCTCTTTCCTCTCGCCTTGTCTCTCTCGGCTTTGCTGCCATGGTTACAACATCATCCCTACATGAAGTGCATCTGCAGAGGACACGAAGAGAGAGGAGGGGGTGAATGGAGAGTAATTTAGTTCAACAAAACATCTCATCAAATGTTCAGGCATCTATTGACGAGCATATTACCTGCCGCAGTGCTAGGAGAACAGCTTCTCAGTGAGCGTGAGTGCTCGGTAAGCAATTATATTACTCTGTTATGTTTTGAATAATTGGTCAAAATACACTTTTTTGTTCTCCTGATAGTCTTGTAGCTGCAGAGTGGCTAAGAAAAATGATTTTTTTTTTCTTTTCACACTCAATTTTTAAATTATCTGACACATAATTCATCCTCCTTCACAGTTTGAATGCTACTTATCAGTTGTTAAGAATAGCTTTGAATGAGTGCATCAATTATTCAGGAATATTTGAAGCATTCACACAATTCTTATGCTGTTATACTTTATACAGTATATATATTGAATGAACGTCTAAGACAGCCCAGTCATTTTACGATTCCCTAATAAAAAATACATATTTTGCATTTTACCTGTAGTGCTGTTTATCCATCTTAATTGTTTTGGTGCAAGTTGCAGTGCTTTGGAGAGACTGGCTGTAGAGATGTCTGCCTTCTCTCCAATATAATAAACTAGATAGCATTCAGCTTGTGGTGCTAAAAGCACCGATTTTCAATGACTCTTCCCAGAAGTCGTGACCCAGTTATTCAAGATAATCCGCAGACCTTGTGTGAAATTTATTGCATGAACTACGATATGCGAACTGAAGCCAAAATGTCCCAGATATGAGTGCTGCCATCTTGTGCTAGTGATGTCATTTGGAGCCAGAGTCTGCACAGTAGTGATCAGGGTTGGAGCCGCGTTTTCGAGCCCCCGCTCAGGGCAGCCAGCCGACTCAATCGCGAGAAGAGCTCAGCTGTCAATCATGACATCAAACCCTCCTTTTTTTATAGCATCAAATAACTAATTCAAACCAAACTGATCAGAAAAATGAACACTTCATCTGTCAAGGTCTGTCGAGTAACTGACCAGGTCATGATTCCTGGAAAGAGACATTGCTGTTGATTTTTTTTTTTTTTCAAGTGTATTTTTACCACTTTGAGCACCCCAAGCTGAGTGCCATCTAGTCACGATATTCAAGAAAAAGCAGACATCTCTACACCTCAGCACAATCTACATGGATAAACAGGACTGCCTGTAAGAATTTTGTATTAATTTGTATTTTTGATTTTGGGGTGAACTGTCCCCTTTAAATAATTTAACTTACTCTTATTTGTTCTTCCCAGTTCTTCTACGTGCCTTATAATATATATCAGCTTTGGTTAGTAATTTCCTATCACTACTTCCCTTTAAGCAACATTTTCCAAAAGATAAAACTAAGAGCAGCAGTTTCAGTTTGGACTGTTCCCCCTCGCTGTCACACGTCCTTTACGGCCTCCTAAACATGTCTTCATTTAGTGGCAGATAAACTGAACTAGAATTACCAGCTGGTGGTTGTATGACTCCACCAGCCAGTCAAGTTGCAATTTACATCCACTTCTGTCCAGACTCAAATAAGAAATCATATTAAGTGTATTTTGGCGAAAGTTAAGTGTCAGTTATCACTATGTTGACTTGTGTTATTCCAGTGAATCAATTCAGTGAGAAACAGGCCGTCTTCAGTTAGAGACGATTTTTACAGAGGAGGACAGAGGACTGACAGAGAGCTGAACATTATGATGTCACAGTGAAGTTGACCTTTGTCCTTTGGGATATAAAATGTCATCACATCATCATTCTATCCTATTAGATATGTGTGTAATGTAAATCATATATAAATTCTTAAGCTACAGGCAAAAACGTGTTTGCGTTGTCACGGTGACCTTTGATCTTTAAATTCTAATTAGTTCAGTTTGTACAAAGTCTGACGGGATTCTATCAAGACGTTCTTGAGATATCGCATTTGCAAGAATGGGATGGATGGATGGACAGATGAAGCTGTCGCCGACGCAGAAAAAGCTTCAGGTCGTACTGACATGCATGTGGTGGAGGAGCACATGGGAGAACTTAGCCTTCAGGGCTTTCTAGCAGAAATCTGTCTGCCAGAAGGGGAAATAAGCAAATAAAAGTTTGTTGATGCTGTAATGCTGACCTTTTTTTCACTAGAATTCAACTTTTGAATCCATTTTCATCACCATGACCTGCTTCCTACACAGTCAATCTTTATACCGACTGCATACCTAATGTACTAAAGCCTTTATGGCAGAAAGCCCTGAAGACTAAACTCTCCAAATACAACTGGAGTACTGGTGGAGTTTTAAAAGTGTTACTGTGAAACCATCTTTGTGATGTCAGATTGCGTGTTATTTGTCTGAGACAAAGAAAAATAAACAGCTACAAAAACAAACTGATATGCACAATACACCACTGACAGCAATATAAAAGCAGTATTAGAGGCAGATTATTGAGAAAGCTGTTAGACAATTTGGGAAATGAGCTTATTTGCTTTCTTTCTGAGAGGTGCACGAAAAGATTGGTATCACTTCTATCTGAGTGGGGCATCGCTTCTCTCATCTAACTGTCAGCAAGAAAGCAAATAATTTCCCAAAATGTCAGACTAGTCTTTTAACTACAGTTTGTACCATATGCACTAATACACAGTGTGTGTGTGTGTGTGTGTGTGTGTGTGTGTGTGTGTGTGTGTGTGTGTGTGTGTGTGTGTGTGTTACCTGTGTCCCCGGGATGGGCCCAAAGGGATTGGTGGGTCTCAGGACAGGCTGGTTGTACATGACAGGCTGCGGGGGCATCATGGGAACGCCCCCCATCTGATGACTCGTCATCTGAGGAGGGAGCTGGTCAGATTTAGAGAAGATTAACCTCAGCAGAGCACGAATGAAAGCTTTCCGAATCACGTATGACAGAGATTAGACTGTTCTTTACCATTCCATACACAGGCACTTGGGGTGTCGTCATAGGAAAAGCCACTGGTGCTGGAGCCTGTACGGAGAACACAGAGGAACACAATGGACCGTTTTCTGTCTAATCTTGACCTAAAGGTTGTTTGCAAACAAAATCCCGATACTGTCAGTCTCTAACCTGACAAAGATGTCCCCCAGACAAAGACAGAAATGTCTTCACTTTTGTTAAATATTTGCATTTGTTTGCAAGTAAGAAGACGGCAAATCCTGAGCAACAAAAAGGGCAGCAGCCTTTAACACAGATGAACTGAAGCAGCAGATTGGCAGCCTGTTCACTCTTAGAAATAAAGGTTCCACAAAGGTTTTTTTCCAGAAGGCCTGGGGTTCTACCCAGAACTATTTGCTTCTGAAGAAACCCTTTTTAAAGAAAGGGTTTGTCCAGGGTTCTTTGTAAGAGTACGGCTTCCATTAAGAATCCTTTTCTTCCATAGAACCTTTTTTTTTTTTTTTAGAAGAAAGAGTTCTTCAAGGATGATTGAAAGCTTTGAAGAACTCTTTTATCAAGGGTTTTTTTTGTACCATATTATAAATGGGTTCTTCGTAGAACCACCTGGGTGGCATCTAGATAAAACCTTTGCAATATAAAAAGGTTCTCTGTAGAACCCTGTCAGTGTGTTCTGGATAAAACTCTTGGAATATGAAAAGTTCTCAGTAGAACCCCCTGAGTGTGTTCTAGATAAAACCCCAGGAGTATAAAATGGTTCTCAGTAGAATCCCTTTGGCGTGTTCTACATAAAACCCTTGAAATATAAAAAGGTTCTCTCTAGAACCCCTCAGTGTGTTCTAGATAAAACCATGTAATAGGTATTTTTATAGAACCCTATCAATATGTTCTGCGTAAAATCCTCTTAATATAATCTTGTTAGAACCCCCTACTGTGTGTTCTAGATAAAAGCTTCGGAATATAAAAAGGTTCTTGCTAGAACCTGCTGGGTGTGCTCTAGATAAAACCTCTGTAATATAGAAAGGTTCTCAGTAGAACCCCCCTAAGTTCTTGTTGGCACCCTTGGAAGGTGAAAAGGTTCTGGATAGAGAGAGTTCTTCATGGACTCTTGTCCAGGGTTCTTTGTACCACAGTGCAAAGGGTTCTTGGAAAAAAACCCTGTGTGGGTTCTTGTTAGCACCCTGAGAAGGTGGAAAGGTTCTGAATAGAGCCCCGAGAGTGTTCTGGGTGGAACCATTACACTATGAAAGTCTCAGAGCAGGTTCTCAGTGGAACCACTCACAGATCGCTTTAGGTATAACCCTTCATGTTGGGTTCTCTGAAAGGGTTTCGAGTAGAAAAGTGAAGAAACCTTCATGGTTCTAGTTAGCGCCTTTATTTCTACGAGTGTAAGCCGCCACGGCACAATGAGCAGAATAATTCTCTTCTCGTCTGGTAATTTGTGTATCGAACAATACAAACAGCTGAATAATAAAAGTGTCACAGACAGAGATGTTTAGAACCGAGCAGAACGAGGAGGTTTGAGGAGGATGTCAGGATGAAATCAGGTGCATGAAGACAAGGACTGACGGGGACGTGAAGTGAAGTGAAGTGAAGTGAAGTGAAGTGAAGAACGGTACTTACATAGCCAGTATAGATCATCCCGTTCTGTGGAGAGTTGCAGAAAAAGAGAGTTACAACAGTGAAAAGCTGTGATCGCTCGGAGAAGATAAACCCGACCTTTGCCCATTCCTCATGTTCCAATCACTTCTACTTTCTATTCAGGCCGCGCCGCCGGCTTTCCGAGCCATTTGCTGAATAAATGAGCGGTTTGAGTTGAGAGGTCAATCAGTCGAGAATTAAAAAGATGAAACCAGACTGAATGGAAGAGACGTGGAGATAATTAGAGTGCAGCACAAAGGACGGAGGCACATTTTAGGAGCTCCTTCAAAAGCCCAGAATGCAGCAGCGGAAAAAAAGAAAAAAAAACAACTTACATTTGGCCAGCAGGTATATTTGATGAGTTTCACTCCAGAATGAGATATCGTATCATTAAGAGAAACTGACTTCACTGACAAAGTGATGGATGGCTCCAAACTAATGCACCATACTTCTTCAAAGGATTTCTGCTCGAGTAGTCCAGATACTGTGAGTCTTTAATGTCAGCTTGATTTTATATTTTCATCTCTGCAGTTATTTTGTAACTAGGAGTGTGCTACGTCCTGTCATTAATGATAATATTGATATAACTTTTTAACACTTCATTTGGTATGTGTCATGAACATGAAGTACAATTAGGTCATTTTTAACGCAAAGTTGACATTGTTTGAGATGTCTGTTATGACAGCTTTACATTAATTAAGCCAATAACGTCTTTCAAAAATTACAACGGTGCAGAAAGAAGGTAGTTCCTACATGAAACTGCTCACAAGAAGGTCTGTGGATTATCTTGAGTAATTGAGTCATGATTTTTGGAAAGAGAAAGAAAAGTGAAAAATGCTCATCACAGAGACCAAATTGATGCTTCAAATTGCTTCTTTTGCCCAACCGACAGTCCAAAACACAAAGACTTGTCATTTAAAGGGACAGTTCACACCAATTCAAGACTAAATCGCACTCTGCTTGTGTTGCTCAAACTGGCAACAAAAAACATACATGAGAAAAATCGAACTGAACAGCACTGTCTCTTTCCAGAAATCATGACCCAGTTTCACAAGATAATCCACAGGCCTTGATGTGAGCAGTTTCTTGTAGGTTCTTATTTCTTTCTAAAGAGGAGTCTATGGGATCTACTTTTTGTCTGCAGTAGAATCTACCAGAACTACTTTCTTTCTTCTAGAAAGCGACCTCGTGAGTAAATGCCATATACGGCATCTTTGGGTAACTTTACAAACTCAACACACTTTTACAGGGTTTTCGTTTTAAAATGTGTCAGGTGCAAACATTGAAAAAGTGAACTGAAGACGAACATCTCAGCTGACACAATGATTATAAGCATTAGCTCACGTTAGCTAGTTACACCTCTGAAATATGCGTCTTTGGAATCGAAGACCTCACGTTTCAACAGTTGCTCCCGTTTTCAATGTTAAATCTTTTCACTGTTATCACTGTAAACTGCAAGAATAGAAAGCTTGACAAACCCAAGTAAGGAGGGCGGAGCTTAATGATGGACATCGATGTTTCACAATTATTACTCAGTTAATTTAAAAAAAAGAATTGTCAGATTAATCAATAATGAAAATAAAACAACACAAAAACAAAACAATAAAAAGATGACAGGTGTAATAAAACCTGTCTAAAGTGATTGGCAGGGTTGAGGGGGTCAGGAGTTTATTAATCTAATTCTAAAGGTCACCCTCACAGGTGTTTTTAATCACTCTGGTTTATTAGACCTGTAGTCGGGCTGAAGTTGAACAGAGCTGCCTGAGCTACATGATGTCACCAAGCTTATAATGGACTAATAATAATGGCTGCAATCTGTTTGGCCGTGCTGGCGTGACGCTCGTTAGACGGAGCGGTCCGCTTTAATGGAGTGCAGGTGGCTCATGAGGCTGACGATCAAACACAGTGGAGACGCTGCGCTTAACTTTAATTTCATCTCTCACAGCTTTTAAGAGTTGGCAGAAACGCTACAGTAGCTTTTCCGTTTGGATTCCACCACAACACGCTGTGCGAAATATGTGCTTTGTTCAGCTGTTTCTTTGTGTGTGTGTGTGTGTGTGTGTGTGTGTGTGTGTGTGTGTGTGTGTGTGTGTTGTTTACACTGCTGTTAGTACATGTCGTATTTCACTTGCTGCACAGAGCGTTTTTTTTTTGTTGTTGTTTTTTTTGTGTGTGCTGACCTGAAGTGGAGTGAAAGTCACACTCAACAGACACAGATCAACACTGTGCTGGTCAAGTTTTGGAGATGCACAACAATTTTCCACTGTTATTCTAAATATGACAATATTCCCAGTTTGATCCAGGTCATGTAAACAGTACGTTTTCTATGGATATTCTGAATTAGGTCTCATTCCAAATGGAGTATTTTCTGAATAATAATATTTTTTGAGTTTGTATGCAGCACTATTTTCAGGTGTAATGTCGGTTTATACTGTGCAATATTTCACACAGGTAAATTTTTTTTATTTTTATTTCAATGTGCGATATTCATTACTTCAGGCAGGTGTATTTTCTTTCAGTGTGCAATATCAGTATTTCACTGAGGTGGAATTTTAAATCCATCGTGCAATAACCAGGCATGTTATCATCATTCTATGTGCAATATGAATATTCTCTGTGCAAAAGTGTAAACTCAACAGCTGACTCTCTTTATATTGTCCCTATTTTTACATTTTCTGTGTTTACAGTGTTCCTATTTTTATTTTTTATATTTATTCTGTTTATTTATTTTTTTTAATTTATTTTATTGATGCTTCTTTATATCTTATCTTGGACATGATAAACTGTAATATAAGATGTAGGACTCGCACCTTTTGATTTTTTTTTTAAGTGGCTAAAATAGGTTTTGTCTGACCCTGTCCACAGCAGCATTGTGCAGCTTCAGTGCTGGTTCTCCTCTCTGCTTCCCCATATCGGCCGCCGCCTTCCACTGTAGTTAATGCACCGACTATAGAAAAGAACCCCATACAACTCCACTTAAAATAACCCGAGCTATCCCTTTAAGACAGTCGGTGACACCGGGGTGAATCATCCTGTTCATAACTGACTGTGGAAATGGGTGAGCTGTGAATCGAGCACAGTCTGAACACGCCCACACAAATGTTTGAGTGGACTCATATGCATCACTCCGACCCATTTTAAAAACTAACTTGATGATAATTCAATTGTAGGTTTCAAGTTACCATCTGAGGGACGGGCATGGGTGCAGGTGCCATGGGATGGGTGGTGTGAGTCCAGTTGGTGCTGGTACACATGGTCTTCGACTGCCAGCCACTTCCCCCTGTTGGCTTCTTCTCTACCAGCTGACTCCACTGGAGCTCCGGCCTGATGCGCACACACAGAGAAAGCATTTACAAATGCACAGATTATGCAAAAACGAAAGATAAATAATGAATCATGAGAGTGTGAACGGTGATAAAGCTGGATAGACAGCTGAGTCATTTTTTGCTTGTGGCCTAAGTCAAGATGTCAGGAAAAAAAAACCCACTCACTTTTTAGCTGGCGTCCCCCCAAACTGCAGGTCTGAAAGAAGGGAAAAAAAGAGACGTAACATCAGCTGAAAGGAAGCAACACCGAGACAGAAAAATAACAGGAAAAAATGAAGCGTTGACTGAATATTTGGAGGGTGATGCTGTATACTCACTGCCAACGAGGTTGGCTAATGAAGAGTCCAAATCATTGGGCAGCATTTTCCCAGAGTGCAGTGGGGCTCCAGGGCTGTGAATTTGAGTGGGTGGGGCTGGCTTTAGCAGGTCACCTGACGTCCAAAGGTTGCCATGGTAACGTGAACGGAGAAAAGAGGGGAAAATGAGTCAAGAGCATGAAGCAACTGGGCATCACTGTCACAGCGCATCCAGCTCTGAGCAGCGTGTGTGGTCATTTATTTGCACGCTTCGTTGTATGTTTGCATGATTATTTGTGTGTGTGTGTGTGTGTGTGTGTGTGTGTGTGTGTGTGTGGTTGTGTATGCAGGCCTACCTCCCCAGGCATTGTTATTGTTGGGCACAGTGTGTGTGGTCTGGATGGGGGTGAAGTTAGGCTGCAGGGTGAACAGCTCACTGGTCAGGTTTGGCACACTGCAGGAAGCAAAATGGAGAGGAGGTTTTTGTTTCTCATTTTATTTTTACGTAACTGGAAAACATCATTTTAAAAATGTAATTTACAATGACAGCCAGACAAAAGGCCTCTTGTTTAAGAACTGGGGTGAAGTGATAAAATGAAACAACAAACCAAAGGCTGGTAGTTTGAAGACAAAACAGAAAACAATAGAATTTGTTATATTAGGTGAGAGCGGGGCAATTTTAACATTTGTTTTACATTTTCCTACTAAACTTCAAGACTACTTGGAATTCACTTGGCATCTTTTGATAAAATAAACATATATATGTAGCCGCTGCCCTGCATGCCACACACCTCTTCACAACGTGAATTAAGGATTTATTTATTTATTTCAACCAAACCAGAGTTAGAGAGTCTTGGAACAGAGAAAAGACAAACCAAGACATCTGTTGAGTTTGTCGAGAGTAATTAAAAAAAAAATGGTAAAAATCTATCAGGAGCAAAAACAAGCACAAGCAAACAAGCAAGCGTTGCCTGCCCTGTGCACTCTGCGGTGCGCTCTGTCTCTTCTCTGCCTCCATCACAGTTAGTTTTGTGGTTTGTGGTGATTCAGAGACTTGTTTTGTAAAGTTTGCAGCCTGCTGCGCTGTTGCATTGCTCTGTGTGCAGTCATGCAGCTAATAAACAAGAGCTGAAATGTGTTTACCAGCTAGTCGTTTCACCTTCTGTCATCAGTTAAACACCAGCACGTTATCTATTTTTAATAAGTGTGCCAGCTAATATAAAAATATATTTATGATTCCCCTTATTTATAATTCCTCATTGCAGTGACTCCCTATGCATTTTTATAAGGTTCGTTCTGTTTTATTCTGTTGGTGTAATGCACACTGACCGACAAAAGAAAAACAATGAATCCTCAACAAGAAGAATCTCAGTAAACTGAAAGATATCTGCCTAAACACTGAAATCAGGGAGCAGCTCTAATTTTTACTAATAAGGACACGGACGATAAAATTAATTTTAATGCAAGAAGTCAGTGTTTGGGTGCAAATGAAGCTCTGACAATAAAATCATATATCCCCACTGTATCTCAAATTTAAAGCACCCCTCAAGATGGATATCAGGCATCGTCTGTATTCAGAGCAACAGTCTTGTCATAGTCTGTGCCTTTTCTTCATTCCTCGTGTGTCAGCTGCTCCCCCCCTTTGAGCTTCTTGTGGTTCCTTGTTTGTTTCTCTCTCTGTGTCTGTGTGTCTCGGCGTGGTTCTCATCAGTCCTGCTGCCAATCAACTCCTGCTGCCAATCTGCCAGCTCACCTGAAAGCATCCACTAATCAACCCCAGCTGTACAAATACGCCGGCTCTGCAAGATCGTTCAGTCTACGTTGCGGTACTAACTATGGCCTACTTGTTGCTTCTTGTTTTTTATTTTTTATCTCTTGGGGGTTTTTTTCCCATGTTTCTCTGTGCTTCAGATCCATACCCACCAGTCACCTATTTGCCTGCCACTCCAGCCTGCCAACCAGTTTCCAGCCCTGCTCAGCCAGTCTGCCTTGGATCAGCTGAGAGCCCTGGACACCCCTTCTTACTTTACTGAAAATAAATCCACTTTAAACTGAACAGCTGCCTGTGTCATGCTTTTGGGTCCAGTTCTCACTATACTACACAACAAGTCTGTTTCAATCCTACTGTGACAATCCTACTGAGCATGTGCAGAATAAGTCTCATCATTCTAATCTGCTTCTGATTGGTAGAACTGAGTGTGTTACAATTGCCCCCAGTCTCCCCTACAGCTCAGAGGAGCCTGCAGTACACAGCGGACGTCGCACCGTGTTGCACTGTGTGCGTGTGTTTTCGACTTACTGGTTGTTGACGGGTACGATGGGTGAGTTGGAGAACAGATCTGTGGCTCCTCCGCTGCTGTTGGCACTGCCCACTGACTGGGTGCTGGGTGACGCATTGGGTGTCTGAATGTCGATCACCTTATGACCGTCCTCCTGCATAGGAAGCATCAACAGTACACTGTGACATTTCCACGGTTTAAGCAGCCCTGCAGCACACGTGAATGGTGTTAAACTCCTACAGAGAAACTGCACACCTGGAGCTTTCTGCACCACAAAGTACATTATAAAGACAGAAAATATTATTTGCTAGTCAAAGCTACCAGAGAAAATGGGTACTTACTCTAAATATTTGTGGTTAAAGGTGAAATCTTATATAATTTATGTTATAAATCATAAAAAGGCCATGATGTGTCATTAAGGAAACATGCCAAGTTGAAATACTACTATTCCATTTATACGTACATTTACAGTCTGGACCAGAATAACTGTTCTTCTTGGCCATTTCACATTAATAAGAGTTCAGATTAAGGCTGCATATCAGTCAAAGTAATCACAATATAGTCCGACAAGCAACAGTCAGAAACCCAAAGACTCTTGAAGGCAACAAATCCTTAAGCTGCAGATGTCTGACATTTTTGCCTAACAAATGACTGATCAATTAATTATCAAAATGGGCAGCGATTAATGGTCTCCCGATCAGCTGATCAATTAATTGACCAATTGTTACAGTTCCACTGCCTTTTTTCATCATGTCAGGGTTAGAGGGTGGGGGTGGAGGGAAGAAAACAGGGGAACTAGGGAGAAAATAAGCTGTTTTACCTTCTTTTACAATATGTGTTTTTTGTGACTATGATGTTGCTTCCCCTGCCTTAAATATCCAATAAATAATTGATCACAAAAAAATAAAATTATTTCTCAAATTGCGCAGTGTAGTCATAAATATCTCTGCTCTGTGCTCTTTTTATTTGTCCTGGAAGCTTCTTTACTTGAATGAAAAATCCACTGCAGAGGCCTTCACACTGTGCCTTCATTTTCATTCTCTGTGCACGTCTGTACGCTGTGGGCCAGCAGCCAGAAACTGACTGTGTATTTCACTGTATTGCAGGATTAATGCACTTGTCCATTCAACTTCAACAACAGTGCGGAGGACAAAAAGACTTGACGTGCAGTTTTGTTCACGGTTCACGCGAGCTAAAGTGATTCCATTGTGCTTTTCTCACATGAAAGCAGAAGCAGTTATTTTGTGAGAAGGTGTGTGATCATATTGTGGTTTCATTCAGTGCAGCATTTTGGTGTGTAGTATTAGCTGTGTAAACTATGTACGTGTGTGTGTGTGTGTGTGTGTGTGTGTGTGTGTGTGTGTGTGATGTCTCGCCTTGTGTTGCTGCAGTCTGTTGTCTTCTGTCTTGTCGTCCATACGGCTGAGAGAGATCCCAGTGCTGGAGAGAGACGACACTGCACTGGACAAGGTGCTGGATCTGAGGGTGACACACACACACACACACATTTTTGCAGAGCCTGCAGAATTTACACAGTTGCTATATTGCTTTGTTTTGTTTGTCTCTTTTTACTGAGTTGCACTTTATAGTTTTTTGTAATCTCAACTTTATTTTAACAAGAAGCTACAGCCAGCAGCTCTGTGAGGCAGTAAGACTCAGAGTAAAGAAAAAAAAATTTAATTTTCAACACAATCTGATATTTAAGTGTATTTCTAACACCAGTACTTTTATTTGTAATAGAGTAATATTTTAGCGATATAACAGTGCTTGTACTTGAGTACAGATTTTCAGTACGCTTTCCACAACTGCATTTAGTAACTAGGGCTGCAACCAACAATTATTGTTTTCCAGAGACTAAAGTGGCGTCTTCTTTGTCCAAAACATTAAGACTCTTCATTTACTGTCATACATGACAAAGAAAAGCAGCAAATCCTCACATTTAAGAAGCAAATGTTTGAGATTTTTGCATGAAAAAATACTGAAATGATTTTTGCATGAAAAAATACTGAAATGATTAATTGATTATCAAAATATTATGCAACTAATTTTCTTTCAATCAACTAATCTGTTAATGGAGTGTTCATAGAAGTAGGAACAGCAGTGGTAAGTGGCTGCTGCAGCAGATCTGAGTAGCTTCTCTGTGATCTGATCGTACCTGCTGGCGGTGGAGAGGTCTTTTAGCTTCCTGCCCTCCAGAGAGGCTAGATGCTGCTCCAGAGCCTCCAGGAGAGAGCTGGGAGCCTGAGGAGGGGGGTAAATGGGAGGGTGGGGGTGTAGGGGGGGTTGATGGGGTAACATTAGAACCACAGCCAAGTGGACAAAAATGGACACACTGCTTTCTCTCACTCACATCTCCTCCTCATTTTATGTCACTCGATCACACACACACACACACACGCACACAAAGCAGCAGCAATATTAAGACATCATCCTCAGATTGATTATCTACTCTACGACAGCTCTTTGTTCTTTTTTTTTTTTAATGGTTGCTATTTTTTGGCATTTGGTTTCATCAGGTTTGGTTGACCAGCATGCACACATCAGCCTTTGAATCATGCAAGCGCGTCCACAGCGGGACTGACAGGTCAGGACAGAGCAGAGCATCGTCGCTGCAGGGCTCCAGAGCAGAAACACAACAAACACATCTCTGAACCGTCTAATGAGCCCATGCAGAGGCCAGCAGTGCACAAACGCTCTCGTAAACACGCACACTTTACACACGCATACACATAAAAAATCAAAAATCAAAAATCACAGTCCTAAAATTAAGAGTTAACTCGTGGATTCCACGTTAGGTTGAAAAGTCAGATTAACGTTATTATTCATTTGATTTAGTTTGGAAATCAGGCAGTAACTACACAAAGGAGACAAAATTTTATCCCACTGGAAGCCAGGGAAGTTAACTCCGTGAAATGTAAACGTCCGGTGAAAAACCAGGTATGCACATCGAGCAGCTGGCCGGCACTCGTTATTGGAAAACAAAAAGGATGGATGGGTTCATTTTGACCACATGTGATACCGCGGTTTTCATCGAGAGCCTTACATTTCAGCACCAGAGAAACACAATGCAAACACAACAAGCAAAGAAAAGATTTCTCATATACTTATTTTAAGGGGGAAAGAGAGTAAAATGCGAATTCTGGATATCCTTCTTCAGAGAAATCTAGAATATGCTAAAAGTTTAAAAGTAAAACAGACACATATCTAGAGCTCAGTATAGGCATGGGTCACTATGTGGTTGAATAAGGGCACATAAGGTCTTCATAAGCACTACAAACATGGCATTAATTTTAAAAAGTCAGCCCTTTTCAGCTTGGTACCTGATTTGTTTTATCACATTGCAATCCAATTATGTGTCCACTGAAAAGGAAAGTTGCATTTGGGGCCTTGAGCATGATATGCAGTACTTATGATGGCATTATGTACACCTATCCAAGTCATATTTGCAGAAACCTACTTAATAAAAAAAACCATTCGCTGCTCTCCCCACAGCTAATGCAAAGGGACATAATCTTTTTCAGGAAAATGATTTGAACACTGCTTATATGGGTGAAAGAACCTATTTCAGGAAGCTGTGCTGACTTATTTGTTGGATAAGCCTTTAAATGAAGAGACAAGCCTTGATATTTACACTGTGAAAATGCCAGAAAGACTGCTGGAAAAAATTCAGACAGATATTAAGCCCCGGTCAAGGACATCTAAAATAGAAATCTGCAAAAAAAAAAAAAAAGAAACAAACAAAAAGAGGCTACAAACTTTTGTTATTCGGGTTTCAAAATCTTACCTCAGAGTAAAATTGATTTTACAGTGAGTCAGTTAAGGAAAAAAAAAATGGAAATCCTGCACTAAAGCTTAGAAAGGTAACACTTTATAATAACCAGTGATGATTTACTATGTGTGATAATTATTATTTATGCTATACTTTGTTATTTTATCATTAGTTTATGTATAATAATTAGTTAAATTATAAATATATATATGATTTATTAAAAATATTTTATATTGTATCATATCCATTATAAAGTTGCAACCAATGTATAATGTATAATACTTTATGAAAGGTTAATTAACTGTGGTGCATCTGTAAACATTATTTGGATGGCCAATATTAAGTTTCAACTCACAGTGATAATACTTTTTAAATGGTTAATTATTACTGTGTAGTGCATCTGCAAACATTACCTGGATGGTCATTATAAAGTTGCAACTTATGTTTCTAATTTTTCTAACATTTTTAAATAAATGGTTATAAAGCATATAGTATATATACATAACTTGAATGTTCATAAGCATTATCTAAGGTTTACTTAACTATCAGTTTACCATTTATTAATGATGGTTATTATAAAGTGTTAGCCACAGAAATTGCGGGGGGGAAAAATGTGCTTCAAGGCTATTTGCAGGTCTTGATTTATTGTTTCCTCTACATTCTAGACTCTGTTCAGAGAGAAAAAAGGAGAAAAGGTGGAGTTAAGGAGAGTGAAGAAGAGAGGAGGAGGACGGGGCAGCTGCAGTGTGGGCAGGTCTGTAGGGTGAGTAGGGAACGGGAGCGTTTAGAATGAAGCATTATGGGATTGACTTGACGGATTTAAATAACTGGTTGACTGACTGGTTGATTGACTGATTGAGATGAGATGTAGACTGACCTGTGTGAGATCGGGGCTGTCGCCCTGATCTATCCCAACTCGCTGTGTCACAAAAAAGGAGGGGAGGGGTAGGGGGAGGGAGGAGGGAGGCAAAATAAAATATAAACCAAATGTAATAATAAAACAAGGAATAAACCCAACAGAGTAAAAAATAAAAAGGGAAGAGGCATGTGAAGGAGGAAGAGGAAGAGGAGGAGGAGGAGGAGGAGGAGGAGGGAGAAAGAAGAATCAAACCCAAGCATTCATTACTTCATGCAGTGGCTGGAAAGGAAAACAAATAAAAGACAACAGAGGAGGAGGGGAGGAGGGCGCATGCACACGCATACAAACACCTATATATACACAGTATATGTATACACACACACACACACTTATAAGTACATACACACACACACACACACACTGAGATCAGGGCACATATTGCAGAAACTTCCTTACATGCAGATCCCATCTTTAATGTTTTATAAAGATGGTAATTAGGGTTAGGACCTGATTTAGGGAAAAAAAAAAAACATTACAAATGAATAGTTCCTATTTTCCTAGTTTATATCCTAACTTAAGATTGGGAAAAGTGCATTACACCAACACACTAACTTCCCAAAATCTTAAATAAAGTCTAACTTCAGAATAAACTGTGCTAATTTTCACTTTTCCACCTGTAGTAGTAGCAAATCTACTAACTAATTCTAACTTTAGAATAACCATTAAGCTGTGCAAATTTTCACTTCCTCACCCATAGTAATGGCTAACTCACTACCTAGCTAGTGGTAGCTAACATAAGTGTTCACTAACAGTAGTGTTAGCTAACAATGGCAGTGTTAGCTAACAGTAGCTAACAGTAGTGTTTGCTAACAGGAGTGTTTTTAGTTGCTAGGTGACAGGCATAAAAGTTGTTAAGTAATGTTGGATTGAGTATTTATGATTCCCTAATTTGAGATAATAGGATGAAGTAAAATAAAATAGATATAAAATAGCTGGGATATGCGTCTGTAATACTAAACTGGAAAAATCTTTATCTTAGGCTATTCTTATTTTAACTTAGGATAGGAAGTTTCTGTAATGCGGCCCCTGGAGTTTGAAATGAATGCTGAGAGCACACCGACTGATTGGACAGGCAGGGCAGAGAGGGCAGACAACAGGTCACGTGACTGCGAGGTAAGAAACATCCAAAAGGAAGACACTCAACTAATGTTGACTTTGAACAGAAAGACAAGGGGGAGGACACAGATGACACACAAAACAGACAAACACACATTTTGTTAGACAGGTAAAATGAATGGGTCCTTAAAGTCAACGTTAGTCTGTTGTTTTGTTTTTGTTTTTTTTTTGTTTTTTTTTTTCTTTGGATCGAGCGGCTGCACCCCAAACCTTCTTCCAAATGGAAACCAAGCAGAGAGAAAGCCTTTGAAGATGGATGCTACGCAGTCTACAGAGGATCAGACTGTTTGTATTCACTGTGAAGCCTAGCAAGGACTGCAACTGTTAATTGGATAACAGCCATTATAAAGAAACATGTTTTGTTTGTTTTAAGAAAAGGGAGGAAACAAAATAAGAGGAGACAGAGATAGTGAGAGAAAAAAGAGCTTGCTTGGGCATGCAGTGCAGGCATGTGAACAGGCAGCACGCGAGGGGTCCCTCAACTGGAAGCTCTACATGAGTGGCTCTCTGATAGGCTAAGACTCAGCCATATTTTTGGACTAACCCCCTCCCCAGGTCAGGGCAAGAGAAGGACAGAAACAGGAGAAAATCTAGAGGCGAAAAAAAAAAAAAAAAAGACTTGGAAGATTAAAGGAGAAGAAAGCCCCTGGAAACGGATCTACGGTCAGGGAAATGTCAACCGTAAATCAGATCCCGAAGGTAGCAGAAGTCTGGAGCAAATCTCAACAGGGTAAAGTGGATTCTTTTACTCTGCAGGTTAAATTCAAAATGATTAAAGAACACAGAGATAATGTTTATAGGGAGCAGGGGGGGGGAGAGAGGAGACCGTCGAGATTCGCTCCAGATATTCTCGCCCTCTCTGTGGAGGAGCAGCGGGACAAACAAAACGTTACCTCTGCCACTTTGAGAAACTCAGACAGTTTGGTCATCCTGTTGAGGAAGGTCTTGTAGATCTCCAGAGCTTCTTTGCACTGGTTCTTCTTCATGTCGAAGTATTTCTCTGTGTATCAGAAGACCGAGAAGCAGCACGAGATCGCTTTTTTATTCAAAAATGAGGAAAAAGTCCACGTAAATATTTAGCTGAGATTTAAATTAGCGTGGGAATTGATAGCAAAATCGAAATTTCAATTTCTTAATGATGTGGGTGGAATTGTAATTTTCAATCTCAATCTCCACCCCTAACTAGGATCACTCTAATTTGCCATCTACTGTAGCTAATACACTGACTATGGATAAGTACCTCATACAACCCCACTTAAAAAACAGACCTATCCCTTTAAATAATCAATTTGGTGCCGATTTGTCCTGATAAGCCGGCACATCTGGACAAGAACTCCACATAGAGGCCCAGTTAGTAACTATATATCCACGGTTGAATCAGCTCAGATCAGGTCAGTTAAGTAATGAATCATTTAATGGACTCCTCAGTAAAGAGTCTGCTGGTCTGTTCTCCGACTCCTCACAGGCTTAATAATTGATGAAAGAAAAGGTGATCTTTATAGTCTTTAATTGGACTTTGAGAGACAGTCCGAGGAAAAATTGATTTCTCCTTAAAGACGGATTGAGTGGAGTCACAGTCTTGTGATCTCGACACCGGAGGCAGATTACTGCATAAATACAAAATGGACTCAGTAGAGATTAACTCTGGATCTGTGTGTGTGTTGTATTTACCCAGCATGTTGATGACGCCCTCGTTGTAAGCAGCAAACAGCCGTATGGAGTCTTTAAACAGCAACATGAACGCTGTGTTGATCACTCCATTGGTCAGCTCGTTGGAGTTGGGCTGAAGAAGAGAAAAGATGAGAAAAGAAAAGAAAGGAACAGAAGAAAGGGACAGAAAAAAGACAAGAAATGAAAAGGAAAGAAAAGAAAACAAGAAAAAGAAAACAATAAGAAAAGAAAAGAAAAGAAAAGGAAAAAAGAGAGGAAAAGAAAAAACAAAAGAAATGACAAAGAAAAGGAAGAAAATAATAAGAAAAGAAAGAAAGAAGAGAAGCAAAGAAAAAGAAAAGAAAAACACACATCAGATTAAGATATTTCTTTGACTGCTACACTTTTTTTTTTATACCCGTCTGGTATCTTTAAGTCAGATGTTTTACCTGGAAATCCAGCAGTGCATCCAGCTGGTTCTGAATTGTAGGCAGAGTCTTAATGAGCTTCTCTGTATTCATGGTGCGCATCACGCCGTCAGCCCTGGTAACAAACACGAAATACATGCACACAGACACACATGCAACACACAGGACTAATCAGACCTGTAGACTGAGGTGTGTGTGTGTGTGTGTGTGTGTGTGTGTGTGTGTGTGTGTGTGTGTGTGTGTGTGTGTGTGTGTGTGTGTTTGTGTGTGTAAAGAAATCCTTTAGAGTCAACAGACAGAAGCTGTTAGTGTGAGCAAGAAACACATTTGAGTTTGTGTTAATTACAACAGAGAAAATAACACATTATTCCTTCTACGAATTAAAAGTTAAATTTATGAACATCCTTGTTCAGTTCAATGCACTCAGGAGTTTTGACACCAGAAGTCTTATTTGGTCTGGTATGACTAGTGGCTTTTGTTGGCTAAAGTTAACTAAGTTGTTAGCTGCTTAGTTAGTGAACATTACTCTTTTCTGGTTGTGTTGCAGTTACACTACATTTTAGCAATTTGCTTTTTTTAGTATTTACCATTAGCCCATAATTGACCTTTCCACAGTCCCAACCCCCAAAGACAGGATTACATTTACCCTGCTAGGCAGGTGGACTCGCCCTACTAAGTGTTTTTTTTTTTTTTAAAGTGCCTGCCCTTTTCCAAACAGTTTCTAAGGATGACTTCCCAGATGTTTCCATGTAACAAACCATTTTGGGACAAAACACAAAAATGAGCGAAGCAATGGGAATCTGTTGACAGAAGTATTTATCTAATGGTGTACTATTTCTTATGAAGGATTGGAAAGGAAGGAGAAGAGCGTGAGAAGGAAGAATGAAAAAGAGTGAAGCGCGGAGAGGGTAGAAGAGTGAGGTGGAAAGGTAAAGAGAAGGAATCAGTCAGCCCGCACCATATTTCATCACGGTACAACAAGACAAAATACATGGAACCAGAATGGTCCCCTCTTTTTTTATTTCAAAGATAGTAACACTGGATATTTGAATAATATTGGCCGCCAAACCGGAACCTTCCCTGGTTCTCATTTAGAATATCTGGTCACCTTAAATTTAACCCAAACCATAATTTTCTGTCCCTAAACCTTAGCAGACTGTAGCCACAGTGTTTTCACACTGTAAAACATAATTAGTTTTTTTTTTTTTAAAGAAATATTACATACAAATCTCATGAGAGTTTTGCAAATCAAGGGTTCCCCTCTAGACACGATCAGGTCCCACCAGGTACTGAGCTTCAACACAACTGTTTGTGGAGCGCCAAGCGAAAAGGGACGAGACTTAAAGAAGGGTCACTTGTGGCCATGGTGGCCTCTGACCAGCAGACATTACAAAAAAAGATAACACTCACATCCATTTTGGTCAAAGAGGCCCATAATGCCCCTCCATATATGTGACACGTATGTATCAGTGTGGTGTGTGTGGGGAGTTTGTTACCCTCTCTTCATCTTGGTGAAGTCCACTGCCGCTAGTCTGTAGGACATGGCTTTTTCGTTCAGGTACCGGCTGTAGCGTCTGATGAAAGTTGACATGTTATACCCTGGAGGGGCAGAGAGGGGGCGCTGCAGTTAGAGACTGATCACTTCAGACCAGGTTAAGAAGCTTTAATCTCTTTCATATGAAATGGACTTGGTCTCCATGAAAAATCTGCTTTCAACTGGCCCTTGCACCATCTCACTTTACTTATTTATTAATTTTGTATGATACAAAAATATTTAATTCCAAAGTCTGGGCATATTTTTCCATTTTCAGTAGCATTCAGCAGCTTCTTTTATATCAGACAAAAGGCACATTTGTCTGCAGCTCTACCGTGAAACAAGCTTATTGATAGTGTTACAGAGCCGAGGACAGTTCGACATAAAGTCATTTTGTTAGACGTGCAGCACTGCTGAGTTTACAAACAGCTGAACGGCATTAAATCACCTTGTAGTGCAGCCTTATCTAGAAAGTTGTTGAGGTTGAAGAGCGTGTTTCTGGAGGCAAGGTACTGCATCAATCTCTGATGGAAAAAAGCACAAAGGGAAACAGTTAGTGACTTATCTGATGCCGTTCACTTGACAATATTAAGTCACATCCACGCAGACAAAAGATACAACAGCACTGAAGAGTTCATTTGTACACAGGGCTGGCAGCTTTGAGTTTGTTGAAATGGAAACTTTTAACTTCCTCCAAAACTGTAGCTGCCCACAATCAGGGCTCGATGGATGTGTAACCAACAACCAGCACGCATGCAAAAAATCAAATGCACAATGCTTTTACTTTACCGCAGCAGCTGCAATCCTTCACTGAAACCACAAAACTGGTGTGTATTTCTCTGTCTCTGCTCTCACCTGTCAATAATCAATTATAATGTGTTTTGGGGTCAACACTGATCTTGGTTGCCAGGTTGGCAGGTCAGGTCGGGTCAACCAATTCAATTTCTGTTTAATTTCAACTCAACAGAGCTTTATCGCCAATAAAAGTGAGGAGTAAAAACAACAAATAAAAAAATTTACATGAACAGAATGATTGTGGTTTTGCTATTAGAAATATAAATATACTATGGGTGTCACAATTAAAATATTAAATGAAAAATAGATCAAAATTAGCTTTCCATTTCAGCAAACGAAACAAAGGCAAAATTGGCAATTCTCCTAGCATTTCCTTTTACTCCATGCCTGCCAACTTGCACCGTCCGACAGCTGTCCAAAGACAAAAACAACTTCAACAAGCTATAATACACATTACACCATATAGCCTACCTTTTAAAATAAGAATTTGTAAATATAAATGGCCTGTTTCAGGGTTTATAAAACAATGAACTGAGAGCTATCAATCCACACAAGTTTTGGCTCCTCTTGCACCAAGCATTAACAAAAACTCTTCTCCTTCTTTCAATCTACGGAGCCTTTCTCTCTTTAAAAGATGTCCCAGTGGTTTCCCAGTTTGTAATGATCACACTCCAGCATCCAGTTTCAACAATACATCACATTAAGGAAGTAAAGGTGCCAGTTTGTGTGGTAAACCCAGGCGTCCCTGACAAATTTTCCAAACATCATGTCACCATTTGTGTTGCACGAAGCTCTGTTGTTTGAATACTTTGTAAGAGGCGCCGCCACAGCCGCACTTTCTAGTCTGACACTCTCATCCTTAACATGTTTGATGTTTGGGGGTCCGTTGCTCTTGTAGTGCGAGCGGTGCAGTGAGTTGATTTGTCACCCTGGTCATTGAAATGTCAGCGGGATACCTCATCAGTCCTTGTCGGACACATGAAGATACAGCTTCAAAGAAACTCGCTGCAAGAGTTGGAAGGAAATTGATACAACCTAGCGAGCAAAATGTCAACAGCTCGAGCGAACCGATAAGTCCACGTCATGTGTGTGTATGTGGAGGTGCAGGGAGCCTTAGATTGTACAGGAAATGTCCTTGTTTCACCCTTTCATCGAGTCCTGTGTGCTGCTCTGATGCTGCATTAATAGTTTACTACCCTCTGTGGGGCTGCAACTAACAATTATTACAGCACATTAGCAATGAGCCTGTTTTACACCTGAGTGATCGGATCATAAGTGGACCGCTCTAAATACAGGTGTAAACAACGACCACCAAGAGGCCTTGTGATCAGGGGCCAGTCTCACAAAGATGTTTTAGACTAGTCTTAATTTTGCTCATGGATTACTCTATTGCAAGTTAGACCACCTCACAAAAATAAAGACTGTAAGCCAAAAAATTAGACACCTTACCCCCAGGCTGACTCAAACCCATGTAACCATGGTAACAACCAGTGCCACCAACTGATCAGTAGCACCCAGCAACAAAAAAACAGAGGAAAAAATGGCTCATAATTTGTGGTTTGCTAACATTATCATGGGGAGAGTAATGACTTCTTTGCATCTTTTCAGATTTGTCTTGAACATCTTTGATGTTGGTTGGTCTTGGTAGGTCTTTCCGACCAGCATGTAACCGGACCCATTCCAGTTCAGGCACCTAATTTGGACCGTTCAGGTCATTTCCACCAAAAATAACTTGGTTAAGAACCTGAAAAGATGGTTTGAGATAGTTGGGTGAAACCTTTCATAGATGCTTCTAGGTGTAATCCTTTATGTTCAGTTCTTGGCAGAACTCTCTGGAAGGGTTCCAAGTGGACCCTTTATTAATGCTTCAACAAGCAACCAAAAAGGATTCTCCTATGGGGACAAGCCAAAGAACCCTTTATGGTTCTAGTTAGCACCTTTATTTCTTAGCATGTAGCGGCCTGCCTGGCCTCTCATATCACAGCTAAACTGACTAAAGGCTGTCAGGATGGTTTATACTTAAGGAATAAATCAGAACACCAAGGATTATGAGAGAAATATTCATCAATGAATGAGGAACACTGGTTTGTACGACTTTAACTCACATCTGTAGCTTGTCTGAATGGACGACCTGAGTGAACATGTGTGTATTATTTGTTAACCTCTTTGGTGACTTCCAAAAAATTTGATAATTTTTTCAGAGCTCATTAAAACCAGCTTGTTAGGTCAAAACGACAAACTTCTTAGAAAATAATAATAATCGTTGCCCTCCCCAGGCTTCCATAGGCTGATGCGTTCAGCTCACCTCGTTGCCGTACATCATGAGGTGGTGTGTGGTGATGAGCGCTTTGAAAACCACTATCCAGCTGTTACTGGCTGTGCGCTCCAGCAGTGTGTCTGCCAGGTGGGGGATGCTGACGTTCAGCTCATTGGTGCAGTGGATCAGGTCTGAAAGACACAGAAAAATATATTATTAAAGAATCTGAACACACACAGAAAAATGTAAGGTGAATAATTAGTCAAAAAAAAAAAAAAAGATTAAAGAAACAGGATTGTGGGCAAGAGGTTAGAGATCATTTGTGAAGGTGCAGGTTTGAATATCAATACTCATCTGGTCTTAAAGACATAGTTCAGATTTTTGAAGTGGGGTGCTATGATATGAGAAGCAGAAGGAGAACCGGTGAAGGAACGTGTTCTGCTGTGGACAGGATCAGCATCCAAACCTACAACCCCAGTTCCAAAAAATGTTGGGATGTTGTGTAAAACTTAATAAAAACAGAATTTGCAAATCCATTTGGATTTGAATTCAGTACAAAGACAAGATATTTTATGTTCAAACTGACAGACTTAATAGTTTTTTTTTTGTAAATATACACTCAACCTTTTGCCAATTTGATGCCTGCAACACATTTTAAAAAAGTTTGGACAGGAGCATGTTTACCACTGTGATACACCACCTTTTCTTTTAACAACAGTAAGCATTTGAGAACTGAGGACACTACCTGTTTCTCGTGACACTGCAGTTCCTTCTAATTCTTGCTTGATATCCAACTTCAGGTGCTGAACAGTTCTGGGTCTCTGTTGTCATATTTTGTGCTTCATAATGCACCACAGGTCTGGACTACAGGCAGGTCAGTCTAGTACATGAACTTGTTTACTATGAAGTCACACTGCTGTATCACATGGAGAATGTGTCTTTTCATTGTCTGGCTGAAATTAGCAGGAACACCTCTGAAAAAAAGATGTCAGTACAGCAGCATATGTTGCTCCAAAACCTGTATGTACCTTTCAGCATTAATGGCGCCTTCACAGATGTGACAGTTACGCATGATGCCATGGACACTAACAAACCCCTATACCATCACAGATGCTGGTTTTTTAAGTTAGCTCTGGTAACAGTCTGGATGGTCCTTCCCCTCTCTGGATGTTGTTGATATATGTTTTTTTACTTTGCATCATAGAGTCTTAACTTGCACTTGTAGATGCAGTAACAAACTTTGTTTACTGACAATGGTTTTCCAAAGTGTTCCTGAGCCCCTGTAGTATCCTTTATACAGTTATGTGGGTTTTTAATGCAGTACCTCCTGAGACACAGACATTAAATGTTGGTTTTCAGCCTTGCTCCTTGCATGCAGAGATTTTCCCCAATTCTCTGAATCTTCCAGTGACATTATAGATTGTAGACAGTGAAACCCCTAAATTCCTTGCAGTTTTGTCTTGTAAACTGAGCGTGTCGAGGATGCTCCTTTAATTCTTAATCATGTTACTGCCGCCTGTTACCAACTGACCTGTTCAACTGTCCAATTTTCCAAACAGCAGACTTTTGTTGCTCCTGTCCAAACTTTTTTTTTGAAAGTTGCAGGCATCAAATTCAGAATGAGTGTATATTTACAAAAAACAATAAAGTTTATCAGTTTGAACATCAAATATCTTGTCTTTGTACTGAATTCAACTGAATACAAGTCAAAATGGATTTGCAAATCATTGCATTCTGTTGTGATTTATGTTTTATGCAACATCCCAACTTTTTTGGAATTGGGGATTGTAATCCACTGACTACTGTTGTAGTAACTCGTACAACCCCACCTCAAAAAAAAGCACCAGCAACGTGTCAGAATCATAATTGATAACCTCAGAGAGCTCACAGGTTGAGTTATTATGAATCAATGGAATGAATGAACAGCCACGATGAATGCAGCCTTATCGACCGGCCCATTAATTTTGACTCTGTCAATATCAGCACACAAATCAATAACCAAATGATTATTTAATAATAGAGACTGTGTAGACAGATGAATCAGGACCAGAGCTACTGTATCACAAAATCCATTTTGTGGCCGTAACTCAGCGGTGATACCTACCTACTCCACCGAAACGCCAATAACATACCATCTCAGAAGATGGAGGGTTATATTACGAGGTCAATTCTGCTCCACCACAATCAACTCAAAGGATGCATAATTTAAAAAAAAAATGAATAGAGCAGAACATCTTTGTTAGCCGTGGTGGACTAAAACTGGGCTGACACAAACGTTCTCCCTCGCAGACTCGAGACTCGCATCCAGAGTGTAAATTGTGTTTTCAAAGCAAATATTTAACGCATTTCAGATGTAAAACGTGCTCTGTTCTGCTGTGTGTCAGATTCAAAGGTTCTGAATTCTGCAGTGAACACGACATGCACAAGTAGGACAGACTGGTGTAACAATGGCCTAATTCCTTCAAGGATTTCTCTGATTCAAGATCAAAATGTGAAGTATGTTCGGCGTCTGTTTAATCTCAAAGATTTACGGACTCCTAGTTAAAGAACCAGGCTTTAAATTTTTTTCTTTACAGCAAAACCCTTTGTATAAATGGGCCATAATGTGCAATTACTGTGTAGCTGTTCCATGTAATCTGTTTACTGACAGTTATCAGCAACTTTAAGATCTTTCCTGATTACATTTGTCGCACTATTTTGCTTTGAAGATCACTGTTTAGATAAATAAAAATAACACAATGTTCTCAGTAGTACTGTGAAAGACTGTGCAGGTAATAAAAACGCAGCCAGGAACAGGATGTAATATTGGTTTAATTTAGTAAAGGAACACTGGAAACAAAGTAATAAAATAACTAAAGGAATAAATCCCAAATATGATTAGATGAGAAGGAAAATAAGTGAAGAAAGTAACTGAAATATTAATAAAATTGCAATATGGCAAAAGTGCAATATCTAAATCACAGAAGCTGCATTTTTTTTTTTAAATAAAGGTAAAATGTGTGACAAAGCAGCATTATAATGAAGTGTTGTGGAGCTGCAGAGATGTCCTGTGCCCAACTGCATAAAAGCACTTAAGCTGAGGTTTGATTTAAAGATGCCTTATGGGTTGACCAGATAACAACAAACCAAACGTGGGACAAAGAAAATGTTTGTGTGGGACACATTACCAATGCTGAGAGATCAACATCGCCGTCTTATTGATTCGGTCAAGACTGGTGTGAACATGTAAACAGAAAACACAAAAACTTTTACATTTCTCAGCCAAATTTCAAGAAGTCATGTTGCATTCAAGGATTTTTCTTTCTAACTTACTCCATGTAGGTGACAAACCCTTGAATATATAAAAAATGTAAATGTTTTTGTGTGTTTTATCAAGAAAAACAGCAGCCCCCCCCCCCCTCCGCAGTATGGCAGTGCCATTGAGGCCAATGCAGCATCTCTGTATGTGGGACAAGAGAGAAAAATGCTGTGCAGTCTCATATAAAGTGGGACACCTGGTCACCTTAAGTCTTCTGGGTGAACCTTTAATCTCTAAGCATTTCCCCTTAGCTGCTTAAGTATTCCCTTTGCTGTTGCTAGAAGGTCCTTAGTAACAATTTTCCATTTTTCAAGACACCTGGACACGATATTCACTAAGGTGGTTTATGCAACCAGGCACTGGTCTACAAATCTTGTCTTGCAGATGTAAGAAAAAAAATCTTTGTTTGACTGCAACAAATGTCACATCATCAAGATTTTAATTTTTTTTTTTCCAGTGAAGCTTTAAAAAAAGTTGCATCAAACATTAAAAATCAAGATGAGAAGCAGTTTTACTTTAACAGCAGAGCATAACACAGTTAAGAAAAGCACATGAGCAGCAAAATCAAACACCCAAGACAAGTAAAGGGACCAAAGTGAAGAAAAAGCCTTGACCCAGTAAGTGAAACCATCGAGGGAGTGAGATGTAGTGAACTTGTATTCACTGACAGACGGACGGAGAGAGAATATCTGTTACTGTGAGAAAAACTTCAAACAGTTTGGTTTTCAGAGGCAAACCTTTGGTCTGGTTCCTCCACAGGATCAGAGGTTATCAGGGGTTTGTTTGAAAGCTCTGTGATGTTTCCCGCGCCTGCTGAAACGCTGGATACCAAAGAGTCCCAGCTGATACCACGGCTAAATGTTTAATGCATGTCGAAGGCACCCAGAGCACCCGCAAATTCACCGCAGCTAATGCGTCAATCCTCTCCAGATTTACTTTATTTTATGTTAGTTTTGAAGGTGAAAACCACATAAAATGTAACAGCATTGATGTAGTCTTCACCGACTTGAACTGTCAGACTGTCAGACTCTCACTTTGCTGCATTAACGTCTTGACATTTGGTCCCTGCAAAGTGAAAACTATATACAATCCCATCAAACACATTTTTAACTAGAAGAGTGTAGATTGCTGTCAGGTAACACGTGGTGAAGCACCTACTGCAATGTCACCACAACTGCCATATGCAACCAGCGGAGATTTGCAACAATAACATGACCGCCTAATTCGTCGTTTCTGGCTGATACAAGATTTCAGACTGAACACTTGTTCATCACTCGTGGCCAGTTAAGAAGAACGAGAAGTCAGCTGTCAGTGGTTGTACAAAACCTGACCTGACCTTTGACCTTTTGGGTATAAAATGTCATCACCTCATCGTTTCATCCTATTAATAATAATAATGATACTACTACTACTACTAATAATAATAATAATAATAATAATAACAGTAAGTAGCTACAGTTGGAAAGTGCTGTACAATAACAACAGTGTTTAGTGAGATCACTTTGACCTTTGACCTTTTACCACCAAATTCTAATCAGGTCATCCTTGAGTTCAAGTGAACATTTGTGTCAAGTTTTAAGAAAAAAAACAGGACGATGTGAAAACACACTACCTCCAGCCATGAAAACATAAAGGCATAAAAGTCATTAAAACATTTTTTTCAAGATTTTTCCTAAAACTGAGAATCAAGGAGGTCTTCCAGCACACAGTCGAGAACGTGCGCAAAAAAAAAATTCAAATAATCGGTCCAGTAGTATTTGAGATTAGCTACGGACAAGCAGCAAGTGTGTTGATCACTCACTCAGAAGCGACTGCATGAATAATAATAGTAAATATCCACATCCAAAAAGCCAACCTGACCACACTGCCTGCTGTGAATCTGAAGTACATAAAAATGGCTACAACTCTGGAATCGCCACGATTTATAATCTATTTTTATTTTAAAAGACTCTCTCCTAATTAAATCTCAGGGCATTAATATCCAAACCGTACATGGTAATGGTAGTGTTCAGTCATGCTTTACACATTGTTAATGGTTTGTTTGTGAATTTCCTTCTGGCTCGGTAATTAATGGGACCATATTGATTTCAACTAATTAATGTTTCCTGTCAAAAGTGAACACGCACAAAAACACACCAGTTAGCTGGACATGCAGCAGCAGCACACTTATTTAACCACACTAAAAAGCCTCTATGGATGTTTGTCCACCAGTTTTTGTCCAGACTGAAATATCTCAACAACTATTAAGTAGATAACTATGAAATTGGTACAGATTTTCATGTTCCCTTTAGAATTAATCGTAAGGACTCACTTAATGCCATCATCAGGCCAAATTTTTGATTTGTCCAGTATTTGTGTTTAAGATTGCCATTCCCATCAGCCTCACTTCACCTTTTCAAGTGCATCTCGGTACGGTTTAACAAACGGTACCTGGGTGCAGTACACAGTCTTCACATTAATCAAACGAACTGAACGTTGAGATCAAGCAGGATTACACTTTTAAAATACATTTTAAAATGAAGAATGATATACTATCATTTACCTTCACAAGTCTCAACATCATTCTGGTCCAAAAACGCTTTCATGGAAATTCTGCCATTATCTTGTCTCACCATATAATCTAAACATTTACAGGTGACACCAACCACTAACATTACAGCAACACAGACTAGCTTGTAATATTAGCTACACAGACCAACTGTTAATGTTAGCAACACAGACCAACTGTTAATGTTAGTGACACAAACCAATTGCTAATGTTAGTGATACAAACCAACCGCTGATGTCAGATACAGAGACCAACTGCTAACGTTATAATTAGCTACACAGAAATACAATTAGTTAGTTAACCTAAAAAATATTTTGTGACTGTAGGTGGTGCCGCTGGTGACTGGGGTGTGTGAATAAATTTAAGTCAGTGTACTTGATGTTTGAGTGTTAAGTGTGAGTAGCATAATGTTATTTAAAAAGCACATTTAACTTCATAATTACTGCTCTCCTCTGCATTCGCACCTAAAATAAGGGATATGAAGTAATCCAGAAGTAATGGAAAGTAATCAAGTTACATTACTTTAATTACTGATATTTTTCGGGACTAAATGATTGAAAGTCCATTCACTGTTGGCTATCAGACTTGAGCGATAGATGAAAAACAGAATAATCCGCATGTTAGCACTGTCACTGTGAGCATGTTAGCATGCTGGTGTTAGCATTTAGCACAAAGCACCACTGCAGCTAAGCGCAGCCTCACAGAGCCATTCAGGACATTATTTATTTTTTGCAGAGTAATAAATAGCGAAGCACTCATGCCTCTACTTGAAAACAATTACCCTTAAATAATAAAGCTTCTCCAGTCGAATATTTCCATGCTGAGTCCACCTCTGTGTACTCCTTTGGGTGACAATACATCAGCTAGGATTTAACCATCGACGTGTGACGGAGCCAGAGGGATGTGATGAGGTATCGACTCTGTGATTGCCAGCTGGGATTATTGATAAGCTGCAGTCCATGTAGGAAATAATGCACATCAATAACACAATTAGAAATAAGATTTAGGTGTGCAAACTTTAAGTTAAAATCAAGACATTTGTAATGCTAGTTGGGATAAAATATAAAACCAGTGTGACTGGAGGGACTTCTTCTTATAAAGACTCTCACTGTAAAATGTAATAAAAGGCCTTATTCTGGATGATTTTAAACCATGGCTTTAGATAAAGTGTGTTATCATCAGGAGGTGAAATTGCTTTGAAATGTAAGGTCATTATACTGACACACAGACACACAGATACAGGAGAACGTGTTGGTGTTAATGTGGCTGCCGTGGAGCAAAAGGCCCATGATTATTCTCAACACATCTACAGTACATCACTTTTACAACCATGACACACAGCCAAATAAATCACACGCTGAACACCACAACACAACAGAGCGTTCAGGGGCAGGAGGTCACTTTTGGCCTGATTGCTATTCTCTGTGTGATGAATCTGGTTTCTATCACCACTCTCGACCATCTCATCTATGCAGAATATTGCAGAGTGAAAGTGAAATCCCATTACTCCGTCTGTCATGCTCATCATTTGCTGCGGGGCTTGTAAATAATCAACATTGGCCGTTTATGTCACCGACCAGTCAGTCAAGGTCATGACACTGTAAGAAATAAAAAATGCTCGTGAGACCTGTGTTAGGTCACTTGGAATATCTTTTGATTTATCACATGTTGCATTTGGAGGGATGGCACAGCAATTCATCTTTTCTTCTAACTGCATCTGGTAAAAAAAAAAAAAAACTGGATCAATAACGAGTTGAGTTTATTTTAAAGGAAACTGTGTTTATCAAACCTCTCAGATTTGGTAAACTGATCCAGAATAAATGCTCAGGACCAAAAATGGATAAACAAATATGATTTTTAACCCCACTGATTGCTAAACTTGGCAAACATCTGTTTTATTATTTTGTTCATAGCTCGATTTATGGGGGAGCTGAGGGGAGCTCAGCGTCCCTGAAAGCCTCCTTTGAGAAATTTAGGGGGAGCTCTAAAACATGATGTTCCTGAAATCAATAATAATAGTAAAATATGCCAATGTTGATCACACTTGGCGAATTAATGTAAACCACACCCACATTTATACATCATGTACCTCAACAGGCTGTCAGGCGCTGTGACAGCAGGTGCGGTTCAACATTCAAACTGGACAGCGTGGTCAACTAGGCCTGTGAGACATGGCTGAAAGTTTCATATCAGTCGATATCAATAATTATTGATCATACAGGTTGTGACTGACAACATGTTGTGTGCTCCAGTAAGTGGAAGTGGCATCAGTATTGTAGGTGCAGTATGACTATTGGTGCTTTCACAAAATACGACATCTAGACGACATCTAGTTTCATATTACGATACGAAATAATATCGATATATTGCCCTGCCCTGTGGTAAACGTTCAAAAGAAGTGAACAGTTGTGCATGTGCACATTATTTACACAACATTATTATATGAGTATTATTCACATGAGATCAATATTTAATTTTATTTAAAATTTCACATAGGTCGACAGGCAGAGAGGTCACCTGGCTGGGTGTCGATTCAGAGTCTCCAAATCGATTCAATTTGATTCATGATTTTTGCCTGAATATGAAAGAGATTTTCAGAAAACTAATACTGTAAATTGTACAAGAAACCCTCTAGCCTGGTTTATTTATTAAAAATATTCATGTTTACATTAAGAATTACCCCCTAAGCAGTTAAATAAATAATGTACTTTTATTTAAAATTAAACATGACCTCACGCCACATGATCTCACACCAAAGGCTGGTCACGTGAGATGACATGGGGTTTAAACTTCAGGCTCTACCGCACATTAGTGGAAGAAAAAAACATATATTAAAAGAGCAATTTGGGGATTTTATGAATTGATATTGGATCATGCAAAGAAAAATCGATTCAAACTGAGTAACTGATTTTTTTTTTACCCAACCCCTAATCCAGTCATTTAATTCAGGCCCAATGAAATGATTAGATGGGCTGATTACAGGCCTGTGACAGCCACAGATACTGTATATATATATATATTTTTTTTTTTCCCAGAGTCTTTGATTTATTGATTCTTGTCGGGACGTAAAGAGAATTTCAACAAATATAATGAAAAATGCCTCTGAAATACCTGCTTTAGCTTTAAGCCTATTCTGTAACTCACATTGATTTTGCTCCATTTGCTGAGGGCTTTTACGCACCCTTCCATTACCTCAAAATACAGACTATCCGTCACTTTTTATGACCCTTTTTAGGCGAGTCGAGTAAGAAAAGACTCTCAAATCCAGCGGCAGTCTGGGTGAGCTGCACACATCTGAACTCTCAGACCTGAGATCGACCCGCAGCCTCGTACAGCTGACTCATCAGAAGCTCCGTCTGACCTCCTGATCGCAAACACACTTCCTTCCTGCGTCTGTCCCTAACCTTAAAAGTGCAGCCTCTGCACTCCGTAAATGCCAGAGCGTCGGTCGTATGTTATATCATGTCCTGGATGGATGAGAGAGGCCCTCCTGAGAGAAAACAGAAAGTGCTCTTTTGTGAGAGCAAGTGAGTCTATTACAACAGCTGCATCTGAACGGCTCAAGTACAAAACATTCATTCAGCTAAGAAAAAAATTCAATACAAACTTCCAGGGAGCTGAAGGGAACCAAGCCTACAGTTTCTGCTTTGGCACAGAGCTTTTTATTCCACTAATGATCAGAATAAGAGTCAGATCGGGACAAAAAAACACCTCGACCACAATAAACTGACCCACGCTGAGGGAAACTTCATCGTCCTTGAGAGCGGCGACATAAACCTTTTTATAATCCATTTGACGGATGAAAATTTGTCATGTAAATGCTCTGCTCCTATTTTTAGAAACTATGCTCTCACCCTTCAGTTAAATGACATTTACAAGTTTCTGGGAGACTCCGACTCATGGCGGCGTGTGCCGAAGGTGGACGACCTTCTACCATTTAATAACTGCAGGGGTGCCGTGTTCTCATAAAACTGTGGCTCGGGTACAAAAATAAACCAATAATGGTGCCAATCAGAGAAAAAGGAGACGACTGGTTGCTCTGTACTGTAGATCAAAAGTGCGCTGGGTGCTTTTGGAAGACTGGGGGAAAACCAGGATAAACAGGAACGCAATCCAAAATATAAGGAAAACAGAAATGAGTAACAATTTGTTGTTTTTCTAATGACAATAAGACAATAAGACATTTCCTCCTTCGTTGTTGCTATTTTTCTTATATCAGGGCCGTGTTCAGACTGCGTGGATGATACTCCATGCAACTTATCAATAGTCAGTGTAATACCTACAGTTGATGCTGGTCAGCAGCTCATAAGCTAAGCTATGTACTGCTGTGGACAGGGTCAGCTACACGTAAAAAAATCAATGTATATGACTGTATTTGACTGCTTTACTTTGTTGTCAAGCAGCTGTTCTACAAGCCAAATGTCATTCTGTCCCAACTAACCAAACTCCATAGAAAAAATCAGTAAATTTATCTCCGTGAACATGGAAGTTTGTTCAGTAATTTATAGTTTGTTTGCATTATTGTGTGACTTTGATGTTTTAAAAAGTTAGTTCAGATTCACCATAGTCACAAAGAAACAACATTTTAATCTAGAAAATGAGAATTAGGTTGAATGCAGGCTGTGTCAGAATAAACTGGTATATAACCACTCGACTGGAGCAACTTGTGACCACATTCAGCACAGACGTTGATGTTAACCTTCAAGCAGAGCAGGCTGCTGCAGCTAGCTGCTAACATTAGCGACACTGTGTTGCTAACGTCGGGTCCAGGTAAACGGTGTCGTTTGCCCGCAGACACTGTGATCCTGTTCAGTCTGAAAGGGTGAAGCATTTACTGAGTTATTGTCATGATTTGTAGGTGAGTGTGCAATGTTCGTATTACATGACGCAAAGGGCCACACATTTCAGCGGCATTTAAAATATGATTTGGCAATTGAAAACTGTGATTAACAGCTCTTCATAGACAGTAATTTTTGAACGGATGTTTAACATTATCTGTTAACAAATTGTGCTCAATTTTAAATGCTCTCAAGTGTTTTCTTACTGTTTGACTAGTTGACAAGTCTAAATTAAAATTTGCGTTCAACCGACAGGGAAATTAATGGCCAGGAACATCTCTAGTCTGAATGGTTCTCTATAAATGAACTTACCTTGCTTTGGTATCTGTCAGTATCACTCTAAAGGTACTGGTATTAGTACTCATGTCAAAATTTTTATGTCTGGTCACTGTACGAGTTTTGGTACTAACTTGAGAATTGAGATCTTGTGAGCACGGACACTAACAAACCTACTATCCTACCTATCCTACTTTTACATGTTTCGGATTAAAAAAACAACAAAAAAAACTCTTGTTGTTGTTTCCACTGGGGCTGCATGATATGGTGAAATACAGTCATATTACAATTAGTGAAATTGCGTTTGTGATATGCAATATGTTTAGTGGGAATGATCATTTTCACTTTGCAACTTTAATTTTTAGTGAAAGAAAATAATTAAAATTGTGATGATGTGATATTTGTTGGCGTCTGAACCAAACAAACATGTTTTCTTTCATATGGAGAACAAGATTTGTAAGCCAGCTCATCTCTGCAGCACTACACTACTTTTCCTTTTTCAAAAAATTGCAATTTGACTCTGGTTCTGCGATTTGGATATTGCACTTGCCCATGTTGCGTTTTTGATAATACTGCAATTAATTTTGCAGCCCTAGTTTCCACCGCAGTTTTTGAAATGACAGCTAGGATATTTTCCTCTGTCTGTATTGAGCAAAACATTTAATGACAGACTTGTGAGTCTAGTTTGCATCTGCAGCAGCAACACTACCCTCACAAGTGGTCACAGCAGTTACACCGCTGAAAATCTAAATAATGAGCTTTTAGCGGTGGTCACCGTCAAGATAAGAAAATCAAAGCAGCAGTAATTACTCAACGTTGCTTTTCAAGAGCCTGTTTTCATCGTGAGTGTGTTTACAAACTTATTCTGAACCTTTTCAGGCAGCCCCACTGGGTGTTTTTCTGCTTTAGTGGCCTTTTTTACTGATACAGCCCTAATTTAGATGTATTATGTCGAGGTGCCCGGTGGCACATCTTGTGAGGGAGCCCAGAATTCCCAGTGTCACCTCTGCTGTGGACATGACTGACTAATCCAGTGCCAAACTTGCCGGCCGACTGGCTGGGTGGGTGTGTGGCTGGATGACTGACTCTCAGGCTGTTTGGCTACCTGCCTTGTTGTTTTCTCTCAGACTGATTTATCCACATTTCCTCTTGATTAGCCATCTTGCTAACCCCCCTCCTCCTGTCTGTCTGTGTCTGTCTTTTCTGTTGACCGTGAGTCTGACTGGCAGCACCATTGATCCCCCGTGCTCTCCATCGATCACGTCAAGTAATTATAGTGAGGCAGAAAAGCCACCTAACCTAATAATCGCTGGTAAAAAATCTACATGTGAGGGTTCCTCTGTCTCCTTGCTGCAGATTGCACACACAGGTAATTAGCACAATGTGGAGATAACGAATCTGTACTGACACCAGCGTCGCTCTGCTTTAAACGCCTCATTTTAACTCCCACCAGCGGAGCTACAGCACACACACAGTGTGACTCTGTGTCTGTGCTCCTCCATCACCTCAGGACTGACAGCACCAACACGTTCATTAATGATAATAATGCACCAGAGGACATCGTGACAGTGAACTTGGATGTGAGACTGGGGAGAAAATGATGCTGCTAGAGGTGCAACTAATGATCATTTTCATTGTTGATTAATCTGTCGATCATTTCCACGATTCATCGATTTGTTGTTTGGTCCATTAAATGTCAAAGAAAATGGTGAAACACGCTCATCACAGTGTCCGAGAGCTGAAAGCACTGTCTTCAAATCGCTTCTTTTGTCCAACCAACAGTCCAAAACCCCCAAAACTCTACATTTACTGTCATAAATGACAAGGAAAAGAGGTTTAACCAGCAAATGTGACATTTCTGACTGAAACGATTAGTCAAGTATCAAAATAGTTTTCCTTCAATCGATTAATCAATTAATCAGCTAAGCCTTGCAGCTCTATTGATCACAGCCCAAAGTCGTGTTTTCAAATGTCTTGTTTTGTCCACAACCCCAAAGATATTCAGTTTACTGTCACAGAAGACCAAAAAAACTGAAAATATTCACATTAGAGAGGCTGAAATCAGAGAATTTAGGCATTTTGTCTTTTAAAAAATGACTCAAAACAATTTGTCGGCCATCAAAAGTTTTGACAACCAATCAATTATTCAATTAATTGACTCATTCTTGCAGCTCTGCTCAGGACTGACAGCAGTAATACATTCATTAATGATAATAATGCACCAGTGGACATGATGACAGTGACCTTTGATGTGAGAGATTGGGGAGAAAATTATGTTGATGCTGCTGATCGGGCTGCAACTAAAGATTATTTTCACTGTGGATTAATCTGCTAATCATTTTCACGATCAATTTATTAGTTATTTGGCCCATAAAATGTATTTTTGTGAAACCTGCTCATCACAGTGTCCCTGAGAGTCTTCTGGAAACCACTACATGACCTATATGAAACATGGCAATATTGTTTACTATGAATGTTTTTGATCTAAATTTCATTTATAGTCTTAGCAGATGAGATCAAGCTTTGTTGCTACGAGATGCATGTTAGGCAATTTGAATAATTAGCATAATGAGCTAATTAATTGCCCCAAACTCTATTTATAGTTCATATATTTTTCTATATATTATATAGAAAAGGAAAGCAGCAAATACTCACATTTAAGAAGCTGGAACCAGCAAATGTTTGACATTATTGATTGGCAAATTATTCTCAAAACAGTTGATGATTACTTTGATAGTTGACAACTTATCAATTAATCAGCAAAAAGTTGCAGCTCTGCTCAGGACTGACAGCAGTAAAACATTCATTAATGATAATAATGCACCAGAGGATGTGATGACACTGATGTGTGATTGGAGAGAAAATGAGGGTGATTCTGACACTGGGGCTGCAACTAATGATTATTTTCATTACTGATTAATCTGTGGATTGTTTTTTTTGTTTTGTGACGGCATCAAATGTCTCGTTTTATCCAAAAGATATTCAGTCTGTCAGCTTATGTTGTCTGATATGCGCCAGTATGAAAAGTTTGACGTTTTTTGTTTTTTTTTACACAGCATGTTTTTTTATTTTTTAGCTTTATAGGCAGCATTTTATGTATATTCAATCCTTTGTAATTTAATATCTAATTTATAATTTACACTATTTGCTCTAGTTGTGTTTTTTTTATTGACAGTTATTTATAATATTTAATAATATTAAACTGTTTATTAGATATGTCACAAGTGTTTGATAACCACATTTGAGAGATCATTGCAAAAAAGTGTGAATGTTCATATTCTATGTTCTGTATATTAAGAATATTAGCTGATATATTGATACTTTTCAGCATAAGTCCCAAAAATCCAGTAAAAAAAAAGTATCTGTCTGGCTCTATATGGAGGACAAAAGAAACCAGAAAATATTTATATTTGAGAAATGAAATCAGATAATTTTGTCACTTAGTCTTTGAGAAAGAGACTCAATACGATTAATCAATTATCAGAATAGTTGTCAATCAGTTTGATAGTTGACAGCTAATTAGCTAATCAGCAAATTGTTGCAGCTCTAGTTTTTCTTTTGGTCTATAAAATGTCATAAAATGGTGCAAACGTTTATCACTGTTTTCCAAAGCACAAGATGACGTCCTCAAATGTTTTGTTCCGTCCACAACCAAAAAAATATTCACTTTACTGTAGACCCAGACCGATAATATGTATGCCTTTTTTTTTGACATGTTGCTTATTAGTTTTATTTGTTAACTTTGTAGGAATT
Source organism: Lutjanus erythropterus (assembly GCF_056507025.1). Classification (NCBI taxonomy): domain Eukaryota; kingdom Metazoa; phylum Chordata; class Actinopteri; order Lutjaniformes; family Lutjanidae; genus Lutjanus; species Lutjanus erythropterus. The sequence continues at coordinate 29,270,916 of NC_139327.1, read as the reverse complement.
TTATGCATATTTGATCCTTTTAAATACAGGTTTATACGCGTATATAAACCTGTTTTGATCACCATTTTAAATGCAGGTTTATATGTGTATATAAATTTATTTTAAAAAGGATCAAATCTGCATAAAATTCTTACAAAGCTAACAAATGAAATAAAATTTACTGTTTCAGTGTCCTGATGTCATTGTGCACATAAATTTAATTTAAAACCGTAAAACACCCTGTTAAAGTGTTGATGAATCAATGCACAAAGTGTGCGTTTATGTATATTCTAAATATTTCATACAGTTTTTCTACATTATTCTGTATAAAATATGTCAGCTGTCATGTCTATGTAGGAATTTTCTAACTTCATATCAGCAATGGCCCGAAAAAACCCAGTATCAGTCAGGTTGCAGTTATAGACGATTAATCAATTATCAAAATAGGTTGTCGATTAATTTAATAGTTGACAGCTAATCGATCAACTGACAAATCATTGCAGCTCTAGTGATCACTGTGTTCCAAAGCCGGATGTCCTCAAATGTCTTGTGTTGCTCACAACCAAAAGATATTCAGTTTTACGGTCACTGTGGACTAAAAGAAACCAGGGAATATTCACATCAGATCATTCTGACATTATTGTCTTTAAGAGAAACACTCAAAACGATTAATTGATTGTCAGACTAGTTGAATCGTTGACAACTTATAGATTAATTGACAAACAGTTGCAGCAATAACCCACATTCTGTACAGACTGACAGTGAAGTGTCTCTGGAGGACGCTGATAGTGGCGTTAATAATGGATAGGCCTGTGCACTGTACAGCGGCTGGTTGCAATATGATTAGCCTATAGCAGAGAGAGCAGAGTGGCCTATTTCCCCTGAATGACATGCACAGACAGCACCTGGCTCAATGCCCCTTCGCCTTATATCACAATTTACTACCCTGCATTAATGCCCACATGCATTGCTCTGCTGCGTAAATCACATTTGAATCTGAGGGAATGTAATGGTGCCTAATTAAAGAGGCTGCAAACATAAACCGGGCCGGATGAGAGGAGAAGAAGAGGAGGAGGAGGAGGAGGAGGAAGAGGAGGAGGGGGGTGGGGGGGTACTCAGCAGCCTAATAGATGCTGTTTATACAAGCTATCCTTTGTGAGGAAGAGGATGCATGCAGCCTATTTATCTATACAGTGATGGTATGCTTACAGTCAAGGTGTTTCTTCTTGGGTCCGCTCACTTCATGCGTCGTGGCCTTGCAGACGGCTTTGCTGATGGCAGACCCGGTCATGCTGTGCTGCGCGGCGGCGATCCGGTCCGTCAAAGACTGTCCCGACATGTTACTGAAGAGGAGGAGGAGGAGGAGGAGGAGGAGGTGAAGGTGGTGGTGGTGGTGGTGGTGGAGGCAGGCGGATGAGGGGAACCGGGGAGGACGATCAAAATGTCTTTAGCGGCAGCAGGGAGGAGGAGGTGGAGGAAGAGGAGGAGGAAGAGGAGGAGGAGGAGGAGGAGGAGGGTAGTGCCCTCTGTGAGGATCGGCCGTCTGAGCAGGAGGAGCAGCAGGAGCAGGAGGAGGTGATGGTGGTAGTGGAGGTGGTGGTGGTGGAGGAGGAGGAGGACAGTAGCAGCAGCAGCAGCAGCAGCAGGAGGAGCAGCAGGAGCAGCAGGAGCAGCAGCGTACACCGGCGAGGAGGATCCAGTGGGAGAATTCATAAAATAAAACATAAGACGGTCACTACATCCATTTAAAATTCAGTCGACGGCTGCAGGAATAAATTATGAGCTGAAAAAAAAAAAACCCAAAAATCAGAGCATCAAAAGCAGCTCATTATCATAATATATGTAAGATAATGTACAGTAAAATGTATCCCTGAAATAACTGCCCGGTGAATCCGAGAAAACGGTGCCAATAATCGAAGGACTACCGGTGATTATGATCAGATCTATGCGGCATCCCCTACGACCGAAGTCTCATTTTTCAAAGCCGATATAAAAGCATTGTCCTTCCCGTTTTTTTCCTCCTCTTCTTCGCCCGGTTTCTCCTCTGAACGTGTGCAGAGATCCGACCGCAAACACCTCTCTGATCCACACAGCAGCACCCCGCGCTGGCTGCATCTATCTATCCAACCTCAGCCTGCTGCTTTGATTTTTTTCCCCCCTTTCTTTTCTTTTTTTTTTTTTTTATCCCTCCAGTCTTTTTAATCGTCTTACAAAAAGGGTGTATTTCTGTGTTGAGGATGCCGATAGGCCAATTCCGTTTTTTTTTTTCCTTCTTTTTTTTTTTTTTTTTTTTTTTTTTTGTCAGTCAAACTTGTGTGTAAAATGGCAGTACATGAATCAGGTGACTGGGAAAGGAGGGCGATTGGGCCGCCACTTCTCTCGGGTCCGGGGAGGGCATCTTAAAGCTGAAGCAGGCTGGCTGCTGCCCCCGGGTTGTCAAGGCTTAAGTCAAGGCATCAGCTGGTTCATCACCTCACTACATGTGGAGGGTTCAATGATGTGATGTGCAAAAGTCTCTCTTATCACCTGCTGTCCAATGAAATGCTGTTTTATAGTGATTTTCACGCATTACATTAGTACATCAGTGCATTATATCTTAGAAGTGTCCGGCAACATTGGCATGTAATTAGTATTTGATAAAGGCTTTAATCTGATAATACTTCTGTATTAAAATGTCCCAAAAAAATATGTCAGTGTTTTCAACAGTGTTCAACTAGGTCTGCAACTAATAATTATTTTAAAAGTCAATTAATCTGTCAGTTGTTTTCTCGATTAATAGTTGTTTGTTTTACAATGTCAGAAAATGGTGAAAAATGTCAGTCATTGCTTCCCAAAGCCTAAGATGATGTTCTAATGTCTTGTTTTACGCACAATCAAAAGATATTCAGTTTTTATTGTCACAGAGGAGTAAAAATATAAAAATAAAAATATTCTCATTTAAGACCCTGAAATTATAGCATGTTGACTTTTTTCTTTTTAACAAAAGTACTCAAACCGATTAATCCATTATCAAAATGGTTGCTCATTAATTTACTAATCGCTTAATAATCAATTAATCATTGCAGCTTCATATTCAACCCTAGAAAATTAGCGGGTACTATAGCCGCTAGTTGATAACTTCTGCAAAAATACAGCATAAAAAACTTTGTCTGTGGAGATGTGTTTTACTCATGTCAGATGGATTTTAATCATCATGGTGTTTGTTTAACAATGAAGAAAACTCCCATGATTCCACGCTACTTCGACAGCAATTGATGTAGTTTAGCTGGCTAGTTAGCCAGCATTTGCTAACATTAGCTATAAAATGTAAGTAGCTATCTAACAATTGATGCAGATTATCTAGCTAGTTAGCTAATATTTCGCTAACATTAGCTTGTAGATATAACTAGCTATTTAATGGTTAATGTGGATTAACTAGCTGGTTAGCTAATGTTTTGTTAAAGTTAGCTAACTCAAGATGTGACTATATAAAACATTACGTCTTCCAGCAACATGTTTTAACCATCTTCAAAGTTTGGTTTTTCTTTTTAACATAGAAAGAAGAAGAAAGTCACGCTTGTAGCCATGACGCAAAATATTGCTTGTACAGTACAGGAAAATAGAGAAGGTGAAAGTTGACTTAAGTTCCACTGAGTAACTGTTATTATTATTATTTTGCTTGTTCATAGTCTTGCAGAGCACAATGTGACGTCAAATCGCTTCTTTTGTCCAACCAACAGTCCAAAACCCAAAGACTCTTCATTTACTATCAAAAATAAAAGAAAAGCACAAAATCCTCACATTTAAGAAACAGGAACCAGCAAATGTTTGATATTTTTGCTTGAAAAATGACTGAGTACTCTGAATACTTTTTTTTTTAAAGACATTAAAGTTGATCAATCTAGGATCACTATAAATTACAATTAATTAAAACAGCAGACTCTTATTTCTGTCCTTGTTGTTCCAGCTTCTAAAAAAAGTGATAAAAGTTTGATTATCCTATACCCCCTACAAAACCACTTCAGGCCCCCTGTTGGTCCCCGGACCCCAGTTTGAAAACCAATGGACTAATGAATTAATTGACTAATAATTGCTTCTCTAAATCCTGCAGTATATCAGAACATTCCTGTACATCAGTGTGCCGACATGACCCCACGGTTTACAGTGATAGTTTATGGTGTTTTATCATTACATCATAATAAGATCCCAGCCTGTAACTCTCTGTGAAGTTCCCATACGGTGACATTTCTTGTAGCCTTAAAGTAATTTCACAGGATTGTTCCAGTTTGATTCATTTAGTTCCAACAACATTCCCAGTATGCGTCTAAATGGCATTTCATGGTAAATACCACCAGGGAGCCTTCAGTGATGGCTCCTGCTTTATTTTAAGGACCAACATCTGATGAGGGCTTTTTAAGTTCCTGGTTCTGATGTGAAAGAATTTTCTATCAGGGCCAGATGTTTTATTACACAGAACGTTATGGGATTAATTATTAATATATTCCCATGCATGTCTGACACATTATCATATTCCTGATCAGACTGCATCCAGAAGACGTTAAAACTTTTTTTGAAAAAGTCAATCGTCAATAATGTTCTTAATAAAATTTTTAACAAGGCTGGAGCTGGGGAACATCTGACATTTTTTCTAGAAAAAAAAAAAGAAAAATGATTAGTTGGCTATAAGAATAATCAGTTATAGTTTCATCCCTGTTGCTTTCTTTGTTGATCAAGTCAACATGAAGCTGATTTACAGATTCTGAGGATGAAACATGTCGATGTCTTTTGATTCATGCAAAGAAGGACGCTGCTGAAGACACACACAGTGTATATATGAATGTTTTATTGCATGTAGTGCGGTCTTACAGAGAATACAGTTACAAATGTGTTGCATTACAAGGCCGAGCTATAACACATCAAAGGCAGTGAAGTCAAATGTAAAGCAGATGCCTAATTTGAAAACATGGAATTTAAAATAACACTCGAGGCAGACTCAACAAACACGGCTCTTCTGTCTGTTTCTGACCGGCATGAAATTGATTTTAGGGTTGAAGAAAATGTCTCGTACCAACAATAGAGACAAGAGTTGGACAGCGAGTCAGGTTTGCTATCAAGGTTATTTATATCAGAGTGAAGAAAATCCACATTTTTGAGGTTGAAATGTCAACAATGCACAGATATGTACATCACTCATCATTGAGGACCGAGACAAAATCGTATTTTTAGGGGGTTTTGATTTTTACTCTTCAATTACGCTGGGAAAATATATCTTAAAAGATCAAAGTCTTGGCTATTAAACCTTGAAACAAGACAACCTCCTAGTGGTTTTTATTATATAGCATTTGTTGCATCTCAGGACTTGAACTGTGTCAACTGCATCAAACACACACAATCTTTTATAACACAAAGAACACACATTAAGAATACCATGAGCACATTTTATAAATCCTTATGAACATAAACTTAATGAATATAACAGAATAAAAACTACTCTATGAAGGAGTTGACAGCCAGCTGACAGAGTTGACGTCACATACAGGGACGTGTCCAGACTGTTTTTGACTGGGTGGCCCAAGTGGGACACTGACTTATTTTTTCGTCAAATTGAAAAAAAAATAATTCTAAATTCAAACACATTATTTAATTATTAAGGAGAACTGACATATGGACTTCACAAAATGTTAATATTTTTGAATTTCACAGTATAGTTGCAGGGAAGAGACATGTAAACTTTTAAAATATAAGAAACAAAATGGAATGAAGTGTTAATGGTGAGGATGTAACGATATACCACAATAAAAAGTCCACAATATGATATTTATTACAGTACAGTAAAAAAATTACAAGTTGAAGCAGTTTCCGTTATTGAATTATAAATCTCATGTGTACAGCATTTTTTTTTTCTGTATGAAATTTGTTTTTCCTTTTCATCAGGGATGTTAATGATTAATAGTTAACCACTCAATTATCACTAAGAATTTAACCAGTTAATAAATGTATTAATATCATAGAAATGGCAGTATTTGTGCTTCATTTGTCATTTTTTTGTCTGGTAGAACCGTTTCTGAATGAGGAAACTTCAACTTAAAATACAAAAAAAAAAAAAAAAAAAAAGAGCGAGAGCGAGAATAAAAATGAAAATGATGACAACATGGAGAAAAAGTATGTTTTGTGTCTTATTAATTATTAATCAGTAATCAAGTTTTAGCTTTTTCATCTATCGGTTAAAGAAAATGCACAAAATCTGGAAACCTGCCTTTAAGTTAAAGCTTTTCTGCTTTACTTTTTTAATTAAATAAAAGTAGTCATCCATGACCTAAACATACAAAAATGGACTGTCTTTGGCAATAAATGCTTGAATTCTGTATAAAAACAACACAGCAGTCACTTGCAGCCATTTTTCTTTTAAAATAAAAAAGGTATAAATTAATAATATGTGATAGTATGTGTTGTCACAGTCTGGAATGGTATTGAGACATTTTTTTTTAATTGTGATATCTGATAGCGAGTAGTAATAAGTTTTATTTTTTCCTTTTTTTTTGGTAGGAACATGATTTGTCCCAGTTCTCCTGAATGGGTAACAAACAATTTACAGCAACTTCCTAGCGTCTCCTCTGGTTGCCTGGCAACTGTTCAGCCCTCACTGTCGTTTTTATACTTAAGTTTTTATTTGCATTAAACAAACAAACTATGATACGTTCACTTGTGAGCTTTAGAGGTGTTGGTTTGTGGGGTTTGTTTGGACAGAGCTATGCTAACCGTTTACCCGTTTTCAATATTTATGCTAAGCTAAGCTAACCAGCTGCTCCCTGTAGCCTTACATATGTTCAGATCAATCTTCATCATCTAGCTCTTCAACAGAAAGAAAATGAGTGTAATTCCCAAAATGCTGATCATTTGCTTTAAGATTTTTTTTGTCAAATTGCTGTTTTAAATGTAATGAATATTAAGTCTATATTAAGTACGAAATAGCGTGTCATTATAGGGAAAAAACCTGGACAAAGCAGAGGAGTCTTGAATCACATCATCTCACTTATTACACAGCTACATATAAAAAAAACAACATCAATAATTTAACATACAATATAAATTTGAAACTGATTTTATTAATTTAAAAATGATGTTATTACTCCTCCAGAGTCTATGATTAGAACAGCACCCATAGCAACCGTCTGCTCTTCATAGCAACCGTCTATTATACATAGCAACAGTCTGCTATTCAGAAATAACAGACCTTAGAGTGCTGTAACTGACCAAACAGAATCGAGTTTTTAACAAAACCATGTAGTAAATTTGTTTATATATGCGAGTAGAAATGAACAAAACTCTGAACTTGCTCTGTGCTCGCTCCACAAGCTGCTGATTGTAATTCTGCTGCCCCACACAAAAAAACAACAAATGATTTAATTTTGATTAAACTTTAATAAGAATGCATCTCAGGCTCTCATATTAGCTCCACAATATGCATGAAATCTAGAACTCTGCAGACAATGCCAGCCTTTGCAGTCTTAGCTGTTTTCATATCTCTTAGAGACTTCATTTTACTTTCACTCTTCTGCACTGAACTAAAAGCAGACTGGACTGATGATGAGCTGAGGAAAAGTGCAAAGAGTGTCAGTCCTTTAGTTAAAAGGAAACACAAATTTTATCCGAACAAGAACTGCCGTACACATCAGATTTCTCATTTAAAGGAGCAGTATGTGGCAATTGTGTGTGCAAAAATTAGTACTGCAGTCAAAATCGCGAACTGGAGCCATTGAAATTGCAGATTGAAATCCTATTTAATATACGTTATATGGTTAAAGCGAGTTGCTTCCCTCTGCCCTCTCCTCCTCCTCCTCCTCAGACTCGGGGGAAAGCTCTGCAGGCTGCAGGAGCTCTGCAGGAACAGTGCAGAATCGCAGGATGCACGCAACATCGTAAACTGACAATAACAAGCAACGACAAGTCCTGCGCTGCCAGCTGATCAGCTATCAACTGTAAGCTTTCTGTCAATGTAAAGTTCAGCCTGTTGTCCTGAAAACAAAAGCCCACTGCTCTGAAAATACACGCTCTGGACTTTGAGTTAAGTGACTTCCTGTGAGACTGTATCGCTCGGTTCAAATATTATAACCATCTACTCCTTCTAAAACATGATTTCTTACAACTCATGAACAGACACTTACTCCTGCAAAAAATTTGGCTTAAAGTTAAAGTGTAATTAACTCGAAACGGGCAAACATAAACAGTTATTCTGGCCCGGAATAGAAATTCCAAAGGAGGACACAACTGCACACGGCTGCAGCGTTGATGTCAGAGAAGCAAGTATTTCAACTGAACTGATGTTTCCTTTATCCCTGAACATGGTAATTTAATGATATTTTACAGTAAATATATCGCAGTAATAGTAGTTAATAACTCTTTAGTAATTCTCTGTTTTTTAATATACTGATAAATATCGTCATGTGGACTTTTTATCGTGGTACTATCGTACCTTGAGTTTTTGGTATCGTTACATCCCTACTATCTTTCTAAAATTAATGATAACTGAAGACGTTTTTTCCTTGAATTTAAAAATCAAAAGACTTTTTTAAGGATCTGAAGGTGCAATGTCTAAAATCTACCTGTTCTGCTGTGGGTTAAGACTGGGGGAACACAAACGAGATTTATTACACACAGTCCCTGAGCCAAACTTATCTCTGCGGCCGTGGCCTTGCAGCCGTTCACTTCCTGGTTGTCTACGATTGGTCAGGAGTCAGTCACCATTTCACACATGACGAGCAGTTGAATTCATCGTTCTTCGTGCTGGTGGCGGTGGTGTTGCCGGTGTATCCAGACAGGACGAGGGTGCTGGGGTCTCGCTCCACCAGCGGGCTCTCCTCGTTGTTCAGGATGTGCTCGACCAGGCAGCGCGCCGCCTCCTCGATGTTAGTGTTTTCCTGAGCGAGCGAACAAAAGGAGACATGTTGATGGATTACCATTGATTTTTGTACAGACATTCGTGGCCCTATTAGAATAACTTTACTGACTCTGTAGATCCCCTGATATGGATGTTAATGATTGATCATTAATCGATTAATCACCCATAAGAATTAAATTGATTAAAAACGTATGTAGCCTAGAAATGGCAGTAATTGCCACTTCATTTGACATTGTTTTGTTTGGCGGAAACGTGAACTTGAAATGACAGAAAATGAAGCACTTTGAACTATTGGTTAAGAAAAAATGCACAAAATTTGCAACACTGCCTGCTGACTTTTTATCTAAGCGCAGGGGCAGAGGACATCGTGGACTTATTTTGACAGACCAGATATTCTGCACATGTCTGTGATCTGATGTTTTCAGCCTTAACATCACTGTTGCAACTATACTTTATTCTTGTTGACTGTTGTTTTATTTCCTTTAAATCCATGCTGAGAATAGCAGAGGACTTTGAAACTGATGCATAAAATACATAAAAAGTTGGCGCATTAAAATTCACCAGAACGCAGTAAATGAAGGACCCCCTGCCTGATCTGTGTCCCTCGGGCACGGGGCCGCTGGCAAGGTGTCCCATATTTTTCCATGTTGACGGCGGCAGACCCTTGTTGCAGCACCCAAACCCCCGGAGTATAAACGTCTGATTTATTGCTTCAGAATTCAGCTTTTCTTTTCTTCGCGGAGGATTGTGTTATTTCTTCTTTCAAAAGAAACAGTTTTGCTTTAATATCCTAATATCAGAGAGTGAATGCTCCATTTCTTCCATAAATATCTAATGCAACCCTCATCCAGAGGTGGAAAAAATACACACATCCTTTACTCAAATAGAAGGACAGATACTTTTATTTAAAAAAAAAAAAAAGACACTGTAAAAGTAGAGGTACTGATTCAACTTCTCTACTCAAGTAAAAGTGAAGGACATTTCTACAGGCTGTTTTTGTGCAAAGCTAACTGAATCTCACCTTTTGTCTGCGGTCGAGTCTCCCTCTTTTGTCTTGTAATGTCTTTCACCTTGTTTTCAACTTGTTGAGTTTTTATCATCTTGTTACGTCTTTTATGTTGTTTTTCCACTTTTTACATATTTTTCATCCTTTTGCATATTTCTTGTACATTTTCTTGTTGTATCTTTTACACCATTTTTTGTGTTATTAAGTCTTGTTGCGTTGTTTTTTGTCTTATGTCTTTTTTTTTATCTTGTTATGTCTTTTACATTTTTAGCGTTTTGTTACATCTTTTTAATCTTGTTATGTCTTTTTTGTCTTTCTATGTCTTACATTGTTTTTATCGTCTTGTCGTTTTTAGCCTTGTTACGTCGTATTTCATCTCGTTTTGTCTTGTTATGTCTGTTGTGTGTGAAAAATTGTCTTTTTTATGTGTTATTGTCCCATCCGTTTCAGTTTAAATCAAACTAAAATACCATGCCAGTTTTGAGAAGAAAGTAGATATTTGTGATAAAAATTTAGGGCATAAAAGTAAAAGTTGTCAAAAAAATAAAGGCTCAAATACCTGAAAAACTTCACTTAAGTACAGTAAAAAAAGTATTTTAACTTAATTACCTCCCACTTCTGCTCTTATCATAGACTGAATGGAAACTAGAGGATATCAAAAAGTCTGATTTTGACTTAATTGACTGTCTCCTTTTTCATTCTGAGGTGGCACTCTAAACTAATGAGAAGCCAGGATGTCACACGCTGTTAGAAACACTGTTGTTTCCTCCTGACCTGTCTGCTGACCCCTCGTGTTCGTTAACTAAACTTCTGTCTCCGACTTGCACCCTGGTGTGTAACTCATTAGACGGACCCTGGATGAGACGGTGAACTCGCACCAGACTGCAGACATTCCTCTATTTGTCTCTTCAGAGCACAGAAAATTCTGTTTTTTTTAACATTTTCTGAATAATTTCATTTTACGGTGAACTTCACCGGTGACATTGCTATTATTTTAGCCAGTTCGTTAACCTGGCTGTGTAAATAATGTATAGAGCAGATGTGATTTAGCTCCAAATTAAGTCCTCTAGTCTTTGCCTCAAGTCAAGTCCATTCACAACACAATGGCACTTTTCCATTTGAGGGTTAATCAAAAAACCCTCTAACCTTTTATATCCCTGAATCTTGACCCACAGTATGTTAAATGATTTGTGGGGAAACCGCCTCAAACTTTGAATGTCTTTTCCACTGATTTGACTTATTCAAGAAGCTGATCACTGAGTCACGTATCCAGTGTCTCTACTTTCGTACCTTTGCCGACGTCTCAAACCAGCCGACGAAGCCGTTCTCCCTGCAGAAGGAGTCGAGTTTGGGCTGCTGGGAGGCCAGCTGGTCTGACTTATTGGCCAAGAGTACAGCTGGAACTGGCCTCCCGTGATTCAGGGTCACCTTAGGAGAGAAGAGAGCTACGTTACAAACTGTAGTATCATCTAACTTATATTTTAGGCTATTTAAAGTTTAACTGTATGAGAATTTGTTGTAAAAAAAATCCTGTTCTCTTCAAGAACCCGACCAAGTCCAGTTCTCTACAATAACCCATCTATGATAAACAGTACAGAGTAAAGGTGTCACGCTTGAAACAAATAAATCGCACAACGTGTCGTTCGACCACGTCTGAACCTGCCACCTCAGAGAGGAGCGAGATAAAATAATCATAGGAATATAAAAAGGTTCCCAGTGGAACCCCCTGAGGATGTTCAAGATAAAACATCCTAAGGGAATCTTAAAAAGGTTCTTGGTAAAACCCCTTGGATGGGTTCTAGATAAAAACCCTTGGAATCTAAAAAGGTACACAGTAGAACTTCCTGAGTGTGTTCAGGATAAAAACCCTTGGAATCTTCAAAAGGTCCTCAGTAGAACCCTCTGGGTGGGTTCTAGATAAAACACTTGGGAAACAAAAGGATTCTTAGTAGAAGCCCCTGGGTAGGTTCTAAGTAAAACCCTAGGTGCGAACCCCCTGGGTGGGTTCTTGTTAGTCCCTTTAGAAGATAGAACAGTGCTGGATAAAATCACCAGAGAGGGTCAGAGAGGGTTGTGGGTGGAACCATTACATCATAGAAGGGTCTCTTTAGAACCTCTCGGTGAAACCTTTCATAGAGAGCTCCAGGTGCGACCCTTTATGTTGGGTTTCAGATAGAACTTTCTGAAAGGGTTCCAAATGGAACCTTTATAAAAAGTTATACTAGGAACTAAAAAAGGTTCTGCAATGGGGACAAGCTGAAGAACCCTTTTCTGGTTCTAGTGAGAACTTTTATTTCTAAGAGTGTAAAGTTATAAAAGTGATTCACTCTGAATCCGTCTGTAACCTTCATATAGACTGAACTGTGTTTGATACAGTGTCTGTCAGCGAAGCTTGAACTTTATTTCATTTTATCGTAACAGTAATAACATTTTTGGTATTTAAATTGTTGTGTGTCGTCGTGGTCGGCCTTGCGCAGGTGTAGTATGACTTTTTTTTTAGACGTCTGAAAGGAACAGACAGATGACAGGGAAGCAAAGACAGGAGGGTCAACTTTAGACACCTGACCTTTGAGTCAAGGTCATCCTTCCACTTCAGCACGGCGTCAAACGTGGAGGCCCTCGTCACGTCGAACACCATCATCGCCCCCACCGCCTCCCGGTAATAGACACGAGTCATGTTCCCGTACCGCTCCTGTCCTGGGACGCATGGACAGCCATCAGACACGCACACACATGTTCATGTAAAGACACCTTTCAAGTCCAGAAAATCAAATCAACTGACAGACAGCACGGTTTATTAGTGACAAATGTGAGTTTGTGTGTGTGTGTGTGTGTGTGTGTTTATTCTACAGTAGCCTCCGTCATATGACTGATATTATGAGCATGGGATCACTTGAGTCACAGCCAGGCACAAGATCCACATTCCTCGACCAGGCTTCAAATGACAGGGAGGGACCCTGGCAGGCATACAGTGGACAGACACACACTCTCACTGGGAGTTCACATCACACACCGAAAAAAAATCCGCATCTTATCGAGTCATGTTTATAAAGCGGTTCCCACACTTTTTTTTTTTATGGCACGCCCTCCTTCAGAAACCCGAAAAAACTTCAGCTCCACCCCACAATTATTTTTAACAATAATTGGGGAACCAATTGATTAAAAAAGGACTGAATTTGAATTTCAGTGAAATAAAGGTCATATTTCTCTTCTGGTCAACCACTCCCTGTCTGTGGTGGCTCTGCGCCCACCCAGGGGGGCCCACCCCACAGTTTGGAAACCATCCTGTTTATATATCAAGAAAAAACGTGTGTTAAAGTGTGACCTGACCTGAGATAAGATTGGATGCGGTTAAGATAATATAGATCCCCTAAAGTTAGTTTGTAAGTTGCTTAGTGCTTGTAAGCATTACAATTAGCTAGTTAGTGAGTTAGCTATATTACTGTACAGGTGAAAAAAGTTATTTTAATTAGCAAAGTTTAACGGTTATCCTAAAGTTAGAAGAGGGATGTTTTTGTAATATACTTACTGTTAGCTAGTTATTAAGTTAGCTAGGTTACTTCTACGGGTGGAAAAGTGAAAAATAGCACAGTTATCCAAAAGTCTGAAGATTTTATTTAAGGTCTTTGGAAGTTAGAGTGTTTTTGTGGCACATTTACCTTGACCAAGGAAGTTTGCTAGATTATCATACAGTTAGAAAAGTGACAATTAACACAGTTTATTTGTTGTCCTAAAGTTAGAAGAGTTTATTTAAAAATTAGAAAAATTAGGGTGTTTGTGTAACACACTAAGTTAGCTCACTATACAACAGGAAAAGTCCAAACAACGGTTAACAGATAACAGTTATCCTTAAGTTAGAAAAGTTTATTTAAGATTTTGGGAAGTCATGATGTTTGTGTAATATACTTTTCCTATCTTAAATCAGGATAGAAACACTGGAGTCATTCATTTGTAGTGGCCTTTTTCCTAAATCAGGTTCCAGTCCTAATCACCATGGCTGCCAAACAGTTAGGATCAAGGACATTGGTTAAAATAGGATTTGTAAGATTTTTGTAAAATGGCCCAATTAATATAATCTTACTGCACCAGCAGATACCAAGACTTTTAGGACACAGAAGCTGCTTGATAAGTTGAAGATGTTTCTCACGTTTTTAACATTCATGTTGTATTTCACATACTTCTTTCCCAAAACTTTCCTCTGACTGACTTCAAAAGCTTATTTCTAGAGGCTTATTTTAGCTGCTGAGGGTGAAACAAAAGCTTTTTGTTTCCAAAAATCCCAAAACACAGTGAAAATTAATCCTAGTTCTGATCTACAAGCAGAGTTCAATAGTTTTAACAGTCACCTGACATATAATAAGTCAGAGGCTGTAGTTTACAGCAGTACAGACCTGCGATGTCCCACAGCTGCAGCCGGACCACAGTGTCGTTGTCCCACTGCAGCACCTTCAGGGCGAAGTCCACGCCGATGGTGGCTCGGTAGTGCTGGGAGAAGATCTGGTGGACGTACCGCTTGATGATGGACGTTTTTCCCACGCCCAGGTCCCCGATCACCAGGACTTTGAACAAAAGCTCCTGCTGCATGGCTGCAGCTCTGCAGAGAAAATAAAATACTCCTCAGTAAACTTTATGAAGGATGCTGGTGCGCAGGTATCAAAACTGTCACCTATGAACTCATGGACAGCAGATAAAAATATATTAGTAGGACATTTTCTTCCGTCCAGTGCACTCAGAAGAAATACAGTGATCCAATATGATCGAGACTTGGAAAAAAGGTCGCCTGAGATCACTTCAGTCCGCCAGTTTAATCACATCTGACAGACTGAATGCGTTTACTTCACGGCCCACTCTCAGCTCCTGACAGTAACTGGTGGTGCGTTCAAGCGCTCCTCGTAAAAACTGGTTTCGAAATTTGTCATGCATATAAACATGGAAGATAAATAAAAACACAAACCTTAAAAAAAAAAAAAAAAAAAAAAAAAAATGGGATAACTCATTCAAGGCAACTTATTTCAACAACTTGTCTCAATTTTTGGAATACAATTTTGGGGGTTTCTAAAACTCAAAAATTCAAATTTTGTCTAAAAACAAAAAGCAAATTATCTCCACAGAACAGTTTGAGTTGGGCTCAGCTGGGCTTAATTTGATCAACTTTTTTCGTTTTTACAGTCCACAAAATCGCCACTGTGTATTTTCAGGTGTTACATGTTAATGTTTTATGTGAAAACAACAATTTTATCTGTATTTTCTGGTGTAATAGTCCTGTAATCAACATTTTATTTGAGTAAAAATATGGAAGTATCACTGTTATTATACATAAATATGTAAACAGAATTTTACTGTGGTATTTGTCAGAGGTTGATCTTACAGAATGTTTTGTTTGTAAAATCTTTATTTGTAAGTTTGCTGTCAGATAATTGTAGTGTAACATTTCCCTCTTAAATTGTAGTAGAGGTAAAAAGTAACAGAATACAAATACTCTAGTGAAGTAAATGTAAATGTATTCAGTTGCTTTTTATTACTGAATGGGCTAGACAGTTCATATTTACACACCATCCCACTCGAGGAGTCTTTTTGGGCTGCAAGTGCTGGATTTCTTAGTTTGGTGAACCTCAGACTAACAATTCACTGTATCATGAATTATTATTATTATTATTATTATTATTATTATTATTATTATTATTATTTACAGTAATAGTATTTGGAATACTGTTGTGAAGAAAAGCTGAAACTATTCAGATAAATACTAATATTAATCAAAAAGTTTGATTTTCTAATGAAGGAAAATCATTATATTTGATATCATAAAATAGCCTATTCACATATATTTCTTATATTTAAAACATGAAACATAATGTTAAGCAATTGCAAAATATTAAAATGACTTTTTTGCAGAATGTACTTTTGACTGCTTAATTATACATTTTATATTATATACATTTTATATTTGTTAAATTTTTAAATAGAAAAGGTAAACATTTAATTTAATTTTCATTTCATATAAATTGATTTTTTTTTTTTTTATTTGTTTAAAGTCTCTGGTTTTATGTCTCCTTACTGGTAGGCTAGTAAAACCATGATAATAACAACAACAACAACAACAACAACAACAACAACAACAACAACAACAATAATAATAATAATAATAATAATAATAATAATAATAATAATAAAATCCTATACTCACAGTTCTTTGTTCCTGCAGTCTTTGAAGGCAGCAGCAGCATCGTGCGAATTGCTGGTGCGCCGCTGTGTGTGCAGTTACGGTAATGGTGCTGATGAGGGCGAGGAGGAGATGGTGTGTGTGTGTGTCTCTGTGTGAGTGTGTGTGATGCTGCTGTTGTGTCCCGCTGCCATTTCATCCTCACGGATCCTCGCGGTTTAATCAACGATTCGTGCTCAAATGAACCCGCAGTTCGGATCATCAGTCGGTTTTTAGCTCTCAGCAGGCCGTTTTCATCTGTTAATACGGCTTTAAATGTTGACGCTGGACCAGAGGCCTGGTTCATGTGCTGCACGTTACTGGTGCAGGTTATTCCTGTGAGCAACAACACAACCTCTGGATCATTTTTAGAAGACATTATCATCGATATGGGGTTTTATTTTGACAGACACTGAGCTCTGAACTTAAAGGTAGGTCATTATTTTCTGATTTTTATCAGACTGTTGTCCTGAATGTTATTAATACTTATTATTGTTGTTATTAACACATTAGCATTAGGCTAAGTGGGCTGGGCCTCCTGACTCAAACACTTCACTCTTTGTGTATCACGAGTATTAATGGAGACCTTATAGGAAGCAGGTGTAACTAGATTTTTTCAGAAGTTATCTGTTCATTTATCCTCGCTTCGAGGCCTCATTGTGCGTTATAACAACCTGTCTCCTATCCACATGGGGGCTGACTACACCAGTGTTTATTGAGTTGGAGAGGAGTGGCCTCCCCCCCCTCTTCCTCCTCATTCTCCTCCTCCTCCTCCCTGCTGCCCCTCAAATTAGATCACCCAACTGTAAATCACATGGACCCTGCTGAGATGATGTGAGCCTGTTACTATCAGCCGTAATCCAACAATCATCCATGTGGTCAACAACAGTGGATTAATCTAATCTCTCATTTAATGCCATTTTCTTCCTTATAAAGATGGATTTGAATGTCTGATAAGATTTATTTACGGTTTATTTCAGTGGTTGCCGAGCAGCAGTGGTGTAAAGAGTTCTGAAAATCTGTGCTCAATTACAGCTACTGTTACCTTGCTAAAATATTACTCAATTACAAGTAGAAGTACTGGTGTTAAAAATGTACTTAAGTAAAGATACTAATTATTCTCTGCAAAAACTACTCAGAGTATTAGTTTAACCGTTTTCCTTAAGCAATAGTTAAAACGCTAACAATCGATTAATCATTGATCATTTCTAAGATTAAAACCATGTTTGTTTCCTCATATTCATTTTTTTGGGGCATTTTCTACTCATTTTAAGTCTAAGATTAATTTTCCTTATTCAGCAAATGGCTCCACCAGACAAAACAATGTTAAATGAGGTGCAATTATTGCCATGAGTATTGATTAAATATCCATGAATGGATTTTTAATTGGTTAAATTCTTAACAGCGATTAATTGGTTAATGATTAATCATTAACATCCTCACTCCAAATGTGTGCTGCCACAGTGTTTTGTTTTGTTTTGCATTTGTATGTTGTTGTTTTCATTGGTCTGTTTGTGATCAGATTGCTTTATTGGCGACTAAAATCCAGATTAAAGGTTTGGATATTAGTTCAAATTGCACTCAGAACTCAACTATGATTTTAAAATAACTAAGTAGATTCCATGGTGTAATGTATACTTAAGTACGACTGAAAGTACAGACTTGAAAATCTACTCATAAAAGTACAAATTCCACCTAAAAAAAACATAATTACAGTAATTTGAGTATTTGTAATTAGGTACTTCTTCCACCCCAACCAGACAGTGAACCGTATGGCAAATCCAGGTGTGACAATCATATATTATTATAGCAATAAACATCTTCACAACGAGTTATGAATTAAAGTTTAAATCAGTTTCAGACTCATTTCCCAATACAGCAACTAATTCTTATTCTTATTAGTGTCTGTCTTTTCAGTTCCATTACCTTGTTTTTAATTTTATGACCTGTCTGGTTGAAATAGGTGTGTTGCTGTTTTAATGCAATTTTACAATATTTCATGAGTCATATTATGAGTTCTGTTATTTATGAAATGTTATTTGGTATTAGTAAATAAAAATAAAAGTTACACAGTGATAACACTCGTTACAGAAGCTGTTTTGCACAGATATGAAATCTTGACTCATCCTTTGATCTGAAAATCTTTGATGACTGTAAATTGTAAATTTAAACTTCATTTTTTTTATTGTTGGTCCAACAAAATAACACATTTTAAGTCCTGTTTTATGTTTTTTTTTCTTACAGATTTAATTTTGGTGAGACATGGAGACGATATGGCTTTATCAGTTCCGTCTGATCGTCATCGGAGACTCAACGGTCGGCAAGTCGTGTCTGATCCGCAGGTTCACCGAGGGTCGCTTCGCCCAGGTGTCGGACCCGACCGTCGGAGTGGACTTCTTCTCGCGCCTGGTGGAGATTGAGCCGGGAAAAAGAATCAAACTGCAGATCTGGGACACTGCAGGACAGGAGAGGTTCAGGTAGAGACACATTTATTTATTCCATCCAACCCTGCATCCAACCCTAAACCCAGACCTCCATCCAACCCTGCATCCAACCCTCCATCCAACCCTAAACCCAGACCTCCATCCAACCCTAAACCCAGACCTCCATCCAACCCTGCATCCAACCCTAAACCCAGCGCTCCATCCAACCCTCCATCCAACCCTAAACCCAGACCTCCATCCAACCCTCCATCCAACCCTAAACCCAGCGCTCCATCCAACCCTCCATCCAACCCTAAACCCAGCGCTCCATCCAACCCTCCATCCAACTCTAAACCCAGACCTCCATCCAACCCTGCATCCAACCCTCCATCCAACCCTAAACCCAGCGCTCCATCCAACCCTGCATCCAACCCTCCATCCAACCCTAAACCCAGACCTCCATCCAACCCTGCATCCAACCTTCCATCCAACCCTAAACCCAGACCTCCATCCAACCCTCCATCCAACCCTAAACCCAGACCTCCATCCAACCCTCCATCCAACCCTAAACCCAGCCCTCCATCCAACCTTCCATCTCACCCTCCATCCATAAAGGGTTCTTTTCTCTTAGGAGAACCCTTTTTGGTTCCTGGTAGAACCTTTTATAAGCCCTTTCAGATAGTTCTGTCTAGAAGATAAACAGTTATACCGAGAACCATCTGTGAAAGGTTTCACCCAGAACCCCCTTGAGAGGTTCTACAGAGAACCCTTTTATGACTTAATGGTTCCACCCAGAACCACCTTTGGAGGTTCTATTCAGAACCTTCTAAAGGTGCAAACAAGAACCCACCTAGGGCAGTTCCACCGTGAACCCTTTTATAGTCCAAGAGTTTCACCTGGAACCCACCAAAGGGGTTCTACCAAAAATCTTTCTATATTCCAAGGGTTTAATCTAGAACCCACCTAGGGCGTTCCGCAGGAAACCTTTTTATATTCCAGTGTTTTTATCTAGAACCTACAGAAGAGGTTCTACAGAGAACGTTTTCATATTCCAAGAGTTTTACCTAGAACGCACCAAGGGAATTCTACCAAGAGCCTTTTTATATCCCAAGGAGTTTCTCTAGAACCCATGCAGGGGGTTCTACTGAGAACCTTTCCTTCTTCAAAGATTTCAACAATCTTTGAAGAACTCTTTCTTCTAGAAATGGGTTCTTTGGATAAAAAGGGCTCTTAATGGAACCCTTAGTCTTAAAAAAAAACTCATCAAAAAAGGGTTCTGCTGAAGCAAATAGCTCTGGGTAGAACCTGAGCTCTTCTTGAAGAACCGTCCTAGAACTCTTATTTCTAAGAGTGTATGGCTAGAACATCTTATATTTTGTTTTCTCCTTGTCTTTGATTTGTTATTGTCCGAAAGTGATTAAAATCACGTCTGACCTGTTCCTTCATTATGATCACATCATGACTGTACCGCTGCTGGAAATAATCACTAGAGCAACAAATCTGCAGCTAAAAATAATCCTGAACAAATGCTCTATTTACTCCTGTTAGAATAATGTTTACTAAGAACTACAGTGCCCAGCTAATTTTG
The DNA here is from genome assembly GCF_056507025.1 of Lutjanus erythropterus. Classification (NCBI taxonomy): domain Eukaryota; kingdom Metazoa; phylum Chordata; class Actinopteri; order Lutjaniformes; family Lutjanidae; genus Lutjanus; species Lutjanus erythropterus. The sequence goes on along the minus strand of NC_139327.1, from coordinate 29,250,840 downwards.
GAAATCATTTTTCTTTCTGTAGTCTTCAGTAGGAGTAGGAGTAGAACTAACATATTGATAGTTTTGGTAATTTTGTGAGATTTGTTGACAATAATGAAGATACAGAATATTTCCAAGCATTTTTTTCCACTATAAATGCATTTACATGTGAATAAGTATCCAGTTTTTAATACTTTTAATGCAATAAATAATTACTTAATAAAACTATTAGGTATTTACATGTAATCTTTTTTTTTATACACCCAGTGATACAAACAAAAGGGAAACAATCCACACACATACATACATATCTGAATTTATGAACATATATGCAGACTAATATTTGTATGTACACATATGCGATCGTGCACGCATGATGGATTTAAAATTTTAAAAAATTAGACGAAAACAAAATGGAGGAAACTAAGCATGTTTTTATGTTTTCACAAAAGACAAGGTGGAGTTTGCAGCATCTGACCAGTTGCATCATGGACGAAACTACTGACAGCATGCTGGCATATTTTACAAAATGAAGAGCAAACTATAATATTAGACAAATAATAAAGAAAAAGGCGATCATAACAATCTCAATCCAGACTGAAAGAAACAAAAGAAGCTTTGTGAAAAATAATAATGATGATAATACATCTTTCAACGGAGCACTTTTCAGAATCTTCAGAGACACTTTATGTAAGTTAAAATTATCAAAGAAAACACACTCAAGTATTTGTAACACACAACATTAATCACACATTAAAATCAGTTAAAGGCGTAAATTAAAAATACAAAGCCTCTCTTTGCACTTTCAGCTGGGTGTTTTCAACAGGGCGCCTGTTTTCAGCTGGAAGAACACTTTGGACACAGAGCTTTAAAATATCACTGCATCATCATCAGAGGTCGAGTAGATCTGAATGTAATTAGATTTGTGTATTCAATTAAATTAATGTGCTGCTTAGACTTATTCTTATGGCGTGTGGGACAGTTTGTCTTATTCTTTCAGCTGCAGTCAAACTGACTTGAGAGAGAAATATATACTGTAATACATTTACTGATCATCTGTCTGTCATCTGATCAGCAGACAGATGATCGAATCTATTAAATTAAATACGTGTGAGTGCAACCCTCTCTTTTTTATATGGACGCACCAGAGTGCAGCTTAAAGCAGACTTGAGAGGAAATAAATGTAAACATAAAAACATAGTTCAAAGTGGAGGAAAGACAAGAACTTCAAAATAAAACAGGAAACAACTAAAACCCCTATCTATCTATCTATCTATCTATCTATCTATCTATCTATCTATCTATCTATCTATCTATCTATCTATCTATCTATATAGGTCGATCACCAGAGCTTACTACCGTAACTCAGTGGGCGGGCTCTTACTCTTCGACATCACAAACCGCCGTTCCTTCCAGAACGTCCACAACTGGCTGGAGGAGGCGCAGAGCCACGTGCAGCCGCACAGCATCGTCTTCCTGCTGGTCGGACACAAGTGTGACCTGGAGGCCCAGCGTCAGGTGACCCAGCAGGAGGCGGAGAAGCTGGCCGGGGCCTTCAGGATGCGCTACGTGGAGACATCGGCCCGAGACGCTATCAACGTGGAGAAGGTGTGACATTTTTCATCACATGTGCGTGATCAGCTGTGATTCTTTTGCCGTGTGTTTGGTTCCATCACCAAAACTTTTGCGGACATCCAATAGACTTGTGATGTCCCATGAAACAGTTGTGACGGTTTAGAGAATGTTACGACGTTTTCAAAAAATGAGACAAAACTAACCACATCTCATGGCTCAGTTGCCGTGGAGATGCTTTAGTTGCTATCTACCAACTCCACCAAGCTGATGTTTAAAAATGCTCCCCCTACTGAGTAAGCTAATGTTAGCAAAACATTAACTAACTAGCTAGCTTACAGCAACCATTAGCCAGCTCATTACAACTAATAGCTAATATTTCCAAAATGATAGATAGCCAACAAGCTAATCTACATAATCATTAGCTAGCTAGTTACATCTGCTAGCTAATGTTAGCAAAACACTTGCTAACTATATTTCTAATCAACATCAATTGTTAGCAAACAGGTTAGCAACAGTTTTGCCAACATTAGCTAACTTAAGAGGTTATGCTACAGTCCTTCAGGGATTGTAACACCCAGTCCTATTAATAAATAACATTAGCTAACTTAAGATATGACGAGACATAGTTTTACTGTTAAGATTCAGAGTACTGTAAACTGTCACTTTGCCTTTTACCAAATTAGCATTTCTACGACTGTGACTGCAAGTTATTTTAAATTTGTTTGTGATCCATCACAACCTGATTTTGATTTTTTGTCTCTTTTTCATTAGGCGTTTGTGGATCTGACGAGGGACATCTTTGAGCTGGTACGGAGCGGGGAAATCAAGATCCAGGATGGCTGGGAGGGCGTCAAGAGTGGATTTGTTCCCAACACCGTCCATTCCTCCGAGGAGGTCGCCAAGGGCAGCCGGCAGTGTTTGTGCTGATTTACCAGCTGCAGCACGTCGGGGTGACAGGTGGTAAAAACTCCAGTGGACTCCATCTGTCGGAGATCTGTCTCATCTCGGTCGCATCAGGCCAGTTTTTTTTTGGGACTTGTAATGTTTCCCTGCTCAGTTACACACTTTACTTCTATATATAGACATTGTTTTATCTTTCAGGTGCCTGTTTATGGCTCCAAACTTAAGACACTTTGTTGATGTTCCTAACAGGCGTAGAAGCACAAGAAGCATCCTAACCCCCTCACTGTTGTGTGTGCATGTGTGTGTGACTGTAATAATCCTGCTGTCTTTGCAGCTTTTACCAACACTTCAGCTTTACTGCACTTTTGGCCTTTCCTGATGTGTACAGTTCAACTCCAGTGGCCAGTTATGTTGTTGGCACACACATCTCTTAGACTGAGGTGCACCAACAAAGATTAATTTAATCTAAGATAAGTTCTAATCAGGGTTTAGTTAAACTAGGTTTAAAATGAGTAAATCCAGATATAAACTTAAGTAGAGTTCAGTTGCACAATTAAACACTAATCTCAGTTAGTAAATCCAAGTTCTGTCATGTAAATTAAATTAAATTAAATTAAATTAAATTAAATTAAATTATTCAATGTAGAGATGCTTGCTTACCCTAAAATACATAAATCATAATTTTGAGTGTTGTCAGGATGTAATGCTTATAGAGGGGGAGGAACAGTTAACTTATGGTTACACTGTAGTCCTCAACAAAATGCTACGTGTTTGTTAGCTGGCTAAAAAAAAATAATAAAATGTGATATTGTTTGCTAGCGCCATGAAAAGTTATCAACGTCATATTCTTTGCTAGCTAGCTAAAGAATTAACTAAACGTTGTATTGTTTGCTAGCTAGCTAAAAAGCCAATAAGCCTAGTTAGCTTACTCATGATGGTTGGGCAAACAAGCTCTAATTTCACCTCCTTTGCGAAAAACTTGGGGGTTGAATTACCAACTAGAGTGAAAGACAGAAGGGACACATTATAAAAGTTGGGTTGAGTCTGTCCCTCAACTTTCTTCGAGGAACTTGATAATTTTTCTCAGTCCATCTCAAAAAATGCATAAATTTTTAAAAGTTAAACCCAATGAAATTTAAATTTAATCACATTTTAAATTGGAGTTTAAAATGTTGCACAATTAAAAACTAATCTGAGTTTAGTAAATCCAAGTTTAGTGATGCAAACCAAAATTAGTCTATTCAATATAGAGATGCTTGCTTACTCAAATTCAAATAAATAATAATTTTACACGCTCTTTGGATGTAACGATAGTAAGTATAGAAGTGGGGGGAGGAACAGTTAGCATTTAAAGTTAGCTAACTATTATTTTGTTTACTTGTTAGCTTAAAAAAAGAAAAACTAAACATTTTATTGCTTGCTAGATAGCTAAAATGGATTGCTTGCTAGCTAAAAAGTCAGTTAGCCTAGTTAGCTTGCTCAACAAAGCTCTAATTTCACCTCCTATGAGAAAAACTTTTTGATCGAATAATCAGCTGGAGTGAAAGAAAGTTAACCCATGAATTAATCAAGTTTAATAATTAATCCTTGTTGGTGCAACCCAACCTGAAAGACTGATACCGTCAATGTAGTGTGTCTTTTGCTCATGTTAATTTAAATCTGAATCAGTGATGCCAGGACTGAGCCTCAACCTTTTCATGCATAATACTCAAAATATATTACAACCGTGTATATCCAGTGAGAGAGGTGAGACAGAAAGAGAGCTTCACTGATTGTACTGCACTACAAATCCAAGTGACTTAACACATAAAGAAAGTGGAGGTAAATGAAAGTGAGCTCAGATTGAACCAAAGCTTCAGACTCTGTCACGTTTGTTTGTTTGACTGCGACCTGCTGACGACTGCTGGACGAAGAGTTTGCAGCACTGTGAAAAAATTCAATGGTACATTTTCTGTTTGCTGAAAGGAAAAGTTACTGTAGCTGCTTTATGATAGCCATTATAAACTGATCATAGCAAAGTTTTTAAATCAGTATGGTACCCAGTTCATGTTTACTGCTCTGTGTTGGATTACTGAGGACAGTTGAGACATTAAAGTTCCAGTGTGTGCGGTTCAAGGGGATTTATTGGCAGAATATGGCAGGAATAAAAAAGAATATTGATATGCACAATAGGGTTTTAATTAGCAAATATTCACCTGAAAATAAGAATCATTATGTTTAGAATGAGCTGTTTATATCAACAGAGAGATCTGCCATGTTTCTACAGTTGCTCATGGATGAACCATATACTGTCTCTAGATGCAGCCTTTCATGTTGTAGCTTCTCCTACACATTTGGAAGGGGAGGGTAAGGCAAGCAGTTTTCAGTGTTTGCAGTCCACAAACTCACCACTAGATGTCACTAAATCCTACACACTGGTGCTTTAAAGCCTTTTCTATGGAACCTCGAAGTGTTCACTTTTAAATAAATTAAAAAAAAAGACTTTTTGAAACAAATAATCATATGACCTGAACCAACAATGTGAAATAACATGACATGACATTTTATTTAGAAATGTCTATTTTCAAACATCTGTTTTTATTTTGTAATGGCGTATTTCTTAGTGACAGTTTATTTCATATTACATTTTATTTCATAATGTAATTTTTCATGACAGTGATGCTGTCATCTGACGCTCATCTTTTAGTCAGTCAGTTATGCTGCCTTCAAATGGGGTCGCTTTTACCGTGTTGAAGCGAAGAGCCCGCAGTTAGCTTCTCTGAGCCATAGACGGCATAAAAAAGGAACGTAGTCTCTGGTTTCTGAAGCTCTCAGTGTGTTTGCTCCAGCCGTTGCCATCTTTGGAGTGCTGACTCCATTTAACACCCAGCTGTTCCAAAAAATAGGTAAATGAGTGGAGCATCTTAACTTCAGTCTTAGCTTAACATGCTACCTGCCTAGCTTGAAAGTTGCTAATCAGTGTTGTGAGCTTTGGTTAAGAGAAAAGACAGATAGCATTGTTACTTTAGCTCCTGTTAACAACGAGACCAGTCTTTTTGCTCTTCACAGGGTTGTATATCTTTTTATGAAGGTAACTCTGAATTAAACAGCTGATTTCAGCTGCTGCCTTCAGTCCCACCTTGCTAGTTAGCCAGGTAAATATAGGAAGCATTTTCAGCGTTGTTTAGCTGCACAGGACATTTTTCAGAATTTCTTAATTTTATCTGAGTATAATGACAATAAAGATCTTTCTGATTCTGATTTTTTTTTTTTTGTTTCTGCATTAACTGACAGCAGCAGTGATGACTGCTAAGCTACGAGGAGCTAACCGGCAAAATTTGATGTCAGTGTTGTTGAGCTAACGTTAGCTTAAGAGAAGCAGGTTGTATGTGAATATTTAAAGCTGAGGACCATTGACAACACCACTATCATTAAAAAAATGACATTATGAAATAAATTGTGACATAATGTAAAAAGAAAGTGCCATAAAATAAAAAATATTTAATTTAATTAATTTTATTTGATTCAATTATTCCAAAAAAAAGGTTTGATTTATAAATGTTATGTAATTTATTCATGTTATTATTTCTGTCATGTTTACATGTTAATTTATTTGATATTGAACACTTTGGGGTCCCATACTTTTGGAAACTGATGTGAATAGTTTTAGTTTGTTTGAATATGGAGCCTGCTCTTAAACATTACATGACACCTTCAGGTCATAATCTCTCCTCAGGCTTTTGCCTACAATCCATTTATAGATTCAGTCAAATTTATAATCAATGCATGCCTCCGGATTAACTCAAATTTTCCAAAGAAAGAAAATGATTTTTTATTTTTGATAAAATGTAAATAGCCATTTCCACTCAGTACCAGGAATCTCATCAGAGGGAGCAGAATTAATGAAGAATAAAAGTGAAAAAAAAAAATATGAGTATTTGAACTCCAATACAAGACATCAGGTCTGATTGTTGGCATTAATATTGACTTAATCATTCAACAGTGTAGAGAGGACAATAAGTGAGTTAATTAATTTTAACTGTGCAGTGGAAGTGTCTCTTTAGAGTGCCTTTTGGAGGAAAGAAGCCTACACACACTCAATCAACTTCCTGTTCATCGATGCGGCCGTGTGTTTATCCTGTGAATATTAACATCTGAACTGTACGGTGGCAGGAAACACATTGGCATCACATTGCGCAAACTGTAAATAATTTATTTGAAACCAAACCCTGACAAAGTTGACTGTTTGATGTTGTCGTGACTCTGGGATTATTATCATAGCACAAGTGTCATCAATAATAAATGCCTGGAGACATTAATAAAGATTTGCCTTGTGCAAAGATCGGAGGTTTACTGCTCTTTGTTCCATCAAAGTGACTGACAGTTTGATAACAGGCAGATTCATGTAGTGCTGTTTGTGACCAGTAGAGGGCAGCCTTAGTGTGTGAAGAGGGGAGGAAGGGCGCTCAAAACTATTTCAACACATCTCTTTTCTTTGTATTTATATTTTCTTTGCATGCCATCAACTTTCCACTTATACTGCATTTCAGAGGGTAACTTTTTACTTCAGAATATTTATATGATAACTGTTAATTTCTGTTTGTTCTGATTTCTTATATTACATGAATTAATCATAGGGAGACTTTTTTTTTCTATACTTTCATATTTGAAAGTTCTGCTTGAAGTTACTGTTACATTTAAAGTTCATACTGAGAATAAAGGCAAGACAGGTGAGCACTGATGGTGAGAAACCTGAGAACAGACTGTTGACACCGCTGCTGGTGCAACACGAGTTTATATGGTTTTCTGTAAAGGATAATCAGGGCTGGAAGTAACTAATTACAAATACTCAAATTACCATAATTGATTTTTTTTTTTTTTTTTTAGGTACTTGTACATTTATGAGTAGATTTTCAAGTCTGTACTTTTACTCATACTTAAGTATGCATTTTAATTTAGGTAATTATTTTTAAAATCAGAATTGAGAACTGAGTATAATTTGAATTAATATCTAAACTTGTCATTTGCATTTTTGTAGCCAATAAGGTGATCTGATTGCAAACGGACTAAACGGGGAAACACTGACATATGAACAAAAACCAAACAGTGCAGCAGCTGTGCAGTTTTGTATGTTGATTCATCATTAATTGATTAATCATCATCAAGAATTTAAACAATTAAAAAAAAATTATTAATCAATATATAATCAGTAGACTAGAAATGGCAGTAATTGCAGCTTTTCAGCATTATTTTGTCTGGCAGGGCAGTTTTGTTGAAAGTAAACAACAACGACAACAACAAAAAAAAAAACCCTAAAAAACAAACTAAAAAAAAGAGAAGGAAAAAAAGTGTTTTGTATATAAACATTTTTTAATGATTAATTGATTGTTAGCTTCAAATTTGCACTCTTGGAGAGATGAGTGTGACCAGAGAGCAGCAGGACAGAACAGGAGTTTGGAGTAACAGACAGGAGATTTGGACAATATAATTCATAAAACATCAGTTGTAAAAAAGTAACTAATACTCTGAGTAGTTTTTTGGAAGAATACTTACTTAATACTTAAGCACTGTTCTAACACCAGTACTTTTACTTGTAACTGAGTAGTATTTTAGTTTAGTACAGATTTTTAGTTCTCTTTCCACCACTGAGGATAACTGACTTAATTATAGGGTTACTGTATGTAAATCAAAAAATCAATCAAAAATTAAGAAACATGAGTTTTTAGAGTAAAATCTAAAACCACAGACACTACAGACATAAACAGAGATGGGATGCAAATGAATACTGTATAGAAATGACATTGTTCTAGTCAGAGGTTGCAAAGTTATTTAAAAAGCCCAACAGTTCTGTTATATTGTAACTTGTAAATTGTAAGGTAATTGTTTACATAGTAAAGTGTGCCATTGGCTTTAAGTTATTTACTTTAAAAATTAAGATTATTTTTTCATGCAAAACACACCCAGAGGAAAGAAAAGCTCAAAATAAGATCTTGTCTTTGTTGGCTGCTTTTCTTAGACATAAATGAGCTCAATTAAAGAAAGACCTGGACTATTTTCTTATATTTCTTAAATTTGGATCCTAAGAAATTACCTTCCTCTTGTTTCAGCCTGAGTCTAATTTAAGATCATAAAAAACATTCTTTTTTTTTTTTTTTTTTTTTTTTTTTTTTTTTGTCTCACTGCACTGATCTTAAATTTGTGCTAAATAATCAGCCGTTAAGATAACAGTGAGATCTAAAAGAAAACTTGGCTGTCTTATAAATGAGATCTTAAATTTTATGTCACTGGTCAAAATAAAGTCACAACTTATATGTCCTCAGAGTTGTCTCCTCTTGTGTCAACCCGCCCCTAATTTGAGCCTAATTTAAGATCCTAAAATGTTCTTTTTTGTCTCACTGCGCTGAAAAATATTTGTCTCAGTGCTCAAGATAGTCTTAACTTACTTGTTTTTAGACTTGTCTCCTCTTGTTTCAGCCTGAGCCAAATTTGAGCCTAATTTAAGATCTTAAAATTTTCTTCTTTAGTCTCACTGCCCTGATATGAAGAGCTTATAAAATATGACGCTTTGTTATAGATGAAACTACCCAACAGAATATACAAGCAGACCAGAAACTGAATTGCTATGTTATAATATTTTTGTTTTTGATTTTCCTGCTTTGACTACTTTTACATTTTACCTGATTGTACCTACATACTTTGATTTAAATAATAATGTTCGCCTTTACTTGTAATAGAGAATATTTAACATGTGGTATTACAGAAGTAGCCTACTTTTACATCCTGAATACTTGCTCCCACCACTGATGGTGGTGAAACTGTGGCCTACAGACCTTTGTCACAGCAGCTATAATGTCAAAAAACAAAAACAAACAAAACAAAACAAAAATAGTAGAGTAAACACAGGTGACACCAATGATACTGGTTGAAGTCCCGTTCCATTTAGTGTAGCAGGGTCTTTCCAGTGAGTCACCCTGCACAATAGCAGCACCCTGATTCTGCGTGACCTGAATGAAACTCAGTATTACTGGTAACACCTGTGTTTACCTCACTATTTCTTGTCAAAATGGCTGCTGAGAAAAAGTTCTGTTCCTACTCAAAATCCACTAAAAACACTTATCAACATAAATAAAAGGAGTTCCAGACACATCATGTGTAGAAATAACTCAGAGTTGCTTTGGGTCACGTGTCAAATGAAAATCAACATGCTGTGTGCAAATTTAAAAATCTTAAAATCTTAATGTTTTTTTGTTTTTTTTAAAGTGATTACACTTTGCTTTTAAAATGATTTCAAAGCATATTTATGAACATCCTCGATTATTTAAGTCTTCATATGCTGCAGCCAACCATCCCGTCTAACATAAATGTTTCTCTCAGTAATCTGATTACAACATCAACATCATTCGGTGCAACTTATTAGGCTACATGCTGCCAGTTGTGGAATGCACCTAAGTACATTTACTCAGGTACATCACTTAAGTACAAGTTTGAGGTACTTGTACTTAACTTGAGTGTTTCCATCTTATGCAGCTTTATATTTTCACCCCACTACATCTCAGAGGCAAATACTGTACTTTTTACTCCGTTACATTTGTCAGATGGCTTTAGTAACACGTTACTTTTCAGATTACAATTCTTCATAGTCTTACTGTTCAGTGAAAACCATGCATGTCCAGATGTATTGATATTTTAATTAGATTTTTTCTTATCATTTACAGGTTAATTGTTCCTTTATGTGTTGAAGAAACTGACTCACATATAAACTATTTGAAAAACCCTCCTTGATCAGCTGGAAAATGCATCATCTAAAGCTGAAAACAGACACTGATCTATAATATACATTTACATGATGTATGTCTTGAGGAGGGAAGATGAGAAAAACAAACAGTACGGTCACTCAGTCAGTGGGCGAGTACAGATGGTGCTGCAGACGAATGTTTTAAATGTCAGATAGACAGGAGCATTTGGATGAACAGTGAATTTTAATTCCTACATGAATTTGTGCAATTGCGACCTATACTTCTGAGTTTAATTTCATTTATAAATAGGTACAAGACAGGTGAGCATCGACAATGAGACACCTGACTGTTCATTTGGCTGTGAAGGATAACTGACTTAATTATAGGGTTACTGTCACAATGAAAAATGGCATAAATGTCTTCTAACATGCCTACGCTATCTTGACTTAGGTAATCACGCAGGGAGAAGAGGTATTTACTCTTGACAAACAAGTTACACATGCTACAAGGAGCCTCAGTTTAATACTGATGCCTTTATGCGACCTACATACAGAAAGTTAATGAGACAATTCACAGGAAGAAGAAGACTGGCCACTTCTCCTTGAAGTCAGATTAAATGAGCCTGTTTTCACAATGAAAATTCTCCTCAGACAGTTTTATTTTTGATGTTATATTTTGTGGTGGAAAAAAACATTAGTCTTAAGCTGCTGGACTGAAAAGCTGCGTACTTAAAGCGGTGAACTTTCCCCCCCCCATCTGTGGCTTGTTAACAACCGAGCCTTTCCACGATGCTCCTTTTGTAGCCGATCATGATACGATCACCTGTCACCAGTAAACCTAATTTTCCATACAGGTGTTTTTGAACTTCACACAACTTTCTCAATCTTATGTTGCACCTGTCCCAACTTTTTTTGGAAACACGTTGCAGGCGTCAAATTCGGAACGAGTGTATTTTTACAAAAAAACAAAGTCTGAACATTAAATATATTGTCTTTGTTCCGTTTTAAATTGAATACAGGTCAAAATGATTTTGCTAATCGTTGCATTCTGTATCTACTTTTTACACATTTTATACATCCCAACTTTTTTAGAATCAGGGTTTTATTACTGTGATTGAATAAAATTTAAAACCACAAATACTGATGACATGAATACTGTGTAATATTGTAGTCAGAAGTTAAAAAGTTAGTAAAAAAACAGCCAAAGGAGGAGTCCTATTGTTCTCGATACACAGGACATTGTTGACATAGTGAGTCATCGATGACTCAGAAAAGCCAGTAAAGAAGCTGCAGCTCATTCTGAGTAAATGTCAAAAAAAAAAAAAAAAAAAATGGAGAGGAATGTAAATAACACAGACGTTCCTTCTGCCATGAGCAAGAATCATTGTTTTATTAAAAAACAAAACAAAAAAAAAACATTGAAAATACAGCTCGTTTTATACAGGACAGCGATATGTACAGGATATAAAACAAAGACAAAAATAGATCATCGCTGTTAGCAGGACAGCGCCGAGAAGGGAGATGAGAGTGTTGACTTTTGAAAGGCACAAGGGCTGGGTATGAAGCGCTCTGCGTGATATATGAGTCACAGCCACGTCACATGACCTTTTAAAATGATAAAGTAACCCCTCCCTTTCCTCGGACGGGGGCGGGGGGGCAAGCAAGAACACATACAAGTTCATACATTTAAATCTCAGAGACAGAGCTGGACTCGACGTTTTAGCAGCCCCGGTGCCTTTCTCAGGCAGACGGATGGTTCTTTTTTTTTTTTTAGGCACCAGATAATTGATTCACAACATCTAGAAAACACTGGCTGAATCCAAATCTACCCTCGCTGTGCTCTCCTCACTTCTCCACTGACCTCTTGGGAGATATGTCAACTTCTGAGCAACAACAGTGAAGATGCATCTTTCTTTTTGAGCATGTGCAGAAATGCTTGAATACTACATCCAGCAGGACCATTTTATCTGACAACAACAAAAAAAAAAAAAGAAGTATGAGGATTTGTGTAGTTTGGATTTCAGCAGCATCAAGTGTAACTTACAAAAACCATCTCTTACCATATTATACTTAAAGGTCTCATTTTAAAGAAAGTTTGTATAATTTACAGAATTATACAAATAAAGATAGAGTTTTTAAACAAATACTGTACATTCTACAGTGAAGCACTTTACTAGTACGACAAAAAAATCTATTAACAATAAGTTATATAAACTCCAGAAGATTGGGCTAAAAACATTTTAAATTACACAATTTAGAGACCGACTTTCAGTGGTCATTCTTTGTTTTGGAAAACTTCCAAAAATCACGTTCATTTGGTCAAGAAAAGATCACAAAATGAAATCACAATTAAATCATGTGGTGTTGCAAGATGCGCAACAAAAAGAGGGGGGAAAAAAAAAAAAAACGAAGAAAAACATCATGACCAAATCAGATCAGCAGACTAAGAACTGTACATGTAACGATTAAAATACACCTAAAAAGCATATTAATTGATTGAGAATGATAAGACAAGGCAAAAAAAGAAATCTATCCCAAAACAAACACCATAAACATTTAAATATTAACAGTTCTAACAGAAACGAAGTAAATAAAGCAGTAAAAATAGAATAAAATACAAGTGACGGGAGCTCAACAGACAAAGCTGCCAAGAACAAGTTTCAATTGAAACTAAAGAACCTTTGTGAAAAAAATCTGAATATTTTTCACAAGAAGTAAAAAAAAAAACAAGGAAAAAAAAAAGGTGGAGGATATTTTAGTGGTGATTAAAGACCAAGGCCCTTGTTCAGAAACAGACCCCCCCAGCTCCCAGAAACAATTCATGGTTTTACTGACAATTTTTTGGTTTTAAAAATGTCTATTCCTTATCCCGCTGACGCGATTAAGAGCTTGTCAAGTTAAAATCTGACAGCCTCCTCAGATCAAAGCACACTCGGGTTCAGCCTTGCAAAGCAACTGAAACAGACAGGTGAACGTTTCTGAATTAAATCTGGAATTAGAGAATTACCTGGATGGATTATTTAAAAATTCATACAGATCTTTCCACACAGGGTTCAACGTTAATTCTTCTTTTCACTTTCGCACATATTGTTTTATATCTATTCACCGTTCTCAAATAACAAGCAAGACTTCAGTTAACCGTCGTGTTTTAATCTGGGGCTGCGACGTCTTTAAAATGACAGAAATTAGTGAAAAATGTTCAAACCACCTTCTCAAAGTCCAAGTTGACGTCTTTAAACGTCTTGCTTTGTTTGTCCTAAACTCAAAGATACTCAGTTTAATATGATAATAAACAGAGAAAAGCAGGAAATCCACATATTTGAGAGGCTGCAAACAGCATTTTCTGCTATTTTTGCATGAAAGATTACTTTAACTATTTTGAAAATTGATCAGTTGTTAAATTCTTTTTTACCACCTGCCCAATCAGGCAATTTAATGTGGCAAGAGGAACGAGATGAGGTGAGGGTCATGCAGCTCTGCTCAGCCAGGAGCGATTAGTTGTCAGCCATTAAATTAATTAACTATTTTGATGAGAGATTAGTCATTTCGAGTCAGTACGTTAAGACAAAATGCCCAAATTCTCTGATTTAAGCTTCTCAAATGTGAATATTTTCTGGTTTCTTCCCTTCTTTATGACAATAAAATGAATATTGTTTTGATTATGGACAAAACAAGGCATTTGAGGATGTCATCTTGGGAGCTGGAAGGCAGCAATCAGCATATATTGTAATTTAATTACAATTATAATTTCATTTTATGAACCAACAAGTTGATTAAAAAAATGATTGGCAGATTAATTGATGATGAAACTGACTGTTAGTTGCAGCCCTGGAGAGAATACAATACAGTAAATAATTGGTTTATCTCATTTGTTTTTACTCCAACTTCTGGATTTAAAGACCCTTTGTGGGTTGAAAAGCAGTTTTTCCCACTATTTTGACTGTTAAAAGCTTCAAAACCATTAAACTTTAGAGCTACAACAACTAATTGATTAGTGGATTAGTTGTCAACTATTTTATGTGATTTAAGCTGAAACAAAGGCCACAAAAGACAAAAGCATAACATGGATCGTTTACAATAAGCGACTAATTTTAAACTGGTGCTGCGTTCATGTACTGTGCGGCTGTTCTCTGGGAGCAGGGGGGCACAAAGGCGACAGGTCGTGTGATAAAGAGCATGAACTTCAGACACTGAACCGCGCAGTGTAGATGACGTCGACCATGTGCAACTGACCTACCTGCACTGAGGCTCTGACTGACACTGTAAACCACACAGCTTCAGTGCTACCCTGTTTACAGACACACACATAAACACACAAACAGGCTGGTGCAACAAACACGGACCAGTAAACCAGACGTGTTGACCCTACTGAACACTTTTCATGTTTCTTGTACAGTCTGAGGTCTAGCTCACTCATCCAAGTGTCCTGACGATCGTAAACTCAATGGCTCAAGTCATGTTTTCGTTTTCTTTTAGTGATGTACATTAGTAGTTTTTAATCACCCTCCACACACAGCTACAGCGCACTGACAGCAGACGGGAAGCAGAGACGAACAGTTAAAATGTAACATTCTTCCAGTTAACGGCTTCAGCTAACAGAAATCTTCATAAGGAGCGCTACCGCGGTAGTCTTTGTTAGTTAGGTCCTTTCAAAGCATGTGTTACTAGGTAGATCTCCATAGAGAGAGAGAGAGCGCTAAGGCTAAGTACAGACAGATTAAAACAGACACATGGGCCAGAAAGTGGCTCTGTCACAGTGTCTAGCCATCAAGTTAATCAGCCTCCGAGTCAGAGGTAAGATGTGTGTGGCATTTTCTTGCCTCCTCTTCCTCTAAACCCAGGGCTGCGTTCCAGGGCTGCCTACACTGCAGCAGAATGCCAAACAAACAAACAAACAAAAAAAAAAAAATAGTGTAGATGCTCTGCAACGCTCCCCCGGGTCTACGGCAGTCTGTATCAGGGGCTGCCTGCCTCCACGTCGCTGTCGTCAGGAGCGCCCTTGTAAATCGGGCTCTTGGCCTGCAGGGCGGGCTCGTATTTGCGCGGTGATGACCTGTTGGCTTCGCTGCTGTTCCTGATGCCATAGAAGAAGTAGATGGCGAAACCTGGAGGGGAGGAGAGACAAGACAGGACGTTACAGAACAGTTTCATGAAAGTGTAGCACTCGAAATACAAAAACAAAACAAAGCCCCGCCCTTTTTTTTTTACCCTTTACAGCTACTGATTGATGTAGATAATCTACCTAGCTGGTCTTTTGCCATCATTAGCTATCAGTTGTTTTACTAACAATAGCTAACTCAAGATGAAATGTGTGTTATTTTTACAGATCTCTCAGCAACCATCTGCAAAATTTGGTTTTCTTTTCCACATTAGAGTAAAACTAGAATATTAAAGCTTAGGAAACAGGAAACGAGAACGTTGACTGAGGTTCTGTCAGGCTCCAAGCTTGCTCAGCTGAGCCAAGAGAGAAAAGGACAGGACTAAGGAAGGGTCGATTAAAGTGACTCAACTGACCGATAATCATCCAGACGGTGAAGCGAATCCATGTACCCAAGTCCAGCTGCATCATGAGGTAGATGTTGACGAAAACACTGAACAGGGGCAGCCAGGGGAGCAGAGGGACCTGGAGAGGACAGAGAGCACGGAGGAAGTGGGAAATGGTCAGTAAGTCGCTATGGCAACAACACACAGTGACATAAACTCTGATACATCCATGTTATATGCGCCGTCTCATCTCCCTCTTCCAACTTCTTGCCCTTCTCACGCGTTACGGCGCGTTCAAATTCAACTGGTAAGTGGGAATTTAGAGTTCCCAACTGGAAATTCAGCAGGATGTTTTGTTTGAGTTTTCTGACCGCAGCAGTGCAGTTCTCAAACTGTTGCCAGTAACTATAGATATAAGTTATCCACCCTATTGTTTTCATGTTATAGACTCTAGTGTCCCTGGTAGGATGAGGTTCTACTTAAAATTAAATGAAGAAAAAAAATAGAAGAAATCTATGAATTATCTGTTCAATGTAGCCAAAGCATTAGAGTCACTATCAGCGTAATGATTTCAAAACAAAGAACGTAACAGAAAGAGGTCATTTCTGAGTGTTTGATCGATACCTTGAAGGTGAGCGCCTCTTTGCTCTCTGGCTGCCTCCAGATGATGACGACACAGACGGCACAGAGCAGAGTCAAAATGACACAGGGCACCAAGACACTGGCGTGTCCCGCCAGCAGCTCCGAGAGACAGTTGGCCAGGATGATGCAGAGGACAGTGATAAGAATGGCTGCAGGGACAAAAGGAGGACAGAAACGGTTAAATTACTGTGCATTTGTCTTATTTATCTGCCAGCAGCGAGCTTTATCTTCCACTTACAAATAATAGCGGTGGTGGCGTAGACGATGTTCCCAGAGATCTGCGTCGGGTTCTTTGAACTCGGGGAGAAGAGCAGCTTGGCGGTGAAGGCCTCTCGCAGTGGCCTCTCCTCTGCCTCCGTGCCGTACTCGTCCCCGCTGTCCCCTCCGCTTACGGCCACCTTCTCCCCTCCGACCAGCTCAACCAGCTTCTCCGTCTGACTGGATGAATTCAGAGTGCCTGGCTGGTACCTGGTGAATAACAAAAAACAAAAACAAAAAAGAGGAATTAACTCAAACAATCAAAGAGACATGCTCTGATTTTATTGTGGATATTTAGCTGCGACATGAACGCAGCAGCTGCCACAGAGAATTTAACACAGGATTACAGCTTCTGCCGCTGTGTTAGTGCAGAATAACACTTGCTTACCTGAGGATGAGGACGCAGATGGCCACTAAAGAGTATGCCAGCAGAGTGCCGATGGACATGAGGTCAACCAGAGCTGCCAGGTCGAACAGGAAGGCCATCAGAGCTGTAACGAGAAGTAAAACCAAACTTCTAAGAAACATTTCCACTATAGCCTCTCTGAGAGACACAAAAGAGGAACAAACAAATGCTCTGAAGCCTCAGACTGCTCACAACATTGCGTGAGTGCAGCGTTATTGATCCTGAACCACCAGCCAAACAGACAGGCTGCTGGACAGACAAGGGATGCAACCAAATATGGAATTTGGGAAAGCACAAATAGTATCTAAAGTTGCTCATTATTATTATCTGGAAAATGACAGCAGCATGATTACCTTGGCCAACTTTTAAAAAAAGGTTACATCTACCCATCAATCACTGATTTAATTACTTATGTTGATTTTTTTTTGTATATATTTTTACTGCAGCAATCGAACAGGTTATTCCAATTTATAAAGGCTGCAACTAACTATTATTTGCATTATCCATTGGTACGTTGATTATTTTAATATGACAACTAAGGGATTAATCATTGCAGCTCTAATTGCATTATGATTCTCGTTTTCACACCGACATCTTGGTCGTCTTGAGAGTAAAGTGTTATTGATCCTGAACAGAGCTACAGCTGGGGGAGGAGACGTAGCTGTGACCCTGACAAACTCTCCACAGACTTGACAGCACGAGATAGACACAACAAAGACGGCTGCTGCCCTGCAGCAATGAACAAACACGACTAAGAAGATACACGGATAAAGATAAAAGACAAACAAAAAAAGAACACTGTGGAAAATGGACAAACAGATCCAGCGAGCTTACCTGCAACGATCCCCGAGACGATGGTAGCCAGGAGAGGGGTCTTTGTGCGAGCGTTCATCCTGGACAGAAAACGGAACAGCAGTCCGTCCTCCGCCATGGCGTAGATCACACGAGGCATGGGGAACATGGAGCCGAGGAGACTGAAAGAAGATCATTAATTAGCGTTAAACTTATGTAAAAGAACTAGGACTGTCCACAACTAAGATTTTCTGTAGTCAGATCAGATTTATCCTATATGAATATTCAACGATTTGTCCTGTTTTTTATTTTTTAAATGTCCATGTGCATTTCTGTAAGCTTCTATCCGTTTTATCCTGTAACTGGAATGCACACCGACTGACAAAAGGAAGAAAAAGAACGCTGAACTGGAAGAATATCCGTCGACTAAGGTTGCTCTGACTTAATGATTCGTCCTCACCTGGTGGACAGAGCACAGAGAGAACCCACGGCCACAATGTATCGGGCAGGAGCCCAGCCGACGTAGGTGAAGGCCTCAGGCAGAGGACTCTGGGTATTCAGCTGGTAGTACGGCATCATCAGAGTGAGAGCAGCGGACACGCCAAAGTACGCAAAGAAGCAGATGAGCAGCGAGGCCACGATGCCAATAGGGATGGAGCGCATGGGGTTCTTTGCTTCTTCACCTGAGGACACGGGGAAATAAAAAAAAAAAAAATTAATAAAGGATTAGTTGGTACAAAGTGCTCACACAAGACAAGATAAATAAAATAAACCATGAAACATGTCAGCCCAGCACTGTTCAAATATAAACGCGGAAATATCTGTCTACTATGTACATTTATGAAAAACAAGTCTTTGTGCAAACATTGTCAGTAAGATGCACTTTTCAAACAAGAAACGAATTAACATTTAGTAAATAAATACGCCGCTGGGCAAACAAAAGCCAAACCAACATCCTGATAGCATCAGTGTGACCTGTTTAAAGTTCAATCTTTCAATAGAGATTCACAGTCCCTCTAAGAATCAATTATTTCCCCATCCCTCATTTTATGATTAATTAATGACTTTTCTGTTCATACCAACACAGACAGAGTGGGAAGCAGCGTTTAATCCTACGCGACTCAACAATAGAGATTTTGCGTCCCCATTTTTTGATCAGTAAAACTTAGTTTAAGCAGTCTCACATCAGTTTTTTTTTCTTGTCTCAATGTTCTGATAAAATCAAACATGTTTATGTTTAAGGTGCAACATGAGGCAGCAAACCAGAGAAAGACTTTGATAACATCCAAAAAAAAATCCTCAAATACCCCAAAACACATATGATAGATGATAGGTTAACAGTGTTATGAGTCTCTATATGGCAGGAAATGGCGTGTTCGGATGTTAATTTTCCTGCCATACTTTTCTTGGCACCCCGACTGATTTTGTGCCCCTTCTCTACACTGATCGTCGCATGAAGAGTAAAACCACTCACTTGTTGTGGCGATGCAATCAAAGCCCACAAAGGCGTAGAAGCAGGTGGCAGCACCAGACAGGACTCCAGTGAGGCCAAACGGAGCGAAACCACCCACGCCAAATTCCTCCTCGACTCTGAGTGGCAGAAGAAGAAGAGGAGACACGTCATTTAACAATCAAACACACACGAGACGGTAAAACTAGGAGTTAATTTGCAGATAAAAGCAAGTGTTGAATACTGACTGCAACGTCTTGCTGCTGTTGGTCTTGTTTATGTAGCTGATGTAATCTTCCTCCGTCAGGTTCCAGTTGGTTGTGTCCCCTTTAACGAAGCCAGAGATGATAACGAAGCCCAGAACGACCAGATTGATGCCTGTGAAGATCTTGTTCACCAGCGCCGACTCGCTCACGCCGAAGGCCAGAAGTCCTGAGGGCAAAGAGTAAAGGAGGAGGAGGAGGAGGAGGAGGAGGAGGAGGAGAGAAGAGAGGATTCATATTTCAGCACCAGTGACAACATGTCCTGCTACGTGGGCGGACGTGTTCGTACTTCCAACTTGCCATCAGTCACCAATCCACCGATTATTTCTCTCTAACACTGCTGCTGGCACACCACACGAGCTGCAATATCAGTGTGACAACTGTTCTGGTTGTTACGCAACGCTTTTAATGCAACGCCAACAATGCCGATGGAGGATGGATGATCAGTGGTGCTTTTTGGCTTGTGACACATTCAGGCAAAGCGAAGTCTGTTTCACAACTCTTCCCCACGGGTTGCATTTGAGTTGTGAGCCAAGTTCAACCAAGATTACAAAAGAATTTCATAAGAAATGCATTTAATTTCTTTTGTCTCGTCGTATTAGTCATGCCTCATATTTAACCAGAGGTGGGACGTAATGAAGTACATATACTTTAACGTTTTAACATAAATATCTGCACTTTACACTCCTTACATTTTCAAAACAGACTGATTACTTCAGTTTTAATGCATTTGTCAGAAACGATTACGTTTCCACTTTTACTTGAGTAAAGAAGCTGAAGCAGTATTTTTACCAGAGCTTCCTCCTCCGTAAGTAAACCCCCTTAGAGAACCTCTGATGGCAAACTCACCAGTGAGCAGCAGGATGAGGATGAGGGCGAACAGGTCGGGGTATTGTGCCAGCACCCCACCTGGCACCTCCATCGCCATGGAGGCTTTGAAGAAGCCGGAGATCTTTTGCTCAACCAGGTTATCAAAGGTGGAGCTCCACGCCCTGGCCACACTGGCCGTACCTGCAAGAGAAGACAGAAACTTATAGAAGACAGCAATGACTGGAGACATTTTAAAGGTTCTCTCACGGGTTTTCTGACAGTAAATCACTGTTATATAAGCCAAATGGTCTACCCCTGCCTTGATCCATTTGTTTGTTTGTGTTATTGTTTGACTTAAGTGAATCCAAACAAATCTTTTACAACACAGAAGACGCACAATACCACAAACAGATTAAGGCAGTGGTAGATCATCAGCTCCCGTGTCCTGTGAAGTAAAATTAGAGATTTCACAAATGAAATGGAGTTTGGTAGGTTTGGAGAGAGCGCCGTTTGGCTTATATAACGGTAATTTCCCCATCAGAAAAGGCTGTCTGATGGCAAAGCAAAGCTGTGAAAATATTCTAAACACAGCATACACTTAAACTGATATGATTTTATTTTAGGTGGGCCTTTTTTAAGTGGCAAAAACACCTTTTGTTGCTGGCCTTGTCCACAGCAGTACATTGTTTAGCTCCCATGCTAGTAGCCCTTACCACCATCAAACACAGCATAAAACTCCACTGAGAGCTCACCTATCACGTAGGAGAGGATGAGGTTCCACCCTGTGATGAAGGCCCAGATTTCTCCCACTGTCACGTAGCTGTACAGGTACGCAGAGCCTGTTTTGGGGACACGGGCGCCGAATTCAGCATAGCACAGGCCAGCCAACATGGAGGACAGAGCGGCGATGAGGAAGCAGAGGACAATAGCTGGTCCTGCCTTCTCCCGGGCGACCTCGCCGGCGAGGACATAGACACCTGCGCCGAGGGTGGCGCCCACCCCCAAGGCGATGAGGTCCAGGGTGGACAAGCAGCGGGCGAACTGGGACTCTTCACCGGAGCAGTTTAAGTCCCGGCGACGCAGCAGGGTTTTGCCCAAGTTGGACAGCTTGGTGGCCATATTTGCTGTGAGCGTGTGTGGGCGCTGAACCAGGCTGTGTGTTTTAAATCCTTCTAGTGTGAGTGTGTGTGATTGACAGAGCTTAAACTGGACACGTGTGACGGCACTGAGAGTAGAAGTACTTTGAGCAGATGGGAAGGTAAACCAAGTACTTATTATTGGTTCGTCAGTGTAGGTGTGTTCACTTAGGCAACAGTCGCTCGAGCACAGAGAGAGAACAGGAAGTAGCAGGTCTGTGGTCACCGTATTTTGCAGCAGCAGATTAGGACCTGTGAAGAAACACACACAAAGAAAACACACCGCTTAAAACAGGGAACTATTCAGCAACTGCCAAAACTTTCATTTCACACAGCTGAGTTTGGCACTGTAGGATTATTAAAGCATCCAAACTGCAGGAAAAGCACGGCCAGTCAACTGGACGCGTTCTCCCCCACCTGGACCGTACAAACTCAGGATTTAGAAGCATTTCAAGTGAACACAGGCTGTATTTTTTTTCCTCCTCTCCACTGCTGCCTACTTGCAGCATCCAACACGTGTCCAAACAATAAAACAAAAAATTAAGCACCAGTCAAAAATGAAATCGAATCCTATTGTGGCTTTGGAGAATCCTGACGCCAACTTAAGTAGTTCCAGGTACTTTCAGGCGGTGGTGGTGGAAAAAATGGAGCTGGATCTAGGTGTGAGAAACTAAAAGGTGTATCAGAGGAAACTTCTTACTCTATTTGATTTAAGAGACAAGACACACTTCACTACATGAGAATTCAAAAATACCAGTTACGCAACTTCCAGGAATTCATATCTCCACCTCTTACAGTGTAGTAACACATCACAAGACACAGTGGGGCACAGAGAGGCCTCATGAAGACAAAAGAAAATCTCTCAGCCATGCTACCAGGATCATATCTAACCTTAACTCTGCCTCGACAAATAAACCTGTCCTGGTACACACCCTTATTAAAACAAAAAGTGCACCTAGCCTTAATTCTCCACCACTCCCTCACTGCGAGAAAATGCGCTCTACTACTCGTGTTATGTTTTCTCAGCAGATAAAAGCCGACAGGGAGAAGCCTGGGAAAGCCAGAGGCTGTGAGGGGATGAGATGATTGATTTCTGCAAACTAATATCAACATGAGAGAGGAGGACAGCGTGAACCAGCTGCAGCTCGATAAGGTGAACGAGCTGCACCGCGAGAAGGTTGATGTACAGATAAAATATGCCGAGTCTTGATAAAAACTACAAGAAAAGGACAAATATCACCTAATAACTTTAAATCACAAAATTGGTCAAATTTAAAAGCCAAGTTTTCCTTTAATTACACTGTACAGTGTGTAAAAATGCACTTTGTAGGGGTGCCACGACTCTCCAAGGGCTCCTACAGCACCGTGCATCTGTGGGAAAATGACATACTTAAATAAGCTCAAAATGATTATCATCACATTAAATCAGATGTTATTGTGCTATAAACAACCAAAATTATGTTTTGTGATGGCATTTAAAAAAAGAGTGACAAGTGATAAGAAAACACAATAAAATTTCATGTTACACAATGTGTCATGTACTTCATACACGTCTGATTTCAATAAAATCCTTTTCCACTTTCAAAATTAAAAAGAAATTTGTGCTGCGACTTATTTTTTTTTTTTTAGCCTAAAAAGCAAATTATTCAGGCAGATAGAGCTTTATTATGAAAGTAGCGCAATTGCAATTTTGAGCAGCTTCACGCACTTTTATCCAAAATGCAAACACTATTCAGACCTTGAAGGATTTAACCTGTTCTCCAAATACACGAGTCGACTTTGATTTTCAGGCCACAATTCATTTCGATTTCTTTGATCTAATCTGTTGAGCACCAGGATTTCTCTCTCCACAGCTTCGAGTGGAAAAAAAAAAAAAAAATCATCTTATATAATAGCACTGGCATACAGAACTTCAGGCCCAGCATTTTTCTGTGGGGTGTTTGTGTTACACTGCAGCATTCCTGGACACACAAACTGTCACACAGTGTCACTGCCCTCAAGTTTTAGGCAAAGTTACACTCAGTGATTTACGTCAAACCCGTTCGGTGTGTTGATCCCTGACTGCCTCCTAAGATAAACAGAAAAACCTTGTATCTGTCCTGCTGTGGTGAAGTGTCCTTGGACTGTTATGAACTGTTCCCATTTTTATGTGTGTTCACGTGTGTTTTACAGAAACTGGTGTAGCCCTCATTGTTTAACCTTTTGTTGAATTTTACAAGCTTGTTACTTTTGATCTAAAATGTGCTGCTGTTGTCCTTGAAGGTGTGTTTTTGTTGGAGAGAGTTTTTTTTTTTTTTTTTAATCATCAACAATTAGGGCTGGGTGATATGTCTTAAACATAATAGATTAAATAGATATTTTTAAGCTATTGTTCTATGCACAATAAGCCCAGTTTTATAAATTATAACTTCCAGAGTAAATACTTCCTTCTGACATAAAGCAGGAGCCAAGACTCATCCTGCTGTAAGTCATCGACTCAGTGCTTTTCTGAAGGGAGGTGTAATTTTGAATTTTGTTAAAAATGTCACTAAATAAAGTTGATTTTGGACTGACAGTACTGAGAGTGTGAATGAGTGAGTGTGAATGTCTGTCATTAACAATCCAACATTTGTCTCAGTTAAAATGGCTCAGTGCATCGTGTTATCTTACAACATGTCCTAATGTTTTTTGTTTTTTTTTTATTGTGTCATGCGAGTTTGATTACTTCTCCATTTCCGCAGCATCACTGCAATGACTCAGTGTTTTATTTTGGAAAACTAATACAGTAATTGTTTGAATTGGAATGCAAAGCGATGATCATCAGATGTCAGTCCCTGTGTAAGCAATGCCAGATTAATTGAATGTTGGGACTCGAGTCATTTGAGGTGATACACGTTGGCACATGCAAGTCAAGGCTTAAACCATGCTTGTAATGTCAAGGGCGAGGCAAGTTTATCTTATCTGTAAATACTACACTAATTTTATGGCTACTACAACTACCACTGCCGTGACTAACCATTAACAAATTAGTTTGCAAATTAGGTTTGCTTGGCTCTCAAGGACTGAAGACATGCTTGTAGTTTTTTAGAACGATTTGGAGCAAACGATTTTGCTTGACACGGCTGGTCTGAGTATTCAATGCGGCCATTTCTTCCAAAAAGAGACCTGAAGTCAGGGGACTCTTCAAAGGCAATGTTGCACATTGTCTGAGTCTGAAGCCATTAGTGCAACGACATCCGATTCCTCGGTGTCAGTGCTGAGAGGGCGGATGGATGTTTCAAGCCTATCAGTCACTTCACCGGTCAGGCAGCAAAGAGAAGAAGTGAAACACAAACCCAGACGCGCAGGCTGGAATGACCGTGTATGTGGAACAACGCTGACATGTGAATGTGGTCGTTTACCTGGTGGAGCTGTCACGATACCAGAACTTTAAATGTGGAAACAATTAAAACAATTAAAACAAACAATACTTGATTCCTCTTTTGATATCACTGCAAAAAGAAAAAAAAAGTTCTTGGTACACAAAGGCTGCAGCTAATGATTATTTTCATTATTGATTAATCTGTTGATTATTTTCCCAATTAGCGTGTCAGAAAATGGTAAAAATGTTGATCACTGTTTCCCAAAGCCCAAGGTGATGTCTGCAAATGTCTTATTTTGTCTACCAACCAAAGATAGTCAATGAATTGTCATAAAAAGAGTAAGATTTGCTTTGAGTTAAATGGCATTTTGGGCAAGTAAATCTGACAACTCACGTGCCCAATCAGGCAAACTGAATGGAAAAAGATGCTAAAGTTATCATATTTATTAAATGCTACTTCTAATGTAAGATTACAATCCTTGATTCAGGCAGGACAATAAAGACTGAACTAAACAGAAGCCTTGAATAAACGCTTAGATAAATCCTTTATAACCTACTTTTGATACCATAATTAATTGAAATTGTATTATTTTAAACACATGATGTTGAAAAATACTTCAATACTTTTGATAATCTTACTCTGTGAGGTGTGTCATATTTTGGGGACAGGTTCCATGAATTAAATGTTATCCTTAGAGGGGAGGTGACACTAATTCAAGTAGTTCCAGGTACTTTCAGGTGGCGTTTGGGGAAAATCAGAGGATATTATTACAGCGTTAAGGGAAAGCATGGATACACCTCACAGTGAAACTTAAGAAAATGGACCAAGATAACAATAAAAAATCAAGGATAAAACATGCTTAGTCAAGCAATATGCAAAACATGAAGTGGTCAGACAACTTTCAGCTTCTGAGGTTTCTTGGTTTGTAAAATACAATGACAAAACAAAGACTGACCACAACCATGCAGAGTTCACAAGTTCAGTTTAGGTTCAGGTCAGTCAGTATGTGAGACATTTTCAAAAAGGAAGATAATGTCTTTCAGCTGTATATTATTATATTATGATCTAATTTAGTCCTGTTCCTCTTCACAGCACGCAGGATACGAGCTCTCACAATGTTTCAGCACAATGACAATATTCTATTAATACCACAAAAACAACATAATCCATTTATCAAAGCGCTTCTCGTCATACCGTTTCAAAAGAGAATATCCTGCCTAGTACAGTTAAGTGTCGGGAGAAAAAAAAAAAAAAAAAGGCAAACACCGTCAAACAATGAAATTAAAAACAACACAGAGAGCACCCAATAATAAACAGTCGGCCTTCTGAAGACCGATGGGAAACTGGTACATGGTGGATTCGGTCCCGCTCCCCACTTGGTGTGACATTCCAGTAGCGTTTTCCACCCGCGCACCAGGAACTGAGATCTGAGAGTGTCAATGTTGTATCAACAAACATTTATTACTAAACTACTGTGCCCAGCTGGCTGTGATCTCCTCAGGGGTTCGCCCAGCACCGCGCATACCTTCACTAAGCAGGACAAAGGTGCTTAACCGAAAGTGTGTTAACTGTAAAAACACCCAGAGAACTTAAACACTGGGGAAACTTAATTCTAAAAAAAAAGTCGAAAACATTCATTTGTTAGGAAGAGCCTTTGCATTTTCCATCTGCTCATTTATGTCTTGGAGACACAGTATAGCCAAAGACGAGTTTTAAACTTTTTGAACTTTTCCTCTGGGCAGTTTCAACCTTAATCTGACAAGAAAAATGCAGATCTGCTTGCTGTATGACCTCACTCTACCCCGTTT
Organism: Lutjanus erythropterus; assembly: GCF_056507025.1. Lineage (NCBI taxonomy): Eukaryota > Metazoa > Chordata > Actinopteri > Lutjaniformes > Lutjanidae > Lutjanus > Lutjanus erythropterus. The sequence continues at coordinate 29,224,279 of NC_139327.1, read as the reverse complement.
TCTGAGGAGAACGGCGATGGGAGAGTCGGCGGGGAGGACTGACCAGGTCGCGACTTTTCCACGCATTAATTCAGCAGTTTTCTCATAAAAGCTGCCCACAACACACTTGAGGAAAACAACAAAGACACTGTAAGGGTTTTGGGTTTTTTTTGGTTTGAAATGACATTTCTCTTTTATTCTGAAACCCCAGAATTATCCAGTGAATGATCTATTGTTGTCAGTCTCTGTACGTTTACCCAGAAAGCTTCTTGATTTGTCTGGTGTTTTATTAAATATGTTGAATCAAACGTGGTGTAAAAAGCTAGAAATGCCACATATTTGGTATCAAATTAAAGAGGAAAATAATGCTCTTTCATATGAAAACAACTTGTCAGTTTCTTTTTCTTGAGATAGAGGTGCTTGTTTGGGTTGAATTTTCATTTAAGTGATGATTCTCAGTGAATTGCAGCAGCACTGCAGACCTTTGCTGGGGTCTGGAGGGTTAATTAAAGGGGGGGTCTCATTAAAGCAACGCTAAAGCCACCTTTACCCCGCTCGATGTCCCAGTCACGTCAGCTCGTTGCTAATCTTTTCCTTGTGGTTTTCACGAGGGTGCCCGTTTGCATAAGTGGGGCAGATTTATGCCAGTTTGCACAGAGGTGTGGTTCAGAAGTGTGCCGTCTGCAAGCAAAAGACCACACACTCTCACATTAAAAGACTGGCGTGCTGCTACCCGCTGCCATTTTCTGTTCCTGTGGAGGGAGATGACCTGATTTCTGTTTTGTTGTACCTCCCTCACTTTCTTCAACAACAACCAGAGTATATTCAAACTTTCTAAAATGGGGCTCTTTATCTTGGAGGACCATGGTCGGACTTGAGCCAACAGTGCTCCGGTTACAACAGGCTTCAGGGATAATGGTCCTGTTACTTGACTTAGCGTTGCTGCAACTGCTGCCGCGGACTCTAAGAGGATTATTCAGAGAAGTAACAAACCTGCTAACCTCATTATAGCTTGGTGCCGTGCCTCCTTCCACCCATATAAACAACGCATGGCTTTGTTTTGACTGCCACAGGTTGACAACAACAACAACAGTGCAGCCCTGCGATCATTATGTGACCGGCCCAACGCTGTTATTTCTGCTGTATCGTAGTAGCTTTGTCAAGTACCTAGTTAACAATCACAAAATAGAAGGTTGGCTTTAGCCACCAAGTTCTTCACAAAACAAAACATGAAGCAGAATTTTCCAAATTTCTGCGCCACATTATCCTGAGCACCCGAAGCTTTTGTAGTGAGTAAAAACTGAAGCTTTTAATTTGAAAGAGTGGTTTTGTCAGAAAAGTCACCAGGCTCTGCAGGACCGAACAATTTTGATAAAATGTTTTATAGCGATTATTTTGACTGATTCAAATCGCAATATGATTTGTGATATTAGAGGGGATGCTATTTATTTTTTTTTGTTACATCTTTACTCTCATTTTCATTGAAAGACATCAAAATTCTTATGGTGTGATTTTTGTGGGGATCTGATGTGTAGGCCAGGACATCTCTGCAGCACATGGATATCTACAGTATTTAGATTATGTGTGTGTAACAAAATAAATATAGATTAAATCGTTCTGGGAACTTCAAAAAATGTTGATACCAGTAACACTGATTCCAGAACAATACTTTTATATGATACAAATCTAAAACAAATTACATTACTGTACAATTAGTCACTTTAAAGGAAGCAGCTGTTCAAAGAGCTGGGGTCAGCCGGAGAGACTGTTTTTACTCTGAGGATTAAACTCAGCCTGGATAACTGGATTACAGTGAAGAAACTGATGCCATATATGTGCAGTATTGGGCTACACTGATTTAGGTGACACACAATATTAATTTTAAAAAATATATTTTGTGGCTTTATTTCACAACAGTGACCTGCTCACTGTACATTATCCTGCTTACTACATAGTTACGCACCAAAGAAAATGAACGATTTGACACAATTTATCAATTTGAAAATGATTTTAGTGACTTAAAAATGATTTTACTTGATCAGAACTGTGTCCTTGGCAACAGAAATAACAGAACTTAGAATACTGTAATTGACCAATCAGGACAGAGTATTTAATAAACCCATGTTATGAAAAAAAATTGTCATAACAGCTTAGTTATTGAAATTTGGGATTCAATCATAGGGCCTTTTTCAGTACTCGCTAGTACTGAAGCAATTTGTTTGGTCCTATAAATGTTGAAGTACCCAGCCCTGGTAAAGAAGGAATTTTGTATTTCTCTTTTCAAAATGTACACAAATATGCAGTTTGATGATCATATAGTCTGTCTATCCCCAACAATTCAAGTGACAAAACACAATTGTACCGTAATTTGTGGGACCGGCGGCTGCACAAAGGGAACAACATGTTCAGTACCCTGCAGGGCACAACATCCACAGTAGAACATAACTGTGACCTTACATAGCCCTGGAAGGTACCTTACATTATGACTGACCGCACAGTCAGTGAACCATTCTTCAGGCGTCACACACACACACACACACACAATGGTCTTCCAGGTGTTTGAAGTTATGAACAGTATGTCTCCGGTGCCAGAAATATATGTTTACATAAGCGTTAAGGTGCAGCATACTTTCACATAAAGGCTGTATGTATGCTGTCCGTGTGTGCGGACAGACCGACCACTGAGACTGAACTGAATGACCCTTTAAGTCACCTGGCAGAAAACCAGCGCTGCTGCCAAAAACTGCTCTCGCTGTGAAATGGAATGTGACAAACTGACAAATCTGCTCACTTTCCCATACGCAATGCCAACGACATTAACGTTAACAGCCAAGACGACAGAGATACAAACCTACACTCGATAAAAACAGATAACCTGTCAGCTACACGCCTTCACACGCAAAAATGTGACCACTGAGAACATAAGGTTTCAACTGCGCTCCAACTAATTAGAAACCGAGTCACCACATTCCCCAGCTTCTCCCAGAAATATAACCATAAATGGGAATGTATTTAACCAAATCAAAATCTTGATTTGACAATGGCTGATGCCAAAATTTACCAAGAACATATCAGATGCAAACCCACAGACGTTGGCCGGAGACATTAAGGGGGTGGGTGTACGCCCTTCCTGTTAAGACACACACACACAAAATTCCTGGTAAATGTCTGTTTCACTATTAAACACAGCTAACCAGAAGGGAACATAAATCCCACTCAAGTTATCCCAAGAGGAAGGATTGCTCAAGAGGTGAAGGGAACAAATACAACGCAATTTGCTGATGCAATAATGTACCGAGAGCACATACAGACACTTTCCCTGGAAAATTGTATTTCAAATGAAATGGCCACATGAAACAGAGCAATTTTGATAATTAATTTATCATTTCAATAATATTTTCTGGAAAAAATATCAAACATTTGTTGGGTTGTAGTATATTAAATGTAAGACTTTTTAATTAATCAAAATAATCAATAATGAACATAACCTTTGGTCGGAGACTTCAAACGCCTTTACCATTGCTTTTACACATTGCTGCCAGTTTATTATGAGCTTCTCCTAGCTCAAACTAAGGTAGCAGCCCTGCAGTAAGTGTTGCCTTCAAGAAGGCAGCAGTTTTAGTTGAAATCATCTTTCTAACATTTAATCTTACACCAATACTGTACAAATACCTCTATGTTTCAATGCAAGATAATTAAACAGCACTAAAGTGATCATAAAGACAGTTCCTCGCCTCTCAAAAAACTTCGACTGGGATTTATCAGCAGGGTCTTTGTATTGGACTGCATTATATTTTTATTTTAACTGTATATGCACTACATTCCCCAAGTAATCAGCTGAGTTTTAATGTGTTCAAGCAGCAAAATCAGCACCAGTCAGATGCTTGTAAAATATTCAAGTGGCTGGTGGATTTGCTTTACTTACCAGTGTCTGGTAAAATTTGAACATTCACTAGCCATCTGGATGGCTGACAAAAAGTAAATTTTGCACCCTGTGTTCAAGTATGTAGACATGCAAATATAAAATATGAGGCTGTGGTTGGTGCTCAACTTGTTAATTATTAAAAAAAAAATCTACAGCTGCAGCAATGACAGACCGTGAATGGCACCTGACAAATCCAGCCTGACATTTATTATTCATCAGTTTAGTATTTTGCTGTCCAGAGCTGAAATGACCGAAGTGCAAGTTAAGTCTAGATTTCAGTAAAGTAACGTGGCATGCGGTTATCTCTCTCAACTCAATGTCACCCTTTCAAACACCCCGACTCTCTACCCTCGTGTTCACCATCACATCACGTTAAGTTCGTTTAATTTCTCAATTGTCGAGTACGTTTCAATCGGCTGATGCAACACAAGCATGGTAACACCCTGAACCCAGACAGCATGCTACAGAACATTAAAACCCGGAAGGATGACTCACTTGGATGGCATTGGCGGGTGTTGGGAATTAACGCCACTGTAATAAATACTACATTAAAGTAGACTTAAAAATAGCCTTACTTACGGGCAGCGCTGACCAGACTGGGCGATGTTCAGCTGTCTGTCTAACTGATGGTCCATCTGCGAGGTACAGAAACACCAGCTACTAGCTACGTGGCTCAGCTCGGCTCTCGCGTGGTGCCAATGTTGCCTTCAGGGATTACGGAAACATCGTAATTGCCTAGTGTACACACAGAACTCGTGGTTCTGGTGTTTGTATTGCGCACCATTTTGGCGGCCGTCTATGACCGCATTGGAAATTGAATTGAACGGTAATAAATTGATATTGTGTTAATATTTTTTAGCACTGTAAGTAAAATATCAAATTTCATTCGAGTCAATTTACTGTTCGTTATTTTTAATACACCGCCTTTGTGATTACACAGCAGCTGAATTTTTTCAGAACATAATATAAAAATAGACTTCCTTGCCCTTTCTCACTTCTCCTCTATTAACTCATGTATCATAGTATAATAACCGCATATAAATCCAACATAAATAACAAATTTACATGTATATATTTATTTATAAATGTCATACTTGTAAGTCTTGTTTCAAGTGTCTTTATATTTCTCCGTGTTACTGCCTATTCTCTACTTCTCTTTTTCTATTTATTTAAGCCGTTTCATCCGACAGTATTTGCCTTAATCTTTAGTTATATATTTGGTGTTATGCACCAAAATACCACAGCAAATTACTTGTAAGTGAAAATCTACTTGGCAATAATCTGTGGTACTTGATGCATATTAATATATGAATTACCACACACAAAAAATGTTTTTAAGTAGGGCCCGTCTTTTTTGAGAAGTACTCGTGTCTTCTTTAAGGATAATTCATTGGATCTTCGGAATTTTCTGCGCTTTTGCGGGGTCTTTGAAAGCACCACTTACGGTCATCCCACGCCTTAATAGCACTACTACTAGCGGGATTGTGCTAGTAGTCGGACCAAAACAATGAATGAAAACACCAAGTTGACAGCACGACCAAGTGTCGAGCTGTGTTTCATTAAAAAAACTGAAAATATTTTGACCGTTTCCCGCCCTTATTAAGTCTCCGTTTGTACTTTTCGCCTCGGTTTTCCTCGTTAACGTTAACGCACACAGTTGACTAGTTACACCAGTCCTGGAAATAAACCGAGACAGTGCGTGGAACTCGCCTTGAAACGTTCGTATTCAAGTCTAGAACGTTAAACACCAAGCTGACACGAGAAGCGCAGTGTTCTTTTCAAACATCAGTACGCCAGTACAGCTGACAACACACGAGGGAGGATTGCATCAGTCTACGAGAGTAGTAGGAAGTACACGCTACATGCGAGAGAACACCGCTAGAACATGACTTAGATCATTTAAAAAAACCACAAAGAGAACATTTTGATGTAACAGTGTAAAATGATGAAACGTGTTACCTTCAATGTCGTCTGTGTGATAGTAGGAGGACAGAGAGGAAAAACCACAGATGCTCTAGTCGCGGTCGCTGATGAAATATCCCGCCCGGGTGAGAGTCGTGCGGTTTTCATTGTCAGCTGGAAGGGGCGGGAACTATAAACAAACTGACGCAACGGTAGGTGGAGCTTTCCTCTCATGAATGGAAAAATGTACACAAGAATCTTTCCATTTCTGATTAAAGTTTGGCCAGCATACAGGAGTGCCTGGACTACAACTAAAGAGGACAGACTACAGAATTTTTAAAACGCAGAAAGTGAACGCGCGTGAGACAGAACGCTCTGTGTTCCATGTGCCGTGTGCGCGCATCTTTCCCGTAGTACAGTGCCCATATATGGCAGTTGGCGTCAGTTTCCTCCCCCTCGGCTATGTATAGGCCGTGGCTCCACGGTCTCTACACTAGTTTATATCCGCTCGCTGCTTTGTTCTACAGCTTAAAAGAAAAGGAGGGAAAGACCAAACTGTTTCTTTCATGTGCATTTGCACCCAGTGACCTGGGAATGCTGGAGGATCAGTGGTGGTGTCAAACAATGTCATTTTCAAATTTTGTTTTCATGTCACTCACTGACCGAGGCCCCACTGTGCTGAATGCAATCCAAAATCTGGACCCGCGCATGATGAAATGCTGCATCAGGAAAGTGAGGGCGGGGTGATCAAGAATTAGAGACCCAGTCAAGTCCAATGCAACACCAAAGGTATATGGCATCAGCCTTCCAGAGTCCAGGCCAGTTTGATCCAGTGTGTAAGATTTAAAGGGATTTATAGAGCTCAACTGTACCCCCCACTCTTTCATAATTTCGCATTAGTTCAGTCAATTGACATTTCATAAAATCCTTATAGGAAGAGTTTTAGGCCTGGAAGCAAGCCAACTAACTGCTGGATGACTTGTGATGACTGGGAAACAGAAAGGCAAAGGTTCAAGACTGAGTAAATAATTATTTTAAGAGTGAAGGAACTATTCATCCCATCCCGAAACCACTGTGAATCATACTGCTTCCTCTCAAATTTAACTTTTGTCATCATTATAGTGCTTTTATACATTATATTAATATTCATAAGTATGTTTTCATTAGTGCATAATCACCTGAAAATAAGAATGACAGGCATAAAATTAATATCTTTAGGTTGTGGACAAAACAAGACATTTGAGGATGGGGGCTGCAGAAAACACTGATCAATATTTTCACTAGTTTTTGACATTTTAATGGCCAAACTAAATATAAAATACATTTTTGAAAAGGATCTCCTAAATTAGCTTTTTTTTTAAAAAAAAAAAAAAAAAAAAAAATGTGACAAGAATATTTTAGAGTTTATTGGCAAAACATTTATTGGTAAAACAATCTCACCATAACACACAACAGACTTCAATCAGCGTTGTTTTCTTTGTTTTGTTCTTTTTTTTACATAAACAGACATTTTTGAAAAGAATCACTTTTTTCTTTTCACTTTTTTTAAAGATTATAACCAGAATATGTATGGATTTGAACAGTTTCGTATCACTGACAAAAAATCTCTTATTTGATCGAATCACACGATCTTAATGCCGATGTTCAACTACCAAAAAAGTAGAGACTCTTCTCCAAGCAATGCATTATCAACACCATATGGCATCAGACATTTTTCAGGATCACCTAAATTCGTCTTTTTTTTAAGTGTGACCAGAATATTGTTGAACATTTTGCAGGTGAAAAATAAACTATTGTAAAATAAATCAAATTACGTACCTGAATCTATGTATTTGAGTCCTTAAAGTGCTCAGAAAAATGGAAATCTGAACACTGACCAGATCGTGTGATTTAATCAGTTGTTCAACCTGTAGTGATGTATCATAACTTATTATATAATGTTTATTGACCTTTTCATACCTGAGCTGAGAGTTGAGTGATCTCATGGAAAATATGCGTTTGGCCGAGGTTCTTGTTTTGGTCCGAAACGGATGTGGGACTGGATGTGTCAATCCATAAGATGTACTTTCAATATTATTTGCTAGCAAAGTCATTCAGAGTCACTGTGTTGCAAAACAGTGAAAAGGGATGTGGAACTTTGGAAATGCAAAAACAATCTTTATTTAACAAATTCATCATTCTTTCTTATATAAATGCTGTGACCGTAATTGACTCACCCCGCCCCCGTTTGATTTAGTTATCGGAATATACACTATATCCATTTGGACAAAGCTTCCCTACAAGACAGATAATAAAACAACTGTCTGAAAAGTCAAAATCATTTATAGCTAATATTGTGCTTTAGTGTTATGTATTCCCAAACAAATTTTAAATACATCAAATAGGGCTTGACAATTAATTGAAAATGCATCAAAATCGCAATATGGCCTGGTGAAATTTTCAAATTGCAGAAAGCGCCATATTTGTTTCAGGCAAAAAGTGTCCCAAAATTATTTTAAATTATATGTTGTGGTGAGGACACATCCTGGCCTACACATCATATTCTACATTCTTTCTTAAGAAAACATCACAGTGCAACTGGTTTAATGAGTTTTTTAGGGGAAAAAAATGAATGGTGTAAAAATTAGCCCTCTATTACAAAACATAATGCAAATGCAATATTACTAAAAATAATAACAATGAGATATTCTTCAAAATCATTCAGCCCAACATCAAATCAACTGGTACACAATAAAAGGGACCACAGAGCAGTTGACCACTTTGCCCAATTGCTAATCTAGCCGTGACTATAAGTAATAAATTTACTGTAATTTATCATAAAATGACCATGATATGACGCCAGAGATTAAAAAAACATGCTAAATTGAAATTCTCGCTATTCTGGCAATAAAACTACAGCTGCGGTGTCCTTTGAAATTTCTTTTCCCGGCTGAAATAACTTTTTTGGTTTGCTCGTTTCACATTAATTAGGGCTAAAATTAATGTTCGCTGAATGAGTAAGTGTCTATTTATGAGCTGTAAGAAATCATTCATAATCTTTTAGAGGGATTAGCTGTTTCTAAAGCTGGGGACAAACTTCATTTCAGGCCTGTATCTTTACTTTGCCAGTTCTCTAAAATACTTGAAAAACTGATTATTTGAGGGTCGGATGACTTCATGGAAAAACATTGTTCATTGACAGTCAGCACAGTTTCAGAGCAAACAGATCAACAGCAACGGCATTAATGAACAGAATAAATTACAGTTGTATTGACAATAAGAAGTACGCAGTAGGAATATTTATAGATAAAAAAAAAAAGCATTCGATACCATTAATCATGACATATTCAATACAATGGAGAGGTATGGTATAAGAGGGGTTGTGATGAACTGGCTGAGAAGCTATATAGAAAACAGACGGCAGTATGTGCTAATGGGGGATTACAAATCAGCATGTTTAGATATTACTTGTGGGGTCAGTATTGGTTCCAAAACTGTTTATTTTGTATATACATGACATATGTAGGGTATCAATGACACCGAAATTTGTTTTATTTGCAGATGACACTAATATTTTTTGTTCCAAGGAAAATCTGCAACAACTTTTTGAGGTGGTCACAACAGAAATGAGAAAATTAAAATGATGGTTTGTCATTAAATTTGAACTAAACTAAATGCATATTATTTTGAAACCATAAAACAGACACACAAGCACACGTGACGGCAGATAGTGTTCATTTTGAAAGAGTACATGAAAATACTTTTTTGGGTTCCACACTGGACGACAAAATCTGCTAGAAACCTCAGATAAATTATGTAAGAACAAAGCTGGCAAAGAGCGTAGCGGCTCTGGGAAAAACAAGACACACGCTGGACCAGAAATCACTGCACATTCTGTATCAACACATAATTTAAGAGTAGAATAATAATAAAAAAAAAAAAAAACGTGTTCATACGACAAAGAAGAGTATGTGTATTTCAGTCTGTGGGGTGGATTTGTGGAAGGGTTGCGTGATGTTCTCAGCGTTTGATCAAATTTCATGATACTTTAAGATGTTAAATTTTCCATTCGTCTGAGCGCTTCAAGGACGTCTCCTCCATGCGGGCTTGAGATCGAGAGTTAATTCTTGACTTTGGGAACAGAAGAGAATACTTTGTCAGTTACTGTTGTGAAGGTCAAGAACAAGCTTTGAGTCTGTGCCTCAGACATTCCCGACACTGGGAACAGTATGTGTAACAAAATAATCTTAACTCTAATGTCCACTAACTAGCTTTTTCTGAACTTTTGACTGCATGCCATGGTGATCGTCAACAAACGGTGCTGGCTCAGGTCACCCAGGCTGACACAAACAGAACATTTCTCGGGAAAACACGCATCTGTCCGAGGTTCTTGTTTTGGTCACGAGCATCAGACAGGGTGTGTCAACACCAGATTTGTTAACATCACTTTTTACCCATGCCACAAGATGCAGATGTACTTTCATTATGATAAACCAGTGAAGTCACTCAGAGCTAATCTGTTGCAAGACATTGCCAGAGAATGTGGAAATGATGAAGTTCATGGAAATGTATAAGTAAAATTGGTCATTTGTTCCCGTATGTGTCGGCAGGGGGTCATATCCATGCGTACGTGCCTGAGAGAGTGTGTGCGTGTGTGATCAACAAACCTCTCATCTTGTCCAGAGCTTATTTCACATACTACTGGACCGACCAGACAGATTTTTTTGTGTCAATTTATGCCTGCATGCTGAAGGATCTCAGTGATTCGCAATTGTTGAAAAAACTTTTTTAATGGCTCCACACCGGCGACAGCTGAGGCCACAGGCATTAATGTTTTCAGGTCATCCCATTCTTGTGTACGTGATATCTCAAGAATGCTTTGAGGGTATTTCTTCAAACTTGGTGCAAACGTCCACTTGGACTCAAAGATCAACTGATTAGACATACAACTGCAAGACAGTAATTCTATCGTTTGACTGCTCTGGTTTAATCGAGCATTGACAGCTGGTTGCTAGGGGCCACAAGTGATAAACAGCTGCTTCAGTTTGAAATCTTGTTTCAGTTGGGTAAAAAAATATGTTGAGGTCATGCCAGTTGTGGTGACATTGCAGTAGGTGCTTCACCATCCGTTGCCTGGCGGGGATCTGCACTCTACTGAGATTTTTTTTTTTTTTTTTTCGGTCGGTTACTGTTTCCAAGACCAAAAATTAACTTCGAGTCTCTACCTCAAACGTTCTTGACACTAGGAACAGTTAGTGACAAAATTGACCATTCCTAAGCTTGGCCCCTTTTTGGTCTGTGCTCCAGAAACAGATGAACAAGCTTGGTACCAAGCGGAACCTCAGCCAAGTTTCTCTTTTCCTGTGCTTAGATATGCACGCGCATACTGACAGAAAAAACACACACACTGAAGATGGTTAAAAGATGTTTTTTCTGGCGGACCAGCAACATATATAGTAGTCACATCTTAAGTCAGCTAATGTCAATAAATGTGCAAACAAACATGGCTAAACAAAATATGAATTTTAAACTGATTCTACTGATTAAATACAATTTTCTGATCATTAAGAGTCTAAGATCAGAGCCGTGTCCATAGCAACAGTCTGCTCTTCATAGCAACGGTCTGCTATTCATAAATAACAAATCTTAGGATGCTGTAATTGACCAATCAGAACTGAGTATTAAGCGAGCCATGTAATCAGTAGGAACTGTAGGTTGACACCAAACCTATAATAATGTATCGTGACTTACTGAGTAACTTTTGTTTACCTTTTCATACTTGATCTATGGAATATCAAACCCACGTGAACTGTGTTGAGATCAAGGTCAAAGGTCAAAAGTCACATAACCTGTGTTGAAACATTTCACGGAAAATATCTGTTTGTCTGACATTCTTGTTTTGGTCAGAAAAAGGACGTGGTTGTGTCAATATTGGCGTTGCCAACACAGCACAGTGTCTCCCATCAGTTTCTCCTCAAGTCACAAGCCAGCGAAGTAATTCACAGCTTCTTGAAATGTGTTGCAATACACAGTATAGAAATGTGGAAATACTGATTTTGTGGAAATAAATGAGTAATCTTTATGTAAGAAAGTTCTTGTTATTTTCTATATGTGTTTTTCGGGGGAAAAATGCTGTGGTTCCCTATTGACCCCCTGCTTGATTTAGTAAAAAACTTTTTTGTTTTTAGGACTGTACATTTTGACACAACACGAGATAGATGGCCAATAAAACGGGATGCGCCTGAAGGTTTTAAATCAGGGATTCTCAAGTTGTGGCCCGCAGACCAAATCTGGCCCATGATAGGGTGTCAAATGGCCCTTGAACCATTTTCTAATTCACAATGAAACTAAATTGAATCATACTGGTTTTCCCAGGAAGGGGAAGGTACACTTGAGTACTGTGATATTATATTTGATTATACTGTATCAGTTAAAAAGAAAAAACACTGTATCATGATACGAAGCTTCATTTTGTCTTGTGTTTAAACCTCCGACTGTTAGATGGCAGCCACGGTTCTCCATCTTCACTCTTCTGATTGAACGAAACAGTGAACTTTTAACTCGGATTTTATATGGGAGTCTGTTCTTTAGACACTCTTAGAAATAAAGACGCTCACTAGAATCATGAAGGGTTCTTTGGCCTGTCCTCGTAGGGGTTCTGGTAGAACCTTTTAGGAACATTAGAACCCTTTTAGAGAGTTCTACCAACCCAATATAAACAGCTACACATGACAGGTTCTACAGATAACTCTGTGATGGTTCCACCCAGAAACCTCTCTGGAGGTTCTATCCATAACATTTCCACCTTCTAAGGGTGCTAACAAGAACTTACCCATAGGGATCTACTGAGAACTTTTTTTTTATATTCCAAGGGTTTTATCTAAACCCCACCCAGAGGGTTCTACGGAGAACCTTTTTATATTCCAGGGGTTTTATATTGAACACAGTTGGGGGCTCTACCAAGAACCCTTTGTTATTACAATGGTTTTACCTAGAACACACTAAGGGGGTCTTTTGAGAAGCTTTTATATTCCAAGGTTTTATCTAGAACACATTCAGGGAGTTCTCTCAAGTACTACTGCTAATGTTCTCATTCTTACCAAAAGAATAATAATTTACCTATTACCTATAATTAACCTACTATTTTTAACTGAGGACAAAGAAATGTGTCTTTTTAAATAGTTTTGTATACAGAGTTTTGTATAAATTGTAGGTTCTTGCAGGTTTTTGGAAATCCTTAAAAACACTTTTTATGTAGTGTTTTCAAGGGTTGAAAAGTGCCCAGAATATGGATAAATTGATTGAAACTGTAATTAATTAAAAAAATGTAATAGCATTACTTTCTTGATAAATTACTGCCTGACTGAAATAGTTAACTTTTTAGTTAAAAAAATAAATAAGTCAAATATTTGCTGAGCCAGATTGCACAGGAGGTTAATGATTAATCATTAATTCATTATTTTAGGAATTTAACATTTATTAAGTAATGATTAATGTATAGTCTAGTCATGGCATTTATTACACCTAAACTGACATTGTTTTGTCTGGCCATTCATTGCATAAGCAAATTTAAAATTATACTTAAAATGAGAAAAAATAGAAAGAAGGTAAGAAAAAAAAGGGAAAATTAGAAAAAAATAGAAAAACATGTTTTATATCTTAACAATTATTAAATATTAATAAATTAATCAATTTTTAGCATTTTCAACTATCTGATAACGAAAATCCAGAACATTTGCAACCTTAATAGGAAGCCAAGTCTACTTACAGACGAGTGACACATTTTGAATGATGAAACTTTGTCATGCGTCCCTTTAATCTGTCAGCTGCATGTAGAATTCTATCACAACACATAAAGTTGGTTGATAACAGCACGATAACATCTGATTTAATGTGATGAAGAGGAGAAATAAGCTGGAAAGTGCCTTGAAAAGCTTGAAAAGTGCTTGAATTTGACTTTGGAAAACCTTTGGAACCTTTTGGAACCCCGAAGTTGTGGTTTCAGTTCACATATGCAAATCTGATTTTGAGGACCTCAGAGCAAAAAAAAAAAAAAAAGTCTTGGGGACCCCCTGTGATTTCTAATTTTCAGATTTTCTGTGGTGATTTTAATACAGTTACGTCTATGCCGAAGTTTTCGTAGATGTTTCTGTAGTCTTTGTGTAGCAGAGTGGTTCTACAAACAAGTCAGTGCATCTTTATGTGGTTTCAGAGCAGGTTCTGTAAATGCAAACAAAAAACGATACAGCAATGTATTGATATTAGGAAACGTACTTGGTAATTAGTAATTGACTGAGTAACTTTCACATGTAGTTGAGTGATATTTGACCAGGAGTATCTATACTTTGACTCAAGTACTGGGGTTGAGTACCGCTGACGTAGAAATATAATCTGTGTGAACACATATATCCACGGTCACATACACACCAAGCCATCGACGCGCTCTCTTTCTTTACTGTTGAATGATTTTTATTTTATATAGTATTACATGTATATTGTGAATTGTTGTCTTTTTAGTTGTAAGAGTTTCTGTTCCTTATTGTGTTTTGTTCCTGGGAGACGCTGAATGTATTTGACTATAACCAGAGGTAACTTTAGATAAAATGGATTTGTAAATTGCATTTTCTCCCTCTCTCCGCCCGTCCCTCTCTCTGTCCGATGGTACTATAGTATCCACTCGTCTCACCTTTTGTCCTTGCCCAGTCACACTGCTTTGGGTTGCTCTTTCAATTTACTTCCACTTTATCAAGCTAACCCAACTGGGTGTCTCTGCAAACACAACAAGCGTCATGGCTGCACACTGGGCTCCAGTGTTAGAAGCGCTAACAAAACACCACCTAATCTCCGCCTTGGCCCGCTGTGCCCATCCTGTCTGCCCACTTTCATTACTCAGGACATCAAAGCTCACTCGTTTTGTAGGTCACAGCTCTCACTGATAAGAAAGGTCAGGGTCGCTGTATGTATCCCAGGGTTCCTATACATGTTTAACATTTCATTTATTCATTATTAGTTTCTTTCCACTGGATGTGAAGATATATGTGTTCTATTAATCTAGACAATTACTCATCACAACTGCTTTAACAATATGTGCGAATTGTGTGCTATAACTTAAAGGCATCAGATTTTTTGAATATACAACATGCCACCAGAGGTCTCCCGCACTAAAACAATGACAAAATGCATAGTTTAAGGACGTTGTGAAGTAGCGTTGCGGATGTAAATCCATCTGACATGACTATTGTGTTTTCCCAGAAGTTAGAGCGACCAGCTCGGACCTAGGAGGAAATGTGCTGTCACTTTGAATGAATTATGGATTTCTCTGCATTTGAACATCGTAGGAAACGAGGGATAATAAAGGTACACGACTTTACAAAATAAATAATATGTGTTAAGTGTCTGCAGACATTTTCAATGTTCCAAATGTTGCATGTACTTTAAGTGAGGCCGTATGAGGTACTTATCCACAGTCAGTGTATTTACCTGCAGTAGCTGGCAGTCGTCAAGCCTCAGTTTGTAGAAGCAGCAGGAGTAACGATGCTCTGTGGGAGGCTATGCAACGTACTGCTGTGGACAGTTCCAGCTTTCAACCTTTTAAAGTATCGGAGTGGCACAATAACACAAACAAACTAACAGATCGATGCAGCAGTAGACCAGCAACTCTCATGTTCTGTAAGTTTTTGTCATTGAAGACTAGTTGGCTTCTGCAACTTCAGCTTCCCATCAGAAAAGGCTGCCTGACGGCAAGGTAAAACAGTGACAATTTTGCAAATATAGTGCACTCATAAACTGATATTCATTTTTAGGGGGCTGGAATACAACCTGAATTCCAAAATAGTTTGGATGCTGTGTAAAACTTAAATAAACACAATACAATGATTTGCAAAAACCTTTCCACCAGTTCAGTTAAATACTGACAAAATATTTGTGTTCAAACTGAAAATTTTTTAGTTTTTTTGTAATTACACCCTCATTTCGATGCTCCAAACAGTTGGTACAGGGGGCACGTGCAGAATGTGTCTTGGCATTGTCTCGCTGAAATAAGCAGAGACATCTCTGAAAAAGACATTGACTGAATGGCAGCATATGTTGTTTCAAAACACGTATGTACTGTTCAGGATCAATGGGGCCTTCACAGTTATCACAGAGGCGACAGTTACCCATGATTGCATGGGCACAGATGCTGGCTTCTCAAGTTAAAAGCTGGTAAAAATCTGGATGGTCCTTTTTGTCTTTATCCTGGAGGACACAGTATCAACGATGTTAACTCTTCAGACCACAGCACACTTTTCCACTTTGCTTCAGTCCATCTCAGATGGACAAGAACAATAAATCAGTTTGAACATTAAATTTATCTACATTTTTTCTTTGTACTGTATTCAATTGAATACAAGTTGAAAAGTATTTGCAAAACATTGCATTCTGTTCTGTAAGGTTTTAGTTATTCATACAACCCCACTTTAAAAAATCCAAACTATCCCCTTAAGATGATTAAATGCGTCGAGCAGCAACATTCCTCTATTTTGTTTCTAAATCCAAATGTATTTAAAACCTTGTGTAGTTCAGGGCAACATAGATAGTGAACTCTAAGAAGTGCAACACTGTATGAACCTGCAGTTTATAATTCCTTTATTTAATTCATGTGGAAGCCACAATTGTGTCCAATTACAGTCATGCCTACTTTGGATCACCTGCGGGTCAAGATCCACATCACAAGATCACTATTCTGGGACAACTTTAATCCACCTGTGGCCAGAATTCCTCTTCCTGTTAATCCCTGTATTTCCTGACGGCCAACTACAGCAAGAAAAAGATTAAGGAGAGGACTTTAAGTTTCATGTTTAGAGAAACAAAAAGGCCCACTGTTGCCACTCAAGTGCCACAACTTGCGCTTATTATGGCACTTTCTTCCTGCCACATAAGCTGTGTTTATTTTTATTTACTGCACCAGGACTGCGCTTTGGTTAAATCCTTTTGTTTATATGATTAAGTGTTGATAATGTAACACATAAAACTGCTGATTGCTGTATTTAGATTCGTCAAAGATGTGGTTCAGCTGGTTATTTAAAATGAATTGGAATTACAGAGGAAGATGAAGTCATGTGATGAGCTGCTCTGGTAGTTAAATCAGCTAATCACATGTATAGTAATTTGGAGTGGGGGTGGAGGTGAAAGTACAATGGAGCGTCTTTAATTTAAGCCTCTGTAATATAGTCGAGCTGCAACTGCCAGTTATTTTCATTTGCAATATCTATTGGTTATTTTCTCAATTAATGGTCCGGACTGTTAGATTCGCAGGGATTTATTGGCAGATAATGCCAGAAACGGAATACAAAAAGTGTGTTTTCATTAGCGTTGTAACTCTTTCTGCATTTTTTTCCATGTGCTTGGCACTAATACTCTTCCATAATTTTTTCTTATTCTTGGCACTAATACTCTTAGTTGTTTTTTCATGTGCCTGACACTAATTCCCTTCCATAACTTTTCCATATGCCTGGCACTAATACTCTTTTCGCAATTTTTCCATATGGCGTGCACTAGTGCTCTTTCATATATTTTTTTTATACCTAGTAGTAACAATACTCTTTTCTTCTTCTTTTAAGCATGATAATAATACTCTTCAGTACATTTTTTCTCATGCCTGGTACTAATACTCTTTCATAATTTTCTCATATGTCAGGCTTCTGCCATTTTTTTCTCAGGTCTGGCACTAATACTCTGCCATACTTTTTTTCTTATGCCTGGCACTGATAATATTCTTCTGTAGCCTTTTCTTATGCATGCTAATAACACTCTCAGTCAATATTTTTCTTATGCTTGGCACTAACACTCTTCTGTAATTTTACTCTTATGCCTGCACCGATGCTCTTCCACTGTCTTTTTCTTCTGCCTGGCACTAATACTCTTCCATATTTTTTTCTTATACCTGGCACTAATAAGAATAAGATGTTTTCAACCTCTTCATGTTCTTTTTTCCATTTCATTGTTAAATTAGGTCATCTGCCAATCTGCGAACATTCATCCAGGTCGCGTGACTCTCTCTGATCTGTCTAACTGCTTCTCAGTGTGACGCGCTAATCACACGCTGAAAGTTTTAGCGCTCCTCTTTTAAACTGAAAAGAGACATGTAGACATGAAACAGCAGGCAGCAGGAAATTTAATTGGTGGACAGAATTAACAAGGACGTTCCTCGTCACCCATAGTGTAACTGCAATGATGACATGTATTAATACACTTCACAATAATATTGATAGAAAGAATTAAACAGCTGAAAATAAGCGCAGAATAAGCCTTAATTTCAGATCAATAAACCAGATGCTGATTAACGCCTTTAAACAATGAAATATTTGTTCATATAATGAACCTCTTGTCACAGTGCTTAGATATGGTTATTTACCTAACTTAACATTCCCAATAGCTGATTTGACAACACACAGCCAAAGTGTAGGCATGAAGATGGAACTAAGACAGCAGAGTTAAAACAATTCATCAGGGAACAATCCCGTCTAAGAGCATAAAACTATAGGGGAAATTATTTTGCGTGGAATGACACGTCACTGTCTTTTTCATGATGCTACATGTTGCTCGACTTTGGGAGGTTATCATCAAAATCACATCTCTGCTATAGCAAAAGAAAACTCTAGTAAAAGCAGGAAATTACCCTCATTTTAAAGTTGATCAAATCAATTAAAAAGACATTCAGACAACATAATCATAGTAAAAAAAAAAATCCTAGCTATGACAAAAAGGATATAGGTATATGGAACATGTTTTCTTTATCGCTGATTACCGAATCAAAATAATGTACATACAGTATGTGGAATGACTGAATAAAGACACAACATCAAACAATTTATACGTTGGATCTCTTAAGTTTTGTCCAGGAGCAATAGTTGTGTTTTCGTTGATACTCATCAGTTCTGACATTTTCCACCAGCTTTTTAAATGACGTGATGTAGAAATAAATGTACATGGGGCAGGTGCAGCAGTCTGTACTGTCTTTGCGATAAGAGGAGAGAAAGAGACAGACAGTAAACATGAGAAATAATATACAGACATGTTCAGGCTTTAAGTGGATTTGGTCAATGCTGTGAGTCGCTTCATACAGAATCTACTGATGCAGTGATTAATGTTATGGCACAATATTATTCAACAGAAAATATCATGATATGAAAAAATGACTGTGGGTCCATACTGTCAAATTCATGTTTCCTACATTTGCAGACTTTATATATGTGTTTTTGTTAAAGGAGGCATTATGGTCTACAAACAATCAAAGACACTGAACAGAGTTGCAACACTGTGATCTCTAGAATCACTAAAAATAAACGTTATCTTGTTTTCCCTAACAGAAAACAAATGAGCAGACAGACGTAGTATCTGGACTTAAGTTAGACTTAAGTTACACTCATTTAGAAAGTACCATACATATTTTGCAAGTGCTGTTAAGTCATGGAATAAAACCAGACATGCTGACTCCTGATCTTTGCTCAAGTCCTATTACTCCTTTCCTTAAAGGGACAGTTCACCCTAAAATCAAAACTACATACTTTAAAAAAAGGAATATGTAAGAGCCTAATGTTAAAAAATGAACTGCAGTCCAAAAGGTGACTTGGAGCCATAGATGATATATTTAATAGGTTGAATCCCAATTTAATATATGACCTATGGTTTTAGCGAGTTGTTTCTCAGGCAGGTTGCACGCAGACTGCAGGGACACTGAACCCGCAGAGTCCAAGACGAATAAAACATTATGCATGGACAATAACAGTTCTACACTGTAAGTTAATCAGCTGTTCATGATTGTCAATTGTCTGTCAATGTAACGCTAAGCCCGTTCCCCCGAAAACAAAAGCCACTGCTCCCAAAATACACCGCTGGAGTAGGAGTTCAGTGACGGCCTGCCAGACTCCATTCACATATTACTCAGTTTAACTGTTATAAACATTCACTCCCTGTTAAAGATTATTATTCATTTCTTATGACTCATAAACAGACACTTACTCATTCAGCATTAATTTTAACTCAAATAAACGTGAAATGAGCAAACATCCTCCAGATTGGATTAGAAATTTCAAGAGAACAAGCTGGCTGTAGAATTGTTCTCGGAGAAGTCAGTATTTCAATTTTATAATTTTGTATTTATAATAATATTTCCTTAATCTCCGATGACATATCATGATCATTTTATGATTTAGCTCAGTAAATATATTGCAGGTTTCTCCTTTAAATCTTACCTGTCGTGCTATTTATCCGTCTAGATTGTTGCGGTGTGAGTTGCCGAGTTTTGGAGATATCAACCATAGAGATGTCTGCCTTCTCTCCTATATAATGGAACTCGATGGCACAAATCAATGTCTCTTTCTAGAAAACCATGACCCTTTTACTCGAGATAATCCTCTGTTTTCTTTCACCCACTAACAGCATCATGAGGCAGCAAGAATTGTGTATGTACTCATGGACAAGAGACTCAACCTAACCCTAACCCTTTTTCGGTGTGGTAAGCTGATGTTTTCACAGCACAGATGATGAAGAAACACATTCAATTGCGAGTCTTAGTGGCAAAACTCACTCATGTAGGCTGATACAGAAGCTTAGTGTGGCGCTGAAACTGAAAAGAAAAGGGAACGAATTGTAAAAGCTTCATGTTTAACAGCCAAATCTGAGTCAACTGACAAAACTCTGAGTCGGGTGCAGCCCTACATTAATCGCGTCCTGAGCTGTAACATTAGTTTGTTAGAAAGGAAATAATTCCTAAATGAAACTGCTCACAAGGTCTATGGATTATCTTGATTAACAGGGTCATGATTTCAGGAGAGACGTTGCTGTTGAGTTTTTCAAGTGTAACTTTGGGATCTTTGAGCACCACAAGCTGAGTGCCATTAACTTCCATTATACTGGAGAGACAGCAGACATGTCTATGGTCCGTATCTACAAAACCCTGCAACTAACACCAAAACAATTAAGATGGACAAATAGCACTAGAGACTGGGGGAAAAAATGTGTACTTTTGATTTTGAGGTGAACTGTCCCTTTAAACAGACATTCGCCTTTATCAGTGTTTTTAGATTGACAACACTTTTCTGGACTGAAGGCAGGCAGGTAAAAGAAATGATGGTGGCTCTAATACGAGCTAAGCGTGGTACGTTTCACAGGACCGCATGCAGTTTTCCTGGCGTAGCGTCAGAACTGAGGGGTTACTGAGCATCAGACTTCACCAATAAGCATCATGCAGTGTACATGTTTCTATCACTAATGTGTCAACCTCTTTTTTTTTTTTGCCAAGATATTCCATGATGCCATTCATGTGTTTCAAGACTTGCATGTGACCACTATATTTTAAGTGTAATGTAATACATATATATATATTTTAATTACTGCTATATGTATGGACATTAAATTCAACTCATTTAGTTCATTAGACATAAACTGTCTAATGAACTGTAGACAGTGATGGCAGACTCCAAGACAGGTGTAACTTGAACAAAAAAAAAAATGCAGGATTATATCAATATTTACTGATTAACTGCTTTGTTTTTCAGACATAAAAAAGCAGCTGAGAAACCCATAATTTCAAGACAGTTGTCTTCACTGAAGGTTAGAATCAAAGGCAAACTCTTTTGAAATAAACTAAAATAAAAGTTTTGCCGGCTTAAAATCTTTTGACGTAATTTACTTTTCTCCTCTAGCTGCACAGTTAATCGAAATATTATCATAACTGCACAATGGCCAAGTGCAAAGAAAGAAAAATTTGTGACAAAACAGCATTATAATGAGGTGCTGCAGAGACATCCTGACATACGAATATTGTTCTCCAGATCCAAGAAATGTGTTTGATTGTTACACCTGCAAATGTCACATTATCATGCTTTTATTTTATTTCTTCCACTGAAAATGAAAATTGTGATGCAAAATTGATCATTCCAACTAAGAGTGAATAATATTGTTATCACAATATATGTCAAAAAATAATCACAATATGATAGTGCAGCTCTAGTTTCTTCTAAGAAAATACTGAATCTTTGAGTTTTAGAAACAAAAGAATTTGTATTTGAAAATTAGTTGAGTTTACAATTGCAACCATTTAATTTTCAGCACAACCAAGTAATGACAAATCAGGATCAGGTACAGAATTTCTGGGGCTTTGTAAAACGCAAAGATTCAAGTTTAGCTACTTTATCTAAAGAAAAGATTGTAGGTCGGCAAAAGTTTTTTGAGTTTAATTCAAAACTTAAGATTTTGACTTAAAACGGACATTTAGTGAAGACAGTTGCCCTGAAATGAAACTTTTTCTTACAGCGTAGGGTTATACATGTCTGACAAAATTGAATTTAGTGAAATAAAGATCTGAATCAACAGACTGGACAACGTGATGGTGATCAGAGGCGTGTAACATGAGCTGTCAGCGGGACTGACACACATATATATACTGCAAAGGAAGCGTGCAAGTTTGCCATGCAGCCAATGATTAGTGCGGTTGATAATGACAATGTATCAGAATTAGTTCAGAAAGAAATGTTTTATAAAAAAACAGCTCTAGTCATTGGTGATATACGGTACTTATTCCCATTAAACAATAGTTCACATAACTCAAAAACACTAGTGGTGGTTTGTGTTTCCACTGGTGGACTGAGAATCTTCTGCAAGCCAGTTTCTGGGAAACAACTGATTAATTCTAGTACACTGATTACCGATTTTAAAAAAATCTGCAAATGAGATTCATATTTATTTTTCTCTACATGCAAAACTGACTTGCAGGATGTTCTTCCCTTTACAACACACCATGATCACCCCCGCATTTTCTGGGGAATAGCTGGTTGTTCCATGAGACTATGTGTGGCACATTTACGAGGTAAAATGACAGATTGAGATCAGATCTCTTGTGGTAATTTATATACATATATGTATATCTATATATAGTATTAGCATTGTATTCCTTAAGCATTTGTGAACTATCGCCTTTGGTCTTTACAGTGCCCATGCAACCCCCTTTAACTTCCAGAAAGCTCTTGTAGACAGGATAAAATAAAGCAAACTTACTTCATTCATACCTAAAAAAAACAACAAAAAACAAAGAGAACAAAACAGGATCAGTACTCTCATTTCCAGTCTACACGTTTTCCTATGGTACACATTAGTGCCAACACACATATTTAGACATTATTCTACTTTATTCACATTATATTACAATCATAAATATATGACACTTGTCGGGGAAGGACTGAATGTACATTATTTTCATTCCTGAAAATTGTGATTAAGAGCCAAATCTTCACGATACAATCACAACTACTGAGGGGTGCTTTTCCTTATTGTACAATTATAAAACAAATGCACAGGGGGGAGAAAGTCACAGAGTTGTTTGAAACATTATCAACATGATCCTGATGTATAGCAGAACATACTCTAACTCCAAGATAGAGTAAATATGACTTTACAATGATATACACAGACCGAGAGAAAGAGATAGGCAGATAAAGCAGAAAGACAGAGAGATTAAGAGAAGACTTAGGGAGGATAGAGAAAGGCAAGAGACAGTCCAATCTACACCCCCGAGTTTAACCCCCACCTGCCCACCTCCCTCAATAACCCTAGTGTCGTACTTTTCCAGGAATGTAGTTACGGTCGATGACTTCCTCTTGCAGAAACATGTGAAGACAGCGCTCGTTCTGGGCCAAGGGGTGACCTGCAATTCTACAGAAACATACACACAGACGGACAACAGACAAAATTCACTCGTTTTAAAGGCTTTTTTTTTGTGGAGGCTGGTGAAATGCCATTGTGGATTAGTTGGCTCACACAGACGAAGATTAGGTTAAGCTTTGTGCAGGACTACACCTCTTTGTCAATGTCAAAGTTTAGTAAATATGCTCATTTTTGTTGACATTTTAACATTTTATTGCTAGAAAAAAATCTGATACTAGGCCTATAACGATACCAGAACACTTTATTTTTTTTGTGTCTTTGTTTTTTGTATATTTTTGGTGCTGCACAGATCCAGTTTTGCAAACCCACCCCACTTCACACTGCTTAGCACAATCTTAAAAATAAATATAAAACACTCGCTAATACATGGCATTGTAGTGGAATTTAGAACACGGATTGGCGTTGCAGGCCCTGATATCGATATTGGATCGGACCCATTTGTGCTAAAAATACAATGTATGTGGCGCTGCTGAATTGACTGACCTGTTGATGAACTGCTCAAGGCCCGATCGCCGCTCCTCAATGAAGGACTCCTCAAAAAGGCCATCGTCTGTGCGGAATGGCAACTGTCTCTTCAGGGCTTTGCTCGGCAGAGATGGTACTACAATCTGAGGGTGTCAGAGGTCAAAACAAGTCATAGGAAAGATGAAAAACATGCCACCAACATATGAAATCCAAAGTCCACACCTGGTGGGCTGTAAAGTCAAAACTGCACACATTTACCTCATTATATCTGAGCTCCTGTCAGGTAATAAACATATTCAGAATGGCAGCACAGAGGCATGTAAATTCTGAGCTAACACAGATAATAAGGAGGGACACCACAAAACTTGCATTTTCGTTTGCTGTATCAACAGAGGATAAAACCTACAGTGTAATCCTACTGCTTACTTTACGTGATGATCTACAAAGGGATTATTTTAGTCCAACTGTAACACTGACAATGTCACTGAACTAACAGTCATTACTAAAACTGAAACGATTCTTCAAGGAACTTACCTATTAAAAATCACCAACATTAATCAAATTCTTTGTATTCAAACTGTTTAATCCAAACAGCTGTATACTGCACAATATTCTGGCACGATGTTTTTGAATTTTTTCATAATCATGTTTAAGTCGACTGATAACATATCTGTGGTATGATTTGCAATATTACAGGCAATTATATTTTTTACATAATTATTCTCATTTTCATTGAAGAACATAATGAAATGATTAAGGTGTGATTTTTGCAGCGATCTGTGCTAAACAAAAATGTTTTTGTAAGTCTGTAGAATAAGATGTGTAGGCCAGGACATCTCTGTAGTGCAAAGATATTTCATTAAAAAACAATTCACCTCCTGCAATTAGAGAACTGCAACCGCACTCAATGCAACTTTGATTTAAATTTCAGTTTATTGTACAGCCCATGCAGAAGTGGTGCAACGGAATGATGGTTCAGTACCACAGACAAAATTTAACCATTATAGTTTGAAATACAGTTTTACTGCCGATGTTGCTTTTATTATGTAATAATGCTCTAAATCTTGATGCAGAGTTACAGTGAAAAGACATGTGCTCGGTGTTTTACTGAAGTCAAACGCTGTGTGGCACGGCGTCTTAAAAAAACCCCAAAACAAAACAAAAAAGGAAAAGCAACTGATTTAACAGCCGTCACTTTCATCTACACTGAGTGAAATCCTGTAGGCTATGACTTCAAACATTTTCAGTGATATAACTGGGAAAATGGGCACGCTTGTCATCACAGAAACAGATCACAAGATTATGATATTTACTGGAACTTTGTTGATATCTGCAGCCTGTCCGCCTGTATGTGACACAGACCTCAGTGTTGATTGGCAAATACATGAGACAACTAACCAATCAACAGTGCTGTGCGCGTAACGTTGAGCAAGACAACAGTGTAGTATGATTATACTGTATAATGTATAAATGTCTACTATATGTATTATAGTACACTATAATACTGTGTAATATTAGTGGGATACTGTATATATAAAAATGTTGATTTTCCTAAAAATGGAAAAGAGGCTTGTCTTTTTCTCTTTTGTATATTTACTATTTTCATTTAATAAAGTAACTGTATTTCTTGTTTGATTGAAAATAATCAATAGCTGCAGCCCTGGCCATTACATTATAGAAAAATCAAACAATGCATGCAACTATCATCTTGTGGTAAAAAACAGATTTCCCTTTGTTTTTACTGGCGCCTGACAGTAATAAGTCATTGCACGATGCAGGTAAAATGTGTGTGAGGCATGTTAATTTTGCCTCTTTTCTGAGCAAAGAGAGAGCATTTGCTACAGCGCTGTGACTCAGGTTGCAGCCTAAAAGTTAAAGGGTCGTGTATTGGGTTCGCTACTGCAGAGGAACGGTTTCTGAACGCCACCATAAAGTCTCGCTACCATTCTGCATCAGCAGCACAGTCCACACTGCTACAGGCTAATTAGCAGCTACAAGCCAAGCTCAATTAGTCAAAACCGGTGCACTGCAAACTACAGTTCAGGGCCTAAAATCTGGAGAAGGTAACCCGATAAAGCTAGCCTATAACAAGTCTACAACAACTATGCATGTTTCATTTGAGAGGGCAGCACGCTCTCTGTCTCTGTGTCCCTCTTACTGTGCGTGTGGGTGTGTGAGCATGCTGTGGGACGGGGGTGAAGGGTTCAATCTTCCAAGAATGGTGGAATAGCTCCCAGTAAATATCAAATGGTATTTTTGCTTGAAATGCACATCCCCACAGATCAGATCATCGTAATAATCAGTTTAGACCAGCCTGCCTGTCTGAACGATTACTCACCTTACTGTCTCTTTCCAGCTCGTTCTTTAACCACTCAAAGTCACTGTATCTTCTTCTCACACAGGAATCCTTCAGTTTGAAAATGGGGAGGTTTGTCTGCACAGACAAGAACAGAAAAAGTACAGGAAAAAAAAAACAGTCATTTACTTATTCTAAATTTAGTAATTTGCACATTGTCAGTGTTGGGAAATGACAAGAAGGCCTGCTGAACAAGGTGTTGGGTGACTAAGACATCTCTTACACCCATAATTCTGACTAAACTGTCAGCATGAAAGTTAACAATTAGTCAGAATATAGTTCTTTTTCAGTGTAGATGCAATTAGTTGTCCTCAGATTGCTTGGTGTGTCCTACCAACAGTTCAAAGCCCATAGATATTTTTATTTTTAATAATTTTAAGAAAGAGAAAAGCAACAAATCCTCAGCAGCACATGGTCATAAATTATCAAACACGTTTCAATTAATTTTCAATTAATTTATGGATGAATTTTAACACCAGTTTTATCTGGCCAGAAATCATTTAATGAGACTTCTTATCAGTGGAAAATTACAAGAACAATCTATGCATAAAAAGCTTAAGTGACTGAACTGACTTTTTATTGT
The DNA here is from genome assembly GCF_056507025.1 of Lutjanus erythropterus. NCBI lineage: Eukaryota > Metazoa > Chordata > Actinopteri > Lutjaniformes > Lutjanidae > Lutjanus > Lutjanus erythropterus. Next base: position 29,197,387 of record NC_139327.1, on the reverse strand, counting down.
GTTTAACTGAAATACAAGTAAAAGACGCCTAAGTAAACCTGAGCACTGAAGAGTGTGCAGTTTGATTAAAAAGGTTTGATTAAGAAGGTCTCAAAGATTCAGTGGTTATAGAATGGGTGACCCTTTTACATGACTTTCCCATGATTCAGTGCTGTAAACAGTCTCAAGACAGTGACTGGGATGGAAAGAATCAACGATTTCCAGTTAAAGTTGTTGTCTGTTAACTGGATTGGGCAGTTTTCCATCCAATTGTGCTGTTTTGGGTAACTTTGTGCAGGGCGAACTTGTGGTGACTTTTTAAATACAGTTAAAATGACATAATATAAAAATGTGTTCATAGATTATTTTCTTTAGTTGCACACACATCCAGACACTTAGCATGACTTTAATATGGTGTAATGTCTATTTACTCTGCTGGGAGGAGATATGAGTTACCATCATTACCAGCTACTCACAGCTTATCCCATAAACACACACAAGCTGTAGGCTTTTTACAAGTATTTATTTTATTCTTAAGAGAAGTTTCACTGTTTGAAACATTATGACATCGTTATTTGTTTGGCTTTTGCATGAGACTGCATGTTCCATTTCTCTCCGTTCGTGTGTGTGGTACACTTTCACAGAGTTTAGGCTTATTGGAGTTAACCAAGATAGAGAAAATCTATTTTCCTTATTTGAGCTGTCCCTTTATTTTTTCATGCAACGGGCAGAAATAGAAAATAGCTTTATAGTTTCATCGTATGATGTAGCACATTTTTAAGTTGTTGTTTTATTATTATGTCATACTGTTTATTATAGATAATATTTAGGCTGTTTTTGAAAACTTTAAATTAATTTGGGCAGATTTTGAGCAATTATTGAGCTGCAAAACATTAAACCAATCTGGCAACACTGAACTCATCTGCTTAGCTCAGGTGTTTCTGTTACTGTGAGTCAGCACCTCTTGGAATTGGAAATTAACAAAAATTAAATTAGTAATTTTTTGTATTCCTGTTGGACAAACAGACATGGGGATCGCTTGTCAAGACAAGCTTAATAGATTTCAATTACGCAATTCCAGTGTTTGCGTAAGCTTCCTGAAAATGTTGTCCTCGAACTTGGCTGTGTCAGGGGTTTTCTGTACCTCACTCATACAAGCGCAACTGCCACTCTACTTGACGAGGAAGTTAAACTTACTCCTCAACACAGAATTACTATTCGTATTTTATTAAAGAGAATAATAATGCTCAATAAATCAAAAAATAATTAAGCAACTAATTTTGCAGCAAAATAGTCTGTGGTTTCTGTTAAATCAGTGTCATTGTTAGCAGTCCACTTTTGGCCACGTCTCATTTTCAGTTGCAGCATCTCATACGTCAACTGAAAAATGATAATATTTGTATCCAAATTAACATGGTGGCATATATTTAGATAGGCAGACAATGTTAAAGGGATAGGTCATCCACAAATGAAAATTCTGCCATTATCTACTCATGCCTCGTGCAGTTTAGTTTTTAAGTACACAAAATACTGCTGGAGTTGCACAGTAAAATAGCACTGCAGAATCACTCAAATAATTGCAGTGAATGGTGACCAATTTTCAAACATAGAAAACCAGGAAAAAACATGCATCCATACTGTCTCCTAAAGCATGGCATGCTGGGGATTTAGGAGACTCTGCAACCCGTGTTATCCTGAGAAACTCCAGCATTGTTTTAAGGACTTAAAACTAAACAAAACCCGACCTTCAATTGGCGTGAGGTATGTAGATAATGACTAATTTTTGTCTTTAAATTTGTCAGTATTTTCTTGGCAGTGAAAGTCTTAATAGTGTTGAAAGTAGCCGTTAACGTACAGTGACTCCCAAATATCCATGTTGTCATCATGTTCGGTTCCCGTTTGAATGGATTAAACCCGAACAAGCTGAGCCACACACCAGTTTTTAAAACATTTAACTAACTGTATAACGTTTCTCTACTCCAAAGACGTGGCTTCTATCAGCGTGCTAACGTTGCTAACTAATTGCATCAAAACAACCACAGCTAGGCCGCTGACAATCCCCGGTCCTTGATTTTTACTGGTGCGCCATCTTGAGCTATTCCCGGCGCCTGACGGCAACATCCCGGTCCTGTCCCTGTGTTGACTTCGGGCGTGTCGAGAAGGGAACCCCACACCCGCGAAAGATCTCGCGAGGTGTTATTTAAAACCATACTACGATATTTCCCTAACCTTCGCCAAGTGTTAACAGTCTCTAACTCTATTCAAATTGGAAATACAGCTTCATCACAGTTCTACACACAAAGTTTAAAACGCGCACAATGAAAAAATCGGAGCGCGCAATCTCGCGAGAGTTTCGCAAACCAAGGGTTACTGTCTAGACAAGATTCACTTAGGTGCAACGGCTAAACATGCTAACTGTTCAGCAACAACACTGTAATTACCAGTTAGCTTAGCGAATAAAAGCTAATACCCGCAACAAGGTGCTTTGGTACGCGCTTCGAAGACCTACCCGCATGCGAACTTCGTAAGTTGTGTAACGGCCCCGTCCGAATCCAATGACTTGTGGATCATAAACGTCTATTTCCAGAAAATTGCTGGGGGGGCCGTAAGCATCCACCAGTTCCTGAGGCTTGGAGTTCAACCGGCGAGTGTCGGCCACCGAAGACTCTGACATCTTGTCGGGTTGCAATTTTTGGACGACCAACGGCGAATTAGCGTCGAACCGACTAAATGCACATAAAAACCTTAAATCTCATCTGAAGACATCAATTGATTGCGATAGCTGATCGATTCAGCTAAGGAAGTAGCTGAGTTGTATCGCTCTCTTCTTGCGGGGGCCAGCCGCCCTGCGCCCTGCCCTTCTTGAATCTGAAAAATGCGTCGACGCAGTTCCGTGCTGTGTGGGACACTCTGCACTCCCTCTAATGGACAATAATGGCTACGTTAACATGCACACAATATCTGTATTTTTTGCCCTTATTCTGAAAAAGACAATATTCCTAAAAAGCTGTATACGTGGCTAATGACAGTGAATATTCCCTTAATATTCCCGTTTTACATGCAGCTGTGCGCACTCTGCACGCTCTTTTTCTACCAAAATACTCATTTTTTCAAAGTTTTCACTGGTGGCAGAGTTGTTTGAGACTCCCTCTTTATTGGCTATGTTTACATGCACACTAGTTTTCCACTATTATTCAAAATATGTCAGTATTCTGAATTTGATACAGGTCATGCAAACATTGTATTCTGGTTGGATATTCTGAATTAGGCCAAATTTTTAATGGAGCATATTCTGATTAAGAAATGTGGGATATGCTGGAATTATTCTGATTTTAGAAGCATTCACTGGACATGTAATTAGCAAATTCAGAATATTTGACTCAGTTGGGGTTTCTACAGCAGTTTGTGACACACAACCATTTATGTAAACAAACCAAATAGCCAGCAGTTTGCAGGACTGAGGTAGAGATTCATGCAAAAAAGCAAATCTCAAGAGGGAGGCTGTTTGCATGGTCAAACAAGTCCGCCACTAGTTGAAAACTTAAAAAAAAATACTGTTTTGAAAGAAAAAACATCCATAATCAGACTATGCACAGCTGCATGTAAACAGGAATATTGAAGGAATGTTAATTATCATTAGGCATGTAAACAACTTAGTCGGAATATTGTCTTTTTCAGACTAGGGGCAAAAACTGGAATATTGTGTGCCATTCATTTGATTACATTTTTTTAAAAGGTAAGCATTGTGATAATTATGCATATCCAAAAACATGTTGATATCTGATGTATTAAATAATGTATAAAAAGTAGGTCTGTAGAAACACAGCTTTTTACGTAAATAGACATGTATATTTATTTATCAAACAGACAGGGAAAAATACAGCAAGAACTACACTGTTGACTCAGCCTTAGTAATGACAGATATACTGGATGTTAGACAAACACTAAAATACAAGTAGGTTACAAAAACAAAAATGCCCAACGAAAAAGAAAAAGCACATTCAATGATATCAACATAGGCAACAAACAATTATGAGCATATACCACAGAAATTATGAGGCTGGGATGTATTGATATAATTAGAGCAGGGGTCTGCAACCTATGGCTCCACACCCTTTAGCCGCTCTCCAGTGGATCCCTGTGGCTTTGGCAAAAAATTATATGGAAATGAATAACAGTCATTTTATTTATTTATTTATTTATTTTAACATTTTAATTTTCATTTATCATTGTTGTATGTCTACACTGTTAAAAGTAAAAAGTTTAGAAAACTCTTTTACAACTTTCAAGGCAACATACTGCAATGTTTTTGACTTTTGAGCCCAACCGAGATTCTTAAGTTTTGAAAAAGTTTGACCTAACTGCAAGTCTTTTGTTGAGATAATTAATTTTCTTCTTTGGATAAAGTTAAATCTTTGAGTTTAAGAAACCCCTAACAATTGGATTTTAAAAACCATTTAGGAAATTAATTGAAGTGAATGTGAATGATGGTTAAAATTTTAATATTTTCAATTAAAACCATTTAACTTTCAGGCAACAAGATGAGAATAAATCAGGTTCACAGCTCTCTGTGACCAATTTCTGAAATAGAAGGATTCAAGTTTATCTAAAGATTAGATTTAACTAAAGATTACAGGTCTGCAAAACTTTTAAATTTTTTTAAATTTATTTCAAAGATCAAGTATTTAAGTTGGGCTCAAAACTCAAAAATCTATTGCATTACCTTGCCTTCAAATGTTGAGTTGTCTCAACTTTTTTTTTTTTACAGTGTAAAATTATTCTTACGTTCTGTAACTGTAAAAATATATAGCCAATACATCAAAAGGCATTTTGTCGACTAAAACGTGCGCCCTCAAAATTTTGATGGTGTTTGTTTTCTTGAGCCTCCATATGTTAGCTATGGGTGCCAAATCAAAAAATGAGAATTTAATAGTTGTTGCTTTTGGCAGATTTTTTATTTTTTATTTTGTCTCCAAAAAAAGTTATTTTGATCGTAAAGGTTATGGTAATGTTGTGGTGCCACATTCTACTGAAGCACTTTTTATTATTTTATTATCTAATAGCTATCTATGTTGGGCTCCACAATATTGTTAAAAAAAAAACAAAAAAAAACAAAACATAAACATATTGTGATAATTTAGCTGGATTTTTAGTGATAATTTCTGCATCACATTTTCACTGAGATATTGCACTTGGCCATATTGTGATTTTGATAATATTTTGATGACTTGCGCAGCCTTATATTTGTGTCTATTTGGTATAATAAAAAATATAAATAATAATCATTCATAAAGTTATAAATATGATATACATTTATTTGATGAAATAGTTTCTGGCTTTCAAGTCAGTTAAAGTCAGTTTTCAATGAAAATGCCATTTCATCTAAATGTATTTACCTGGTATATATGTCAAAATTAACATTCAGTGAAATCAAAGTAAGAGATGACAGTGAATTACATAAAAAAATTATACATCATATAATAAAATAATAATAAAAGCCATATTGCCAAGCTCAATTCAGAAAGAAGAATTAAACTTCAAAGCTGCAGGAAAAGTTATCGCTATTCAACTTACAGCTACTCTGCTGATGTTAAATTCCCCGTCATCAACCCAGTGAAGTGGGTTTGAGATCGAAAACACTGGTAACATTTTGGCTTTAAAATTCCTCATGCACTACAGGTACTTCTTATACTAAATATCCCATAACTAAGTCAGCAAAGCTGTAGAGCTGAATTGACCCTTCCTAAGTCGGCCCCTCTTTGCTCTGTGCTCCAATGACAGCTGAGCAAACCTGGTACCTGTCAACACCTCTGTCAGCTTTCTCTTTTCCTGTTTCCTGTCCTTAGACATGGAGTTCGTCTGCGTTGAAAAGAACATTTGAAGACAGTTAAAAGATATCGCTTTAGGACCTGTAAGAGCAACATATAGTCACATATTAAATTGGTTAATGGCAGCAAAACGCTAGCTAACTAGCTTACTAATCTACGTCAGTCATTCAATAGCTAGCTACATCTAATAGCTAAGCTGTTGCTGTAACTTCAGCCCACTCCTTTTTTGGACTGCAAAAGTGTATAAGTTATGTTGAATTACTATTGTAACATTTTTCATTGCATTATTTAAGTATCTGCCATTTTTCTGTAAGAGGCCATGTATTTATTAATGCAATGATGATGTTCTTATTTCTATTTGCAGACCAAAATAAATTCTAAAAATTCTAATGTTGACTAGCTAGCTGATCTCTATTGTTAGCCAGCTAGTTACATCTGATAGTTAATGTTAGCAAAATGCTGGGTAAGTAGCTAGCTAATCTACATAAAAAATAGTTAGCTAGTGTTTTGCTAACATTAGCTAACCCTAATTAGATAGCCAATCATTCTTAAAGGTGGGTGGCACTGGGGAGTCGGGCCACGAGAAAGCTGACCAAGGTTTCACTGGGTACCAAGTTTGCTCAACTGTAATTGGAGCACAGAGAAAAATGGGGCAGGTGAAATATTTGTCTCTCATAATAAACTTTATGTTTGGAATAACTGATATGTGTTGACTATTGAGGACTTTTATTGTTGTTTAAACTTTAAAAATGGGGTTGTATGCAATTAGCGGGAGTGGATTTTCTAAATGCCCTTTGTCTGTGAGGGGAACTTCAATTGTGTTCTCCTGATGTACTGAATTATACAGATAACTGATAAAGGGAAGCTGTGGTACAGTAAATATTGGCCACACATCAGTTATTCATTTTCTGATCCTTGCTGTCACGGAGGAGATAAAGGTGGATTAGTTTTGGGAAACCCAACCCTGCCTAGAGATCCCTCCTAGACAGAAACCTGCTCTGTCTCCTCAGCTGAAACAACAACTGTGGAGGTGGAGGAGGAGCACGGGCTGGACAGGCCTGACTTGTCCGCGGGGATGGAGATGGAGCAGTCGGTTTGGTCGGTGGTGACGGAGGAGGTGGAGCTGTCGGAGCTCTCGCTGTCGGACTGGGAGATGTGGAAGTACTCGCGGACGGTACAGGTACGCTCGTTGTAGTTAGCTTTGGAACTCTCTTTCAGGCCTTTGGAGAGTTGAGTCCAGTCCTTTAAAAAGAAGAAAATGCATTATTTGTTTTGCTGTCACTCACTGTTCCACCAAATGGGACATCGTTTGCATATGGACATTGCAGATCCCTCATGTGATGAGACCAGACTGAAATATCCCAACCACTGCTCTGTACTTGTTTACTTCCTCTCAACAAGGCTATCGTCAAGTTATCTTCGCCTACAAACTTTTCAGTTACCTTGGTAGATATTGTTAATAGTTTTTACAGTTGGCACAGCTAGTGTGCTATGTGACAGTGTACTAACAAGAGCATCCGAATTGAGACACAGCATTAGATAACTGTTAGCAATGCTAGCTAGCTAGCATAATCTTCCAACAATCACCAACTCTGGTTTGGTTGTAATGAACCCTTCATTCACAGAGTTAGATGTTAACATATCAGCGGGAGTGTGTGTGGAGCCAGAACATTTTCGCATTTACCTCGATGAGTTAAGGGTTTATGTTGACCCAACCAGAACTGGCGATTGCTGGAGTAGTGGGGAAATGAGCCAAAATGTTTTTGGTGAGTTTTATTTTGTTTCTGTAAAGCCTGAATGAAGATATCACTGCCAAAAGTTATCTAAGACACACAAAGTGATCATCAAAGTGATAAAAACGCTCTATTTAAAATGAAAAGTACCGTTAACAATATTTACTAAGCAAACTGGGAAAAATTATGTAACAAATTTAAGGATGAAAAATGGTGAAAAGGTGAAGGTCACATTATTATTGACAGAAAGTAAGCAGACGTGCAGCTCGTAAAAAAAACATGCATCATGCTACATGGTGCAAGTTTAGAAGTGAATGGAGTTTGATGAATTTTTGTACAGACATTGTAATAACTTTGGTGACCCCTTAACTTTTTAAACATCATCATCAAGTAAAAAGTTCTATTTCTCCAGTTTGACCAGTGAAATTCCTCTCAGCCTCAGCTATACTTCCTGTTAAGTGCAAATTAGCGAAGCGAAAGATTAAGCTTGTATACAAATGTTTTGTGTGATTGGGAGTTTTAGGGAGACGTCACAGAGCTCAGGATGCTACTAACCATGTCGTCAGAGATCAGGGATGGCTTGGGAACGATTGGGATCAGGATGATTCTGAGCCTGTGTGGGACGAAAGCAGACAATCAAATCGACAACAGCTCATCTATATAACTTCTGTTTGCTCTCCAGCACTGTAAATACGCAATATTGACGATATGGAAATGTTAAAATTTACTGTTCCTTGAATACAAAATATTGTCTTTTACTTGTTCAATTATTAAAATGCATTAAAAATGCATTAGTAAGTTGTCGCTAACAACATGAATGAAAACTAGGAAGTAAGTTGCTCTGTGGTACTATGATTTTTACACATGACATATGGGCCAACCCACCTTTCATGGTACAGCAACATCACGACCAGTAGGATTAGGGTGGCAGTGCCCAACACGTACAGCACTGGCGTCCACACCGGACTTGAACTGTTCAGTCGAGCAGGTTCTGTCAGGTGGAGAAAGAGAGATGGACTGTAATCATTTTGTAATCTTGCACCTTTACTGTCATGTGCAAATGCAGAACAGATAGATATTAAATATTTAAAACCTCCTCTGGTGTTTAGTCATGTGTGCTTACAGGACATTAAAGGGATAGTTCAGATTATTTGAAGTGGGTTTGTATGAGGCACCATAGGTATATAGGTATTCATAGTCAGGGTAGTAATCCCAGTAGAAAAAAAGTGTACAAAAACATCTATATCATATTTAGACGGGTAACCACCACTACATAAGGCAAATATTACTCTGCAAAAGAACCACAGTCCTTCAGCAGTCCTTCCAACTACTGCTGCCTCGCACCTCGTGTGACTTAGGTGTTTTAAAAGATTAGTTCAGATTCTCCACAGCCATACAATAAGACAAACAAACTAATCGATCGAGGTGATAACGGACCAGCAACTCGTGTTCTGTGACGTAAAATTACAGTGCTTTAGAGAGAGATATTTGGCTTATATAACAGCAGCAACAGCAATGTTTGTGAGTATAGGCTGATCAGGGTGTATTTACATTATAAGTTAAAAACAGACAGATAAACAAAACCCCCATATCCGGTACAAAGGGACACATCATTAATCAAAATATACATATAATCACAATGATCAAAGTTAATTTTCCCATCCGAACCATACACAATTACAATCAGCGAAAGCAGCCAAAATTTCTTTCAAATACCAGCAAATATGGCTGTGCCTAATTTCTAAAAAAAAACCAACAGTGGAGGTGACCACGACAAGCTGCTAAAACAGCGTGAGGCTTATGGGACCCGTACCCTTCAAACATGGGCTCCAAAGGGTTTTTGGTTTGGTTTCTTTGTTTTCTAATTCAAGAATTCTGACATTAAACTCAGAATTCTGAAATTAAACTAAGAATTCTGCTTTTATTAATAGAGTTCTAATTTTTAATTTTCAAGTGATCTAGACTGTATTTTATTTTTTTTTTATAAATCCACGCTCAGAATTCTGACTTTATTCTTTATGCTGAAACCTTATTCCTTAATTTTGTTTTTTGTTTTTTCCTTCTTTCTTTCTTTTATATTCTTTTTTATAATTTTTTTTTCTTTATTTCGATTTTGAGAATTCTGAGAATAAAGTCAGAACTCATAAATATTTGATGTTTCACACTTGTTTACCAGTCTTTATTATCCTTAGCAGAACATTTGCTTTTGTCTTCTTTTTTTAAATTGTCTTTCCAAAGAAGACAACAACAATACGCATTATTGTCAAATTTTAGTGACAATGAAACATTCCTGTTGATAATTACTGTAGTGTATACCTGTAAGTTACCCATACTGAAGACTTGTTCAGACATGTTGTAGTTCCTATTGTTTGCCAGTAGAAGTCAGTGATTACTTCATTCTTTCAGTATAACTTCATGTATTTTACTGTATAGACCTTTTCCACAGCAGACATTTTACAATTTTTACCTGTGCTGTTGTTGTTGTTGTTTTGTCCCCATGTCACAGGCTCACTCCAGTCACTCCAGAATTCAGACTGTCCACAGTTTTTCCCAAATTGTCTCCGCACTTGCACCTCATAAACTGAATTGCTGGAGGGCATGTTGATGCAGTAACGGCTTCTCCCACTACTGACTTTAGAATCCTGTGGACAATAAGGTGGAGTCAAAAAAGGAGACGGGCACGAGATGGTGACAAAAAAAAGATAACAAAACAAAGGATTACAAGGAAGAATTACAGATTAAAAGGTCTATTTTATTGTTCCCTTACATCCCACTTCCTGTTGTCGATCCTGTAGCGAACCTCGCTCTCCTCACAGATCGGTTTAGTCTGGTTCCAGTAGACCCACAGGTTTGAGTCAGATCCCATCTTCACAGTCACGTTGGGTGGAGGACTTAACATGACTGGATACGACACAGACCATTCAGTGACAGAGAAATACAATGTTATAACAAGGTGATAGGGCAGACATGCCAACACTATGAAAATGAAAGAAAAGTTGAGAGAATGCAAATTTTCAAGGCAATTTACTTATAGATTTTTTTTTTTCAGTTTTGGTCCCAACTCAAACTCTGAAGTTTAGAAAAATGTTTTACAGACAAAATATGTTTTGTTGAGTTATTTTACTTTTCTTCTTTAGATAAACTTCAATATTTGAGTTTTAGAAACCACAAAAGTGTATCTCAAAAATTGTTGAGTAAATTCAATGAAGTGAAATAATAATTTAATATTTTCATTTGAAATACTTTTTTTTTGGGGGGGGGGGGGGGGTTCTAAAACTCAAAGAAAGAGTTTGACTTTGATTCAAAATTGGTGAGGGCCTTGAAATTATGAGTTTTCTGAACTTTAGCCTGTTTTTTCCCAAAAAAATATTAGCAATGTTTTCCTTTCATGGAAAAAGATGATAGATTTAAATTAAAGTTGTGTAAAAATCTCTTCCATCAAATAAAACTGTCATTAATTGGTCTGCTATTTTGAATGTTGCACCACAGTAAATATGCCTACCTCTGTTTTTAAGCTCATGATTCTTATCATAATTGGTGTCACCATGGACCAGTGTGGTGTGAAATGTGAGGAACCTTCTTTCGTTCTGATAGGGCTGGTTACATCCAACGTTTATGCTGTTCTCCAACAGATAGGTGGCGCACTCAGTGAAGTTGTGATCAGGCTTAAACCTGTGTAGAGATCACCATTTAGTCATTCACACACAAAGCAAAGTGTGCAGTCATATCAACTGTAAATAAGAATAAGTGGATCACATAAGGACATAGGACATTTGCAGTGGGAGTAGTGGCCATACTTTTCTTGGTGATGTTTTCTCTGTAATTAGCAAAATTTAGATATTAAATATATTTGTAGTTATATTTGTTGAACTTCTGAGAGTTACGCAAGAGTTAGTTGAGTAGGAGAAAGAGGTTCCCATGCACCCAAATGGCATCTTTTTGCAACATGTTTTTTGATGACCATAATGGTATGTTAAGGATTTCTGATGTTGCCAAAATCAACTAATGCTAAAAAATAAGTTGCCCAAAAATACCATCCAGGTGCATGGGAACCCATTTCTCCTACTAGACTATTAATAGTCTCTGCTCAATGTGAGGAAACAAGAAGCAACCACTTACAGTGAGATCTCTCAACTCAAAAATGATCACATGATTAATCACATACGCTTTGAGCAGAAATAGCCAAATAGAGGCAAGGACAGCATTGACTACATTGGGAGCCAGTTGTCCATGTGCCGCGGCGCAGCCGCCTGGTGTAAATGCTGGGTTACCCTGCACCTGCACCATATTCATTCTTAAAAAAAAAAAAATAATAGTAACTTCATGATATGCTATTCTGCAAGAAGATTTTTGATTTATTGTTTATTATTAATGTTAGTGAATATTATTTGAGTGAAATCTCTAATGCGACTATGTATATGTAATGTATAATGTATAGCTCAGACTAACTCACAGTAGCTTACTAGCTGCAGTAACAATCAGCTCCAACCAAACTTGTGTTAGACGCCGCTGCATTTTCCAAACTCATGGCTTATTCCCAGGGGTTACATGGGATTGTTATGTTGGGGGTTTAAGGTAGAGAAGAAGAGAATGCGGGCTGGTGCAGAATCAAGGTGGACCGACGACAATGCAACTGTCTCTGCGATGCTCTCTTAGCCATCAAAGCTCTTGTTGTGGCTCTCCTTCTGGAGGTGACCGCGGTCCAGCTGGTCTGGCTATGTGACCGTCTCAACGCCAGCTGCACTAATGTAATCCCTGCACTTACTTTTCCTACGTTAATTAGTGTATTTCTGTCATCTATCCTATAGATATAGGGTTATATGTCATATTTCACACTTCTTAGAAACATTACAAAGTTAGCTGGAGACAGACTTTTCAGCTCCAGTTTACAGCTTAGATTAGCTAGCTACACTCATGAAATCTGCTGGCGAGAGTTGCCATTTTAGCCGACAAAAATCACAGACCTCAGCTAGAAACAAGAGGCCGCTTTTGTTTACTCCTCTGTGGAATCAAAGACCTCGTGTTTCAACAATAACTCCTGATTTCGATGTTAAATCTGCCACCGTTGTCACTGTAAACTGCATGTGCGGTGCAAAAATGGAAAGCTTGACAAGCACAGCGACAGTAACAAAGGGGTGGGGTGGGGGGTGGGAGCGGAGCTTAGTGATGTGTATGGAAAGTTAGTGCAAACTAAATCATTACCAGCTTTATCTTTGCTGTTTGTACCCCAGATAAATGCAAACACACACCACAAAAAGTGATATAATCTCCTACCATTTGTTAATGTCAAGCAAAGGGGAAAACTTTCCTGTTGTGCATCCGGTAACATTCAGACATTAGAATATATGTTTCATGGTTTGAGTTTGTGAGGGTTGATGTCACCAGTTACTTACTTGCTGTAGAAGGTGTAATTAACCATTGGAGTCCCCGTCTTATTCCAGAAACACTGAACATATTCCAGATGCAACACCAAACAGTCCATGTCTGTCGAAGAACCAGAGGGTTGTTGAGACCAACAGAATAATTTCATGAAGATAACTTAAAAAAATCAGTAAGCTTACACCCACACACACACGCACGATGACTCAGGTCACCCGATGATGGGAAGTAATTTAGTACAAAAACCACTTGTACTTTGCTGTAGAAGTAGGTTGGTCAGGTATCTATACTTCTCTTTCTTTTTACTTCTACTTTGCATTTTAACACAAATATCTGAACTTTCTACATTTCACCACTTCTTCCATTTCCAAAACAGGCTTGTTACTTTAGTTTTAATGCAAGATGAAAACAACATTATTTATTTTATAGTATATTTATATTATTTTACACAATGGATGCTTCATATCCAGATCATATGAGCTTTTAAGCATCTTCTTAAAACTCTCTTCTATAAAATGGCATACAATTAACAATGTTTTAGTTTCCATTATTATATAATATCATATATTACTATATTATTGTGTTTTATTGCATCTGTATTTCTTACATATTCTAATTGTGCTTGTGTTAGAGTCATTATTTTAATATTTTTATTTGCACTTCCATATACTTTGCACTTTCATCTGTTTTAAATGTTCTTGTAAATGTTCTTTTATTGACATTCTATCTGCCTTATATGAGCTCATCATACATACATATATGTGTTTGTATGTGGTCCTTTACATAATTTTGTAAGCTTTTCATGAACTTATTTCAGCAGTTACGTGCTTCACACCGATCAGTCAGTACTAATAATCTAATGTCACTTCACATGTTTTCTTTACCCCCAGTTGCTGATCAGTCATTTAGTTTATGAAAGAAAACAACTTCAAGACTCTTTGATAGTCATGTAGTGTGACGAAGACTGACGTCGGGAGCTGTCTGAGAGTTTTCTCAGAATTAATGTGAATACAGCCCCCCTGGTCTTTAGTCTAAATTGTGTCCCAGAAAGTGGCGTGAATAATAAGAATAATAAAAAACAGAAAACCCATAGATCAAATTCACTAAAGAAATTGTCAAAAAACAACACCGTGTACATGCACAGGAACAAAGATTCAGCAGGGGTTCAACCCAGAACCAACTGCTACAGAAGAACCCTTTTTTGAAGAAAGAGTTTGTCAAAGGTTCTTTGTAAGGGTTAAATTCTTAACAGAACCCTTTTTGGAAAAAACAAAGTTACTTCAAGGATCATTAAAATCAGTCAGTGAGGATGCTTTTGTCAAGGGTTCTTTGTATGAAAGGGTTCTTGGTCGTACCCCCCTGGGTCTCGTCTACATAAAACCCTTGGAATATAAAAGGATTCATGGTAGATTCCCCCTATGTGGGTTCTAAAAACAGTTTTGGGAGAAGACGCTGTGGTAGGTTACAGATAAAACCCTTGAAATACCAAAGGTTCTGTGTAGAACCCTGAGTGTGTTCTAGAGAAAACCCTTGTAATAATGAAAGCTTCTCTGTGGAACCCCCTCATTGTGTTCTAGAGAAAACCTTGGCAGTATAAAAAGGTTCTTGGGAAAATCCCCTGGGTGAGTTCATGTTAGCACTCTTAGAAAGGGAATTCAGGACAGAAACCCTAGTGAGGGTTCTGAGCCTAACCATCACACCATACAAGGGTTTTCTGTAGAACCTCTCACTGGGGGTTCTGGGTGAAACCTTCCACAGATGGTTCTAGGTATAACCATTTATGTTGGATTGAAGATCGAGCTCCAAATGGAGCATTTTTGAAATACTCTACCAGGAACTAAGAAGGGTTCTCTTATGGGAACAAACAAAAGAGCCCTTTATGGCTATAGTTTGAACCACACACACACACACACACACACACACACACACACACACACACACACAATGAGGAAATGACAGCATAGCAAC